>NC_090812.1:97360665-97985665 GCF_000390325.3 Nicotiana tomentosiformis | reverse complement strand
TCTTGGTTGGAAATTTTAGCATAATCTAAATATTTTTGTGGGTTCAATCAGTAATGGCGTTGAGGATGAAATTAGCACCGTTAAAATGGGCTTAGCCCCTACGGCCAGCCCGATCCAACCTGCTACTTGAGTAGGGTCGAAATATGATTTTTAGAGCTCATTTTTTTCTTTCCTATACAATATTTGAAATTTATTTACCAAAATTATCCTAGTTTTGTATATTACCCGCACTAAACAAGGATTAGTTATAAATTATATACATTCCATTATTAGTGCCTTAAATTAGGGGATTCAGTTACACTCTTTTCCTTTTTTTTCTCATCTCCTCTTTCCCTATTCTTTCTCTCTATCTCTCTCTCTCTCTCTCTCTCTCTCTCTCTCTCTATATATATATATATATATATATATATATATATATAATCCATTACTAGTCCCTTAAATTAGGGGATTTAGTTATATCATTTTTTTTTATTAACGTGAAAAAGAATATTGACCAAATGCAAGGTTGGTTAATATTTACGCATACACAGACTCCAAGTGAGACCAAATGCATTTATCGTTTATCTAATCAATAGTTTGGACTGATCCATAGCATTAGTTCATGGCACAAAACGTTTTTCCTGATATTTATTTAGTAAAAATAGAATGTTATTTTTATTTTATTCTACCACTTACTAATGAAATAAAAAAAAATTCATGTGATAAATGATATTTTAAGTGACAGCAGCATCATACAAATTTGTATGGTACAACACGATACAAATTAAAATAAAATTTCATACAAATTTGATACATCTACAATAATATATAAACTAAAAATAAATTTTATACAACTAATTATATAGTATACAATATATTTACAACTTATCTACAACTTTCATACATTATTTTTACCTACCTAAATACATCTACAACATCATACAACTTAAATATAATTTTCATACAAATTTTATACAATATGTATTTTGTATATGATTTGTATATGTTTTATATGTGGTATGTTCTTCTTCCGCTCTAAAATTTTAATCAAGAATTTAATACAATTTTAATACATATCAATAACTTTATGTAAAAAGATAATATTTATAACTTGAATACAAATTTCTTACAACGATTCATACATTATATAACTATTTTTCAACTTTCATACAACATTCAAATAAAAAATATATATAACTACAGCATAATTAAACTTAAATATAATTTACATACAACTATAATACAACTTTAATATAATTTCGTAAGTATATTATATGTCATGTGTTCTTCTTCGTCTTCTTCGATTTTCAATCTAAAATTCGGCCAACATCAACTCGAATCTACGCTCTTAAGCCTTAAAAATCTTATTTTTACCCTCCTCGATTTACGTGCGCAGTCCGGGCAGGTTTCTGAAAAGCTTTTATGTTGAAAACTGATGAAAATAAGAATTTTTACCTTAAAAATTGATTTTAGTTGACTTCGGTCAATATTTTTAGTAAACGGGCCCGGATTCATGCTTTGACGGTCCCGGTAGGTCCATATCGAATTATGGGACCTGGACATATGCCCGGAATCGAATTCGGATGTCCCTAACTCAAGTTATGAATTTTTGATTAAAATTAAAAGTTTGGAAATTGTTTATTTTTAAGAATTGATTGATATTTGGCATAGTATCGGGTTCGTTTTTAAGAATTGGTGAGAAATAGAGTTGATTTGACGTGATTCAGACGTCCAGTTGAGAAATTAGAAGTTTTAAAGTGTTCTTGAGAATTTCATTTGATTTGGTGCTAAATTTAGAGTTCTAGGTGTTATTTTGGCGATTTGATCGCGCGAGCAGGTGCGTATGATATTTTTAGACTTGCCTGCATGTTCGGTTTGGAGCCCCGAGCGCTCGGGTGCCATTCGGGCGAGGCGCGAGTCGAGTTCAAACCTCAACAAGGCTGCTGGTGGACCAAATCTGGTGTGCCCGCACCTGCGAGCCTTTGGTCGCAGGTGCGAGCGAAAGCCCCGCAAATGCGACCCAGGCCTAGACTTCGTTTTTCCGCAGATGCAAACTTTTCTCTACAGGAGCGGGACTACAGAAGTGGAACCCTGTCCGCAGGTGCGGCCCCAGTTGGCCCAGCCCTTTTCCGCAGAAGCACACACCCATCCGCACATGCGGATGCGCAGGTGCGACCAAAGCACCGCAAGTGCGAAGGTCGCTAGGCAGTGAGCATTTAATTCGGACTCCAACCATTTTTCTTCTCATTTTCATAAGGATAGGAGGCTTATGGCGATTTTTCAAAGACATTTTCTTCCCCAAATTATAGGTAAGTGTTCCTTAACTCGTTTCTTTCAATCTTTTACTTCATTTCACTAGAATTCAACCTAGAAATCTAGAGTTTCATGGTAGAATTAGGGGTTAGGGTAGAAAATAGGAATTTCGGGAATTTGGGTATTTAGACCTCAATTTGAGGTCGAATTTCAAAAATAATTACATATTCGGGCTCAGGGGTGAACGGGCAAAAGGATTTTGGTCCGAACCTCGAATTTTGACCAAGCGGGCCCGGGGTCGATTTTTTTGACTTTTTGGAGGAAAATTTGGGAAATTTAATTTATGCAATATAATTGATTCTTTTAGCAATATTTGATATTATTGAGTCATTTTTGAATAGATACGAGTGATTTGGAGGTGAATTCCAAAGGAAAAGTTGTGATTGAGAATTAAGTGACCTTCGGAGAGAGGTAAGTGTTGTGTCTAATCCTGACTTGAGAGAATTAGGCACCTTAGATTACTTGCTAAGTGAAATCCATGTGAGCGGCGTATATGTGAGGTGACGAGTACTTATGCGCCGACAATTTACCTATTTTCCATGTTTCTATGTTTTCCTTATATTGTCTCTTTCCTATGCCATATTGCTACGTGTTATACTAGTGTTGTTCAATTTATCGTTCCTATCATGTTTACGGATTTTCTGGTAAAAATTGAGTTTTTATTTCAAAGTTGAGATTTATATTATGGAACCAAATGTTGAAGTAAGGTTTGTACTTGTTAATCTATCTCCCTGTTGTTATTTATGTATTGTATTATGGTAAGGGAGAGTGTTAATACACGAAGGGTAATGCCGTGCCATATTGTGAGTGTTAATGCACAAAGGGTGATGACGTGCCATATTGTAAGTGTTAATGCACGAAGGGTGATGCTGTGCCATATTGTGAGTGTTAATGCACGAGGGGTGATGTCGTGCCATATTGTGAGTATTAATGCACGAAGGGTGATGCCGTGCCATATTGTGAGTGTTAATGAACGAAGGGTGATGTCGTGCCATGATATGAGAGTTAATGCACAAAGGGTGATGTCGTGCCGTTTCTATTAATTTTATGGTGAGATTGAGAGTAAAAGCACGAAGGGTGATGCCGTGCATTTTTCCTTACTGTATTCACTATTCCTGTTGATTCATGGTATATTGACTGCTCCGGTGATCATTTTGTTGTAGTTTTTATCTTGTATTCCCCTCAGTATGTTCCCCTCCCGACATTTCCTGTTTAGTTCTTCATCTCTGTTATTTGTATATACACTATTAAATTGTGCAGGTTGATTGTAGGTACCTTGCCTTAGCCTCGTCACTACTTCATCGAGGTTAGGCTCGACACTTACCAGTATATGTGGTCGGTTGTACTGATGCTGCACTCTGCACTTCCTGAGCATATTTTGATACCGGTTCAGGTTGATCGAGATTTGCCATTGGTCCGCTGTCCGGAGACTCAAGGTAGATCTGTCGGCGTTCACAGACCTTGATGTCCCCGTCTATCTTTATATGTCCTACTGTTTTCTTTCATTCAGACAATTATATTTCCTTCAGACTATTACTTGTAGTAAGTTCTAAAATGCTTGTGAATTGTGACTCCAGATCTGGGTAGTAGTAATTAATACAGTTTTATGATATTCCGCACTTATGATATTTCATCTTAGTTAATTATTGTTAATTACTGAATGGAAATAAGGAATTGGTTAATGATTCTCTAACGTTGGCTTGCCTAGAGAGTGAAATATCAGGCGCCATCATGGTTCCCACGTTGGAAATTTCGGGTCGTAACAGTTATTATTAGAGCACTAGGTTGCCTAGGTCTCACGATTCACGAGCAAGCTTAGTAGAGTCTGGAGGATCGGTACGGAGATGTCTGTGGTTATCTTCCAGAGGCTATGAAGTCTAGGAACACGTTTCACTTCTATTCTTCTTTGTCGTGCGATTTTACTTTCTCAATACTGATTGAACTCTTCTACTCTTATTTTTTCGCAGATGGCGAGAACACATACCGCTTCCTCAGCTGAGCAGCAGCCAGAGCCTCTAGTGATAGCTCCAATGTGGGGCAGAGGTCGAGGCCGAGGCCGTGCCAGAGGCCGAGGCAGGGGCAGGGCTCAGCCTAGGGCCCGAATAGCAGCCCCAGCAGTGGAGCCTCAGATAGAGATTGACGAGGAGGTTCCAGCCCAAACTGTTCCTGTCGGACCAGCTCAGGTTCCGTAGGGGTTCATTGCTACCCCAGTACTTCAGTACGCTTTGGTCTGTTTGGTGGGCCTTATGGAGAGTGTGGCCTAGACTGGCGCATTTCCCATGGCACCAGCAGTGTCTCAGGCTGGAGGAGGAGCCCAGACTCCTACCACTCCCGCTCCGGAGTAGATAGCTCCCCAGTATCAGGCTCCAGCAGCTCAGCCAATCGGATTAGTTCAGCCGGTTATTGCGGCGTAGGTCGGAGATGGGCCAGCTATGTCTTCTGAGGCTTTATGTAGATTGGACAGGTTTACGAAGCTCTTTCCTGTTTACTTCATTGGTGATCCTTTAGAGGACCCCCAGGAGTATATTGGCAGCTGTCACGAGGTTCTACGGAACATGGGTATAGTGGATACCAATGGGGTCGATTTTGCTGCATTTCAGATGACTGGTTCCGCCAAGAAATGGTGGAGAGATTACTTGTTGACCAGACCAGCTGGGTCGCCTGCTCTTACTTGGGACCAGTTCTCTTATCTCTTCATAGAGAAGTTTCTGCCTATCACATTGAGAGAGGAGCGTTGCCGTCAATTTGAGCGTCTCCAGTAGGGCGGTATGACTGTTACTCAGTATGAGACCCATTTTGTGGATTTGGCCCGTCATGCCATTCTTCTGCTTCCCACAGAGAGAGAGAGGGTGAGGAGGTTTATTGATGGACTTGCTCAGCCTATCAGATTGTAGATGGCTAAGGAGACTAGGAGTGAGATTTCTTTTCAGGCGGCTGCTAATGTCGCCAGACGAGTCGAGATGGTTCTTACTCAGGGAGGTCAGGGGTCTGACAAGAGGCCTCGTCATTCTGGTGAGTTCAGCAGTGCCTCATCTAGAGGTAGGGGTACTTTTGGTAGAGGCCATCCTCCCAGTCCGTTTCATTCAGCACTCCAGGCATCCCATGGTGCCTCAGGTGGTCGTGGCCCTCAGATGCATTATTCCGACCAGCTAGCATACAATACACCACTAGCTCCTATTAGTGCACCTCCACTCCATAGTTATCAGTGTGGTCATTCAGGTCTATAATGCCAGTTTCAGGGTCAGCAGTCATAGCAGCCAAGGTTATGTTATACTTGTGGTGATCCGAGGCATAATGCTAGATTTTGCCCTCGGTCAACAGGTAGCTCACAACATCAGAGTTCTCGTGCCATGGTTTCGGCACCAGTTACTGCACCACCTGTTCAGCCAGCCAGAGGCAGGGGTCAGGCAGCTAGAGGTAAGGGCCAGACAGTTAGAGGTGGAGGTCAGGCCGTTAGCGGTGGAGACCAGCCAGCTAGAGGTCGTCCCAGGGACGTAGTTCAAAGTGGTGGTGCCCAGCCCCGGTGTTATGCTTTCCCAGCCAGGCCTGAGGCTGAGTCATCTGACGCTGTTATCACATGTACTGTTTTAGTTTTTAGTAGAAATGCTTCAGTTTTATTTGATCCGGGATCTACTTACTCCTATGTATCATCCTATTTTGCTTCATATTTGGTTGTGCCTCGTGATTCTTTGAGTACTCTTGTGTATGTGTCCACACCAGTGGGAGATGTTATTGTTGTTGATTGTGTTTATCGTTCGGGTGGGGTCACCATTGGGAGTCTTGAGACTCGTGTATATCTTCTACTTCTCGACATGGTTGATTTTGATATCATATTGGGTATGGATTGGCTGTCACCTTATCATGCTATATTAGATTGTCACGCCAAGACGGTGACCTTAGCCTTGCAGGGGTTGCCTCGATTAGAGTGGAGAGGGATTCTTGGCATTCTGCCAGCAGGGTTATCTCTTATGTGAAGGCTCGGCATATGGTCGAGAAGGGGTGTCTAGCTTATTTGGCTTATGTCAGCGATTCTAGTGCGGAGGTTCCTTCCATGGATTCAGTGCCGATTGCTCGTGAGTTTCCAGAGGTATTTTCTGCAGACTTGCCGGGGATGCCACCAGATAGGGATATTGATTTCTGCATTGATTTGGCTCTGGGCACTCACCCCTTTTCCATTCCGCCATACCGCATGGCCCCGCCAGAGTTGAAAGAATTGAAGGAGCAGTTGCAAGATTTGCTTGATAAGGGCTTCATTAGACCTAGTATCTCGCCCTGAGGTGCACCTATGTTATTTGTGAAGAAGAAAGATGGGTCGATGAGAATGTGTATAGATTATCGACAGTTGAACAAAGCCACCATCAAGAACAAATATCCATTGCCGAGGATTGATGATTTATTTGATCAGCTTCAGGGTTCAAAGGTGTTTTCAAATATTGATTTGAGATCTGGCTACCATCAGTTGAGGATTAGGGCATCCGATGTTCCTAAGATAGCTTTTCGGACTCGGTATGAGCATTATGAATTTCTAGTGATATCATTTGGGCTGACAAATGCCCCAGCAACATTCATGGATTTGATGAACCGGGTGTTCAAAACCTACTTGGATTCCTTTGTGGTTATGTTTATTGATGATATCTTGATCTACTCCCAAAGTCGAGAGGAGCATGAGCAGCACCTTCAGATCATTCTTCCGACTCTGAAAGACAGCCAGTTATATGCTAAGTTCTCAAAATGTGAGTTTTGGTTGAGTTCAGTTGCTTTCTTGGATCACGTTGTATCAGTAGAGGATATTCAGGTGGATCCTAAGAAGATTGAGGCAGTTCAGAACTGGTCCAGACCCACATCAGCTATAGAGATCCATAGTTTCCTGGGTTTGGTGGGCTATTACCGTCGATTTGTGGAGGGGTTTACATCCATAGCAGCCCTGTTGACCAGATTATCCCAGAAGGGTGCCCCGTTCAGGTGATCAGACGAGTGTGAAGCGAGCTTTTAGAAGCTTAAGACAGCTTTGACTACGGCACCGGTATTGGTGTTACCCATAGGTTCAGGATCTTATACAGTATATTGTAATGCATCTCGTATTGGTCTGGTGCGGTATTGATGCAGGGTGGCAAGGTTATTACATATGCTTCACGGCAGCTGAAGGTTCACGAGAAGAATTACCCTGTTCATGATCTAGAGCTGGCAGCCATCGTTCACACGCTGAAGATTTGGAGGCAATATCTTTACGGCGTGCCATGTGAGGTATTCACTGATCATCGGAGCTTGCAGTATTTGTTCAAGCAGAAGGAACTCAATTTGAGGCAGAGGAGGTGGCTGGAGCTATTGAAAGACTATGATATCACCATAATGTATCATCCCTGGAAGGCCAATATGGTGGCCGATGCTTTGAGTAGAAAGTCAGTCAGTATGCGTAGCCTTCGTATATTCCAGTTGGTGAGAGACCGCTTGCATTGGATGTTCAGTCCTTGGCCAACCAGTTCGTAAGGTTAGATGTTTCTGAGCCCAGCCGTGTTCTAGCTTGTACAGTTGCTCGGTCTTTTTTATTTGAGCACATCAGAGATCGACAGGATGACGATCCTTATTTACTTGTCCTTAGAGACACAATGTGGCACGGTGGTGCCAAGAAGGTTACTGTTGGAGATGACGGAGATTTGAGGATGCAGGGTCGTATTTGTGTGCCTAATGTGGATGGACTTCGTGAGTTAATCCTTGAGGAGTCCCTCAGTTCCCGGTATTCTAATCATCTGGGCGCCGCCAAGATATATCAGGACTTGAGGCAACATTATTAGTGGAGGCGAATGAAATTGGACATAGTTGCCTATGTAGCACGGTGCCTAAATTACCAGCAGGTAAAGTGTGAGCATCAGAGACCTGGTGGTTTACTTCAGAGGTTAGATATTCCTGAGTGGAAATGGGAGCGTATCACTATGGACTTTATTGTTGGACTCCCACGGACTCAGAGGAAGTTCGATGCAGTTTGGGTCATTGTGGACAGGCTGACTTAGTCAGCGCATTCCATTCCTGTGGAAGTTACTTATTTGTGAGATCGTCCGTCTTCACGGTGTGCCCGTGTCTATCATTTCTGATCGAGGTACGCAGTTTACCTCGCACTTTTGGAGGGCAATTCAGTGTGAGTTGGGTACGCAGGTTGATTTGAGCACAACATTTCATCCTCAGACGGATGGGTAGTCCAAGCGTACTATTCAGATCTTGGAGGATAAGCTTCGCGCCTGTGTTATCGACTTTGGAGGTTCTTGAGATCAGTTTTTGCCGTTAGCGGAGTTTGCCTACAATAATAGCTACTAGTCGAGCAATCAGATGGCTCCCTATGAGGCATTATATGGTAGACGGTGCAGGTCGCCAGTTGGGTGGTTTGAGCCGGGGGAGGCTCGGTTATTGGGTACAAATTTAGTTCAGGAGGCCTTGGACAAGGTCAAGATTATACAGGATCAACTTCGTGCAGCTCAGTCCAGGCAAAAGAGTTATGCTGACCGTAAAGTTCGTGATATTGCATTCATGGTTGGAGAAAGAATATTGCTTCGGGTATCACCTATGAAGGGTGTTATGATATTTGGGAAGAAGGGCAAGTTGAGCCCTAGGTATATCGGGCCATTTGAGATCCTCGAGAGAGTAGGGGAGGTAGCTTATAGACTTGCGTTGCCTCCAGGGTTATCCTCAGTTAATCTAGTATTCCATGTATCTATGCTCCGAAAATATCATGGTGACCCGTCCCACGTGTTAGATTTCAGCTCTGTCCAGTTGGACAAGGATTTGACTTACGAGGAGGAGCCGGTGGCCATTCTAGACCGGCAGGTTCGTCAGTTGAGGTCAAAGAGTTACCCTTCAGTTCGAGTGCAGTGGAGAGGTCAGCCTATTGAGGTAGCTACTTAAGAGTCTGAGTCCGATATGCGGAGTAGATATCCCCACCTTTTCACCAGCCCAGGTATTTTTCTATGTCCGTTCGAGGACGAACGGTTGTTTTAGAGGTGGAGAATGTGATGACCCAAAAGGTCATCTTATATTTTAGAACTTGAATATGTGCTCTTAAGCCTTAAAAATCTCATTTTTACCCTCCTCAATTTGCGTGCGCAGTCTGGGCAGGTTTCCGAAAAGCTTTTATGTTGAAAACTGATGAAAATAAGAATTTTTGCCTTAAAAGTTGATTTTAGTTGATTTTGGTCAACAATTTTGGTAAACAGGCCCGAATTCATGCTTTGACGGTCCCGGTAGGTCCGTATCGAATTATGGGACCTGGGTGTATGCCCGGAATCGAATTCGGAGGTCCCTAGCTCAAGTTATGAATTTTTGATAAAAATTAAAAGTTTGAAAATTATTTATTTTTAAGAATTGATTGATATTTGGCATTGTTAGTATCGGGTCCGTATTTTGGTTTCGGAACCCGGTACAGGTTCATTATGATATTTAAGACATGTCTTTGAAGTTTGGTGAGAAATGGAGTTGATTTGACGTGATTCGGACGTCCAGTTGAGAAATTAGAAGTTTTAAAGTGTTCTTGAGAATTTCATTTGATTTAGTGCTACATTTAGAGTTCTAGGTGTTATTTTGGCGATTTGATCGTGCGAGCAGGTCCGTATGATATTTTAGACTTGCGTGCATGTTTGGTTTGGAGCCCCGAGCGCTCAGGTGCCATTCGGGCGATGCGCGAGTTGAGTTCGAACCTCAACAAGGCTGCTGGTGCACCAAATCTGGTGTGCCCGCACCTGCGAGCCTTTGGTCGCAGGTGCGATCGAAAGCCCCACAGATGCGACCCAGGCCTGAACATTGTTTTTCCGCAAATGCAGACTTTTCTCCGCAGGAGCGGGATAGCAGAAGTGGAACCATGTCCGCAGGTGCGGCCCCAGTTGGCCCAGCCCTTTTCCGCAGAAGCGCACGCCCGTCCGCACATGCGGATGCGCAGGTGCGACCAAAGCACCGCAGGTGCGAAGGTCGGTGGGCAGTGAGCATTTAATTCGGGCTCTAGCCATTTTTCTTCTCGTTTTAATAAGGATAGGAAGCCTAGGGCAATTTTTCAAAGACATTTTCTTCCCCAAATCATAGGTAAGTGTTCCTTAACTCGTTTCTTTCAATCTTTTACTTCATTTCACTAGAATTCAACCTAGAAATCTAGAGTTTCATGGTAGAATTAGGGGGTTAGGGTAGAAAATAGGGATTTCGGGAATTTGGGGATTTAGACCTCAATTTGAGGTCGAATTCAAAAACTAATTACATATTCGGGCTCGGGGGTGAATGGGTAAAAGGATTTTGGTCCGAACCTCGGGTTTTGACCTAGCGGGCCCGGGGTTAATTTTTTCGACTTTTTGGAGGAAAATTTGGAAAATTTAATTTATGCAATATAATTGATTCCTTTAGTAATATTTGATATTATTGTGTCATTTTTGAATAGATACGAGTGATTTGGAGGTGAATTCCAAAGGAAAAGCTGTGATTGAGAATTAAGTGACCTTCGGAGCGAGTTAAGTGTTGTGTCTAACCCTGACTTTAGAGAATTAGGAACCTTAGATTACTTGCTAAGTGAAATCCATGTGAGCGGCATATATGTGAGGTGACGAGTACTTATGCGCCGCCAATTTACCTGTTTTTCATGTTTCTCTGTTTTTCTTATATTGTGTCTTTCCTATGCCAAATTGCTATGTGTTATACTAGAGTTGTTCAACTTATCGTTCTTATCATGTTTACGAATTTTCTGGTGATAATTGAGTTTTTATTTCAAAGTTGAGATTGATATTATGGAACCAAATGTTGAAGTAAGGTTTGTACTTGTTAATCTATCTCCCTGTTGTTATTTATGCATTGCATTATGGTAAGGGAGAGTGTTAATGCACAAAGGGTGATGTCGTGCCATATTGTGAATGTTAATGCACGAAGGGTGATGCCGTATCATATTGTGAGTGTTAATGCATGAAGGGTGATGTAGTGCCATATTGTGAGTGTTAATGCACCAAGGGTGATGCCGTGCCATATTGTGAGTGTTAATGCACGAAGGGTGATGTCGTGCCATGATATGAGAGTTAATGCACGAAGGGTGATGCCGTGTCATTTCTATTAATTCTATGGTGAGATTGAGAGTAAAAGCACGAAGGGTGATGCCGTGCATTTTTCCTTATTGTATTCACTATTCCTGTTGATTCATGGTATATTGACTGCTCCGGTGATCATTTTGTTGTAGTTTTTATCTTGTATTCCCCTCAGTATGTTCCCCTCCCGACATTTCCTGTTTAGTTATTTATCTCTGTTATTTGTATATACACTGTTAAATTGTACAGGTTGATTGTAGATGCCTTGCCTTAGCCTCGTCACTACTTCATCGAGGTTAGACTTGACACTTACCAGTACATGGGGTCGGTTGTACTGATGTTGCACTCTAAAATTTATGTACAGATTTTGATACCGGCTCAGGTTGATCGAGATTTGCTATTGGTCCACTCTCCGGAGACTCAAGGTAGATCTGTCTGCATTCACAGACCTTGAAGTCCCCGTCTATCCTTTTTATGTCCTACTGTTTTCTTTCATTCAGACAGTTGTATTTTCTTTAGACTATTACTTGTAGTAAGTTCTAGAATGCTCGTGAATTGTGACTCCAGATCCAGGTGGTTGTAATTAATACAGTTTTATGATATTCCGCACTTGTTATATTTCATCTTAGTTAATTATTGTAATGACCCAACCGGTCATTTTAACTTTTAGAACCCCGATCCCTAAAAATAAAACTTCTCGTAGGTGCTTGTAATGATTTATGACTTACGGGGATGGTTGGTTCGGGATTTGAAAGTGTTTGGGATGAAACCGGAACACTTTGTTCCTTAGGTTGGCCTTAAAGTGCTAAGTTTGACTTCGGTCAATATTTTGAGAAAACGACCCCGGAATAGAATTTTGATGATTCCAACAGCTCCGTATGGTGATTTTGGACTTAGGAGCGTGTTCGGAATTTTATTTGGAAGTCCGTAGTTAAATTAGGCTTGAAATGGCTAAAAACAAGAATTTAAGTTTGGAAGTTTGACCGATGAGTTGACTTTTTGATACCGGAGTCGGAATCCAGTTCCAAAAATTTTCATAGCTCCGTTATGTAATTTATGACTTGTGTGTAAAATTTGAGGTCAATCGGAGCTGATTTGATAGGTTCTGACATTGAATGTAGAAGTTGAAAACTCTTAGTTTCATTAAGCTTTAATTGGGGTATGATTCATGGTTTTAGCATTGTTTGATGTGATTTAGAGGTTCGACTAAGTTCGTATGATGTTTTAGGACTTGTTGGTATATTTGGTTGAGGTCCCGAGGGCCTCGGGTGAGTTTCGGATAGTTAACGGATCAAAAATTTGAGTTAAAAAGCTGCTGCAATTTTTCCTCTTCTGTTGGACATTCTGGGCTGTGATCGAGCCCAGATATCGAGCCAGATATCGAGCCCAGGATTGACGAGGTACAGGCTCGAGCTAGTGTATCGAAGCCATGATTGAAGGTCCAACTCGAGGGCCATGATAGAAGGTCCAGCTCGAGGGCCATGATCGAAGGTCCAGCTCGAGGGCCATGATTGAAGGTCCAGCTCGAGGGCCATGATCGAAGGTCCAGCTCGAGGGCCATGATCGAAGGCAAGGCTCGAGGGCCAGGATCGAGACCCAAGATCGAGGGTCACAATCGAAGGCTCAAGCTCGATGCCATGATTGAGGCTATGATCGAAGGCCCAACCTCGATGCCCTGACCGAGGTCCAGGCTCGAGCCTGTGATCGAAGCCGCGATCGAGGCCCAGTTCCGAAGGCTGCTGGGCAGTTTTATAAAAAGAGGGCATTCGTCCCATTTGCCATTTTTAACGAACTTGAGCTTGAGCAGAGACGACTTGTGGCGGATTCTCAAGGGAAAAACATTGGGGTAAGTGATTCTAACTCGGATTTGGTCTAAATATACAAGTATATCATTGTTTTCACAATTTAATTAGTGTTTTGAGATTGAAATTTGGAAAAGTTTAGAAATCTCATAGAAACAAAATTTTGAGATTTCGGTATCGATTCGGAGTTGGATTTGAGTGAAACTGGTATGGTTGGAAAAGTCCGGGTAGTTTAGGACTCAAAGCATGCCTTACTTGTGTAAATTGTATTCTTTGATTTATTTATATTAATTGATATCGATATGAATATATTGTGAATTGTTAGATAAAGATATCAAAGGATGGAAATCTCATAGGCTTGATATGTCTGTTTAAATTAATTAATTGTTTTAAGAAATTTGTTCATCCTCCCGAATTTATCTTATAATGAATATACTCTCCTTCCGGAGGTACATAAGAAAATGTCCTCCTTTCTTGTGGAGCGGGCCGAACGCCTCGGCAGGATAGATGCATCTATGGATCGCGCCGCACGTCCCTCAGCAGTGTACACGACACTCTGGATCGGGTCGTATGTCCTCGGCAGAAATCATGCTTAATAATAATAATAATTACACGATGCTTTAATAATTTATTTCAGCTTATGAAGCTAATTAGTAAATTGAAAAATCTTTAGAATTTAATGAATTATTATTCTTGCTTGTTAAGGAATTAATTGTTACTCCTGTAAATGAGATTTAATTGATAAATTGGAATTTATTTGAATTGAAGGAATTTAATTAATATATTGAGAATTGTTACATTTGAAGGAATTTGATTATTTCCACTGATTAAAGAAATTATTGTAAATTCTGTAAATCATGCTGATTTAAATATCCTAATTTTATTTCAATTATTATTGACTTATAGTTAGTGTCAAAGTCGGCCATCTCGTCTCTACCACTTCAAGATTAGGCTTGATACTTACTGGGTACACATTGTTTACGTACTCATACTACACTTGCTGCACTTTTTGTGTAGGATCTGAGACAGGTACTAGTGGAGGACTTATCATCACATACCCACGTCATCCCGAGGCATAGTGGTGAGCTGCCTTTCTGAGCCGTTCTGCAGCTACCAGTGTCTCTTCTGATATTTATATTCTGTCTATTTCATTTCAGACAGTATTTGGAGTTTTGTATAATCTACTAGATGCTCATGCACTTGTGACACCGGGTCTTGGCACACACATTGGTAGAAATTGGTATTTTATTATTTTCTTGAAATAAAAGTTTAACCAATGTATGTTTGACTTATTAGTTGGCTTGCCTAGCTGTAGTGTTGGGCGCCATCACGACCTATAGGTGAAATTGGGTCGTTACAATATGGTATCAGAGCACTAGGTTCACGTAGGTCTCACAAGTTATGAGCAGACCTAATAGAGTCTTGCGGATCGGTACGGAGACGTCTATACTTATCTTCGAGAGGCTATATGGTGTTAAGAAACTACCTTTCTTCATATTCCATCGTGCAATTGATGTAGTACTAAATATCCTTTTCTTATTCTCTCACAGATGGTGAGAACACGCTCTAATGAGATTCCAAACCAGGGAAGAGCTACTCCCCTAGTTGCTAGAGGCCGAGGCAGAGGCCGAGGGAGGGCTACAGACCGTGGTAGAGGGCGAGGACGTCCCAGGACTGTTCCAGTTATGCCGCCAGTGAATCCAGTAGAAAATCCAATTATTAAGGAGCAGGGTGAGGTGCCTGTAGCAGAGCCAGCTCCGGTGGACTTCACATCTGCACCGGGATTTCAGGATGTCATGGGTCGTATGCTGCGATTCATGGACAATATGACTCAGGCCGGTTTATTTCTGGCAGACCCAGCCACATCTCAGGCGGGCGGGGGAGCACAGACTCCTACCGCGCAGGCTCATGGACAGGAAGCTGCTGTATATTAGACCCAGGGTGCACTACCCGTGGGTGGAGTCCAGCCAGTGGCAGCAGATACACCTGAGCCCAGGCCAGCTGTAGCCGCCGATCCTCAGAAACTACTGGACAGATAGACTAGACTACATCCTCCTGTCTTCGGGGGTGAGCGACATGAGGATCCACGGGATTTCATTGATCGTTGCAAGGATAGACTATACAACATGAAGATATTGGAATCCCATGATGTTGATTTCGCTACTTTTCAGCTAGAGGGTAGAGCCAGTAGATGGTGGCAGTCTTATGCTCTTGGCAGACCAGCAGATTCTCCTCCCATGACTTGGGACAGGTTCACCCGTATCTTCTTGGACAGGTATATTCCACCCTCCCAGAGGGAAGAGTTGCGGTTTTAGTTTGAGCAGCTCCAGCAGGGTCAGATGTCAGTGACTGATTATGAGGTGAGGTTTTCTGAATTATCTCGACATGCACTAATGATACTCCCTACTGAGGTGGAGAGAGTGCAAAGGTTTGTAGCCGGTTTACATACTGGTATTCAGGCCACTATGGCTCGAGAGGTTGAGATGGGTACTTCTTATGAGCGAGTTGTGGAGATAGCCCGGAGGATTGAGGGTGTACGTAAGCGGAGCCGAGATCAGATTATGAGAGATAAACGGTTCAGGTACTCTGGAGATTTCAGAGGTGCTCCGTCCGGGGGCATAGGTCAGTTCGTGAGGGGACAGTCCAGCAGACCCCCATATCCAGCACCACCACCTCCTCGAGGTGCTCTAGTGCGACCTTATCTCAGTGCTATCCCAGAGAGTTCTTATCACCCACCAGCTATTCAGGGTTCTTTCTGTGGGTATTCAGGTCCCCAGGGCCAGACACTTAGTCAACAGCCCATCGCACCGAAGAATTGTTACGAGTGCGGGGATCCTAGTCACATGCGGAGGTTTTTCCCCAGGCTTCGGGGTAGACCAGTACAGCAGGGTCAGCAGCCTATACTTACCGGACCAGTTGCTCCACCAGTAGTCCGACCACCCAGAGGTGGAGGACAGGTGGGTAGGGGCTGTCCTAGAGGTGGAGGTCTGCCAGGCGGAGGCCAAACAGTTGGCGCTCCAGCTCGGTTCTATGCTTTTTTGGCTAGACCAGATGCAGAGGCCTTAGATGCCATGATTACAGGTATTATTTCTGTTTATGGCAAAGATGCCTCAGTATTATTTGATCCAGGATCTACATATTCATATATGTCATCTCTATTTGCTCCATTCTTGGGCATTTCTTGTGAGTCCTTGAATACTCTTGTTTATGTGTCCACTCCTGTGGGCGATTCTGTTGTTGTGAACCGGATCTACCGATCCTGTATTATTACATTCTGTGGTTATGAAACTAGAGTAGATCTCCTATTGCTTGAGATGACCGATTTTGAAATTATTCTGGGTATGGACTGGTTATCTCCATATCATGCTATTCTAAATTGTCATGCCAAGACTGTTACCTTGGCTATTCCAGCATTGCCTAAGCTGGAGTGGAAGGGTTCACCTGTTAGTTCATTTAATCGAGTTATTTCTTTTATAAAGGCTCAACACATGGTTGAGAAGGGTTGTTTGGCTTATCTAGCCTATGTACGGGATACTACTACAGAGACTCCAGCTATTGATTCAGTGCCTGTAGTTCGGAAGTTCACCGATGTATTTCTGTCAGATTTTCTTGGTATGTCACTTGATCGTGATATTGATTTCTGTACTGACTTGGCTTCAGATACCCATCCTATATCTATCCCACTGTATCGCATGGCTACGAAAGAATTGAAAGAATGGAAAGAACAGCTTGAAGAATTACTAGCCAAAGGGTTTGTCAGACCGAGTGCATCGCTTTGGGGTGCACCAATATTATTTGTGAAAAAGAAGGATGGAACAATGCGGATGTGTATTGATTATCGCCAATTGAACAAAGTCACTATTAAGAACAAGTACTCGTTGCCGCGTATTGATGATCTATTTGACCAGTTGCAGGGTGCTAGGGTATTCTCTAAGATCGACTTGAGGTCGGGGTACCATCAGTTGAAGATTCGGGATTCGGATGTTCCGAAGACTGCTTTCCGTACTAGATATGGTCATTATGAGTTTCTGGTAATGTTTTTTGGTTTAACTAATGCCCCGGCATCGTTTATGGATCTGATGAATAGGGTATTCAGGCCATATATTGACTAATTTGTCATTTCTTCATTGATGACATTTTGATCTATTCACGTAGTAAGGAGGAGCATGAGCAGCATATGAGAGTAGTGCTTCAAACATTGCGGGAACAAAAGCTATATGCTAAGTTCTCTAAATGTGAGTTTTGGCTAGAGTCTGTAGCATTTTTGGGACATATCGTATCGGGCGGAGGTATTAAAGTTGATCCCAAAAAGATTGAGGCAGTTCAGAATTGGCATCGTCCCACTTCGACGACGGAGATCAGGAGTTTTTTGGGTTTGGCAGATTATTATCGTCGGTTCGTGGAAGGTTTTTCATCTATTGCAGCACCTTTGACCAAATTAACCCAGAAAGGTGCTCCATTCCAATGGTCCGATGATTGTGAGGTGAGCTTTCAGAAGATCAAGACATCATTGACTACAGCACCAGTGTTAGTGTTGCCTTCCGGTTCGGGGATGTATACAGTGTATTGCGATGCTTCGCATGTTGTCTTTGGTTGTGTATTGATGTAGGAAGGGCAAGTTATTGCATATGCTTCACGTCAGCTAAAGCCTCACGAAAAGAATTATTCGGTACATGATTTGGAGTTAGCTGCGATTGTTCACGCTCTTAAGATTTGGAGGCATTATCTTTATGGGGTGTCTTGTGAAGTTTACACTGATCATGGCAGTTTGCAGCATTTGTTCAAGCAGAGGGATCTAAATTTGAGGCAGCTCAGATGGCTGGAGTTACTGAAAGATTATGATATTGCTATCCTGTATCATCCGGGCAAAGCAAATGTGGTTGCAGATGCCTTGAGCAGAAAGGCAGAGAGTATGGGTAGTTTGGCTTTCATTTCAGCAGAGGAAAGGCCATTAGCCTCAGATATTCAATCCTTCGCTAATAGACTTGTGAGGCTGGATATTTCAGAGCCCAGCCGAGTTCTTTCATGCATTGTGGCCCGATCTTCACTATTTGAGCAGATCAAGGCTCGCCAGTATGATGACCCACACCTGGTGGTTCTTCGTGAAACGGTACTACGAGGTGGTACCAAGGAAGTCACTATTGGTGCAGATGGTGTTCTACGACTCCAGGATCGTCTGTGTGTTCCTAATGTGGAGGAACTGAGGAAAAAGATCCTGGAGGAGGCACACAGTTCTTGATATTCTATTCATCCAGGTACTACGAAGATGTATCGTGACTTGAGGTAGCATTATTGGTGGCGACGAATGAAAAAGGACATAGTCGAGTATGTAGCTCGGTGTCTAAATTGTCAGCAAGTTAAATATGAGCACCAGAGGCCAGGTGGCCTACTTCAGCAGATAACCATACCAGAGTGGAAATAGGAACGAATTACTATGGATTTTGTAGTTGGGTTACCGCGGACCTTGAGGAAGTTTGATGCAGTTTGGATGATTGTTGACAGGTTGACCAAGTCGGCACATTTTATTCCTGTTGTGACTACGTATACTTCAGAGAGGTTGGCCCAGATTTATATTCAGGAGATAGTTCGGTTGCACGGTGTGTCAATTTCCATCATATCAGATAGAGGCCCTCAGTTTACTTCACATTTCTGGAGAGCAGTACAGAGTGAGTTGGGGACCCGTGTAGAGCTCAGCACAGCCTTTCATCCGCAGACCGATGGACAGTCAGAAAGGATAATTCAGATTTTGGAGGATATGCTCAGGGCATGTGTGATTGACTTTGGAGGTCAGTGGGATTGTTTCCTGCCTTTGGCCGAGTTTGCTTATAATAACAGTTACCAATCCAGCATCGAGATGGCTCCATTTGAGGCTTTATATGGTCGGCGATATCATTCACATATCGGATGGTTTGAGCCAGGTGAGGCTGAGTTATATGGTACTGATTTGGTGAGGGATGCCTTGGAAAAGGTAAAGTTGATTCAGGAGCGACTTCATACAGCACAGTCCAGACAAAAGAGTTACGCGGATCAGAAAGCATGTGATATATCATTTATGGTAGGTGAAAAAGTTCTCTTGAAGGTTTCGCCGATGAAGGGAATTTTGAGATTCGGGAAGAAGGGCAAGTTGAGCCCAAGGTTTATAGGCCCATTTGAGGTGTTGAAACGAGTTGGGGAGGTTGCTTATGAGCTTGCATTGTCTCCCAGCCTATCGGGAGTTCATCCGATTTTTCACGTATCTATGCTCCGGAAGTATCATGTCGACCTATCACATGTGTTAGACTACAGCACAATTCAGCTAGATAATAGCTTGGGTTATGAAGAGGAACCAATTGCCATTGTTGATAAACAGGTTTGCCAGTTGAGGTCCAAGAGGATTTCTGCAGTAAAAGTCCAGTGGAGGGGCCAACCAGTCTAGGAAGCGACTTGGGAGGCCGAGGAAAACATGCGGAGCAGATATCCAGACTTATTCAGCACTTCAGGTATAATTCTAAACCCGTTCGAGGACGAACGTTTGTTTAAGAGGTGGAGAATGTAATGACCCAACCGGTCATTTTAATTTTTAGAACCCCGTTCCCAAAAACTAAAACTTCCCGTAGGTGCTTGTAATGATTTATGACTTGCGGTGATGGTTGGTTCGGGATTTGGAAGTGTTTGGGGTGAAACCGGAACACTTTGTTCCTTAAGTTGGCCTTAAAGTGCTAAGTTTGACTTCGGTCAATATTTTGAGAAAATGACCCCGGAATAGAATTTTGATGATTCCAACAGCTCCGTATGGTGATTTTGGACTTAGGAGCGTGTTCGGAATTTTATTTAGAAGTCCGTAGTTAAATTAGGCTTGAAATGGCTAAAAACAAGAATTTAAGTTTTGAAGTTTGACCGATGAGTTGACTTTTTGATATCGGAGTCAGAATCCAGTTCTGAAAATTTTCATAGCTCCGTTATGTAATTTATGACTTGTGTGTAAAATTTGAGGTCAATCGGAGCTGATTTGATAGGTTCTAACATTGAATGTAGAAGTTGAAAACTCTTAGTTTCATTAAGCTTTAATTGGGGTATGATTCATGGTTTTAGCATTGTTTGATGTGATTTAGAGGTTCGACTAAGTTCGTATGATGTTTTAGGACTTGTTGGTATATTTGGTTGAGGTCCCGAGGGCCTCGGGTGAGTTTCGGATGGTTAACGGATCAAAAATTTGAGTTAAAAAGCTGCTGCAATTTTTCCTCTTCTGTTGGACATTCTGGGCTGTGATCGAGCCCAGATATCGAGCCAGATATCGAGCCCAGGGTTGACGAGGTACAGGCTCGAGCTAGTGTATCGAAGCCATGATTGAAGGTCCAACTCGAGGGCCATGATAGAAGGTCCAGCTCGAGGGCCATGATCGAAGGTCCAGCTCGAGGGCCATGATCGAAGGCAAGGCTCGAGGGCCAGGATCGAGACCCAATATCGAGGGTCACAATCGAAGGCTCAAGCTCGATGCCATGATTGAGGCTATGATCGAAGGCCCAACCTCGATGCCCTGACCGAGGTCCAGGCTCGAGCCTGTGATCGAAGCCGCGATCGAGGCCCAGTTCGAGGACCAGTTCCGAAGGCTGCTGGGCAGTTTTATAAAAAGAGGGCATTCGTCCCCTTTGCCATTTTTAACGAACTTGAGCTTGAGCAGAGACGACTTTTGGCAGATTTTCAAGGGAAAAATATTGGGGTAAGTGCTTCCAACTCGGATTTGGTCTACATATACAAGTATATCATTGTTTTCACAATTTAATTAGTGTTTTGAGATTGAAATTTGGAAAAGTTTAGAAATCTCATAGAAACAAAATTTTGAGATTTCGGTATCGATTCGGAGTCGGATTTGAGTGAAACTGGTATGGTTAGACTCGTAATTGAATGGGTTGTTGGATTTAATAACTTTCGCCAGATTTCGAGATGTGGGCCCCGCAAGCGAATTTTTAATTAATTTCAGGATCTTTTTTTAAAAATGTAGTATTTTCTTATAGAATTGATTTCTATAATATTTAGTAATTTTATCGAATTATTTTGGCTAGATTCGAGCCAGACGGAGTTGGATAATCGTGAAAAAGGCCCTATAGTGGATTAAATTGGAGCAAGACGAGGTAAGTCTCTTGTCTAATCTTGTGAGGGGAAAATTACCTCATAGGTGATTAAGATTAAACAATTGTTGCTAAATTGTGGGGGGCTACGTACGCACGAGGATACGAGAGTCCGTGCATAGATACTATTAATGCTAAAGTCCGGGTAGTTTAGGACTCAAAGCATGCCTTACTTGTGTAAATTGTATTCTTTGATTTATTTATATTAATTGATATCGATATGAATATATTGTGAATTGTTAGATAAAGATATCAAAGGATGAAAATCTCATAGGCTTGATATGTCTGTTTAAATTAATTAATTATTTTAAGAAATTTGTTCATCCTCCCGAATTTATCTTATAATGAATATACTCTCCTTCCGGAGGTACATAAGAAAATGTCCTCCTTTCTTGTGGAGCGGGCCGAACGCCTCGGAAGGATAGATGCATCTATGGATCGCGCCGCACGTCCCTCGGCAGTGTACACGACACTCTGGATCGGGTCGTACGTCCTCGGCAGAAATCATGCTTAATAATAATAATAATTACACGATGCTTTAATAATTTATTTCAGCTTGTGAAGCTAATTAGTAAATTGGAAAATTTTTAGAATTTAATGAATTATTATTCTTGCTTGTTAAGGAATTAATTGTTACTCCTGTAAATGAGATTTAATTGATAAATTGGAATTTATTTGAATTGAAGGAATTTAATTAATATATTGAGAATTGTTACATTTGAAGGAATTTGATTATTTTCACTGATTAAATAAATTATTGTAAATTCTGTAAATCATGCTGATTTAAATATCCTAGTTTTATTTCAACTATTATTGACCTATAGTGAGTGTCAAAGTCGGTCATCTCGTCTCTACCACTTCGAGATTAGGCTTGATACTTAATGGGTACACGTTGTTTACGTACTCATACTATACTTGCTGCACTTTTTGTGCAGGATCTGAGACAGGTACTAGTGGAGGACTTATCATCACATACCCACGTCATCCCGAGGCATAGTGGTGAGCTACCTTTCTGAGCCGTTCTGCAGCTACCAGTGACTCTTCTGATATTTATATTCTGTCTATTTCATTTCAGACAGTATTTGGAGTTTTGTATAATCTACTAGATGCTCATGCACTTGTGACATCGGCTCTTGTCACACATATTGGTAGAAATTGGTATTTTATTATTTTCTTGGAATAAAAGTTTAACCAATGTATGTTTGACTTATTAGTTGGCTTGCCTAGCTGTAGTGTTGGGCGCCATCACGACCTATAGGTGAAATTGGGTCGTGACAATTATTGTTAATTACTAAATAGAAATAATGAATTGGTTAATGATTATCTAACGTTGGCTTGCCTAGCAAGTGAAATGTTAGGCGCCATCACGGTCTCGTCGGTAGGAAATTTCGGGTCGTGATAAATCTTCACCAAACACCCTCAAAATTGAGATATAAACTCCAAAAATATTCTCAATTATTTGCAACAACATCCAATCCAAACAAATAATAGTTTTTGAAAACCCAAATTCGAATTCAAAGCTTCGAAGCTTTTTAATGGTTGTCAATGGTGGAGAATCAAACACCTTCAAAATTTATTGATTGACAATTAATTTTAATTCGAACAACAATTGAGAAACATGAAAGAAAATCGCTAAATTAAAACTCTATAGTAAAACGATTGAAATCCATTGATGAATTCCATTAAAACTCTATACAACAAGAAAGCATAAAAAAAACAGAGAACATCAAAGAAAGAAAAATTAGAAAAACAAAACAGAGAAAGAGAGAGAGAGAGAGAGAGAGAGAGAGAGAGAGAGAGAGAGAGAGAGAGAGAGAGAGAGTCGGAGAGAGAGGGGGCATGTATAAAGGGATGGGAAAATAATTAATATTCCTTATTTAATTTCTAATATAATGGGATACTCATTTAAAACTTATTTGTATATAATTGGTAAATTGTATATGATCATGGAATTAAGTTAAAACTTGATTAAAGAGGGTAATAAAGTTTCATATATAGTATAGGAAGGAAAAAATACCTTTAAAACTTAAGCTTATAAGGCCGACCTAAGTCAGCCCACAAGCCCTTGTGGTTTGAAAGAGGCTAGACATGAGCCGACTAGTAATTTAAAAAATAATATAATTTAAATTTAAATATTTAATATTTATAAGAAAAAGTAAAAACTAAGTTATTCCATTACCCAACCCTATGTCCAAAGTTAATGGCATATGCGGTTCCAAACACTGTCTTACTCTAGCAACATATATTATAAATATGACTACATTTGTAAGATCAAGGAAAAATTATTGTTGACGTATGATAGTGAAGTGAGTAATAATTTGAACACCAATACATGATAATTCTTTCATAGAAATGGATGATATTAAAATTAGACTTTTGACATTCCTATAGTATGATAAAATTAGTTTTTCTTTTGCTTAATTAATAATGAACTAGACAAGTTAAGTGGCCAATAATAATTCTTTTTTCAAAAGAAAATATTATTATTGATCAGTTTGGATAATATATTATTAACAATTTAGCTGCTCTCCGGTTAGAGAAAAGATCAATTTTCAACACCCAAAAAAATATTAACGACACTAACAAATTCCATGAATTTTAGAATTTCTATGCACTATTATAATAAAATCAGCAAATTATCTTAAAACTAAATTAAAAGATCTAATCATAAAAAGTTACTGAAGCAATCAATGAACTAAAGGAAGTTGAAAAGAAAAGTACAAAAAAATTATTCGTCTAACATTAAAATAGAAGAAGCTAGAAATATAGAGAATTGCATTTTAATTTACGAGATTTTCTATCAAATATCAAGCTTCTTATACGGCTACATGCAAATAAAAGTTATTCACATAATTACTGGATTATGTCACGCAGAAATCACTTAAAGATTTGAAGAAAAAAAAAGGCGAACTGTCCTAGCCCGTGACCGTCTTAGGATTGGGTTGGGTTGGTCATTTTATAGCACATTCAGATAGTGTAAAAATAGCACGGGCTATCCAGTTTTTGGACTGGTAATTAAAAAATAGCCACTATTTTACGGCAACACGTACCAGTCCAGCATAATATACTAGAGATTGGTGCACCTGTGTATGAACTTTCAGCATATTATGCTGGAACTCCAATACACGGAAAGTTCCAGCATAATATACTAGAGATTGGATCACTTGTGTATGAACTTCCAACATATTATGCTAGACCGGTATATTATACTGGAACTCCAGTATATTATGCTGGAATATTTTTCGGATTTTGAACAGTGTTTTCGTTCAGATTTATCTTTACATGAAAAGTGGCCAAATTTCGATTACTTTTGAAACAGTAACTATTTTTCAATTACAACTTGTAAATCTGGCTATTTTTTAATTTCTCCCTCAAATAGCGGGTTGGCATGTCCTCGCCCACCAAATTCAAGGGCCCGAGAGGTTTGGGTTGGATTGGACCGGCCCTTTGATGGTTTTAGATGTAATTAGAATTCACTTATTAATTAGGGATCTTTACACAATAGCCGATCAAATTTACTGTTTACTTTTTTTAGTCAGTATATATAAATTATACAATGATTATACACGATTGTACACATATTATATATGAACTATACACGTATTATACATTCACCGATTATTTTAAGCTTAAACGCTTATATAAACAGATAATTAAGTTAATTTTTCTATTAATTAAGGTGATTTATAAATAGTGTAGGCCTTAACTCATAGCTCATAATATGACACTAGAGTTATGCTAATTTATTTGATTAGGTTTAAGTTATCCTGGTACATCTTCGTTTTTAGCTGGGTTCTTTCGATAGTCATCTGAATTTATGAAGTATAATAAAGTATATATTCCGCAATCTACCCATTGAGAGTTTTAGGTTGTGAATTGGATTACACAGATGCAAGTTGATTCAACAACAACCATTTTTTCTGGAAATTTAACTTAATTTATTAATCATTACATATAATTTAATTAAGACTAAATCGGGTACTTGAAATGCTAAATATACTTCTTATGGTCCTGCTTCTTTTACAAAAAATAATATTTGAACTATCTTTGCCGCTATGAACTACAGATGGATACAAAGGACAATATATATACAGAAAAAAAATTATTTTTCCCAATTTGAGGAAATACGATTTTCTAATGGATGGGATTCAATGGATGTCATGACCCAAAAGTTTCTCAGTTGGGTATCGTGATGTCACTTAGTCTTAGGGACTAGGTAAGACTAATATTTACTGAATAACAACCATAATAAATAACATCTAACAACTTTGAAATGGAGTTTTTTATAAAAATTTACAATTCCCAAAACCGGTAGTACAAGTCATAAGCTCTACATAGTTTTCTACAACTTCTAAATACAACTGTTTGGAAATAGGTAAAAACAATATGAATACAAAATAGGAAGGTGACTCTGAAGCCTATGAACGTAGCAGCAGGTTTACCTTGAGATTCCACAGCAACAGTCCGCACTGCAAGCTAATGATCAACTGACTTCGAAATACCTGGATCTGCACAAAAAT
Source organism: Nicotiana tomentosiformis (assembly GCF_000390325.3). Classification (NCBI taxonomy): domain Eukaryota; kingdom Viridiplantae; phylum Streptophyta; class Magnoliopsida; order Solanales; family Solanaceae; genus Nicotiana; species Nicotiana tomentosiformis. The sequence continues at coordinate 97,959,905 of NC_090812.1, read as the reverse complement.
GTGCAGAAGTGTAGTATGAATACACCATGGCGGTACCCAGCAAGTATCAAGACTAACCTCAGTGGAGTAGTGACGAGGTACAGTCAAGACACCTACTGGACTAAATAATCTGAACAAAGTATAAGTATAAAAATAACAGAGTATAATATCTACAAAAATAAAACTACGCGATATGTCTAACAATACAGTAATTGCAATAGGAAAGGACAACAACAAGTATCAGCGGAATACCAAAATAATGACACAAAAGGATGAACGGAAACGCAACATAAATCCGAAATCACAGATACATAAAGGACAAGTAATCACTCAACCACAACAACCGTTTTCACATTAAGTTTCAGTCAATAAACTCCACGAGGTACTGAACCTCGGACAAATCACAACTCACGGGTCTCAATACCTGAACCTTAACACTTGGCATCCTGTGCCCTCATTACACGTCATAACCGCACTGACGACTCGCGTGCCAAACAGAGCCATTCTTACATAGAAGGCAAGTAAGCAAGGGTGTACATCTATACTCAACAATATCAAGAAGACCTCTTATTCGATAAAAGTGCTTAACTACGTGTATGCTTGTGCAAGTGTCCTAACATAGTTCATACCAGCTAGTGAATATAAGGGAAAAGAACGGACAACACGTAGAATATTTTCTCACAACTTTCACAAGATAAAGCTCACACAGGTATGTGTACCACTACACAAATATCAACAACAAGAATGCCCCCAGGCCATCACAAATCATCACAAATCAATCCCTGACATAACACACCTTGTCTCGCCACGTGTGCAATAGTAAAATAAATACCCGCCTTGTCTCGCCACACATGCATGATAATGTTCCCACCTTGTCTCGCCACATGCGCAACCCACATATATATATCCTGGCTTGTCACGACGCATGTGCAAATATCAATAGTAACAATAGCACGGCAGAAACCTCGTGCAACCCATTAACACTCGTACGGCAGAAACTTCGTGCATCACAATAACAACAACCGCACGGCAGAAACCTCATGCATCACAATAACAACAACCGTACGGCAGAAACCTTGTGTATCACAACAACAAGTATAACAACAACAATGACAATAATACAAGGTACGACAAGTAAATCTATTCAAGAACCTTCGATCGCAAGAAATAGCCATAATAAAGAATACTAGGCGTAATAAGAACAGCTCAACAAGGAAGAAAATAATATATAACAATGATCCCACAATATACAGTTCAACAACAAGAACTAACACGAGTCAAATAATTCTAAATAAGGGCAAGTCCACTAAGGCATAGGATATCTAAGCTTCTTTTAATTTTGGACAATTACGCAAGAGATACAACCAATTCAAATAAAAGTGGGCAGCGATAAAATCACCATAACCTCAATTAAGGGTGAACATTTACAAAAAAAAAAGGACAACTACAACTTCGAATAAAGATAAGCAGTTAGGGAAAAGATAACATGGCAATGGAAGAGATAACAATTTCAATTAAGGCACATATGAATCAAGTAAACAATAAGAGTGGATCATGAAGTAATTGATTCTAATTAAGTAGATAAAGGTGAAACTAGTAATTAAGGAACATAATCATAACAAGTACAACTGTATATTCAATGAATACAAGGACCTAGGAACCCTAAAAGGCCGATTTCAACAAATAAGTCTGAGCACGTACTTATTACCTCGCGTACACAGACTACAATCAACATAGAAGACTCAAATCCTAAGGGGTAGTTCCCCCACACAAGGTTAGGAAAGATACTTACCTCAAAGAAGACAGACTGTGATGACCCAAAATATCATCTCACTATTTATCATTCCTCGACTTGCGTGTGCATTCCGTAAAATTTTTCGGAAAGTTTTTATATGAAAAATGGATTAAATATGAAATAGAGCTTTAAAACTCAACTAAGTTGACTTTAGTCAACATTTTGAGCAAACAAACCCGGATCAGTGATTTGACAATTCCGGTAGGTCCGTATTGTGATTTGGGACTTGGGCGTATGCCCGGAATCGAATTCCGAGGTCCCTAACTTGAGATATGAAATTTTGAAGAAAAATTAAAAGCTTGTAAGCTTAATGATATTTAAGAAATTACTGATATTGGATTTATTGACTTCGGGTCCGTATTTTGGTTTTGGAGCCCGGTGTAGGTCCACTATAATATTTATGACTTGTCTTCCAAATTTGGTGAGAATCGAAGTTGATTTGACGTGATTCAGACGTCTGGTTGTAAAAATATAAGTTTTAAAGTTTTCTTGGAAATTTCCTTTGATTTGGTATCCGATTCATAGTTCTTGGTGTTATTTTGGCGATTTGATCGCCCGAGCAAGTTCGTATGATGTTTTAGGACTTGGGTGCATGTTTGGTTTAGAGCCCCGAGGGCTCGGGTTGGTTTCGGGTGGTTAACGGATTATTTTCGGACTTAGGAAATCTGGATTTTTGCAGACTTCAGGCTTCTGTTGTGTTCTTCTTCGCGTTCGCGAAGGTACTCTCGCAAACGCGAAGAGAAAATTGGGGTGGCACATTTTGTGCTTCACGTTCACGAAGGCCTGAGGTTCAAAGCTTCGCATTCGCGACCGAAGCCTCGCGTTCGCGAAGGGAAAGAGGCTGGCCAAGATTATTGCCTTCACATTCGCGAAGGGAATCTCACGTTCGCGAAGGGCATCTCGCATTCGCGAAGGCCAAGCTAGGCAAGCTTCGCGTTCGCGAAGTGTAAAATGGGACAGCATAAATTTGTGCTTCGCGAACGCGAGACACTGACCGTGTTCGCGAAGGGTAAAAGTCCCAAAAACAGAATATAATGACCCGACCGGTCGTTTTAAGTACTACAACCCTATTTTTTCATTTACTACTCAAATTGAGCTTTAAAGTTGTTGTGTGACTTGCCGGGGCAATTGGTTCGAGTCCGATGAGGTTTTGGAATGAATTGCAACACTTAGTTCCAAGGTTTAGAGCTTAAGTTAAAATAGTGACCGGATATCGACTTATGTGTAAACGACCTCAGAATTTAATTCTGATGATTTCAATAGTTCCGTATGGTAATTTTGGACTTAGGAGCGTGTCCGAAAAATTATTTGGAGGTCCGTAGTGGAATTAGGCTTGAAATGCCGAAAGTTGAATTTTTTTGAAAGTTTGGACGGGGGTTGACTTTTTAATATCGGGGTCAGAATCCGATTCTGAAAATTTGAATACCTCCGTTATGTCATTTATTACTTGTGTGCAAAATTTGAGATCAATCAGACGTGAATTGATAGGTTCCGGAGTTGTTTGTAGAAACTAGAAATTTCAAAGTTCATTAGGCTTGAATTAAGGTGTAATTCATAGTTTTAGTCTCGTTTGAGATGATTTGAGGGTTCGACTAAGTCCGTATGATATTTTAGGTCTTGACGGTATATTTGGTTGAGGTCCCGAGGGGCTTGGGTGAGTTCCGGGGGGCTAACAGATCATTTTTGGCCTTGGTGAGATTGCTGATATGTGTTGCTGCATTTTTTTGATTTTCTCTTTCGCGTTCGCGAGTGGGCCCTCGCGTTCGCCAAGAGTGTTTTCTGAGTGTGAGGCTTTATTCTTCGCGTTCGTGAAGGCGAGGACGCGAACGCGAAGGTATGGTCTGTTTGTGTATCGCGAACGCGTGAGGAGTGTCGCGTTCGCGAAGAGTAGTGAGGCAATTAGGGACCCCGGGTTCTTGTTCTATGCTTTCGCGAGGTGGCATTCGCATTCGCGAAGGTCTGAGCTGGTAAAGCTTCGCGTTCGCGAAGACGTGGTGCGTTCGCAAAGGGTAAGATTTGCAAAGCTTCGTGTTCGCGAAGCCACAGTCGCGTTCGCGAAGAGTTAAATTTGTGGGCAGTCGAGTTGTGCTTCGCGAACGCGAGGGACCTGTCGCGTTCGCGAAGAAGAGAGGCCTGGACAGAAAGTTTAAGTTTAGATTTTCCATTTTTAACGATTTGGAGCTCGGATTGAGGCAATTTTTGGGTGATTTTCAGAGGAAACAACGGGGTAAGTGTTCTTAACTCAATATTGGTTAAATTACCCGAATCCATGGTTGTTTTTATCATTTAATTGGTGAATTAAGTTGGAAAAGTTTGAAAACCCTCTTAGTTTAAATTGAGGACTTAAAGGCCGAGTTGTGGTCGGATTTGAGTAATTTTGGTATGGTTGGACTCGTGGTTAAATGGGGGTTTGGATTTTGTAATTTTTACCAGATTCCGAGACGTGGGCCCCACGAGTGATTTTTGGGGCGCAATTTCGGATTTTTGAAAAATATTAGTATTTTGATATGGAATTAATTCCTATAATTTTTGTGGGCTGAATCAAATTATTTTGACTAGATTCGAGCCGTTTGAAAGTTGATACGCGCATAATGGGATTTTTTGGAGCATTGTTTAGCTTGCTCGGCATTGGATTTGGCTTGTTCGAGGTAAGTAACTCTTCTAATCTTGGAGTTGAGGGTATGAACCCTGAATATATGTATTTTGTGAATTATTGGGAGATGACACACATGCTAGGTGACGGGCGTGTGGGCGTGCACTATAGAATTTGTGACATAATTATTTCTGTGGAAGTTTGTAGTTAAATGATCTTGGCATTTTTCATGCGATTTTATGAGTTAAAGAAAATGAGCTGAAAAGCATATTAAAAATCATGTTGAGGCTATGTGCCAGTATTATTGGGAACCACAGAGGGCATATTGTTGTGAAATATTTATTTTAAAATGAAAATTTATACTCAGTTATATTCATTTCATTGCATATCATATCTCAGTCTCTGTTGTTATTTATTGATACATCATATCATCATTTTTGTGCTATTCTCATGACATTGTGAGCCCATGAAAGAGAGACTGGAGAGATTGATGACTGAGGGAGGCCGAAGGCCTGATTGTGAGGATATTTTTGAGATTGGGCTGCACGCCGCAGCAGGCCATGTTGGCTTTATATATATTATACTATTGCATGTGAGTTGGCCGTTCGGATCTATATATTATACTATTACACGTGAGTTGACCGTACGGATCTATATATTATACTATTGCACGTGAGTTGGCCGTGCGGATCCAGATATTATTATAGCACATGAGTTGGCCGTGCGGATCCAGATATTATTATAGCACGTGAGTTGGCCGTGCGGATCCAGATATTATTATAGCACGTGAGTTATCCGTGTCATAAGTTGGTAGCGCTTCTACTTTCAATGAACCTTAAGGTTCATCTTGACCAACTGAAATCCTATCCAGATAATTATGACTTAGACGCAAGTGCACAGATAAGTTTCACTAAATTTTGAAGAATATTTTCTCTTATAAGGTAGACTAATGTTGTTCAGTTCAGGAGATCGGCATTAACAATAACAAGGTCATGCATCCATGTACCACAAGAGATAGAATACTTATGAAGCTGAATAACGTAAGAGTTATTCTAAAATAAATTGAATATCCATCTCTTATTTTGCTCAAAAAACCGGAATTAAATTCCTTATAGCAAATGGTACATACATGGCATCCATCAAATTAATGTCTTATCGCCAAAGAAAATTTTTGACAAGTGATACGACAAACTACATGAAGTCATTGTGGAGTTGAGATATATAACATTAAATAGATCATAATAAGTCAATAAATACTGAATAATAAAATTCAGACTGCATTCAATATATATACATACATGTATCTCAAATAGCAAATTTCGATGGGAAAAGAGTCATTCAAGCGAATTATATAATATAATGCAAGAATTATACAATCCAAAAAAAAAAATAGAGCCAACTCAGATAGAGAGTATACTGTTATTGTTAGTCAATTTTATATAACCATTTGTTACGACCCGAAGTTCCCTCCTTCGGACCGTGATGACGCCTAACATTTCACTTGATAGGCAAGCCAACGTTAGAATAATATTAACCAATTTTTATAAAAATAATTTTTAAATTATTAATAATCAAGGAAACAAAAGCGGAAGCAAAGTTTACAATATAGTGAAATAATTCATAAAAATAACGGTGTCTAAATACCATCCCAGAATTGGTATCGCAAGTGCACGAGCTTCTAGAATAAATACAAATAATGATCTGAATAAAATAAAGCTTTCTGGAAATAAACACACAGCTAAAGTAAAATAGACGGGGAATTCAAAACTGCAGACGCCATGTAGTTATACCTCAAGTCTCCTCTGGTATCCGAGCAAGTCTATGGTACGCCGCTGGGACCAACTCCAAAATTTGCACAAGAAATGCAGAGTGTAGTATCAGTACAACCGATCCCATGTACTAGTAAGTGTTGAGCCTAGCCTCGACGAAGTAGTGACGAGGCTAAGGCAGGTCACTTACATTACCTGTACGCAATATTAGTAAAAACAACAATATTAGAAATAAATCAGGTAACTCATTTATAATAATTGAAGCCAACTCAGCAGTTATAACCAATTATCATTTCCATCAATTCTGTTGCAGCGTGCAACTCGCTCTCACAATATATTCACATTCAATTATGTTGCAGCGTGCAACCCGCTCTCACAATGTATTCACATTCGATTCTGTTGCGGCGTGCAACCCGCTCTTCTAATATATTCATTTTAATCAAGTCTGTTGCGGCGTGCAACCCGATCCACCAATATATATATGCATGTCGACTTTTAAATAAATCTGTTGAGGCGTGCAACCCGATCCTCCAATATGGACTTTTAATTTGTCTATTGCAGCGTGCAACCCGATCCTCCAATATGGAATTTTAATAAGTCTGTTGCGGCGTGCAACCCGATCCTCCAATATGGACTTTTTAATAAGTCTGTTGCGGCGTGCAACCCGATCCTCCAATATATTCATTTCAATCAATTCTGTTACGGTGTGCAACCCGCTCCTCTAGTATATTCATTTACCAATTCTTATAGAAGGAATTTTCCCAATAAATGTAATAATTAATATGAAATTATAAGACAACAAGCATACAATAATTATGATTTAATCATGAAACAGACAATGTCAAATAGCAAATTATTATAGAAATCAAGGAGAAAATATGCAGTTTAATATTTAATATGCTAAATGTCAAATAACAATTAAGACACATAATTCAAGTAGCATGTAACAATTAATGCAGGAATTCAAGAATTAATATTTGGCAAAGAATAGGAGAGAAACCAATTTATGATTTTTCAAGTAATTATGCAAACAATTAATTTGATGACGTATAGACACTCGTCACCTCGCCTATACGTCATTCACATACATTTCACATAACAAATAATTTAAGGGTTCTATTCCCTCAAGTCAAGGTTAACCACGACACTTACCTCGCTTTGCAAATTCCAACCAATTGCTCGGCCACAGCTTTTCCTTTTAAATTTGTCTCCAAAAGCTTCAAATCTATTAACAAACAATTCGATATACTCAATACGAATCATAGAAATTAATTCCATATGAATTTATCAATTTTTCAGATACAAATCCGAAATTCATTAAAATATTTGGAAGTGGGACCCACATCTCAAATCTCGGAAAAACTTACGAAATTCGAACACCCATTCCGAGATGAGTCCACCCATACAAAAATTATCCAATTCTGATGTCAAATGGACCTTCAAATCTTAAATTTTCGTTTTTGAAAGATTTTATAAAAATCTGATTTTTCTTTCAAAAATTCACGGATTCATGATATAAATGAGTATGAAATCATGAAATATAATCAATATAAGATAAAGAACACTTACCCCAATGTTTTTCGTGAAAAGCGCCCAAATATCGCCTTACCAGAGTTCAAAAATGGAAAAAAGTTGAAAATGGGTCGAAACCCCATTTCCAGAACTTATGTTTTGTTTCTGGGATTTTTACCCTTCGCAAACGCGGTCAGTGCCTCGCATTCACGAAGCATAAATTTGTGCTGTCCAATTTTACTCTTCGCGAACGCGAGGGCTACCTTGCGAACGCGATGCTTGTGTGGCTTGGCCTTCGCGAACGCGAAGGCTAATTTTCCTGGCCAGACTCTTTCCCTTTACGAACGCGAAGCTTCGCACCTCAAGCCTTCGCGAGCTCACGAACGCGATGAAGGATACTAGAAGCAGATTTCTACAATTTTTTCCAAGTCCAAAAATGATCTGTTAACCATCCGAAACTAACCCGTGCCCTCGGGGCTCCAAACCAATCATGTACCCAAGTCCTAAAATATCATACAAACTTGCTTGCGCGATCAAATCGCCAAAATAACACCAAGAACTATGAATCGGACACCAAATTAAAGGAAATTTCTAAGAAAATATTAAAACTTATATTTTTATAACCGGACGTCCAAATCACGTCAAATCAACTCCGATTCTCACCAAATTTGGCAGACAAGTCATAAATATTATAGTGGACCTACACCGGGCTCCGGAACCAAAATACGGACCCGAGGTCAATAAATCCAACATCAATAATTTCTTAAAAATTATTAAGCTTTAAAGCTTTTAATTTTTCATCAAAATTCCATATCTCGGGCTAGGGACCTCGGAATTCGATTCCGGGCATACGTCCAAGTCCCAAATCACGATACGGACCTACTAAAATTTTCAAAATACTGATCCGAGTCTGTTTGCTCAAAATGTTGACCAAAGTCAACTTAGTTGAGTTTTAAAGCTCTATTTCACATTTTAATTCATTTTTCACATAAAAACTTTTCGGAAAATTGTACAGACTGCGCACGCAAGTCGAAGAATGATAAAGGGTACTTTTCAAGGTCTTAGAATACAGAATTACTTATTAAATTTAAAGATGACATTTTGGGTCATCACACCATTTATACGAAAATTTTAAACGCACTATATATATATATATATATATATATATATATATATATATATATATATATATATATATATATATATATATATATATATTCATGCACCTTGAATAGCAAATTTTGATGGGAAACGAGATACTCATGCAATATACATACACAACGCCAGATTATTCACTCCAATAAATTAAAACAGACATAATTCAGATGGAGAGTATACTGTTAATTAATGCTAAGTGAACATCATAATTAATAGCTCTAGTTCCATTGATCCAACATGTATACTCAGATGGAGAGTAAGTATATGATTTCAATACCTAGTATTTCACCTGGTGAACTTACAATAAATTTATCCGATATGGAGGAAGACCTAAAGTCGACGCATAAATTTACACTTACTTGAAATTAATGGTGGGAGACCATAGAAATATATTTCTATCACCACTTAATCATAGTTGCATTATAATTATAAAATTGATTCAACGTGTAAACTCAGATGGAGAGTCAATACATGTTATCAATTACTAGTAATTATACTCAGTAAGTTCATAATAAATTTATCTGATATGGAGGAAGACCTAAAGTCGACGCGTAAATTCATTATCTCACTATAAATAAATAGTGGAGATTATGGGGGTTAATTCCTATCACCACTTAATCACAACCACGAAATTTTCTCTAAGGATTAAGTTCCAAAATTCACAAAATGCTCAAAAAGCTATCTAGACAGTCATAAAATACTAAATTAATGTTATTCACCGCATACAACAAGTATTATTTACCGGGGTTTTCTGATAGACTTACTAAATTTCAGGTCAATTGAAGATCATAAAAGTCATGATCTTCAAAACAACAACCAAATTTGAAAAACTACCATTTAAGCATTTTTAGAAATTTAAAACATGGCATACATTCCAACCATATATCAGTTCATATAAAATAAACATGCGTCATCATGTTCCAGATTTATTAAAATAGGATTGACATAAAAGGAATGACTTTTCATATCTAAATCACATTTTAATCCCGCAAAAAAAAAACATATCTAAATGACCCCGAACTACCGAAATACGACATAATTCTCTGCACAATAATGAGAATTTCTTATCAGGTCGTTTCCGATGAACCCACTGAATTCAAAGTCAATTGGAGATGATGATCACCAAAACTAGACCAATTTCGAATAAGTCTTTTTAGGCAAATTTAAGATTCAACCAATGTGATTTACATCATTTTCATATATCATATTGAGTTAAATCATCATGTGTAATCATGTTTCAGATTTAACACAAATAAAACTGATATATACCGAATAGTTTTTCATATTTAAGACTTATTTAATCTAATAAACTACTTAAAAACCCATCTAAACGACCTCGAAATACCCAAAAATAACGTGATTCACTACATAGCAGTAAGTATTTTTCACTAAGTCGTTTCCGATGGACCTATCAAATTTCAGGTTAATTGGAATTCGTAAAAAACATGACATCTAGATCTATGACCAAATTCGGAGAATAACAATTTTAGGCATTTTAATGGATTAAAATAAATATGATCATGCTTTCTATTATCCTTATAATTGTTCTATGAGCACAACACATAGATTATGTCCTTCCTTTTCCATAAGGCACATAAAAGTGCCTCTTACATCCAATTGTCCTTCCGTTTTAAACACATGAATATTCAAAATATTACTTTTCATCATAGTTGGTGAAAACCTCAATGTCTTTTCTCATGAATTAGTTTAATGTCACTAGTATCAAGTGGTAAACCTCTTGGGTGTAGATGGAAACTTTACTACTAGCGTAAACTTATCAAGGACAATTAATTTTCACATGGTATATTGAGTACATTTATTCATGACTCAAATAAATAAACCACTTTTTTGGATCCTATTTATTAATCATAATTCCCAAACCATATATTATATCATCTCACAAGTATAAAACTTTAAGAATTTTCAATGATTCTCAATAAATAGACTACTTTGATGGTACTTATTTATTAATCATAAATTCTTAATTATGCATCATAATATAATATGAGAAAGAAAAGGATAAATATACAGTGCTCATATAATTACAACCTTTTAAATTCATCCGGCTAGACACATTAAACAAAATCCCAATCCAAATATGACATCGAATTGGACTATACCTCTTGTAATAGTGCCATACATGTAGTTACATTCATAAACATCTAGGATTATTTTTATCCCAAACAGAAAATTCCGGCTAGCGATTGCCCCCTTGAATGTTGAAACAATCTTATGATAATTGGAAACATATCACTGCCACAAACATAGAATGCAAGAAAATTTTCATAGAAAAGTAACCACCAACATACAACTATAAAGGTAACATGGCAGTCATCTTTCTTTCCTACTGGGCTACACGTTCAAATAACCAAAGCCCAAACTAAATAAAACTTAGATTCCAATGTTTGGCAGTAACCTAATTTCCACCTTCAAAAATCAACCAATGCCAAACAAAACTTCGCCCTTTTTCTTTTAACAATTCATTCGCCATTGTCCGATCATTCTTATTATTATTATATGAATAACAAATAATTAGCCGCATCATGAGGAAACGGAATCAATAAGGTAAGAAAATAGAAATTCAACTTTGGCACTGCAAACATGTTGAATCCGACACTTTAAGTTCTCGCCACGGTTTCCGTTCAATAGCAAACTCTAAAACTTCACACATGATTTCAATAAGACTGTAAATCATGAACATGTATATAATCAAAGATATACCTATTATCTATGTTATCTATTTAGATGCAAGCAGGCTCTGATACCAATTGATGCAAACAGTTATAAACAACGGAAGCAAATAGCCAGGATTACTTGCATGTAATATAGACAACACATAATCACAGATTTTAATCAAACATAAAATCGATACTTATCTCTTGAAGCGTGATTACGATCGCAAAAAGACCTTCAAGCATGAGTAAAAACCATCAACGGGATCATCCTTCAGCTCCACGGTCTTCTGCTGTGTGACCCGAATAATGCCCGGAATTAGCGAAACTCGTGTGGGCGAGTTTCTCCTAGGAAAAATGTGTAGTATAAAATCATGGCCTCCTTATGGAATAAGACCTCTTTATATAGCTACAGGTTTTAGGTTTAAAACTTTTTTCTAAACCTGTTGGGTCTTTCTTTTCCACCAAAAAATATAATTTCATTTAATTCCTAATTACTCGGGCACAGCAGGGACCGCAGTATTTAGTTAACAAGGCTTCCTATTATGGACTTAATTCGAAATATCTGAATTAATACTACCATAATAAATTAGGAATTATTCCACTAAAAATTCGTAGCTGCACTCCTCAATTCAATTTCGAAATTCTTCCATTAAACCTTATTTAACTCCCTATGTTAAGATTTAGATACTAATCAAATAAATTAAATTACTGACAATTTAATTCATTGATTATTTCTTTTAGACTTTCGCTTAACTTATTTCATGTGACGGATACAAAATTCACCTGCAGGGTTTACACATGAAAACTTATAAGCTTTAATAAATGTGTGTCATCAATCTCTAAACCGAGACATGGATTCCATCAACTAACTATTACTTTGCCAATGTATATCATTATTTTCAAATTTACCAAGCATATTGATCCACGAAAGGATCTCGCCTTTTAATAAATCAAAACAATAATAATATACACAACTAATAATAATTATATCAAGATTAAGAGTATAAGTACATTTAATGGCTAGAGAATTTATTTTATTAAGTCAGTATAAAATATTTATCTCTACTTGGTTTGTTCAATACATACAAAATATACTAGCACAAGAAGTTGGAATTAAACCATTCCCATAATCAAGATAAATTATATTTAATCTTGTGCTACAATTATTCCCGATGGTTTGTCTAATTCCATCATTAGATTGTGAACATGATCTTTATACTCATAAAAACCGATGATTTAATCTTCAGTGTATAAGCTAATCTCTATATACTAAATCATCTACTATATAAGTAAAGGACACAAACGGATATATGATCTATTTAAAACTTTATTAAAATTGAATAAGCAATTATTCCATAATAAATATTATATCCAAACCAAAATTCATGATTAATAGTATATATCCAAACAGATGCCGCAAAGACAATCGAGGTGAGGCAGCAGGAGGTATGCTTAGAGATAAAATGGTAACATGATCATGAATTTCTACTCTGTTTTTTGGGACTTACGGCAATAAAGCTGAAAGTATGGCACCTTTACAGGGGCTACAGTGGTGTATTGACAATTGATACAAAAAACATGGATGGTGAAAAGTGATTCCTTATTACTAGTATGTTTGGCTGTGCTTATTAAATCAGCTTATTTTGAAAAGTATTTTTAAAAATAATATATTTGAGAAAAATTAATTTGTGTTTGGCTAATCGAGTTGAAAGGCATTTTTGAGCAACAAGGGAGGCAAATGAGTTGTTTGCGCTGTATTTGGGCTGGTCAAGATGGACTGATTCATTAAAGAAAATTTTACATCCTATAGCTAACAATTGCACCCTATTTATTATAAACTAAAACACTTTCAAAATATTATTACTTATAGCTACCTTCTCTCTCTCTCTCTCTCTCTCTTGCTCTCTCTCTCTCTCAGCGCGAGATTCTCTAATCAAATTCAACCGCGAATTTTTTCTCCATGAATCCAACACGATTTTATTCCTAAAAATCATGGTTCCTCACAAATTGATAAAGTTTTGGGTAGTTGTTCTTACTTCTCTGCCATTCTTTTTTTCTCTTTATTCTCCTTTTAATTTCCGCCATTGTTAGGGTTGTCACAGAAACTTCAAGTTTGGACATTAAGCACTTTCAAGAGGGTTACGCGAGGTATACCCACTAAAGTCTTTAATTTTGATGGGCCATCATTTGATTTGCGCATCACTCAAGAGGAGGTGGTATTTGCAGGTTCTGCAGCAACCATGGAAGCCGAGAGGCGAACCAAACTATGAAATGACCCTATGAAACAAGTTGTAGATGCAAAATTTTTGAAAAGAGCCACAATTGCTGATGTATCTAATGTTTCGGTACACAACATAAATGTGAAAAAGAGAAGAAAAATTAGCGATGTTGCATCCAGCAGCAAGGGAAAACATGTCGCTAAAGGAAGTAGCACAAAAACACGGAAGGAAAAGGAGATATATAATTTTTTTTTTGATTTTTGCATACATGTATATTGTGTATTTCATAATCTATCTTTTTTAGATATATAGAAACTCATTTTTTTGATATTTTTATACATTATACATTTAGATATATCTGAATGTTTGTCCTCATACACTGAATTTAGTTCGCAAAGGTTTTGTTTTTGTTGTGTATATAGGTTTATTTTATGTGTATTTTTATTTGAAAAAAAACTATTTTGAATACACTAATAGTACTGCATCAATTTTCTCATGATTCAAGCTTGTATCTTCTATTACTGTATTTTGATAACTATATAAATAATGTATTCAAATATACTTGTATTTATCAATGTTTTAAAAGACGTGGGCGTAAGGCGAGACGTTTTACATATGACTCAGCGAGGCCTAAACCCCGAGGCACGGGGCGTAAGCCCCATAGATATTTAATTTTTAATATTTTATAAAATAATATAATTACAGTAAATATTTATAAACAGGTAAAATTGCATAAAAATTGAAGAAAACTATAAATATGTGAGTATACGCTACTTACAAGCTATTATACGCTACTTACAAGCACAAGTAACTTGAATCTAAAAGAATAAAGTTTTCTACATGGAGGAACAAAAATAATGACTAACCTGCAATTTGAACTTTGAACTTGCTGCTATGAAGGAGAATGGAGTTCTCTTTGTATTTGTAAGAAAAAAAAATTAAATATTCATTGCTTTTGGGAGATATTAACATACTAGTGGACAAGATAAAGAATTGAAAAAGACCATGAATTAGGGTTTCAATAAATAAAAAAGATCTTGACTTTTAAATTTAATGCATTTCAGTTCCTTTTCAAAACTTTTGAGTAATTACTAAGCTGACTTTTGAGAATTTGGATATTATATGAAGGACTTATTCAACAAATTTTATTTTAATTTGAAAAAGTCTCTAGGGCTTACGCCTCACTAAAAAGGTACCTGAAACGTCCGGGTGTACGCCCCGAACGCCCGGGCGTACGCCTCGAATTGCTGGGCGTATACCTCTTGAGACTTTCGCCCCACACCATCGCCTCAGGGCGTTTTTGATGCGCCTCGCCCCGAAAACGCATTTTAAAACACTTGTATTTATCTGTATGTGAAGTCAGAAACCACCTATTTTGAATACACTAAAATTACTGTAACCATCTAGGTGTATTATCTGTATTTCAAGCATGTATTTACTTTTATGGTGTTTATATGCAGGAAATAAATTCTTTGTTAAACACCCTCTTACATCATCGCCACATATCTGTTCCTACACTAACACTGGTATAATCTCTCACCTTAAAGGAAAGCTTAGTGTGCATCCTTTGTATCTAGGCCGCTGAAAGTAGGAGGGTGGTACTTCTTGTACCTCTCAAGTATAAGCTCCTCCTCCTTAGATGCTACTGTCCTAACCTCAAGTTGAACTGGGACAACCGGCTGCACTGGTATAACCTCTAGGACCTGGTCAACATGGACCCATTGCTCTAGGGTACGGGCTATGGGAGTCTAAGCTCATCCCCCAGCCTGAGATGTGACTGGTGCAAGTGGAATCAACCTTGCCTGAGCTAGAGTACCAAACATGCTCAAGAACTGTACGAGGGTCTCCTGAAGTACAAGGGTAGTAACAGGCGCCTCAGGTGCCTGCCCCCCCAACTGGAGCTATTGGTGGCTCCTCTGTCGCAGCTCGGGCATGTGCTTTGACTGCACCACGTACCCCTCCTCGGCCTCTGCCCCGACCCTGACTTCTCGCGGCTCTTGAAGGGGGCACGGGTGTCTAATCGTCAGATCTAACGGTGCTTGTCCTCACCATCTGTGAGAGAATAGAAAGACAAAGATTCAGAATTTCGAAGTCAATAAATTCACATGATAAGGAATCAAAGAAGTGAAGTTTCCTAACATTTCCATAGCCTCTCGAAGATAAGTACAAATGTTTCCATACCGATCCGCGAGACTCTACTAAACCTGCTTATGACTCGTAACACCTATGAACGTAGAGCTCTGATACTAACTTGTCATGACCCCAATCTCCCTCTGCAGGATATCGTGATGGCACATAGTCTCTAAGACTAGGTAAGGCTAACATACATGAAGAATTTGACGGAAGGAATAATAAAACCCCCAATTAAACCAGCAGCTATAATAAAAAGGACTCCACAATACAACTGAATATAACTCCCAAAATCTGGTGAGGCCGAGTCACAAGCTTTACACGAGTATACTAAAACATCACTATACAACAATATCTATAAAAGGAGAATGAAATAGAATAGATAGAGGGTGACTCTGAGACCTGCGAAAGCCGACAGGTATACCTTGAAGTCTCCGATCCAAGCTCAACTCCCGGATGCCTAGGCTGGTATGAAGTACCTAGATCTGCATAAAATGATGTGCAGAAGCGTGGTATGAGTACAGCTCAATGGTACACAATAAGTATCAAGCCTAACTTCGGTAGAGTAATGAGGAGGTCATGTCAAGACACCTACTGAAATAAATAAAAAAACTGAACATGTATAGTATAATATAAAAATAAAAACAATGGAAATTATACAATGAAGAAATATAACAAGAATAGCTGCACTGACATTAAGGCAGTTAAAACATCACGGAAGAAACACATAATAAGAATGCCAAGGAAATGATGCAGACAAATACAAGTGATGTAAATGAAAGATAGCAACAAGAATCACTACCGAGGTACCGCCTCGTAGTCTCATTTCACAATCAAATTCACATTCTTTCCTTATACCATCGCGAGAGCCTTGCATTTAGTTTTGAAAATCAGTTTCCCAAAATAGCTACCTGCATTTTAGCTCACCTTATCACACCGTGTGGCTTTAAATAGTTTCCCTACTAGCAACACGCGTATCAAGCCCACCTTATCTCACCGCATGCATATTAACCCCAATCCTTATATCATCGCATGCATATCAATATCACAACATATCACAAATCGCACCTCAAGTGCCCAAAACCATAACATGCAAAAGAAGTCAACAACAATAATATTTTCATAATAAATAGCCCATGTCTCAACCACAATATATACAAGAGTCTCAACAATAGCAACCAAAAGTGAATGTCTTAACATGAATGGTATTTCAACAATTTACAACTTTGCCTCATTGTGAATCACGACCTTTATAACTTCAACACCAGAATTCAACAATAAGAGATTCCAAGAAGTGACAACTTCAAGTAAGATAACTCAACAGATAATTATTAACAAGGAAATGAGAGAACAATAACGTCAACTAAGCATGTAAAGGCAAATAACAAGTAAGAGATGAGACAAGTATTAACAATGTCAAGTGAAACATGTGAAGATAGACTAATGATGATGGATATCATATGTTATGATAACTCAATTAAAGGCATGAAAAGAATCTATATAGTTTAAACCGGTCAATTACCACATTTAGCCCGAGTACCTACTCATCACCTTGCGTACATTGCTTTTACATACCACAATTAACACAAAACAACACCAAACCTAAGGGGTAATTCCCCCACATAAAGTTAGGCAAGACACTTACCTCAAAACACGCTAACTCAATCTACTAGTAAGCCTTTTCCACGATTATCCAACTCCGAACGGCTCAAATTTAGCCAAAATGACTTTATACCATAAATACAAACCATAGGAAACTATTCTGAATAATAAAGTTGTAATCTTTAAAGAAAATCAAAAAGTCAACCCCGGGCTCGCGTCTCAGAACCTGACCAAACTTACAAAATCCGAACACCCATTCGATAGCGAGACGAACCATACTAAAATTACTCAATTTTGATCTCAAATCGACCTTCAAATCCTCAAAATATAGTCTATGAAGTTTTCACAATTTTCCCAAGTTTTCCAACTCAAAACACTAATTAAATGGTAAAAAAATGATGGATTCTGTATAATAGCCAAATCCGAGTTAGAATCACTTACCCCAATCAATTCCTTGAAAATCCCTCTCAAAATTGCCCCAAACTGAGCTCTTTAAGTCAAAAGATGAAGAATGAATTAAAACCCTCGAATTCACCTTTTTTTGCCCAGCGATCTCGCTTCTGCGAGCCGTCAGCCGCATATATTGCTCTGCACCTGCGGAATTTCCATTGCAGGTACGGTTGTAACGATCCGACTTGTCATTTCAAGAATTTAAGTCTCGTTCGATGGCATAAGGCCTGGAGCAGCTTCGTATTACGCGTATTGACTTACGTGCGTGGTTGAATTCAGTTACCAGATGATTCAAGGTGATTTGAGACACTTTGTCCCTAAAAAGGAAGCTTAAGTCTTAAGATTTTGACCGTAGTCGGAACTATGTTAAGCCGACTCCGGAATAGAGTTTCGTCGATTTCGTTAGCTATGTATGATGATTTTGGACTTAGGAGCGTATTCGAAAAATTATTTGGAGGTCCGTAGTGGAATTAAGCTTGAAATGACGAAAATCAAAATTTTGAAAAGTTTGACCGGGGGGTTGACTTTTTGATATCTGGGTCGAAATCTGATTTTGGAAGTTATAGTAGGTCCGTAATGTCGAATGTGACTTGTGTGCAAAATTTAAGGTCAATCGGACGTGATTTGATAGGTTTCGGCATCGATGGTAGAAGTTGAAGTTTCAAAGTTCATTAAGTTTGAATTATGGTACGATTCATGATTTCGATATTGTTTAATGTGATTTGAGACTTCGAGCATGTCCGTGTTGTGTTATGGGACAGGTTAGTATGATTGGACGGGGTCCGTGTTGGCCTTCGCGAACGCGAAGCAATGGTCGCGAATGCGAAGAAGGCCTATCTGGGCAGAATTAAAAGTTCCAAAAATGGCGGTTTGAGTTCATAACTCAAAATCAAATTTGGAGCTCGGTAGAAGGCAATTTTTGGTGTGTTTGGGGTAAGTGATTCTTATCCAGTTTTGATTTATTTCCATGATTATGTCTTTGAATCCATCATTTAATTTGGATTTAATGGAGAAAAATCAAGATTTTTGTAAAATCTTCCAAAAATAAAAATTTAAGATTTGGAAGTCGAGTTGTTATTGGAATTCGATAAAATTGGTATGGTTGAACTCGTATCGGAATGGGTGTTCGGATTTCATAAAATCTATGTCGGGTTTCGAGGGGCGGGCCTCGCGTTGACTTTTGTTGATTATTTTGGAATAATTTTTTAACTCGACGTATTATTATCCGAAATTATTTTCGATAAATTTTAATGAAGTTATATAATTAATTTGGATAGATTTGAGCTGTCCGGAGGTCAATTCAAGCAAGAAGGTTATTTTGGAATATCGGCCTAACTTCAAAAAGGTAACTGTCTTGCTTAATCTCGAGTGGGGGAATTACCCCTTAGGCATTGAGTCTTATGTGCCATTTGTGAAATGTGAAAAGCCGTGTACGCGAGGTGAAGAGTACGTACTCGGGCTTATATGTGCAAAATTTATTGAATTAAAGTCTTAGGCATTATTGTGTAGTAAAGTGAAAAATTATTAAATCATCTGTTTGTCATGTCTAAATCCTTATTGTTGAATTTGTTTTTATATGATAATGATGTTATTGTTATTTGAAATATTTATGAAATTTCGTGAGTATTGTTGGTTTAATATTTCTTGGAAATTGATTCCAATATGAATTTTATTATGCAAATAATTAATTTAAGAGAGCTTAAAAATAAGTGTTAATATAATTATCTAAATTTGCATTAATGAAGATTTTGCTTTATGCTGAGTAATTTCTATCTCTATTGATTGTTTTTGGGTGTTATATACATTGTGTAGAGCCTTGGGCTATTTGTTGTGAAATTAATTGATTTTGTTATATCTTTGAAATTTGGTTGTGGCCATTGGGCAAATTGTGATATGAATTGATTTTATTATATTGTCGTGTTAATTTCCCGTGTGAATTGTTGTGTTGTGTGAGTTATTATTTTAGGGAGATAAGGGTGGCATTTCACCGTTGATATTATGTGGGTATAAGGGTGGCATTTCACTGTTGTTATGTTTGTTGGAATATTGTCTGGGCGGAGCGATAAGGGTGACTATAGGAGTAATAAGGGTGGCAATAGGAGCGATAAGGGTGGCTATTGTCAGGGACGATATGTGATGATGTGGGATTGTGGTGTTGATAATTTTCATGTGATGTTGTGATTTTCTTGTGTTTATTTTTATACCTTGTGCAACTTATCTTGTTGTTGGTAAATTGATAACAATCTGATTTATGTTGAAACTGAGAGCCTGTGGCTATTGCCAGGCGGATTATAAAATAAAATGTGGGTATGAGGTGCCATGAGTAAATAATGAGAATATTTGGCATGTGAATTGTCCGTGCAGTTGTGATATGAAATATGGGTACGAGGTGCTGTGATGAAATGATAATGATAATTGGCACGTGAATTGTCCATGCAGTTGTGATATGAAATGAGGGCACGAGGTGCCGGGAAAATATGATGATTTAATTATGGGCACGAGGTGCCGTGAAAATATGAAAATAGATTGAGACCCGTATTTTTATGATTATGAAATGAGGTGTCACATGGTGACTTTTTATTTGTAAGAATTATATTCAAAAATATTTATTTGGAAGGATTTTTACTTAGAAAGTATTATAGGAAAGAATTGTATTGGAAAGATATTTATTTGAGGAAATTATATTTGAAAAGATTTATTGAAAGAATTATATTTGAAAAATAATTATTTGAGAAAAAATTATATTTGAAAGAGAATTATTTGGAAGAATTATATGTGAAAGACATTTATTTGAAGGACTTGATTTAATTGGGTTAATTGTACTTATGAATTGTTGAGCGATATTAATGGTATTCTTGTTTTCTGCTGTGCATATCACTGGTTGTTTCATATTGCCCTATTGTTATTTGTTTCCTATTATTTTGTATATTATATTGCACAGGTCATTAGACTAGTGAGTGTCTTGACTGTACCTCGTCTCTACTCCATTGAGGTTAGTCTTGATGCTTACTGGGTACCGACCGTGACGTACTCATACTACACTTTTGCACATTTTTGTGCAGAGCCAGGTATTGAAGATAACGGACTTGAGCATAGTTAAAGCGGGATCGTAAGGATTCAAGGTAAAGCTGCTTGGTCGTCGCAGTCCCTTGGAGTCTTTTTATTTCATTGTACTATTAACTTGTAATCAAACAGTATTGTATATTCGGTCCTCATGATTATTCTATGTATTCAGTTAGAGTTCGTGACTCAGTACTACTAGTCTTGAGAGGTTGTATATTCATATTTGTTCCGCTGTTAGTTTTTAAAAAAAAGAATGGCTTCAAAAATGTAATGAAAATCGGCTTACCTAGTCTTAGAGACTAGGTGCCATCACGACTCATGTGGTGGGATTTTGGGTCGTGATAACGGTCCTCACTTAAGCCCCTGAAATATCACACATGCGGACCCCTAAGCGCATATGCGCGTCCGCTTTTGCGGAGGAATGACCGCACCTGCGGTCCCAGCTTGCCAGCCTAACTTGCGCTTCTGCAGCTCGAGGGCCGCTTCTGCGGTGCCGCACCAGCGGCACAAAGTGCGTGATCTCGTCCAAGTCATACCTTTATTTGAGGTTATGAAACGGTCGATGCAATGTTAATACCCAATAGAGAGTCGGGGTCAAATTCCACAAGGAGCTATATGAATGGGATTTAGAAGTATATATTGTGGTGAATGAGCTTGAACTATCTTAAATTACACTTCCACAAGATTTGGTTGATTCTAGATCTAGTTTAAACTAAGATTGCAAGATAAATAATTAAAACTAAGAAATTATTTTTATTATTGCTTTCAAATAGTGTAAAAGGTCTAGGGCTATGACCGAACCTAGGCGTTTTCCTAACGGGTTGTAAACTTTAAAGCTTTTTTTATTGGTCGGGATTTATTATAGCTATCAACACTTAAATACACACTCAATACCTCTCGGTAAGAGAGTAATTTTGTCCAATTTAGCTTTCTCAAGTCCAAATGGGTATTGAACAAAATAGTTGATAAAATGCTCAAGTCGGGTTTTACTATCTCTAGGTTCAACCCTTTTGGGACTATCAATCTCTTGATTTTATCCCAACTTCTTGTTAGCCAAGTTTTCCTAGACTAAGTCTCTCTTTTTCAAGAAGAGACCAAGTCAAATAGGCATGAACTAATGTTTGCAACCATTAATTCTACAATCAAAAGCAAGAACAAGGCTAAATAATAAACTCCCAACCATAAACAAGCCATAAATCAAACACCCATTAGGTTTACACAATAGGGTTGGGTCACAACCCTAGTTAAAAATCTAGCTACTCATAATGGGTATAGAAAAACATAAAGAAGAAGAGATGATAAAACTCATATTGCAAGAATAAAAGACAAAAAGCTAATGTTAAATCACCAAAGTAAGATAAAGTTGCCTAAAAAGGCAAGGAAAAACGGCTACAGGACTTTCAATATTCGAAACTTGACCTAATTTCGTGAAACTAGTCTATTTATACAAAGCTGGAATTTTCGGACAAAAATGCCCTTTCAGAGGTTCTGCAACCGCACAATTCCATGTGCGGTCCGCACTTCTCTTCAATCTTGACAGGAGTTGACTCTGCGGCCGCACAATTCTGGATTGTGACCGCATCTCTCATATTCTACGGTCCGCACAATTCTTGGTGCAGCCGCACAGGACTCTTCTGCGGACTGCACATTTCTGAGTGCGGCCGCACAATTATTGTACGGTCCGCATTTCTTTTTGAGCTTGAAATGAGACTCTCTAAACTTTAGCTCTTGCATAACTTCTGCGGCCGCACAATAATTGTGTGGTCCGCACTTTGCACTTGGACTCTGTTAAATTTTCTTCACATTCTGCGGCCGCAGATGAAAATCTACGGTTCGCCTTTTGTGCCTGATTTTTGTCCTTGAGTTCAGATCTGTCCTTTTTTAGTTGGATTTCATCTTAGTAGCTCATTTTCCAATACTCTTGTAATTAAGCATATTTCATCAGTTTTCGGGAATACAATTAAATACTTTTGGACTAAAATAAAAGCTAAAAAGCGCTAATAAGTAGTCCAAATCCCCACTTATCAACTCCCCAAAGCTTAAGCTTTTGTTTGTCCTCAAGCAAATAAGGTAATTCCCACCTCCACAAGATAAGAGCTATTCCAGCTAATCTAAGGTGTATCAAACACACATCAATTGGGACCAACAATTATCCACAACACTTATGAATTATCAACAAGGCAATGATTTGAAGTTTTAAGCATAAATAGTTCTAATGTGACACTTGAGCATCAAAAGTTGACTTTATTCATCAAGGAAGCTCGCTCTTTCATGTAGGTCATTGTGGATCCCAAACTACTCTTCTTCTACTCTCTGTTTGCACCTCACTTAAGAATGTAGTACTCAATTCAAAGTTTTGTGAAAGGTTCGCTCATCTCTCTCAAAAGAATGTCGCAAGTACGGCTTTAAGTACCATAGGCTTGCCCCTCATAAAAATCGCCACTAATGTAAGCTCATTCGGCTTGAAATCACGTAGGGCTTTTTGGGAATGTAATGAAGGTTTTTGGACTAAGGTTGGATATACTAGGATAGAACGGGTTCATCTTTCCTTAAGCACTCCATTTCCTCTTATCGGCTCATGCTATGCCACTTTATGAGGCATTTTGTTTCTCATAGGGGGTTCGAGAGACTTAGCATCACTCTTTCTTAGTCATGATATTCATTTCCTCCTTCTTTGTTTTCTCCATGCTTTGCATCATTACTATTCTTTGAAATCCCTTCAATTTTTCAACTTATTCACTTTCTTTTTGCATTTTTCTTTTTGTTCTTCTTTATTTTTCTTGCCTTCCCTTTTCTTCATTTTTTACTCTTTTTGTTCCTTGATACCTTTTTCAAACTTATCGTCTCTTCCCCAAACTTATGTTTTAGCCAATTGTTTCTCAAGAGTGTTAATGTCACGACCCGAAATTCCCACCTTCGGACCGTGGTAGCGCCTAATATTTCACTTGCTAGGCAAGCCAATGTTAGAATAATATTAACCAATTTTTAAATAATCTTTACAGTATTAAGAATCAAGGAACCAAGAGCGGAAGCAAAGTTTGAAATATAGTAAAATAATCAATAAAATCAACAGTGTCTAAATACCATCCCAGAATTGGTATCACAAGTACACGAGCTTCTAGAATAATACAAATAAAGATCTGAATAAAATAAAGCTGTCTGAAAAAAATACACAGCAAAAGTAAAATAGACGGGGACTTCAGAACTGTGGACGCCATGCAGTTATACCTCAAGTCTCCTTTGAATAGCTGAAATCCGGGCAAGTCTATGGCACGCCGCTGAGACCAACTCCGAAATCTGCACAAGAAGTGCAGAGTGTAGTATCAGTACAACCGACCCCATGTACTGGTAGGTGCTGAGCCTAACCTCGACGAAGTAGTGACGAGGCTAAGGCGGGTCACTTACATTACCTGTACGCAGTATTAGTAACAACAACAATAATAGAAATAAATTAGGTAACTCATTTATAATAATTGAAGCCAACTCAGCAGTCATAACCAATTATCATTTTCATCAATTCTGTTACAGCGTGCAACCCACTCTCACAACATATTCACATTTAATTCTGTTGCAGCGTACAACCCGCTCTCACAATATATTCCTTTAATCAAATCTGTTGCGGCGTGCAACCCGATCCCCCAATGTATATATATGTATGTCGACTTTTTAATAAGTCTGTTGCGGCGTGCAACCCGATCCTCCAATATGGACTTTTCATAAGTCTGTTGCGGTGTGCAACCCGATCCTCCAATATATTCATTATAATTAATTCTGTTGCGACGTGCAACCCGCTCCTCCAACATATTCATTTACCAATTCTTATAGAAGAAATTTTTCCAATAAATGCAACAATTAATATAAAATTATAAGATAACGAGCATACAATAATTATAATTTAATTATGAAACAAACAATGACAAATAGAAGATTATTATAGAAATCAGGGAGAAAATAGGCAGTTTAATATTTAATATGCTAAATGTCAAATAACAATTAAAACACATAATTCAAATAGCATGTAACAATTAATGCAGGAATTCAAGAATTAATATTTGACAAAGAATAGGAGAGAAACAATTATTATAATAATTAATTTATGATTTAAAATAATTTATGATTTTTTAAGTAAGCAGGCAAACAATTAATTTGATGACGTATAGACACTCGTCACCTCTCCTATACATCATGCACATGCAATTCATATAACAATTAAATTAAGGGTTCTATTTCCTCAAGTCAAGGTTAACCACGACACTTACCTCGCTTTGCAAATTCCAACTAATTACTCAACCACAACTTTTCCTTTTAAATTTCACTTCGAAAGCTTCAAATCTATTCACAAATAATTTGATATATTCAATACTAATCATAGGAATTAATTCCATATGAATTTACAAATTTTTCGGATAAAAATCAAAAATTCATTTAAATATTCGACAGTGAGGCCCACATCTCAAATCTCGGAAAAACTTACGAAATCCGAACACCCATTCCGAGACGAGTCCAACCATACAAATATTATCCAATTCCGATGTCAAATTAACCTTCAAATCTAAATTTTTTGTTTTTAGAACGTTTTACAAAAATTCCAATTTCTTCCGTCTAAATCCGAAATAAATGATGAATATAGACTTAGATTTATGAAATAAAATTATTATATGATAAAGAACACTTACCTAGTTCGAAATCGTGAAAACCTCCTTAGAAATCGCCCCTAAGCCGAGTTGAGGGTTTGTGAAAAATGAGGAAAAAAAAAATCCCGTTTTGGTTCTTTTTTAAGTCACAGGCGTTAGGCCTTCTTCGCGTTCGCGAAGGGCCTGTCGCGTTCGCGAAGGGCCTGTCGCATTCGCGATGAATAGCAGCCCGTGGCTTTCGTGTTCGCGAGTCCTCCTTCGCGTTCGCGAAGGCTTTTTCCCCATGGCCTTCTCGTTCGCGTTCCAGTGCTTGAATTTGCGTAGAAGGACAACTGACCCCTCTCTCAGGCCTCTAAAGCTT
The DNA here is from genome assembly GCF_000390325.3 of Nicotiana tomentosiformis. NCBI lineage: Eukaryota > Viridiplantae > Streptophyta > Magnoliopsida > Solanales > Solanaceae > Nicotiana > Nicotiana tomentosiformis. The sequence goes on along the minus strand of NC_090812.1, from coordinate 97,933,965 downwards.
CACGTTCGCGTTGAGCTGGTTGCGTTCGCGAAGGGTAAAGTCCCCATACCTTCGCGTTCGTGACCCAATCTTCTCGTTCGCGAAGAAGGAAAATTCAGCCAGCACATTTTTCTCTTCGCGTTCGCGAGAGTACATTCGCGAACGCGATGAAGGAAATACCAGAAGCCTGAAGTTGTAGAAAAACCAGATTTTCTAAGTTCAAAATCATCCCGTATCCTATCCGAAACATACCCGAGCCCTCGGGGCTCCAAACCTAACATGCACACAAGTCTTAAAACATCATACGAACTTGCTCGCGCGATCAAATTGCCAAAATAATACCTAGAACTACGAATCGGACACCAATTCTAAGGAAATTTTCAAGAAAACTTAAAATCTTATATTTTTACAACCGGACGTCCGAATCACGTCAAATCAACTCTGTTTCTCACCAAATTTGGCAGACAAGTCATAAATATTATAGTGGACCTATACCGAGCTCCAAAACTAAAATACAAACCCGAGGTCAATAAATCCAATATCAGTAATTTCTTAAAAATCATTAAGTTTTCAAGCTTTTAATTTTTTTTCAAAATTCCATATCTCGAGCTAGGGACTTCGGAATTCGATTCCGGACATACGCCCAAGTCCCAAATCATAATACAGACCTACCGGAATTGTCAAAACACTGATCCGGGTCTGTTTGATCAAAATGTTGACTAAAGTCAGCTCAATTGAATTTTTAAAGCTCTATTTCACATTTTAATCCATTTTTCACATAAAAACTTTCCGAAAAATTTTACGGACTGCGCACACAAGTCGAGGAATGATAAATGGTGCTTTTCAAGGTCTTACAACACAGAATTACTTATTTAATTTAAAGATGACATTTTGAGTCATCACATTATCCACCTCTAAAATAAACGTTCGTCCTCGAATGGAGTTAGAAAAAGTACTTGAGATGGAGAAAAGGTGTGGATATTTACTCCGCATGTCCGACTCGGACTCCCAGGTAGATGCCTCTACCAACTGACCTCTCCATTGCACCCGAACTGAAGGATAACTCTTAGACCTCAACTGTCGGACCTGCCAGGCTAGAATAACCACCGGCTCCTTCTCGTAAGTCAAATCTTTGTCCAATTGGACTGAGCTGAAATCTAACACATGGGACGGATCACCATGATATTTTCGGAGCATAGACACATGAAACACCGGATGAACCGCTGATAAATTAGGTGGTAATGCAAGCTTGTAGGCTACTTCACCCACCCTTTCAAGAATTTCAAAGGGTCCGATATATCTAGGGCTCAGCTTGCCCTTCTTTCCGAACCTCATTACACCTTTCATCGGTGAAACCCGGAGCAATATTATTTCTCCAACCATAAATGAAATATCACGAACTTTACGGTCGACATAACTCTTTTGCCTAGAATGAGCTGTGCGAAGTCGATCCTGAATAATCTTGACCTTATCCAAGGCATCCTGTACCAAATCGGTACCCAACAACCGAGCCTCTCCCGGTTCAAACCAACCAACTGGCGATCGACATCGCCTTCCATATAATGCCTCATATGGAGCCATATGAATGCTCGACTGGTAGCTATTATTATAAGCAAACTCCGCAAGTGGCAAGAAATGATCCCAAGAACCTCCAAAGTCTATAACACAAGCGCGAAGCATATCTTCAAATATCTGAATAGTGCTCTCTGACTGTCCGTCTGTCTGTGGATGAAATGTTGTACTCAATTCCACCTGCGTGCCTAACTCACGCTGTACAGCCCTCCAGAAATGTGAGGTGAACTGTGTACCTCGATCTGAAATAATAGACACGGGCACACCGTGAAGGCAGATAATCTCACGAATGTAAATTTCAGCTAACCTCTCTGAAGAATAGGTAACTGCCACTGGAATGAAATGTGCTGACTTGGTCAACCTGTCCACAATGACCCAAACTGTGTCAAATTTTCTCTGAGTCCGTGGGAGCCCAACAACAAAATCCATGGTGATACGCTCCCACTTCCACTCGGGAACTTCTAACTTCTGAAACAAACCACCAGGTCTTTGATGCTCGTACTTAACTTGCTGACAATTCAGACACTGAGCTACATATGCAACTATATCCTTTTTCATTCTCCTTCACCAATAATGTTGCCGCAAATCTTGATACATTTTGGCGGTACCTGGAAGAATAGAATACCTTGAACTTTGTGCTTTTTTAAGAATTAATTCACGAAGCCCATCCACATTAGGCACACAAATACGACCCTGCATTCGCAGAACCCCATCTTCCCCCATAACAACCTGTTTGGCATCACCGTGCTGCACCGTGTCCTTAAGGACAAGTAAATGAGGATCATCATACTGCCTCTCTCTGATGCGCTCATATAAAGAAGACCGAGCGACTGTGCAAGCTAGAACCCGACTGGGTTCTGAAATATCTAACCTCATGAACTGATTAGCCAAAGTATGAACATCTGCAACTAATGGCCTTTCACCAACCAGAATATACACAAGACTTCCCATACTCACAGCCTTTATACTCAAAGCATCAGCACCACATTGGCCTTTCCGGGGTGATACTAAATGGTGATATCATAGTCTTTTAACAACTCCAACCATCTTCTCTGCCTCAAATTAAGATCTTTTTGTTTGAACAGATACTGAAGGTTGCGATGATCAGTAAATACCTCACACGAGACACCGTAGAGGTAATGCCTCTAAATATTCAGCGCATGAACAACGGCTGCCAATTCTAAGTCATGAACATGATAATTATTCTCGTAAACTTTCAACTGCCGCAACACATATGAAATTACCTTGCCATCTTGCATTAATACTGCACCAAGCCCAATGTGAGATGCGTCGTAATATACCGTATACGATCCTGAACCTGTGGGTAATACCAACACTAGCACCGTAGTCAAAGCGGTCTTGAGCTTCTGAAAGCTCAACTCACACTCTTCTGACCATCTGAATGGGACACCCTTCTGGGTTAGTCTGGTCAATGTGCTTGCTATAGATGAAAACCCTTCCACGAATCGACAATAATAACTTGCCAAACCCAGGAAACTCCGGATCTCTGTAATTGAAGAAGGTCTAGGCCAATTCTGAACAGCCTCTATCTTCTTAGGATCCACCTTTATGCCTTCTGCCGATACCACATGCCCCAAAAAGGCAACTGAGTCTAACCAAAACTCATATTTTGAAAACATGGCATATAACTGATTATTCTTCACAGTGTGAAGCACACTTTGAAGATGCTTCTCATGATCCTCTCGACTGCTGGAGTAGATTAAGATATCATCAATGAATACAACCACAAAAGAGGCCAAATAAGGCTTGAACACCCAATTCATCAAATCCATAAATGTTGCTGGGGCATTTGTCAACCCAAATGACATCACTAGGAATTCGTAATGCCCATACCGAGTTTGAAAAACTGTTTTAGGGATATCAGAGGCCCGAATCTTCAACTGATGCTAACCAGACCTCAAATCGATCTTCGAAAACACCTTGGCAACCTGAAGCTGATCAAATAAGTCATCAATTCTTGGCGGCGGATATTTGTTTTTGATAGTGGCCTTGTTCAACTGCCGATAGTCTATACACATCCGCATAGAGCCATCTTTCTTCTTTACAAATAATACTGGTGCACCCCAGGGCGAGACATTAGGTCTAATGAATCTCTGATCAAGCAAGTCTTGTAACTGCTCTTTCAATTCTTTCAACTCTGGCGGGGCCATACGGTATGGTGGAATAGAAATGGGCTGACTGCCCGGAGCCAAATCAATACAAAAGTCAATATCTCTGCCGGGTGGCATTCCCGGAAAATCCGCAAGAAATACTTATGGAAATTCACGAACAACTGGCACTGAGGCCATAGAAGGGACATCCGCTATGGGATCGCTAATATAAGCCAAATAGGCTAGACACCCTTTCTCTACCATACTACGAGCTTTCATATAAGAAATAGCCCTACTGGCAGAATGGCCAGGAGTTCCTTTCTACTCTAATCGAGGAAACCCCGGCATAGCTAGGGTTACTATCGTGGCATGACAATCCAATATAGCATGATAAGGGGACATCCAATCCATACCCAAGATGATATCAAAATCTACCATATCATGAAGTAGAAGATCAACACTAGTCTTAAGATTACCAATAGTAACCACACATGAATGATAGACATGATCTACTATAACAGAGTCTCCTACCTGTGTAGATACACACACAGAAGCACTCAGAGAATCACAAGGCACAACCAAATATGAAGCAAAATAGGAGGACACATAGGAATAAGTAGATCCTGGATCAAATAGAACTGAAGCATCTCTATGGCAAACTGGAATAATACCTATGATCACAGTATCAGATGAATCGGCCTCAGGCCTAGCTGGAAAAGCATAAAATCGGGGCTGGGCCCCACCACTCTGAACTGCATCTCTGGGACGACCTCTAACTGGCTGGCCTCTACCTCTAACGGTCTGACCTCAACCTCTAATGGCCTGACCTCCACCTCTAATAGCCTGACCTCTACCTCTAGCTACCTGACCCCTACCTCTAGCTGGCTGAGCAGGCGGTGAAGCAACCAGTGCCGGTATGATGGCATGAGAATCTTGTTGAGATCTGTTACTCGCCAATCTAGGGCAATACCTCCTGATGTGACCAATGTTCCCACACTCATAACACCCATCACGATGCCGTGGCTGCTGAAGCTGACCTAGATGGGTCGGATAACCACTGTTGTAACTCTGGAGTGGTGGTACACTGATAGGAGCTGAATGTGCACTGAATACTGGCTGCCCCGAGTAAGGCATAATAGGATCGTGACTCCCTGAAGCACCGGGAGATGCATGAAATGCTGAATGAAATGGTCTGGGAGGATGACCCCTACAAAAATTACCCCTGCCTCTAGACGAGGCACCACTGAAACCACCGAACTGACAAGGCACCTCTGCCCTCTCTCCTATGCAAGAACCATCTCGATCCTCCTTGCGACATTAGCAGGTACCTGAGAAGAAATCTCACTTCCGGTCTCCTTGGCCATATGAAGTCTGATAGGGTGAGTGAGTCCCTCAATAAACCTCCTCACTCTCTCTCCCTCCGTAGGTAGTAAAAGAAGAGCATGACGGGCCAAATCCACAAAACGGGACTCATACTGAGTAACAGTTATACTGCCCTACTGTAGACGCTCAAATTACTTGCGGAATTCCTCTCTCAGTGTGATAGGGAGGAACTTTTCCAGAAATAGCTGAGAGAACTGCTCCCATGTGATTGTAAGAGATCCAACTGGTCTGGCCAATGTATAATCTCTCCACCATCTCTTGGCAGAACCCGTCATCTGAAATACAGCAAAATCAATCCCATTAGTCTCAACTATACCCATGTTCCGCAGCACCTCATGGCAGCGTTCAAGATAATCCTGTGGGTCCTCAGAAGGTGTACCACTGAATTGAACTGGAAAGAGCTTGGTAAACTTATCCAGTCTCAATAAGGCCTCAAAAGACATGGCAGGCCTATCACCGTCCTATGCCGCAATAACTGGCTGAACTACCCCAACTGGCGGGGCTGCTGGAGCCTGATTCTGGGGAGCTATCTGCTCCGGAGCGGGAGTAGTGGGAGTTTGTGCTCCTCCCCCAGCCTGTGATACGGCTGGTGCCACTGGAAATGTACCATTCTGGGCCATGCCCTCTATAAGACTTACCAAATGGACTAGAGCGTCCCGAAGTACTGGAGTGGCTATGAATCCTTTTGGGACCTGAACTAGTCCAACTGGTACATTCTGAACTGGAACCTCCTCCTGAAGGTCCACTTGAGGTTCCACAACAGGTGCAGTTGCTCGAGCTCTGGACTGAGCTCTACCTCGGCCTCTAGCACGACCTCGACCTCTTCCCCTGGCCATAGTTGCCACCGAGGGTTCTGGTCCCTATCCATCGGTAGAGGTATTACGTGTTCTCACCATCTGTGAGAGAATAAGATTAGAATGGTTCAATCATCGATGATAGAATAAAATCGCACGACAGAATAAGAAAGAAATTATATTATTCCTAAACTTCATAGCCTCTAATAGATAAGTACAGACGTCTCCGTACCGATACTTCAGACTCTACTAAGCTTGCTCGTGACTCGTGAGACCTATGTAACCTAGTGCTCTGATACCAACTGTCACGACCAGAAATTCCCACCTTCAGACCATGATGGCGCCTAACATTTCACTTGCTAGGCAAGCCAATGTTAGAATAATATTAACCAATTTTTAAACAATCTTTACTGTATTAATAATCAAGGAACCAAAAGCAGAAGCAAATTTTGAAATATAGTGAAATAATCAACAAAATCAACGGTGTCTAAATACCATCCCAGAATTGGTGTCACAAGTGCATGAACTTCTAGAATAATACAAATAAAGGTCTGAATAAAATAAAGCTGTCTAGAAATAAACACACAACTAAAGTAAAATAGACGGGGACTTCAGAACTGCGGACGCCATGCAGTTATACCTCAAGTCTCCTCTGAATAGCTGAAATCCGAGCAAGTCTATGACACGCCGCTGGGACCAACTCCGAAATCTGCACAAGAAGTGCCGAGCGTAGTATCAGTACAACCGACCCCATGTACTGGTAAGTGCTGAGCCTAACCTCGGCGAAGTAGTGACAAGGCTAAGGCGGCTCAATTACATTACCTGTACGCAATATTAGTAACAACAACAATAATAGAAATAAATCAGGTAACTCATTTATAATAATTGAAGCCAACTCAGCAGTCATAACCAATTATTATTTCCATCAATTCTGTTGCAGCGTGCAACCCACTCTCACAACATATTCACATTCAATTCTGTTGCAGCGTGCAACCCGCTCTCACAATATATTCCTTTAATCAAATCTATTGCGGCGTGCAACCCGATCCCCCAATGTATATATATGTATGTCGACTTTTTAATAACTCTGTTGCGGCGTGCAACCCGATCCTCCAATATGGACTTTTCATAAGTCTGTTGCGGTGTGCAACCCGATTCTCCAATATGGACTTTTCATAAGTCTATTGCGCCGTGCAACCCGATCCTCCAATATAGACTTTTCATAAGTCTGTTGCAGCGCGCAACCCGATCCTCCAATATGGACTTTTCATAAGTCTGTTGCGGCGTGCAACCCGCTCCTCCAACATATTCATTTACCAATTCTTATAGAAGAAATTTCCACAATAAATGCAACAATTCATATAAAATTATAAGACAGCAAGCATACAATAATTATAATTTAATTATCAAACAAACAATGACAAATAGCAGAATATTATGGAAATCAGGGAGAAAATAGGCAGTTTAATAATTAATATGCTAAATGTCAAATAACAATTAAAACACATAATTCAAATAGCATGTAACAATTAATGCAGGAATTCAAGAATTAATATTTGACAAAGAATAGGAGATAAACAGTTATTATAATAATTAATTTATGATTTAAAATAATTTATGATTTTTCAAGTAAGCAGGCAAACAATTAATTTGACGACGTATAGACACTCGTCACCTCGCCTATACGTCGTGCACATGCAATTCACATAACAATTAAATTAAGGGTTCTATTCTCTCAAGTCAAGGTTAACTACGACACTTACCTCGCTTTGAAAATTTCAACCAATTACTCAATCACAACTTTTCCTTTTAAATTTCACTCCGAAAGCTTCAAATATATTTACAAACAATTCGATATATTCAATACTAATCATAGGAATTAATTCCATATGAATTTACAAATTTTCTGGATAAAAATACGAAATTTATTTAAATATTCGATAGTGGGACTCACGTCTCAAATCTCGGAAAAACTCATGAAATCCGAACACCCATTCCGAGACGAGTCCAACCATATAAAAATTATCCAATTCCGATATCAAATGGACCTTCAAATCTAAATTTTTCATTTTTGGAACGTTTAACAAAAATTCCAATTTCTTCCGTCTAAATCCAAAATAAATGATGAATATAGACTTAGATTTATGAAATACACTCACTATATGATAAAGAACACTTACCTAGTTCAAAATCGTAAAAAACTCCTTAGAAATCGCCCCTAAGCCGAGTTATAATTGAGGGGTTGTGAAAAATGGGAAAAGATCCCGTTTTGGTTCTGTTTTAAGTCACAGGCGTCAGACCTTCTTCGCGTTCGCGAAGGGCCTGTCGCGTTCGCGATGAATAGCAGCCTGTGGCTTTCGCGTTCGCGAGTCTTCCTTCGCATTCGCGAAGGCTTTTTCCCCCTGGCCTTCGCGTTCGTCAGCCAGCCCATTTTGCTCTTCGCGTTCGCTAGAGTACATTCGCGAACGCGATGAAGGAAATACCATAAGCCTAAAGTTGTAGAAAAAACAGATTTTCTAAGTTCAAAATCATCCTGTATCCTATCCGAAACTCACCCGAGCCCTCGGGGCTCCAAACCAAATATGCACACAAGTCTTAAAACATCATACAAACTTGTTCGTGCGATCAAATCACCAAAATAACATCTAGAACTACGAATCGGACACCAATTCAAAGGAAATTTTCAAGAAAACTTTAAATATTATATTTTTACAACCGGGCGTCTGAATCACGTCAAATTAACTCTGTTTCTCACCAAATTCGGCAGACAAGTCATAAATATTATAGTGGACCTATACTAGGCTCCGGAACCAAAATACGAACCCGAGATCAATAAATCCAATATTAGTAATTTCTTAAAAATCATTAAGCTTTCAAGCTTTTAATTTTTCTACAAAATTCTATATTTCGAGCTAGGGACCTCGGAATTCGATTCTGGGCATACGCCCAAGTCCCAAATCATGATACGACCTATCGGAATTGTCAAAATACTGATCCGGGTCCGTTTGCTCAAAATATTGACTAAAGTCAACTCAATTGAGTTTTTAAAGCTCTATCTCACATTTTAATCTATTTTCACATAAACACTTTTTGAAAAATTTTTACGGACTGCGCACGCAAGTCGAGGAATAATAAATGGTGCTTTTCGAGGTCTTAAAATACAGACTTACTTATTAAATTTAAAGATGACATTTTGGGTCATCACAGTTAAGGATATCTCGGGTGCCAAGAGCGGGTCACTACAAAACGGGTAAAGGCTTGTAACATGGTTATCAAATGAGAAAGGTTTTAGGCTCAAATGGGTTGACTAGGGATAACAACTTTGGTAGGTCGTGAAAAATTTCAAGCGAGTCAAGGAGAGCCTACAATGACTTCTCAAGCCAAGCAAAACTTAAAAATTTGCCTAGAACACATTCGGGGGAAAGTTCTAGACCATTTGCACGGGTACTTGGACTTGCAACAAAATCATCTCACCTCTCACGCAGCTGGAATGTTAAAAAGGATAGAGTCGAGGGCCCACAACGACCATATTCAAGATTGAAAATTACTATGGCTCGACTAAACCATTCGATGATTGCCTAAGTCAACGCAAGAGTCGCAAGGTCGCTAGTTAGAGCTACTTTTTTCCCGAGAAACTTGTTTTTAACCATAAGCACGTAGTTAAGTGTGCTGGTACCAAGTGAAACATGTGTGAATCTTTTATTCATTACTACTACTATTCTTACCTAAACATAAAAAACAGACTCAATCCTTTAAGAAGGTTGTCATGCCATCAATCATTGGGAAGAATCACCCGGTTCACACAAAAACTACCTTTGGAAAGAACCGTAGCATTAAGAAAACCAAAGGATTATTGACTACTAAAAACATAAAAAGAAGCTACACAATTAAACATAGGCTAATAAGAAAAGAAAATAAAGAAGCTACAAAGAAAGCTACTAAAGACATAAATGAATGCACATAATGAGAGGGGAAAAGATAGAATATATACATCAATAGAGAAAGAGGGAAGAATATATACATAAATAAAAGGAAAGAGGAAAATGTTATCAGTTATTACAAACCAAATGTCAAATATCCAAATGTCAAATAAACTCCACCCCCCAAATAAAAATAAGCATTGTCCTCAATCCTTAACAAAATAAGAATAAGGAAGGGTAAGAATAAAGAGGACTCCCTATGTGGCCTTGGACATCTTTGTGTCGATAGTAGCGTCACCGCCCTCAGTCTCCTATAACAGGATTTCATCATCCCCGGCTCTGGGAGTAACTGGGTTGGTGAACATCTGGCGCACCGACTCAGCAGTGTCGGCAACCATGTCTGGCTCCTTAGATTGGCCAGCTGGTTCCGCTGGAACAGGTGGTGGATCTGACCCTATGAGCAAATCGAATGAAAGCTCCCTAGCTGCTGCTATCTTGGTTACCTATATCCTCAACCTGTCAACTGATTTCTTGGACGCTTGGGATTTCCTCATTTTCGTTACCTGCTTCCCCAGCTCCTCAATCACTGATCCATGTGCTACCAAGGTGTTCATGATGGTAATTTGGTTCTCTAAGATCTTCTTCAATGTGTCCTCCAATGTCGAAAGAATCTGGGGTGCGGGGATGGATGACTGTGTTGCAACAGCACTGAATATGTCAGTCAGCTTTGTTGTTGCTGTTTGCATCCAGTTGTTGAGGCTTGCCAGTGTTTGGGAGACCCGCAACGCAGATAGTGGATGAGTGGGCATGGGAATTGGCTTCAAAACCGATGTGCAAGGCAAAGAATGAATGACCTGAAGAAAGAGGTGGATGCATAAATGCTGCACTATTAGAAGGGTATGCTGAAGTAGATGGCACGTCAACTGTCCTAGCAGCTACCCCAGCAGGCTCATCAGACTTACCTACAGTAGTAGAGGTTCACCCTTTTTCTTTGGGTTTCCACCATCCGTCAAAGAATACCATGAGAAAGGCTTCTTCGCCCTCACCTTGGTGTCAAAATCCCTTGGTTATACCCCCGCATCTATAAGGTACTCAGTGATAGTGTTGGGATATGGGTAGGAGGTGTCACCTTGCCTGGGAACCAAGGACATGTTGGCCGACATCACGACACCCATATTCATTGGGTACCCGGCCATGATCGAGGCGACTAGCACTGCTCACGGGATTGGTAGATTTGTTTCATTCCGGCATGGGTTTATTCTGCTACACACAAACATCTTCCATCCCTTTGCCTCAAAATTTAGGGTGTTCCACTGATTTTGAATCCCTGCTGTGATCCATGGTAGTGGTGGTCCCATAGCTGCTAGAAGCTCAACTAGCCATGGGCGAGCTGCATCGCCCATAGCCACTTTTTCCAAGCATTGCACTGGCTCCACATCCTCCAACCTATGGTATGTGTTCAGGGTGGTTTGGTCAAACCTCACTTTCAAGTTCCTTACTTTCGTCATTTTGGTCCCCTTCTTGATGTGTGCCACATTGGCATAAAATTCCTGGACCAAGTGCTCTTTGGCATCCACTATACTTTGAGTGAACCATGTCCACCATTTTCTCTCCCGAAATTGTCTTAACACATTTGGGTTGTATCTATCCAGATCTGTCAACACAAACTACCGCTCAGGAGTGAGCAATCTCTACGGCCACCGATCTCGGAACCTATTGAATGCAGTTAGACTAACGAACCTATCTTCCCAGATTTCTTTCTTCTTTGACCTCTCAAGGCCGGCAACTATGGTATCGCCCTCTCGGCCATCATCCGGGATATCATCCACATCCATTGTTGTAGCTGGTGCGTCGGGGGCATATGTAGATGAAGGCTCCGAAGCCTGACTGTTCCCTTTCGACCCTTCAGAAGTACTTTCAGAAGAGGTAGGCTCATTTCTTAGTTGGTATCTGTGCTGAGGATGATGTGGTTGTGATTGCACAGCAGGCTGCCTTTACACTGAGTTGCCCTCCGATGCTTCCCTAGACGGGGCATATGAACTTGATTCGGAGGGCTCCGGCTGTCTACCTCGGCCTACTGTTTCCTTCTTACTGATCACTTTTTGGAGGGTGAGGGGTAAGGTGTTTTTCCCTCTGCCTCTGGAAGGTTCACCCCTCCCCTTTGATGTATCACCATGACTATGTGATCTAACCATATTCTGCACAAATAGCAGTAAGAGTCAGTTCTAGTTAAGTGCAGGTAAGCAACAAATTTACAGAACAAAACATGTTGTAGGTTGGGGAAGTGCGGTCTGCACATTTTTGAGTGCGGACGCAGATGGGCTTGTGCAGACCACATAATTTGAAAGTGCGGCCACAGTGGTGATTCTGCGGTGCGCACAATTTTTATTGCAACTGCACAATTGAAATGCGGTCCGCACAATTTTGAGTGCGACCGCACAATGAAAGTTCAAAAATCACAACTCCCTGAAGATAGAGAATTGCTCGATCTGCGAACGCACATACTTTTCTGCGGCCGCGGTTCAATTTATGTGAACCGCACAATTTCAAGTGCGGTCCTTACAATCATTTCACACCATATGACCTAGCCTACTGATCTGCGGACCGCACAATTCCTTGTGCGGCCACACAATTCAAAAACAATTTGCAGTAAACTTAGGGTTTCTAATTCACGCACAATTTAGACATGGTAGTAGCAATTTAGACATGATACACAATTTACCCATCCCCCAAATAGCAAATACGAAGTTACCCGCACAAATTTAAGCTTACATAATGATAAATTTGACATTAGGCCTAAAAATAACTAAACTAATTATGAACAAAAATAAGAAAATTGAAATATTTAAAGATGAATTGAACATACCAGTAATGTAGTGATGCTAAGGAAGAATCAAAGATGATGAAATGAGTATTAGTTACGTGAATCAATTGAGTGCACTATGTTTTCCTTTGTGTTAATTGTTCAGAGTTCGTAAAGTCTCAACATTAGTGAGAAGGCTACAATTTATAGTTGACTGGTTAGGGCAAGAGTTCAGGAGATGAGTGCGGCCGCACAATTTCATGTGCGGTCCGCACTCCTTTACCCGTTACACATTTACCCTTTATGGATCTACGGTCTGCATATTTTTTAGTGCGGCCGTAGATTTTGGTGCGGACCACACATTTCCTTGTGAGGCTGCACTTTGGCCATTTCTCTCACAGGAAAACTTCAGAGAGTTTGTAATTTTTGATCTCCAGTTGTGCAGTCCACACAAGAATTGTGTGGCTGCAGATCCCTTTCTGCTGTGGCATTCAAAATTGTGCGGTCCTCACTTTTTTCACACTTAGCCATTTTTTTTAGTACAGTTCTTGCAAAGCACACTCATGCCTGCAACACACTTCAAAACTAGTTAGCACAAAACAAGACCTATCTAAAGAAGAAGAAAAAGAATAAGAAAAAGAAACATGGGTTTCCTCCCAAGAAGCGCCTGATTTAACGTCGTGACACGACGCAGATTACCATCATCACTTGAAATGAATCACTGCCACGATGTGGCCATCACCAACTTTTCCCAGATAATCCTTCACCTGGTGACCATTGACTCTAAACACCTTATCATTTTTATTCTTTAAGTCCAATGCACGAAAGGGTGTTACACTCACAACCTCAAACGGGCCACTGCATTTAGACTTCAACTTTCTTGGAAACATCCGTAACCGAGGATTGAACAACAACACAAGATCACCTTCTTTATACTCCTTGTTCCGAATGTACTTGTCATGGAGGTACTTCATATTCTCCTTGTATAAGGACAAACTTGTATATGCATGGTACCGGAATTCATCTAGCTCATTCAAATGTGCAACCCGCAATGCGGCAGCAGCATCATAATAAAGATTTAGCTTCTTCAAAGCCCACATGGCCTTGTGCTCAAGTTTCACCGAAAGTTGACAAGCTTTTCCAAACACCAACCGGTATGGATACATCCCGATAGGAGTTTTGAAAGCAGTCCGATAAGCCCATAGTGCATCATCCAGCTTTTTTGACCAATCTGTCCGGTTAGCATTCACTGACTTGGACAATATACTCTTGATCTCCTGGTTGGAGACTTCCACTTGTCCGCTTGCTTGAGGGTGATAGGGAGTGATTACTTTGTGAGTGATACCATACTTGCTAAGTAAGGTGTCAAAATCTTTGTTGCAAAAATGCGACCCCCCATCGCTTATGATGGCCCGCGGAGTACCAAACCTTGTGAAGATGTTCTTTTTCAAAAATACCACCACACTTCTTGCTTCGTTGTTGGGTAGAGCAATGGCCTCAACCCATTTTGACACATAATCCACTGCTACCAAAATGTAGGTGTTCCCACAAGAGCTTACAAATGGTCTCATGAAGTCAATACCCCACACATCAAAAATATCAATTCCCAAGATGGTGGTGAGGGGCATTTCATTTTTCTTTGAAATCCCACCGGCCCTTTGACATTCATCACAACGCTTGACTAGATCACTTTCGTCCTTGTAGAGAGTAGGCCAATAAAATCCACAACTCAACACTTTGGCTGCCGTTCTTTCTCCACCATGGTGACCACCATATGGTGAAGAATGACAAGCTCCAAGAATTTCAACTTGTTCCTCCTCCAGCACACATCTTCTAATCACGCCATCGGTACAAATCTGGAAGAGGTACGGTTCATCCCAATAATAGTTTTGGCAATCCCGTTTGAGCTTCTTCCTTTGATTTGAAGAGAACTCACCCGGGATAATACCACTCACAAGAAAATTTGCTAGATCCGCGAACCATGGAACCTCTTTCATTGAAATGGCTAAGAGTTGCTCATCGGGGAAGGAGTCATTAATTTCAAGGCCATCATGCAGCCTCCCCTCCTCCTCCAAACGAGACAAGTGGTCCGCCACTTGGTTTTCACTTGCTTTTCGGTCTTAGATGTCAATGTCAAACTCTTGAAACAAAAACACCCATCTCATCAACCGGGCTTTGGAATCTTTATTTCTCATAAGGTAACAAAGTACCGCATGATCCGTGTGGACAATCACTTTTGCACCCATCAAGTACGGGCGGAACTTCTCAATAGCAAACACAATGGCAAGGAGCTCTTTTTCGGTCACAATGTAATTGACTTGGGCATCATTCATTGTCTTACTATCATAGTAGACTGGATGAAAGATCTTGTTGATACATTGCCCCAAAACTGCTCCAACCGACACATCACTAGCATCACACATGAGCTCAAAAGGAATGCTCCAATTCGTGGCGGTGATAATGGGAGTAGTTGTCAACTTGAACTTGAGCAATGCGAATGCTCTCATGCAATTATCATTGAAGTGAAATTTAGCATCTTTCTCCAAAATCTTGCACAAGGGGTTCACCACCTTGGAAAAATCCTTTATGAAATGCCGGTAGAACCCCGCGTGACCCAAGAAACTTCTCACGCCCTTCATGGATGTTAGAGGTGGAAGTTTAGAAATAACCTCTATTTTGGCCTTGTCAGCCTCTATTCCCTTCTTTGAAATTTTGTGGCCAAGGACAATACACTCATCGACCATAAAATGGTATTTCTCCCACTTTAACACCAAGTTTCGTTTCTTCACACCTTGCCAAAACCTTATCCAAATTTGCCAAGCAATCATCAAAGGAATCCCCGACTACCGAAAAGTCATCCATGAAGACTTCATGGTAGTCCTCTGCCATATCCATAAAGATCGCCATCATACACCTTTGAAAAAGTTGCCAGTGCATTGCATAAGCCAAATGGAATCCGCTTGAAAGCGAAAGTGCCATAGGGACAAGTGAAGGTTGTTTTCTTTTGATCTTCCTAGGCAATAAGGATTTGATTGTAGCCTTAATATCCATCTAAAAAGCAATAGAATACCCGGCCGGCCAAACAATCAAGCATTTGGTCAAGAAAGGGTAGTGGGAAATGGTCTTTCCTCGTGACTTTGTTTAGCTTCCGATAGTCCATGCACACTCTCCATCAGGTTACCGTTCTTGTTATAATCAACTCGTTCTTATCATTGGTGACCACAGTTATGCCCCCTTTCTTTGGAACACATTGCACCGAATAAGTCCATGAACAATCAGAAATGGGGTAGACAACCTCGGTATCCAACCATTTTATGACCTCTTTTTTTACCACCTCTTGCATTGCTTCATTGAGTCTTCTTTGATGTTCAATGGAGGGTTTGGCATCTTCCTCCAAATTAATCTTGTGCATGCAAAATGCGGGGCTTATTCCCCGAATATCCGCCAAAGTCCACCCAATAGCTTTCTTCTTCTTGTGGAGCACCGCCAATGTAGAGTCAACCTGCACGTTAGTCAAACAAGAGGAAAGAATAACCGGTAAAATAGAACAAGGGCCAAGAAATTCATACCTAAGATGTGAAGGAAATGGCTTCAACTCCAAGATAGGAGGCTCTTCAATTGAAGGCTTTGTAGGAGGAGTTTTCCTATTTTCGAGATCCAAGGAAAGTTTTCGAGGTGCATAATTGTATGACCCCATCCCTTGCATAGAATTTACACATTCCGTGAAGCCATCCATTTCCTCATCATCAAAATTTAGCAAAATGTCTCCAACATGTCACCCACATTAATTGTGGCGCTTGTATCATCAATAATAACATCGGTCACCAAGTCCACGAATGAACACACTTCATTGCTATTCGGTTGCCTTATAGATTTGCACACGTGGAAAGCCGCCTTTTCATCACCCACCCGGAAAGTGAGTTCACCGGCTTCCACATCATCAAGAGCCTTCCCCGTAGCAAGGAAAGGTCTATCCAGAATAATCGACACCTCATAGTCCACTTCACAATCAAGAATCACAAAATCCACTGGGAGAATGAATTTATCAACACGAACCAACACATCATCAATTATACCCAACAGTATCTTCATGGTATGATCCGACATTTGTAATCTCATAGATGTGGGTCTTGGTTTCCCAATCCCCAAAGTCTTGAAAACTGAATAGGGCATCAAATTGATACTTGCCCCAAGATCACAAAGAGCTTTAGCAAAGTCGGCACTTCCAATGGTATAAGGGATTGTGAAAGCGACGAGATCTTCCAATTTAGGAGCCAATGAGTGTACAATTGCACTCACTTGATGAGTCATATTTATAGTTTCTCAATTCATCGACTGCTTCTTTGTCACCAAGTCCTTCATGAACTTTGCATAACCGGGCATTTACTCCAAAGCCTCAACCAATGGCACATTAATAGATAGACTCTTCATCATGTCAATGAAATTTTTGAATTGATTCTAGCCATTTTGCTTGGCAAGCCTTTGAGGATATGGAGGATGAGGCCTTGGCATTGGTGCCTTAGCCTTTCGCACTACCGGTTCCGGTATGTCAACAATGTGCTCCCTAGATGGGTTCACTTCCTATTGAGTCTCCTCCACATTGTCATCAATATCAATTATTACTTCATCATTTGCTTGCACCACATTATTCGGGATCTCATTTTCTTGTACCACTTGCTCATCATCCAAAATTTTCCTTTGGCTTGAGGCAGGTGCATTCCCACCTTTTCCACTTCTTGTAGTAACGGCCATGGTATGCCCCGTAGTGTTCCTATCCTTCGAGTTCACTATTGCATCACTTGGTAGTGCCCCATTAGGACGAGTGTTTAAAGCTTGCAAGATTTGCCCCAATTGAACTTCCAAATTGCGAATTGAAGTGTTGTAAGAGGCTAGTTGGGCATTAGAGTCGGCATTCTTCTCCAACATTTGTTTGAACATGTTCTCAATTCATCCCATCTCATTGTTGAAAAAGCTTGGACCATGGGAAGGATAAGGAGGCAGGTTGCTCGGTTGTTGATACATCGGGGGCCTTTGAAAGCCCGACCCCCATTTTCCTTGGTTATTGTTCCATCCCCCTTGGTTGTTGCCTCCCCAATATCCTTGACTATTGCCACTCCAATTGCTTTGGTTATTTTGACCATTCCAATTTCCTTGATTGTTTTGATTGTTCCAATTACCTTGGTTGTTACCACCATTCCAATTACCTTGGTTGCTAGAATTCCAATTCTCTTGATTACCATGAGGTCGCCATTGTTGTTGATTCGGGCCTTGAGAGTTGTTTCTTTGAACTTGGAAGTTTTTCACATATTTTACTTCCTCCTCTTGTTCATTGTAAGATTCATCTTGATCAAACCCATTATATTCTTGCATATAATGTTCCGCACAATTTTGCACTTGAGGACCCTTTTGCCTTCTCTTGTTTACTATCATATTAACTCCCTCAATTGCATTAACTTGCTTAGGACCTTGCACTTGTTGAAGTTGAGCCTTGGCTAATTGATTCATTGTGGTGTTCAACTCGGCAATTGCTTGCCCATGATCATGCAATTCTTTATGTAAGTGAATCACGTTTGGATCACCTTGAGGAACATTTGCTCTACTTTGCCATGCCGATGAAGTATCTGCCATTTCATCTAAGATCTCACAAGCTTCCGCATATGGCGTTGTCATGAAATTTCCACCGGTAAGTTTGTTGACCATGCATTGATTGGTAGTATCGATCCCCCTATAGAAAGTTTGTTTAATCATAGCCTCCGTCATGTCATTGTTTGGGTACTCTTTCACCATAGTTCGGTACCTCTCCCATATCTCATGCAAAGGCTCATTGGGTTCTTGTTTGAATGCTAGAATCTCGTCTCTAAGAGTAGCCATATTCCCGGGAGAAAAGAACTTGGAAATAAATTTCTTCGCCAATTCATCCCATGTATGGATGGAATGGTTTGGCAGCCTTTCTAACCAATCCAAGGCTTTCCTCCGTAGAGAGAAAGGAAATAGCCTCAACCTTAAAGCATCATCTGAGATGTTTGTCTGTTTACTCCCCCAACAAGTCTCCACAAACCCTTTCAAGTGTTTGTACGCATTTTGATTCGGAGCCCCGGTGATGAATCCCCATTGCTCTAGCAATGTGAGCATAACATTTGTATTTGAAAGTTGCCCGCCATAATGCGAGGCGGGACTATGGCACTTGCATACCCTTCATTCGGCAACATCCGGTGTGGAGCCGCTCTTGGTGGTGGTGGTGGGGGGTGTAACGGGAACGTTGTCTTGAGGCAGTCGGTCTCATCTATTTGCTTGAGGTTCAAGAGGAACCTCTTCAACTTGGTCATCTTCCACGTCCACATCCCCCATAGGCATGTTTCCAAGAGGATCATTGTTGTTGAGAGCCATTATTTCACCTATAATTGTTTCGCCAAAAAGATTAGTAATACGAAAGGAAAATTAGACAATTCACACACAAAACCAAATATATAGCTAAATCCGTTATTAGTTCCCCGGCAACGACGCCAAAAATTGATCTCGTCCAAGTCACACCTCTATTTGAGGTTATGAAACGGTCGATACAATAGTAATACCCAACAGAGAGTCGGTGTCGAATTCCACAATGAGCTATATGAATGGGATTTAGAAGTATATATTGTGGTGAATGAGCTTGAAATATCTTAAATTACATTTCCACAAGATTTGGTTGATTCTAGATCTAGTTTAAACTAAGATTGCAAGATAAATAATTAAAACAAAGAAATTGTTTTTGTTGTTGCTTTCAAATAGTGTAAAGGCCTAGGGCTATAACCTTCACCTAGGTGTTTGTCTAACGGGTTGTAAACTTTAAAGCTTGTTTCATTGGACCTGGTTTATTATAGCCATCAGCACTCAGGTACCCACTCAATACCTCTCGGTAAGAGAGTGATTTTGCCCAATTTGGCTTTCTCAAGTCCAAATGGGTATTGAACAAAACAATTGATAAAATGCTCAAGTCGAGTTTTACTATCTCTAGGTTCAACCCTTTAATTGGGACTATCAATTTCTTGATTTTATCCCAAATTCTCGTTACCCAAGTTTTCCTAGACTAAGTCTCTCTTTCTCAAGAAGAGACCAAGTCAAATAGACATGAACTAATATTTGCAACCATTAATTCTACAATCAAAAGCAAGAACAAGGCTAAATAATAAACTCCCAACCATAAACAAGCCATAAAGCAAACACCCATTAGGTTTACACACTAGGGTTAGGTCATAACCCCAGTTAAAAATCTAGCTACTCATAATGGGTATAGAAGAAAATAAAGAAGAAAAGATGATAAAACTCATATTGCCAGACTAAACGATAAAAATCCAATGTTAAATCACCAAAGTAAGCTAAAGTTGCCAAAAAAGGCAAGGAAAAATGGCTACAGTACTTTCACTATTCAAAACTTGACCTAATTTCGTGAAACTAGTCTATTTATACAAAGCTAGAATTTTCGAACAAAAATGCCCTTTAGGAGGTTCTGCGACCACACAATTCCATGTGCAGTTCGCACTTCTCTTAAATCTTGGCAGGAGTTGACTCTGCGGCCGCATAATTCTGGATTGCGGCCGCATCTCTCATATTCTGCGGTCCGCACAATTCTTTGTACGGCCGCACAGGGCTCTTCTGCGGACCGCACATTTCTGAGTGCGGCCGCGTAGCTGATTTTTGCGGCTTCACAATTATTATATGTTCCACATTTCTTTTTGAGCTTGAAATGAGACTCTCTGAATTTTAGCTCTTGCATAGCTTCTGCGGCCGCACAATAATTGTGCGGTCCGCACTTTGCACTTGGACTCTGTTAAATTTCCTTCACATTCTGCGGCCGCAGATGAAAATTTGCGGTCCGCACTTAAGCTTCTGTGCCTGATCTTTGTCCTTGAATTTAGATCACTCCTTTTTGAGTTGGATTTCATCTTAGTGGTTCATTTTTCAATACTCCTGCAATTAAGCAATTTCATCAGTTTTCGAGAATGCAATTAAATACTTTTGTACTAAAACGAAAGCTAAAAAGCGCTAATAAGTAGTCAAAATTTCCACTTATCAGTGCACAGGTGCGTTTGCACCAGAACCTTAACAGCTCCAGCAATCCATTAAGTCCAAAGATGATCCGATTTCAATCTGATTCACATTCGGGTCCCCCGGGACCCGTCTGAATACACCAATAAGTTTCAAATCTCATAGAGGACATACTCGAGGCTAAAATCACATCAAACAACATTGATTCTACAAATCACAACCCAACTCAAGCCTATTAAAACCATGAACATCTAACTTCCAAAACTAATGCCGATTTATACCAAACCAACTCTGATTGACCTCAAATTTTTCACACACATCATAAATGATACAACAGGCCGATTCCAACTTCCAGAATCGGAATTCGACCCTGATATCAATAAAACAAACTTTCGGTGAAATTTCTCAACCTTCCAAACCTTCAACTTTCTAACTATCGCCAATTCAAGCCGAAACGACCTACGAACCTCCAAATCAATATACGAATATGCTCCTATGTCCAAAATCACCATATGAAGCTATTGAAACTGTCAAAACTCCATTTCGGAGTCGTCTACACAAAAGTCAAACTCCGGTCAACTCTTTCAACCTAAGCTTCCAACTTTGGGACTAAGTGTCCTATTTCACTTCGAAACTCACCCGAAATCAAAACCAACCACCCTGACAAGTCACATAACCACAATATAAGATAGAGGAGGCAATAAATAGGGGAATGGGGCTTAAATACTCAAAACGAGTGGATGGGTCATTACATCTTCCACCTCTTAAAACAAACGTTCATCCTCAAACGAGTATAGAGACATACCTGAAGTGATGAAAAGATGAGGATAATGGCTATGCATATCATGCTCGGCCTCCCAAGTCGCCTCTTCGACTGGTTGACCCCTCCACTGAACCTTTACTAAAGCGATGCTCTTTGACCTCAACTTTCAGACCTGTCAGTCCAAGATGGCCACTGACTCCTCAACACAAGACAAATCCTTGTCCAATTGGATTGAGCTGAAGTCTAACACATGGGATGGATCACCGTTATACTTCTGGAGCATAGAAACATGGAACACCTGATGAACTGCAGATAGACTAGGTGGCTATGCAAGCTTGTAGGCCACCTCACGAATCCTCTCAAGAATCTCAAAAGGTCCGATATACCTAGGGCTCAACTTTACCTTCCTCCCGAACCTCATAACACCCTTCATGGGTGAAACCCGGAGCAAGACACTGCTCTCCAACCATGAATGCAACATCAAAAACCTTCTGATCCGCATAACTCTTCTGTCTAGATTGGGCTGTACGAAACCGATCCTGGATTAACTTGACCTTATCCAAGGCATATCGAACCAAATCTGTGCCTAATAACTTAGCCTCTCCCGGCTCAAACCAACCAATGGGGGAACAATACCGTCTCCCATATAGGGCCTTATAAGGAGCCATCTAAATACTCGATTTGTAGCTCTTGTTGTAGGCAAACTTCGCAAGAAACAAAATCTGATCCCAAGAACCCCCAAACTCCATAACATAGGCACGAAGCATATCCTCCAATATCTGAATGGTGCGCTTAGACTGTCCGTCCGTCTGGGGTGGAATGTTGTACTCAACTGACCCTGTGTGCTTAACTCACGCTGTATGCCTCTCCAAAAGCGTGATGTAAACTACGTGTCTCGGTTAGATTTAATGGATACTGGCATGCCATAAAGTCGGACAATCTCGCGGATATAAATCTGAGCCAGCTGCTCTGAAGAATATGTAGTCACCACCGGAATGAAATAAGCTGACTTGGTCAACCTATCGACAATCACCCATACAACGTCAAATTTCTTATGAGTCCGTGGGAGCCCAACAACGAAGTCCATGTTAACTCGCTCCCATTTCCACTCAGGAATCTCAATTATCTGAAGCAACCCACCTGGCCTCTAGTGCTCATATTTCACCTGCTGACAATTTATGCACCGAGCTACATACTCCACTATGTCTTTCTTCATTCATTTCCACCAGTAGTGGTGCCTCACATCCTGATACATCTTAGCGGCACTCGAAATAATGGAGTACCGCGAACTATGGACCTCTTAAAGAATCAACTCTCGTAACCCATCCACATTGGGCACACATAATCGGCCCTACATCCACAACACACTGTCATCTCCGATAGACACCTCCTTGGCATCGCCGTACTATACCATGTCCGTAAGGACAAGCAAATTGGGGTCGTCATACTGACGGTCTCTGATGCTATCATATAAAGAGGACCGAGAAACCACATAAGCCAGAACTCGACTCGACTGCGAAACATCCAATCTAACAAACTGGTTGGCCAAGGCCTGAACATCCAATGCGAATGGCCTCTCTGCTGCTGGTGGATATGCTAAACTGCCCAAACTCTTCGCCTTTTGACTCAAGGCATCAACCATCATATTGGCCTTCCCGGGATGATATAGTATAGTGATATCATAGTCCTTAAGCAACTCTAACCACCTCCGCTGCCGCAAATTAAGATCCTTCTATTTGAACAGATGCTGGAGATTCTGGTAGTCGGTATAGACCTCACAAGGGACACCATATAAATAGTGCATCCAATTCTTCAAGGCATGAACAATAGCTGCAAATTCTAAGTCATGGACAGGATAATTCTTCTCATGAACCTCCAGTTGCCTAGATGTGTAGCAATCACTGTACCGTCTTGCATCAACACCGCACCAAGTCCAACACGTGACACATCACAGTACATAATGTAAGACCCCGAACCCGTAGGTAATACCAACACTGGGGTTTTATTCAAAGTAGTCTTGAGCTTTTGAAAGCTCTCCTTACACTCCTCGGACCATCTGAAAGGAGCACCCTTCTGGGTCAATCTAGTAATCGGTGTATTAATGGATGATAAACCCTCTATGAAACGACGGTACTACCCGGCCAAATCAAGAAAACTCCAGATCTCAGTAGCTGAAAATAGTCTGGGACAACTCTACAATGCTTCCGTCTTCTTCGGATCTACCTTGATCCCCTCACTCAACACCACATGACCCAAAAAATCCACCGAATCAAGCCAGAATTCACATTTTGAAAATTTTGCACACAACTTCTTTTATCTCAAGGTCTGGAGCATAATCCTTAAATGTTGCTCATGATCCTCCCGGCGGCGGGAGTACACAAAGATGTCATCAATAAACACAATGAAGAGTGAATCAAGATAGGGCTAGAATACATTGTTCATCAGGTGCATGAATGTTGTCGGGGCGTTGGTCAGCCCAAATGACATCATAAGGAACTCGTAGTGACCATACCGATTACTAAAAGTGGTCTTCGGGATATCCGGATCCTGAATCTTCAGCTGATTATACCCTGACCGAAAATTAATCTTTGAGAACACTCTGGCACCATTAGCTAATCAAATAAGTCATCAATGCATGGCAATGGATATCTGCTCTTCACTGTAACCTTGTTCAACTGCCGATAGTTAATACACTTATGCATAAAACCATCCTTTTTCTTTACAAACAGAACAGGAGCACCCCAAGGTGACACACTAGATCGAATGAAACCCTTATCAAGCATTGGAGGTTGAAGTGAGTCAACTGGTTGAAGTTTTTAATGCTTAACAAGCCAATATTATAGATAGTATCCAAGAAAAATATGAAGTAGATACAAAAATTGAGGTGCTAATGGAGGAGGTCAGAGTAGAACATCAACAACCTAGCCAACTACAATCTAAGGATGCCGATGTTGAAGACGTGAGACTAGAGTCAACCAAGGACATTGAGAATATATATTTTGTTGACTCTAGTATTATTGATGTCTATGAAGTTGAAAGTCCTGAAGTTCATGTGTTTGAGCGCATTGGTCCTCACTCCAGACATTTTTTTACATTATCTTTGGGGTGATGATATGGAAATAGAGTCATCCGAGCCAATTGAGGACTCAAAGAAGGAGGAACAAGGTGCCTACATTCTGGAATTTTTCTTGCCTGAAAGTCAGGATTACACACCTCATGTAAAGGCCATGAAGTGCAGAATACTGCTTTATTTCCTTGGGCAGCTAGATTTTTTCCACCACCCTAGAGCACAATCATAAGCTTGAATCAAAACTTGGGGTTCAATTCATAAGCTCGAGGTGGAGGCAAAAAGTAGTTCATGTCGTTCCACTACGTTAACTAAGGCGCTTGTTGGGAGGCAACCCAATTTTACTGCTTTATTTTATTTTTAGTTTTTTTGTAATTATTTTTTTATTGTGTTATTTTGTAGTGTCGTTTTTTATATTCTTAGGAGCATGAAAAGCAAAGTTATTGGAAGGATGCAACAACAAGCCAGATGGTTAGAACTAAGTGTGGGGTGCCCGCACAAAGAAAAATGGTCGGGAGAAGTCTGAGTACCCCATGAGCTGCTAATGCTTTCTCCTTTGGCCTACCAAGGAGTTTTTTTACCCTCTTATTATTTATGTTGTGCATTTGGGACAATGCACAATTTTAAGTGTGGGGTGAGGAAATTGTCTGTGTGACTTTCTATGCTATTTTAGTCGTGTTAGTTTAATTGATGATTTTTCTTAGAAATTATTGGACTTTTCCCGACGATGGATCTCCTAGACAGTTTTCTTGAGGAATTAAAGTCTAAACAAAAGTCCAAAAAAATAGAAAAATACAAAAATATGTCTTTTTATTTTCCTTATGTAGTAATAATCCACCGTAGTTTTTCTTGGTGCCTCGGTTCTTTTTCATGGGATGTACCTTGAATCGGGTATTAGTATTTGTTTTTCTTAGAGTAGAGTAGTACTTAGGAAATAAAGGAGAAGAAATGATGTGATTAGCAACTTTTGACTTGTTTGATGGTTGCATACTTAGGTTTTGGAATGTGTTTCACCTTCCCTTGTTTTTAAATATATGATGATGCTTTGGTTTCTTTCACTACTTTCCAGTTGTCGGGACCAACGTACCAGTGGTGGCGGGCTTATGAGGAGGGTAGCCCAACTGATGCAGCTTCACTCACATGGGCTCAGTTTTCAGAGATGTTCTTGATAGAGTTTGTTCCCAGAGTCTTCGGGATGCATGGCATGCAGAGTTTGAGCAGTTGTACCAGGGTGATATGATCGTGTCAGAGTATGCTGTCAGATTCAATGAGTTGTCCAAACATGCACCTCCCTTGGTTTCCACAGTCAGAGAGGGAGTACGTCGATTTATCGAGGGGCTCAACTATAGTATTAGATTCAGCATGGCTCGAGAGTTGGAGACAGACACCACATATCAGCAAGTGGTAGAGATCGCATAGATAGTTTAGGGTATGCGTAGCCAGGAGAGAGAGGATAGGAAGGCCAAGAGGCCTCGGGATTCTGACGGATATAGTGGTGCATATGCCCCAGTTGCAGCCCCTCATGGTGAGGCTATGTGAGCCGTCCAGTTCATTCAGCACTTCCAACTTCCAATGGTATTCCAGCTAGTCCAGGTCTCAGGTTGCAAATTATGCACCACCACTGTCTAGTGCAGCTCCTGCACGGGGTGCTTTCAGCGGTCAGTCCAGCCGACCAGGCTCAAGCAAGTTTCAGCAGCCACATCCTCCGAGAGCTTGTTTTGAGTATGGTGATACTCGTCACATGGTGAGGGACTGCCCCAGACTCAGGAGGGGTGCACCTCCATTGACTACTCAGGCTCCACGTATTCTGCAGGGTCCCCAGACTTCTCATTCCGTGGTTACTGCTCCAATAACTACTCCACCTGCACAGCCAGCTAGGGTTGGAAGTTGGATGTTCCTGGTTTCAATAGGCTTGAATTGGGTTATAATTTTTAGAATCGATGTTGTTTGATATGATATTAGGCCTCGAGTAGGTCCGCTATAAGATTTGGAACTTGTTGGTATATTCGGACGGGTCCCGGGGGTCCCGGATGTGAATCGGATTGAAATCAGATCATCTTTGGACTTAATGGATTGCTAAGCTGTTAAGGTTCTGGTGCAATCACACCTGCGCACTTTGGGCCGCAGGTGTGACACCGTAGAAGCGGTCATCGAGTCGCAAGAAGCGTAACTTGGGCTGGAAAGCTATGACCACAGGTGCGGTCACTCCTCCGCAGAAGCAGATGCGTAAAATCGGCTGGCCTCCGTAGAAGCGCAAGCGCAGATGCACTTAGGGGTCCGCATGTACGATATTTTAGGGGCTTAAGTGAGGACCGCACCTGTGATGGAAATTACGTAGTTGCAGAGCCGCAGATGCGGCTGATGGCTCGTAGAAGCGAGTTCGCTGGGCAGAAAAGGGTGAATTCGAAGGTTTTAATTCATTCTTCATCTTTTGACTTAGAGAGCTCAGTTTAGGGCAATTTTGAGAGAAATATTCAAGGAATTGATCGGGGTAAGTGATTCTAATTGGGATTTGGATATTATACATGAATCCATCGTTGTTTTTAATATTTAATTAGTGTTTTGAGTTGGAAAAATTGGGAAAAATTGTGAAAACTTCATAAACTATATTTTGAGGATTTGAAGGTCGATTTGAGATCAGAATTGAGTAATTTTAGTATGGTTTGACTCGTTATCGAATGGGTGTTCGGATTTTATAAGTTTGGTCAGGTTCCGATATGTGAGCCTGAGGTTGACTTTTTGATTTTCTTTAAGGCAAAATACATTGTTTATAATATCTTCCTAAATTGATTTTTTCACCTGTTACAATTTGAATAGGTTTCTTCATTAAAAGTGGAGAAAATGGATAGCGAACATCTATTATCTTCTATTTGAACCAGATTACTTTATGGAAAAAAAGGTTGATATTAGAAAAGGATAAAAAAAATCTATTTAACCGTTGGATAAGTTTTGTTAAATATGGACCCTTCAAATAAAGCATTAGCTATGCAACTTTTTAATGTTCAGACGCTTTATTTTATTTGTAAAACACGCACCTACCACGTAGACAAAGAGGTGTGTCTTAGGCACATTCTGGAAAGGTTGAGTGTGTAAGGTAATTTACGTCCGTAAAAAGTATGTAATAGGGATTTGGTCCATAGTTCTGGGGGTAATTTATGTATTCTCCTTTCTTTAAAGATTGCAACTTTATTATTCAGAATAGTTTCCTATGATTTGTATTTATGGTATAAAGTCATATTGGCTAGATTCGAGCCATTCGGAGTTAGATAATCGCGAAAAAAGCTTACTAGTGGATTGAATTAGCGTGTTTTGAGGTAAGTTTGTTGCCTAACTTTGTGTGGGGGAACTACCACTTAGGATTGGTGTTGTTTTTTATTAATTATGGTATGTGAAAGCAGTGTACGCAAAGTGACGAGTGGGTACACGGGCTAAATGTGGTAATTGACCGATTTAAGCTATATACATTCTTTTCATGCCTTTAATTAAGTTGTCATAACATGTGATATCCCTCATCGTTAGTCTATCTTCACATGCTTCACTTGACATTATTATTACTTGTCTCATTTCTCACTTGTTATTGCCTTTACATGCTTAGTTGAAGTTATTGTTCTCTAATTTCCTTGTTAAATATTTAACTGTTGAGTTACCTTACTTGAAGTTGGTACTTCTAGGAATCTCTTATTGTTGAATTCTAGTGTTGAAGTTATAAAGGTTGTGATTCACATTGAGGCAAAGTTGTAGATTGTTGAAATACCATTCTTGTTGAGACATTCACTTTCGGTTGCTATTGTTGAGACTTTTGTACATATTGTGGTTGAGCCATGAGCTATTTATTATGAAAATATTATTGTTGTTGACTTCTTTGGCAAGTTGTGATTTTGGGCACTTGAGGTGCGATTTGTGATATGTTGTGATATTGATATGCATATGGTGGAATAAGAATTCGGGTTGATATACATGTGGTGAGATAAGGTGGGCTTGATACACGTGTTTTTAATAAGGGAACTACTTGAAGCCACGCAGTGTGATAAGATGGGCTAAAATGCGGGTAGTTATTTTGAGAAACTAATTTTAAAAACTAAATGCGAGGCTCTCGGGGTGGTATAAGGAAATAATGTGAAATTTTGATTGTGAAACGAGACTACGAGGCGGTAGCTCGATAGTGATTCTTGTTGCTATCTTTCATCTACATCACTTGTATTTGTCTACATTATTTCCTTGGCATTCTTATTATGTGTTTCTTCTGTGATGTTTTAACTGCCTTAATTTCAGTGTAGATATTCGTGTTATATTTCTTCATTGTATCATTTCCATTGTTTTCATTATTATATTGTACTATACCTGTTCAATTTCTTTCTTTATTCCAGTAGGTGTCTTGACCGGACCTCCTCACTATTCTACCGAGGTTATGCTTGATACTTACTGGGTACTGTTGTGGTGTACTCATACTATACTTTTGCACATCCTTTTGTACAGATCCAGGTACTTCATACTAGCCTAGGCATCCGTGAGTTGAGTTTGGATCGGAGACTTCAAGGTATTCCTTCCAGCGTTCATAGGTCTCGGAGTCACCCTTTATCTAGTTTCTATATCATTCGCCTTTTATAGATACTGTTGTATAGGGATGTTTCAGTATACTCGTGTAGAGCTTGTGATTCAATCTCACCAGATTTTGGGAGTTCTATTAAGTTGTATTGTGGAGTCCTTTTTATGATAGGTGCTGGTTTAATTGGGAGTTTTATTATTATTTCCATCAAATTCTTAATGTATGTTAGGCTTACCTAGTCTTAGAGACTAGGTGCCATCACGACATCCTACAGAGGGAGATTGGGGTCATGATAAATGTTGCCTGCACTTAACTACTGTATTATAAAGTGGATACATGACATGTATATATATTGTAAGTATATGTATACATCCATACATACTATATGTATATGGATGTTGTTAAATACAACTAACTGGTTACAGTACATTCAATGTATTCAGAAATAGGTTGTCACTGAACTTGAAGTGCAGATAAATACAACTACATATGAATACATTATTTTCAGAATATTTAAAGTAGAGTAAGGATAAATACAAGCTTGAATCTTTTAAAGATTGATTTAGTACAACAATCAATGTATGTGTATGTTAAATACAAGTGAACATACTTGCTATAGACAAACATTTCAAAGTTCAATATAACAAATATATAAGATAAATTAAGGCAAGTGAAATGAATACATATGGACAAAAGTAGTTGTATTCAGAACAAAAAAGTTATTATATCCAAGACAATACATTCAAGTATTCAGAACAAAAGTTGCGAAAAAGCATGAACAATTTAGTCATATGCTGAAATACAATCTGGAAAACATAAAACTATTCAATCACTATTTTATAGATGTATCCGATTCTGTGATTTTCCTAACAATCTTTGTTGGTACTTCATTATCGCTTATCGCTTCGGTATCTGACTTCCACATAGCATAGTCCCAAAGGAGTCACCATATCTTTGCCTGAGTAAATTAGGATCAAAGGCTGTTTGTGGAACCAATCCACAAGTACTCAAATACTCTGCATATGTTGTGACATACAACCCGTAATCCTTGTAAAAAATAAGAGTGATAGTTGTAAATAATATGAATGATATTATTATACATGCAACAAAAGTAAAAAAAGGATTGAATACATACATGATCCTAGATCGTTGTTGAGGCTGATTTGGTCTAAACACTATATCAAAAGCATCAGTTTGAGCCTTGTCATTGCATGCTGGTTCGCGGGACCAATCTATGACTTGCTTGTCTCTGTAAAAATCACTAATGGATAGGTGAAGAGGTATAACCTTAGCCAGCTTATTTATCTCAGAACTGACATATGCATCATGACCTGCTGCTCAGTAGAAGTCATATACATTGATACATCTGTCCTTAAAGGATACAAATGCCAAGATCCAATGAAGTTTCTCTTTCAGGTTGACTGATATCAGAACATTGCCGACTGTATGCCATGAAACATTAGCTAGCAACATGTACCCCCTTATGTATTTGCATACAACATCTTCTTCTTTGGCTACACTTGCATCATTACTTGTATCAGCATACTTGTCAAAAATTTCAGCATTTAGTGCCTTGAATATACAGTCGAAGGTGGTGTATTTGTATATGTTACTTTGCTCATACTTTTCGTTATTCCTCAAGTAGTAAAATATGACATCAATATGCTGTGAAAATGTAAGTATAAATAGTTTATCATAGTGACCATATAAATGTATACATTTAAATACAATTTACTCAATGTGAATACATAAGGGATATATCTTACATCGTCGTTCCACAGTTACCCATCAAATGATAGAAGGTAAAACTATTTTTTGTCAGTGACTTGATGAACTCCAAAATTCAAAGAGATAGGCACCGTGGACCTATGTTTCCTGTAATGGTCATCCTTATCCTTTCTAAAAGAAGTTACAAAAAAAGTAGCATTAGTCATCACATTATATAAGGTAAACCAGACATTATAAAACGAATAAAACTTAGCTTTGATGTTTTTGAATTCTTGAATGAGTAAAGTATCATGTGGCCCCGTGGTAAAATCAGCTTCAAAAGGATGTTTTAAAAAAAAATGGGAGTCAACTTTACTGAACTACCTACAGTTCATCAAAGTTCAAAAATACAGACATCTAAATATATTGAATACAGTGATATAAATACAGTTTGATACAATTTAATTTGATAACAGAGAAAAATCAGAATATATATTTGTATACAAATGTAGAAACCAGTTGAGCCGAAGTCTATCTCGTAGGGCGAACAATTCCATGGACTAGGACGTCGATTCCTGTGCAAAGGTAACGGCGTTGCATCTGCAACTTTGGCTGAAGGATGTATCATAATTCTTGTTTTAGGAATCTGACTTGGAAGGTCCTCGTCGGCCAACTCAAATTGAGACACATGTATTTCATTAGTGTCACGACCCAAAACTCAACATATAGTGATGGAGCCTATCACAGAACTAGGCAAGCCGAAAATCACAATAAACTATGTATTTTGAATTGAACATGATAAAATAAGTTTAATAGTGACATATTCTCATAAATAACTGATAAGGAAATACCGCAACTAAATACAAAATCCCCCAAAATTTGGGTGTCACTGAGTCCATGAGCAACTAAATGATAACACAGTCAAAACTTCTAAAGTAATTGTCTGAAGAGATAGAATAGATCTACAAAAACTGAAACGAAAGAGAATCGAGGTCTATGGATGCCAAAATAGCTACCTTAAAAGTCTCCAAGCAGGAAGTGCTCCAAGTCTAGCAACCACCGTGCCCAGAAGTAACTGGATCTGCACATGAAGTGCAGAGTAGAATGAGTACAACCAACCCAATATACTCAATAAGTAACATGACTAACCTTGGGCTGAAAGCAGTGACGATCTCATTAGATACAGTCGAAATGCAGATTATAACAGTACAGATATGACAGGAAAAATGAAAGTATTAACTCAGAGAAATGTCATAATCAATTTGTACATAGTACAAAAATATAGACATACTTTCAATTTTAACAGTTTAAGCTCAACACGGATAAAATATGCCAAGTATGACTGATATGAGGAATGCTATGTCTCTATATCTATATGTCAAATGTGCATGTCATATGTAATGCATCACAATGATAACCTCATGAACTCACACTCTCATAGTGCTTAATCTGACTGTCTCAACTCACTCATCACACTCAATTACTCAGCAATGTATAGTACCTGCGCTCACTGCTGGTATGTCAGACTTTGGAGGGACGAATCCTGCCCAAGCGCTAATATAAATCTAATATGGCATGCTGCGACGTGCAGCCCGATTCTATAATAATAGATAAAGCCTATAAGGCCTGCTGCGGCGTACAACCCGATTCATAATAATAATATACATAAAGCCAAGAAGGCTTGCTGCGGCGTGCAGCCCGATCCACAACATCACTCACAACACGACTCTCGGGCCCTAACTCAATCATCAATCTCTCCAGTCTCTCGGGCTCAAAAATCTCATACCAATCAGCCCAAACAATAATACATGATGCAACAATAAATAGCAATAGAGACTAAGATTTGATATGTAAATGATTGATGTGACTGGTACATAATTTCCGTTTAAGCAAATAAATCAACATCATACATGACCCTAGTAGGTCCCAACAAAATAAGAATATAGCCTAAACATGATTTTTAACATGGGTTTCACCTAAATAACTTTAACACATAGGGATCACATGAATATCAACAAGGGTGGATAACTACACAGTAACACGGAGTTGACCGAGTCACAATTTCCACAGTGCACGCCCATACGCCCGTCACCTAGCATGTGTGTTACCTCAATACCAACCACATCATACATATTTAAGGTATTCAGACCCTCAGAACAAAGTTTAGAAGTGTTACTTACCTCAAACCGCATGAATCCCTACTCCAACAAGCCTTTGCCTCACGAATCGGCCTATGAATGAATCGAATCTAGCCAGAAACAAATTAATACAATCAATATAAAATTCGGAATCAATTCCATATGATAAAGTTAGGTTATTTAACAAAAGTCAAAAAGTCAACCCCGGGCCCATATCTCGGAATCCAATAAAATTTACTAAATTCGAACTCCGATTCAATAACGAGTCCAGCCATACTAAAATCACCCAATTCCGATCAAAAATCGACACTCAAATCCCCAAATCTCACTCTCCAATCCCTAGTAAAAGATTTCCCAAATTCCACCTTAAAAACACATAATCTTGGTGGGAAATTCAATGGGTATTCAATATTAATGAATAAAAATGATCCAAAATTGCCAATACACGAGCTTGCAAAGTCCAAAAATGAGAAAAAAACTCAAAATCCTCGATTTTTATCTTCTGCCCAGGCATCTTCGCACCTGCGGACTCACCACTCGCACTTGCGGCTCCGCTTCTACGGAAGAAGATCTGTTCCTGCGGAAGACCACCTACGGCCCAAAACAAGCACTTGCGAGACCTCTTCCACGGTTCGTGCTTCGCTTCTGCGCATCCACATATGCGGATTCCAATCCGCTTCTGCAAGGCCATCCACATCTACCAAACTCCGCATCTGCGGAGACTTGTCGCATCTGCGGGCTCGTAGATGCGGAAAAATTCCTCGAACCTAGGACCACTGTCTAACACCCATAAGACCGCTCCTGTGACCCCATGCTCGCTTCTGCGGTCGTGCGCCTGCGACAAATCCTTCACAGGTGCGATCGCACCAAACCAGCAGCATATCAGCAACTCCTCTAGGTCTAATTTTCAATCTGTTAACCATCCAAAACCACCCGAGGCCCCCGGGACCTCAACCAAACATACCAAAAAGTCCAAAAACATCATACTAACTTAGTAGAGGCCTCAAATCACATCAAACAATATAAAAAACACAAATCGCACCCCAATTCAAGCCTAAGGAAACTAATGGATTTCCAACTTCTACAATCGATACCAAAATCTATCAAACAAAACTCCGATTGACCTCAAATCTTGCACACAAGTCATAAATGACACAATGGACCTATTCCAATTTCCGAAACCAAAATCCGAGCCCGGTTACAATAAAGTCAACTCTTGGTCAAACTTCTCAACTCTACAAACTTCAACTTTCCAACTTTCGCCAATTCAAGACGAAATCATCTACAAACCTCCAAATCAATATCTGGACACACTCCTAAGTCTAAAATCACCATACAGAGCTATCAGAATAATCAAAACTCTATTTCAGAGTCATTTACACATAAGTCAACATCCAATCAACTCTTTTAACTTAGGTTTCCAACCTTGGGACTAAGTGTCCCAATTCATTTCGAAACATCCCCGGAACTAAACCAACCACCCCGGCAAGTCACATAATAACAAAAAAACATAAAATAAGCAATAGATAGGGGAACATGGATATAATACTAAAAACGACCGGCCGAGTCGTTACATTCTCCCCCTCTTAAATAAATATTCATCCTCGAACGGGTCTAGAATCATACCCAGAGTCTCAAATAGATGGGAATATCTGCTCTGCATCTCTCGCTCGGTCTTCCAAGTAGCCTCGTCAAATGGCTGACCTCTCCAATGTACTTTCACTGAAGCTATATTATTTGACCTGATCTTTCGAACCTGCCGATCCAAAATGGCCACCGGCTCTACATCATAAGTAAAATCCCCATCTAACTGAACCGTGCTGAAGTTCAAAATATGAGACGGATCATTGAAATACTTCCGGAGCATGGAAATGTGAAAACACTGGATAAACACTTGATAGACTAGGTGGCAATGCAAGCTTGTAAGCCACCTCTCAAATCCTCTCAAACACCTCAAAAGGACCAATATACCGAGAGCTTAACTTGCCATTCTTCCCGAACCTCATAAAATCCTTCATGGGCGAAACTCTGAGGAATACCTTCTCTCCCACCATGTAAGAAACATCACAAATATTCCGATCGGCGTAACTCTTCTGTCTAGACTGTGCCACACAAAGCCGATCCTGAACCAACTTAACCTTTCCAAGGCATCCTAAACCAAGTCAGTACCAAATAGCCTAACCTCACCCGGCTCAAACCAACCAATCAGAGACTGACATCGCCTCCCATACAAGGCCTCGTACGGAGTCATTTGAATACTCGATTGGTAGCTGTTATTATAGGCAAAATCTGCAAGCGATAGATATGGACCCCAAAAACCCCCGAAATCCATGACGCAAGCGCATAGAATATCTTCCAATATTTGAACGGTGCGCTCGGACTGTCCGTTCGAATGATGGTGGAATGTTGTACTCAACTCAACCTGTGTGCCTGACTCTCGCTACACTGATCTCAAAAACTGCGATGTGAATTGCGTGCCTCGGTCTGAAATAATGGACACTGACACATCATGAAGGAGAATAATGTTGCGGATATAGATCTCACCCAACCGCTCCGAAGAATAGGTAGTCCCAACTGGAATGAAATGCACCGATTTAGTCAACCCGTCCACAATCACCCAAATAACATCAAACTTCTTCAAAGTCCGTGGGAGCCCAAATACGAAGTCCATGGTGATATGCCCATCTCCACTCAGGAATCTCAAGCCTCTGAAGCAAACTGCTCGGCCTCTAATGCTCGTACTTCACCTGCTGACAATTCAAGCACCGAGCTACAAACTCCACTATGTCTTTCTTCATTCTCCTCCACCAATAGTGCTGCCTCAAGTCTTGGTACATCCTTATAGCACCCCGGATGAATGGAATACCACGAACTGTGGACCTCCTCAAGAATCAACTCACGTAGCCCATCCACATTGGGCACACAAATCCAACCCTGTATCCGCAACACCCCATCATCTCCAATAGAAACCTCTTTGGCATCACTGTGCTGAACTCTGTCCTTAAGGACAAGCAAATGAGGGTCGTCATAATGATGTTCTCTGATGCAATCATATAAGGAAGATCGAGAAACCACGCAAGCTAGAACCCGACTAGGCTCTGAAACATATAACCTCACAAACTGATTGGCTAAGGCCTAAACATCTGATGCAAGCGGTCTCTCACCAATAGAAACAAATGCAAGGCTACCCATACTCACTGCCCTTCCTACTCAAGGCATCAGCCACCACATTGGCCTTCATGGATGATAACAAATGGTAATATGATAGTCTTTTAGCAGCTCCAACCATCTCTTCTACCTCAAATTTAGATCTTTTTGCTTGAACAAGTGCTAAAGACTCTGATTATCCGTAAATACCTCACACGACACACCGTAGAGATAATACCTCCAAATCTTCAATGCATGAACGATGGCTGCCAACTCCAAATCATGAACGGGGTAGTTCTTCTCATGAAGCTTCAACTAGCGTAAAGCATAGGCAATAACTCTACCCTTCTGCATCAAGACACACCCAATACAAATCTGAGAATCATCACAATATACTGTATAAGAACCCGATGTTGAAGGTAAAACTAGAACCGGAGCTATGGTCAAGGTAGTCTTGAGCTTCTGAAAGCTCTCCTCACACTTATCTGACAATCAGAATGGAGCACTCTTCTGGGTCAAACTAATCAAAGGCATTGAAATAGATGAGAAACCCTCCACAAAGCGGCGATAATATCTTTCCAAGCTGGGAAAACTCTGAATCTCAGTAGCTGAAGACGGTCTGGGCTAACTCTGAACCGCCTCAATATTCTTCGGATCTGCCTTAATCCCCTCACCGGACACCACGTGCCCCAAGAATGCCACTGAATTGAGCCAAAACTCACACTTGGAGAACTTGGCATAAAGCTTCTCCTCCCTCAACGTCTGTAGTATAATTCTCAGATGCTATGCATGCTCCTCCTAGCTACGTGAGTACACCAAGATATCATCAATAAATACTACAAAAAACGAATCAAGATAGGCTTGGAATACACTGTCCATCAAATGCATGAATGATGTTGGGGCATTGGTCAGCCCAAAAGACAGCACAAGGAACTCATAGTGACCATAGTAGGTCCTGAATGTCGTCTTCAAAATATCCGAGTCCTGAATCTTCAACTGGTGATACCATGACCTCAAATCAATCTTAGAGAACACTCTAGCTCCTTGAAGCTGGTCAATTAAGTCATCAATGCGTGACAAAGGATACTTGTTCTTAATTGTAACTTTGTTCAACTGTCTATAGTCAATGCACGTCCACATAGTACCATCCTTCTTCTTCACAAATAGAACCGATGCACCCCAAGGCGACACACTAGGCCTAACAAACCCCTTATCAAGAAACTTTTGAAGCTGCTCTTTCAATTTCTTTAACTCTACTGGTGCCATACGATACGGATGAATAGAAATAGGCTAAGTGCCTGACACCAAGTCAATCCCAAAATCAATGTCCCTGTCGGGTGGCATGCCCGGCAGGTCTGCAGGAAACACATCCAGAAAGTCTCGCACTACCGGAACAGAATCTATAGGAGGAGTATTAGCACCAACATCCCTCATAAAAGCCAAATATACCAAACACCCCTTAACAACCATCCGTTGGGCCTTCAGATATGAAATCACCCTACTGGGAACATAGTCCAGAGAACTTCTCCACTCGATCCTAGGTAACCCCGGCATCGCCAACGTCACGGTCATCGTGTGAAAATCCAGAATAGTATGACATGGGGACAACCAATCCATGCCCAGAATCACGTCAAAATTTACCATACTAAGAAATAAGATATCAACTCTAGTATCCAATCCCCCAATGATCACCACACACGACCGATACACACGGTCCACAATAATAGAGTTTCCCACCGGAGTAGATACATGAACAAGTGAAACAAAGGACTCATGAGGCATATCCAAATAACGAGAAAAATATGATAATACATATGAATAAGTGGAACCAGGGTTAAATAATATGGAAGTATCCCTGTGGCATACTGAAACAATACCTTTGATCACTGCATATGAAGCAACGGCCTCTGGCCTGGCAGGGAAAGCTGAGCATCGAGCCTGATCGCCACATGATCGGCCTTCCCTTATAGGGCGACCTCTAGCTGGCTGGGCGGGAGGTGAAGTAACTGGTGCAAAAGTCATAATTGGACCCCTCTGCTGAACTGGACCTCCCAAGAAATGGGGACAATACCTCCTCATATGGACAAACTCCCCACACACGTAGCAACTCCGATCCGTCAATGGTGGAAGATACTGAATCGGACCCCAAGAACCAGAATAGCTACTAGAAGGACCTGGTACAGACGAACCTTGAGCTGATGGAGCACGAGATAAACTCTGAACTGGGAGGGCACGGAGAGATGACTGACCCGGATGAGCACTGTATGAACCATGGCTAGCGGATGCACCACAATGAACTGGACGAGCCATCTGAGCGGGCCTATAAGAACGACCCCTACTGTGGTGGGACTTCCCTCCAGAAGAAACACCGCTAAAACCACCCGAACCACGAGGCCTCTTAGCATCCATCTCCTCACGCTCCTGACTATGGACCTGCTCTAGCCTCCTAACAATATCAATGACCTCATCGAATCTAGCACTCGATGCAATCTCCCGAGTCATGACAAAGTTCAGTCCATTGTTGAGGCCATCAATGAACCTCCTAATCCTCATCCTATATGTGGGAACCAACCAGATTGCGTGACGAGCCAACTCTGAAAATTTTATCTCGTACTGGGTCACGGACATACCCTCCTAGCGTAGCTGCTCAAACTACCTACGCAACTCCTCCCTACGAGTCTGTGGTAAAAACTTCTCCCAGAAAATAATGGAGAAATCGTGCCACGTAAGTGGTGCAGCACCAGCTGGCCTGCTCAACTCATAAGCCTCACACCATCTGAAGGCTGTCCCCGATGGCTGAAGAGTTAGTAAATGAGACTCCACTAGTCTCCAGAATACTCGCCGTGCAAAGGATCCACTGGCATAGGTCTATGAAATCCTAAGCATCCTACGACTCAGCTCCACTAAATAGTGGAGACATGAGCTTCCCAAACTGCTTTAGTCTCTTCAGCTTCTTATCACTCATCGATGGACCCACCTGGGCTTGAGCAACTGTAACCGGCTAGGCTGGTAGTACCCCTAGTGTCTGAAGTCCCTGAACCACCTACTCTAGAGTACGGGCGGCGGGAGTCTGAGCACCTCCCCTGGCCTAAGAAGTGGCTGGCATGGCCGGAACTAATACCACTTGAGCAAGGCTAGTGCATACAGTCAATATCTAGACCAGAGCCTCCTAAAGGCCTAGAATCATAATGGGCATAGCTAGGGCCCGAGCTCGTGCCATTCGCTTAACCACATCTGGTATCTGCTCCTGCGCTGGAGCAGCTGGTGGATCTACAGGTCCTGCTCTAGTTGTTGTAGGAGCTGCACCTCGGCCGCTACCGTGGCCCCGGCCTCTTGTGGCCCTAGCTGGTGGTACTGGTGGCCGTCCGCCCGATCTGGTGGCACATGTCCTCAACACATGTGAGAGAATAGAATAGCAAAAGTTTAGTTTCCGGAATCAACAAATCTGTACGACAAGAATACAAGAAAGTGAAGTTTTCCTAAGGGTACGGTGGCCTCTCGAAGATAAGCGCAGATGTCTCTGTATCTATCTGCAAGACTCTACTAAACCTGCTCATGACTCGTTAGACCTACGTAACCTAGGCTCTGATACCAACTTATCACGATCCAAAACTTAACATGTCGTGATGGCACCTATCAAAGAACTAGGCAAGCCGACAATCACAATAAACTATGCCTATTGAATTGAAAACATGATGAAATAAGTTTAACAATGACATATTCTCATAAATAACCTATAAGGAAATATTGCGACTCAATACAAAATCTCCCAAAATCCGGGTGTCACTGAGTACATGAGCAACTAAATGACAGCACAATCAAAACTTCTAAAATAATTGTCTGAAGAGATAGAACTGTGCTACATAAACTGAAAATAAGGAGAGTCGAGGTTTGAGGACACTAAAGTAGCTACCTCAAAAGTGTCCAAGCAGGAAGTGCTCCAACTCTTGCAACCACCGTGCCCAGAAGTAACTGGATCTGCACACGAAGTGCAGAGTGTGGTATGAGTACAACCGACTCAATGTACTAAATAAGTAACAGGACTAACGTTGGGCTGAAAGCAGTGATGAGCTCGGATAGATACAATCCATATCCAGATTCTAACAATATAGATATGACAGGTAAAATGACAGTAGTAACTCAGAGAAATCTCATAATCAATTTGTACACAGTACAAAAATGTAGACATGCTTTCAAGTTTAACAATTTAAGCTCAATCCGCAACCCGATCCATAATATATATATATATATATATATATATATATATATATATATATATATATATATATATATATCCAAGAAGGCATGTTGCGGCGTACAAACCGATCCACAACCTCACTCACAACACTTCTCTCAGGCCCCAACTCAGTCATCAATCTCTCTAGTCTCTCGGGCTCACAAACCTCATACCAATCAGCCCAAACAATGATACATGATGCAATAATAAATAGCAACAGAGACTGAGATCTGATATGCAAATGATGGATGTGACTGAGTACATAATTTCCATTTAAGCAAATAAATCAACAACAATCATGACCCTAGTGGGTCCTAACAGAATAAGCATATAGCCTAAATATGAATCTAAAATGGATTTCAGCTCAATTACTCTAACACATAGGGATAACATGAATAGCAACAAGGTTGGATAACTACATAGTAACACGGAATCAACCGAGTCATAATTTCCACGGTGCACGCACACACGCCTGTCACCTAGCATGTGCGTCAACTCAACGCCAACCACATAACACGTATTTCAGGGATTCAAACCCTTAGAACTAAGTTAGAAGTATTACTTATCTTAAACCGTGTGAATCCCTACTCCAACAAGCCCATGGCTCACGAATCCGCCTCCGAACGACTGGAATCTAGCCACAAACTACTTAATATAATCAATATAAGCTTTAGGAATCAATTTCATTTGATAAATCTAGGTTCTTTAACAAAAGTCATAAGGTCAACCCAAAAAGTCAACCCCAGGCTCACATATCGGAATCCAACAAAATTTACAAAATTCGAACACCCATTCAATAACGAGTCCAACCATACCAAAATCATCCAATTCCGACCACAAATCAACACTCATATCCCCAAATCTCACTCTCTAATCCCTAGTCCAAAATTCCTCAAATATCACCTTAAAAACATATAATCTAGGTGAGAAATTCAATGGGTATTCAATATTAACAAATAAAAATGATCAAAAGTGGCTTACCTCTTGAAATCCAGTGAAACCACTCTAAAGAATCGTCACTACCGGAGCTTGCAAAGTCCAAAAATAAGAAAAATGTCAAAACCCTCGATTTTTATCTTTGCCTAGACATCTTCGCACCTGCGGCTCTGCTTCTGTGGAAGAAGGTCCGCTCCTACGGAAGTCACTTAGGAACTCGACAGTCGCACCTGCAGCCCAATACATGCACCTGCAAGACCGCTTCTGCTGTCTGCGCTTTGCTTCTGCGCATCCGCGCCTGCGGATTCCAATCCGCTTCTGCAAGGCCAGCCACATCTACCAAACTTTGCATCTGCGGAGACTCGTCGCATATGCGGGCTCGCAGATGCAGAAAACTTCCTCGCACTAGGACCACTGTCAAACACGCACAAGACTCCTCGTGTGACCCCATGCTCGCTTCTGTGGTCGCGCACCTGCGACCAATCCTTCGCAGGTGCGATCGTACCTGACCAACAGTAGATCAGCAACTCCTCTAAGTCCAGATTTCAATCTGTTAACCATCCAAAATCACCCGAGGCCCCCGGTACCTCAACCAAACATACCAAAAGTCCTAAAACATCATATGAACTTAGTCGAGACCTAAAATCACATCAAACAACATCAAAAATACGAATCCACCCCAATTCAAGCCTAAGGAAACTAATGGATTTTCAACTTTTACAATCGATGTTGAAACCTATCAAACCAACTCCGATTGACCCCAAATGTTGCACATAATTTATAAATGATATAATAGACCTATTCCAACTTTCGGAACCAAAATTCGAGCTCGGTAACAACAAATTCAACTCTCGATCAAACTTCTCAACTCTCCAAACTTCAACTTTTCTAACTTTCGCCAATTCAAGCCGAAATCATCTACTGACCTCCAAATCAATATCCGGACACACTCCTAAATCCATAATCACCATACAGAGCTATCAAAACTATCAAAACTCCATTCCGTAGTCATTTATATAGAAGTCAACACCTAATTAACTCTTTCAACCTAGGCCTATAACCTTGGTACTAAGTGTCTCAATTCAGTCCAAAACATCCACGGAACCAAATCAACCACCCCGGCAAGTCACATAACAACAAACAAATACAGAATAAGCAATAAATTAGGGAACAAGACTATAATACTTAATATGACCGTTCGGGTCGTTACAACCAGGCTTTTGAGCGGCAAGAGGTAGAACATCAGATTTTATTCTATTTGGGTCATCAGATAAATCCTCGGCAATTTTTAGTTGTATCACACTCGGTAACTCTATATCAATATATATTTCACAGGGATCATCAGATCTCAAATCCGAGTCAGGGAAGTGTACTCCAATATCTTAAGACAAAAAATATGAACATGTAAATCTTACTTATATACTTCAACAAAAATAACAACTTGCAATTTTATAACAAATAATATACCTCAAATTCTGTATTCCCTCCATTTCTAACATCACCACTGTCAAGAATCTCCTCTATAGAGGCCTTTAATGTATCTCCACTTAAATTACCATGGGGAACTCCAGCAGCAGGAATGTCAGCATGCTGCTTATTTTCAACACCCTTGGGATAAACAATAATGGAGATATATAAGGAGATGTTGAAATATGTACATACATCAGGAATTGATCAGGATTATACAATAATATACATCATTTACTTTATTCGTATAAAACATAAATCATGATCTGATAAATGAAATACAAATCTAATATTTTTATTAACAGGAATTAATGAATACATATATACAGTTCATGGAAGGAAAATAATGAATACAATACATGAATACATAAATACAGATGATTCAGTACATGAATACAATAAATGAATACTTGAATACAACTAATACAGTACATAAACCAGGACATTATGAATACATGAATATAGATGGGGCATTATGAATACAGTTGATACAATATTTATTTTTTCAATCACTGACATACAGAAGCATGATTAACATAACTCATTATACTACATATATGAATACAGTTAAAAATGATATAACCTCTGAAGTCCCCTCCTATAATTCCAAGATGTCATATTTCTCAAATCAACAAGTAGAATGAAATAAAATTTTAAAAAAAAACAAAACAAAAAAAAACAAAATAAATGTTCAAACTTGAAACCTAGCCACTGCGGACATACGATATGGTGGAATAGAAATAGGTTGAGTGCTCGACAACAAGTCAATACCAAAATCAATATCCCTATCGGGCGGCATGCCTGGAAGATCTGTCGGAAATACATCTGGATAGTCTCTCACTATTGGAACTGACTCAACGGTAGGAGTATCAATACTGATATCTCTCAAAACGTCTAGATATCCATCACACCCCTTCCCCACCATTCGTTGTGCCTTAAGGAAGGACACAACCCTGCTAGGACCATAATCCAAAGTACCCCTCCACTCCAACCGCGTTAAATCTGGCATAGCCAACATCACTGTCTTGCTGTGAAATTATAGCACGATATCACCCATGGGGTAAGGAGGCATTCACTGCCCTTCTTAAATCTATTAGCCAGAAGATGATTCTTAGAAGAAGTATTACAGGATTGCTAGCATGCCTCTTGCTATGCAAGTATGGTTCTACGAGTACTGTTCAAAAGTCGACCCCAAAA
Source organism: Nicotiana tomentosiformis (assembly GCF_000390325.3). Classification (NCBI taxonomy): domain Eukaryota; kingdom Viridiplantae; phylum Streptophyta; class Magnoliopsida; order Solanales; family Solanaceae; genus Nicotiana; species Nicotiana tomentosiformis. Next base: position 97,890,173 of record NC_090812.1, on the reverse strand, counting down.
TTGCAATTCGAGTTGATAACCATAATCCCAGAATACTCAATTGGAAGTGCACTAACAACCAGCCTCTATTTGCTTATTTGATGAACGTCACGTTCAACGACGAGGATAACCTGGTAATTTGTTCTTACTGAACCGACTAGAATTACATACATTATTTGTTAATTTAATTAAATACATTTGAATACAGTATACAGTTATATACATGATTGCACATACACATAAATACAGCAACATACATATTACAGTTTTATTTCCAGTTTCATATAGTTTTAGTTTTTGACTCATACATACATGATTAGTTTCTATTTTCCAATTATATAGACATGATTATATACATGACTGCATATATACATAAACGCAACAATATACGTAATACAATTTCATATACACATACATATAGTTATACATTTGACTAATACATTTATGATTATTGTCTATTTTCCATACATCTTAACATTGAACGTTTTATTGTTTTCAGATTAAATACAACAACGTTTAACCGACCGCTAGGGAGCTTGCAGTTATTCAGGTGCCTCTGGATGACGCTAATGTAAAGCAAACTCCTCTTCATACAGACCACAATGAGGAGGATTCTGATGACTTTAGTCCTACACCCCCTATTCACACGAAGAAGAAACATGATGCAAGCATTGGTCTATCATCATCACCACCTCATAAGAAACACAAACAACAGCTAATTGATCCTCCACATACAAATAATCAAATACCACTTGTTGTTGCAAAGCCTCATGCCAAGAATCCTCCTCCTTCTAAGACTGGAATCAAGGAACTTGTATTTCATACTAAGAAGCTAGTTTCGCCAATGACATCACAACAGGGAAAAAAAAGACACCACTTTCCACAATGACGTACCAATTAATACCAGATCTAACGATTTATCTATCTTGAGGGAGGATCTAAACTCATTCAAGAAGTTTGTAAGTATTGTTATTACATATTCACCTTTACAGTATATGTCTAATATTTCTTCTATATTCTAACCAGTAATTGGTGTTTTAAATGCTAGGTCGAGGGCGAGTTCGCATCTCTACGAACATTGATCAATGACAATTTCAGAAAGCTTTTTGAAGATATTAAAGACAATCAAAATTCAAAAAAGGTATATAAAAGAACAGAAATATAGACATCAATAGAATTAAAACACAAATACATACGAACATGGACACATGTACAGGAGAGCTCAAAGAATCACGAGATATACCAAAATATAAAGCAAAGTAAGATGATACATATGAATAAGTGGAGCCTGGATCAAATAAGACTGATACATCTCTATGACAAACCGGAACAATACTTGTGATAACTGCGTCTGATGCAACTGCCTCCGTCCTACCCAAAAAAGCATAACATCTAGCTTGGCGTCCCCCTCTAGGGCGACCCCTACCCTCTTCACCTCTACCCCTAGTTGGATGTGCAGGTGGAGCGGCAACTGGAGCAGTAACCATGGCCTGAGTAGTCTGGGGACCCTGTAGAATACGTGGAGCCTGAGTAGGGGTTGGAGGTTCACCCCTCCTGAGTCTGGGTTAGTCCCTCACCATGTGACAAGTATCACCACACTCAAAATAAGCTCTTAGAGAACGTGGTAACTGAAATTAGCTTGGGACTGGTCGGCTGAACTGATTGCTGGAAGCAACCCGTGCACTAGACAGTGGCAGTACATAATGGGCAACCTGAGACCTGGGAAAAGCCGGAATACCACTAGAAGCTGGAATTGCAGAATGAACCGGATGGCTCACACAGCCTCTACCATGATGGGCTGCAACTGGGGCATGGGCACCACTATATCCGTAAGACTCTCGAGGCCTCTTGGCCTTCCTATCCTCTCTCTCTCTCGACCCCCATACCCTCAAATATCCATGTGATCTCTACCACCTACTGATATGGGGTATCTGTCTCCAACTCTCGAGCCATGTTGAATCTAATACCATAATTGAGCCCCTAGATAAATCGACGGACTCGCTCTATGACTGTGGAAATCAAGGCAGGTGAATGTCTGGCTAACTCACTGAATCTGACAGCATACTCTGGCAGGGTCATAGAAGCTTGGACAACTGCTCAAACTCTGCGCGCCATGCATCCCCGAAGACTCCGGGGAACAAACTCTGTCAAGAACGTCTCTGAAAACTGAGCCCATGTGAGTGAAGCTGCATCGGCTGGGCTACCCTCCTCATAAACTCGCCACTACTGGTACATTGGTCCCGAAAGCTGGAAAGTAGTGAAAGCAACCCCGCTCGTCTCCACAATACCCATGGTACGGATAATACGGTGACACTTCTCTAGAAAACCTTATGCATCCTCTCTAGCTAGGGCATTGAAAGTAAGAGGGTGGTACTTCTTATACCTCTCAAGTCAAAGCTACTCCTCCTCAGATGCTGCTTTCCTAACTTCAGGCTGAACTAGGAGAACCGGCTGCACCGGTATAACCTCTAGGGCCTGGTCAACATAGGCCCGTTGCTCTGGGGTACGGGACACAGTAGTCTGAGCTCCGCCCCCAACCTGAGATGTTGATGGTGTAAGTGGAATCAACCTCGCTTGAGCTAGATTACCAAACATGCTTAAGAATTGTGCGAGGGTCTCCTGAAGTACAGGGGTAGCAACAGGTGCCTCAGGTGCCTTCCCCCCAAATGGAGTTGCTGGTAGCTCCTCTGTCGCAGCTCGGGTAGGTGCTCTGGCAGCACCACGTGCCCCTCCTCGGCCTTTGTCCCAGCCCTGGACTCTCACTGCTCTAGCAGGGGCATGGGTGTCTGATTGTCCGATCCAACGGTGCACGTCCTTACCATCTGTGAGAGAATAGAAAGATAAAGATTTAGAATTTTGAAGTCAACAAATTTGCACGATAAGGAATCAAAGAAGTGAAGTTTCCTAATAGTTACATGGCCTCTCGAAGATAAGTACAGACGTCTCCATACCGATCCGCGAGACTCTACTAAACCTGCTTATAACTCGTAACACCTATGAACTTAGAGCTCTAATACCAACTTGTCACGACCCCAATCTCCCTCCGTAGGATGTCGTGATTGAACCTAGTCTCTAATACTAGGTAAGCCTAACATACATGAAGAATTTGACGGAAATAATAATAAAACTCCCAATTAAACCAGCAGCTATAATAAAAAGGACTCTACAATACAACTTAATATAACTCCCAAAGTCTAGTGAGTCTGAGTCAATTCTACACGAGTATACTGAAACATCCCTATAAAACAGTATCTATAAAAGGAGAATGAAATAAAACTATATAGAGGATGACTCTGAGGCCTGCGAACGCCAGCATATATACCTTGAAGTCTCTGATCCAAGCTCAACTCACAGATGCCTAGGCTGGTATGAAGTTCCTAGATTTGCATAAAAAGATATGCTGAAGTATAGTATGAGTACACCACAATGGTGACCAGTAAGTATCAAGCCTAACCTCGGTAGAGTAGTGATGAGGTCAGGTCAAGACACCTATTAGAATAAATAAAGAAACTGAGTAGGTAAAGTACAATAAATAATGGAAATGATACAATGAAGAAATATAACAAGAATAGCTATACTAAAATTAAGGCAGTTAAGACATCACGGAAGAAAGACATAATAAGAATGCCAAGGAAATGATACAGACAAATACAAGTGATGTAGATGAAAGATAGCAACAAGAATCACTACCGAGGTACCGCCTCGTAGTCTTATTTAACAATCAAAATTTCACAGTCTTTCCCTGTACCACCGCGGGAGCCTTGCATTTAGTTTTGAAAATTAGTTTCCAGAAATAGCTACCTGCGTTTTAGCCCACCTTATCATATCACGTGGCTTCAAGTAATTTACCTACTAGCAACAAGCGTATCAAGCCCACATTATCTCACAACATGCGTATAAACCCCAATCCTTATACCACCGCATGCGTATCAATATCACAACATATCACAAATCGCACTTAAAATGCCCAAAACGACAACTTGCCAAAGAAGTCAAAAACAATAATGTTTTCACCATAAATAGCCCATGGATCAACCACAATATGTAGAAGAGTCTCAATAATAGCAACCGAAAGTGATCTCAACAAGAATGGTATTTCAACAGTTTACAACTTTGCCTCAATGTGAATCACGGCCTTTATAACTTCAACACTAGAATTCAACAATAAGAGATTCCAAGAAGTAACAACTCCAAGTAAGGTAACTCAACAGTTAAATATTTAACAAGAAAATGAGAGAACAATAACTTCAACTAAGCATGTAAAGCCAAATAACAAGTAAGAGATGAGACAAGTATTAACAATGTCAACTGAAGCATGTGAAGATAGACTAATGATTATGGATATCACATGTTATGACAACTCAATTAAAGGCATGAAAAGAATCTATATAGCTTAAACTGGTCAATTACCATATTTAGCCCGTGTACCCACTCGTCACCTTGAGTACATGACTCTCACATAGCACAATTAACACAAAACAACACAATTCCTAAGGGGTAATTCCCCCACACAAAGTTAGCAAGACACTTACCTCAAAACACGCTAACTCAATCCACTAGTAAGCCTTTTTCGTAATTATCCAACTCCGAACTTGTCATGACCCCAATCTCCCTCTGTAGGATGTCGTTATGGCACATAGTCTCTAAGACTAGGTAAGGCTAACATACATGAAGAATTTGACGGAAAGAATAATAAAACCCCCAATTAAACCAGCAGCTATAATAAAAAGGACTCCACAATACAACTGAATATAACTCCCAAAATCTGGTGAGGCCGAGTCACAAGCTCTACACGAGTATACTAAAACATCACTATACAACAATATCTATAAAAGGAGAATGAAATAGAATAGATAGAGGGTGACTCTGAGACCTGTGAACGCCGATAGGTATACCTTGAAGTCTCCGATCCAAGCTTAACTCCCGGATGCCTAGGCTGGTATGAAGTACCTGGATCTGCATAAAATGATGTGCAGAAGCGTGGTATGAGTAAAGCTCAATGGTACACAATAAGTATCAAGCCTAACTTCAGTAGAGTAGTGAGGAGGTCATGTCAAGACACCTACTGAAACAAATAAAAAAACTGAACATGTATAGTATAATATAAAAATGAAAACAATGGAAATGATACAATGAAGAAATATAACAAGAATAGTTGCACTGACATTAAGGCAGTTAAAACATCACGGAAGAAACACATAATAAGAATGCCAAGGAAATGATGCAGACAAATACAAGTGATGTAAATGAAAGATAGCAACAAGAATCACTACTAAGGTACTGCCTCGTAGTCTCGTTTCACAATCAAAATTTCACAGTCTTTCCTTATACTATCGCGAGAGCCTTGCATTTAGTTTTGAAAATCAGTTTCCCAAAATAGCTACCCACGTTTTAGCTCAACTTATCACACCGCGTGGCTTCAAGTAGTTTCCCTACTAGCAACACGCGTATCAAGCCCACCTTATCTCACCGCATGCATATTAACCTCAATCCTTATATCATCGTATGCATATCAATATCACAACATATCACAAATTGCACCTCAAGTGCCCAAAACCATAACTTGCAAAAGAAGTCAACAACAATAATATTTTCATAATAAATAGCCCATGTCTCAACCACAATATATACAAGAGTCTCAACAATAGCAACCAAAAGTGAAAGTCTTAACATGAATGGTATTTCAACAATTTACAACTTTGCCTCATTGTGAATCACGACCTTTATAACTTCAACACTAGAATTCAACAATAAGAGATTCCAAGAAGTAACAACTCCAAGTAAGGTAACTCAACAGTTAAATATTTAACAAGAAAATGAGAGAACAATAACTTCAACTAAGCATGTAAAGCCAAATAACAAGTAAGAGATGAGACAAGTATTAACAATGTCAACTGAAGCATGTGAAGATAGACTAATGATGATGGATATCACATGTTATGAAAACTCAATTAAAGGCATGAAAAGAATCTATATAGCTTAAACTGGTCAATTACCATATTTAGCCCGTGTACCCACTCGTCGCCTTGAGTACATGACTCTCACATAGCACAATTAACACAAAACAATACAATTCCTAAGGGTTAATTCCCCCACACAAAGTTAGCTAGACACTTACCTCAAAACACGCTAACTCAATCCACTAGTAAGCCTTTTTCGTAATTATCCAACTCCGAACGACTCGAATCTAGCCAAACTAACTTTATACCATAAATACAAACCATAGGGAACTATTCCGAATAATAAAGTTGCAATCATTAAAGAAAATCAAAAAGTCAACTCAAAAAGTCAACCCCGGGCTAGCATCTCGGAACCCGGCAAAGCTTACCAAATCCGAACACCCATTCGATAACTAGTCCAACCATACTAAAATTACTCAATTCGGATCTCAAATCGACCTTCAAATCCTCAAAATATAGTCTATGAAGTTTTCACAATTTCCCCAATTTTCCAATTCAAAACACTAATTAAATGTTAAAACCAGCGATGGATTCATGTATAATAGCCAAATCCGAGTTATAATCACTTACCCCGATCAATTCCTTGTAAATCCCTCTCAAAATCGCCCCAAACCGAGCTCTCTAAGTCAAAAGTTGAATTATGAATTAAAACCCTCGAATTTACCCTATTCTGCCCAGCGATCTCGCCTCTGCGAGTCGTCAGCCGCACCTGCGGAATTTTCATCGCACATACGATCCTCACTTAAGCCCCTGAAATATCGCACATGTGGAATCCTAAGCGCATTTGCGCTTGCGCTTCTGTGAAGGCCAACCGCTTCTGCGCGTCCGCTTCTGATGAGGAATGACCGCACCTGCTGTCCCAGTTTACCATCCCAACTTGTGCTTCTGTGGCTCGATTGCCACTTCTGCGGTGCCACACCTACGGCCCAAAGTGCACAGGTGTGATTGCACCAGAACCTCAACAACTTCAGCAATCCATTAAGTCTAAAGATGATCCAATTTCAATCTGATTCACATCCGGGGCCCCCGGGACCCCGTGCGAATATACAGACAAGTTCCAAAACATATAGCGGACCTACTTGAGGCCTAAAATTACATCAAACAATATCGATTCTACAAATCGCAATCCAATTCAAGCCTATTGAAACCATGATCATCCAACTTCCAAAATTAACGTCGATTCATACCAAACCAACTCCGATTGACCTCAAATTTTGCACACAAATCATTAATGACACAACGGACCTATTCCAACTTTCAAAATCGGAATCTAACCCCGATATTCCAACGGACACAAATCATTAATGACACAACGCATCTCTCGGTCAAATTTCTTAACCTTCCAAACCTTCAACTTTCTATCTTTCGCCAATTCAAGCCGAAACGACCTACAGACCTGCAAATCAATATTCGAACACGCTCCTATGTCCAAAATCGCCATCCGAAGCTATTGGAACTATTAATACTCCATTTCGGAGTCTTTTACATAAAAGTTAAACTCTGGTCAACTCTTTCAGCTTAAGCTTCCAACTTTGGGACTAAGTGTCCCATTTCACTTTGAAACTCACTCGAAACCAAAATCAACCACCCCGGCAAGTCACATAATAAAATATAACATAGAGGAGGCAATAAATAGGGAAACGAGGATGAAATACTCAAATAACCGGCCGGGTTGTTATAGTATTTTCCATAGGAAATACATACACATACATTCAATGTATACAACCTGATTTAATGAATAAATCAATTATTTAATGTATCTTGAAACTTAACCATACTGTATGTATGCATATACCCTTAATACAATCATTCAGGAACAACCAAATACATCAAGAAACCAAGTAGCACAAAAATTACAACCGAAGTATAATTCACCATTCAAGTATCGAAATAGAAAATCTTTAACTCATCGACAAACAGAGATGGGAGAAATTAAAATCAGAACATCAACTAATTCCTACGGGGCATTTCTACAAGTATGCTTATAATGTCCACCATGCCCATGTATACTACACGAATCTTGATTCTTCTTTTGAAGCAATTTAGTTAATGGCTTATCGCGCTTCTTCTTTGGCCTTTCAGGATGTCTTTTCCATTTGGATGGTAAGACTACTTTCTCTAATATATGTACTGGTATCTTCCATTTATTTTGGTCAGGGAGAGGATACACAGGGATCTCATTTGTCATTACAACAGTCTTTGGTTTGTAATAGTCCGAGCAATAATCGTCCGAAATTAGAAACTTTCTCTTCAAGACAACCCAAGCATGTGGGCATGGTAGCTCATCCACTTGGAACCTCCAACAACTGCAAATTTACTTTTGGATGCAAACAGTGTAATGCATTCCTTCATCATTGATCATGTGCAAGTGTTCAGTCGATGGTACAACCTACATAACATAGAGTAAATTCAGTTTTGGACATTATACAAAACATGTGTATATCTATAAATACACACAATATGTACTATATGCATGAATACAGGCAGCACGTATATATGTACTGTCTCAATATACATATACGGTCTTTATGTATTTAAATAGTTTGTAAGAATGTATCAGAGATAACCTGTATTAAGTTATGTATTCATATATCAAATTGCAACTTTGATAAACATTATAACATTATTACAACTATCAAATACAATATATATATATATATATATATATATATATATATATATATATATATATATATAGGCAATAATACAAGTTGTATTCATGTATGCATCCAGACTAATTACAGCATATATTCATATAACTAATGAAAACTTACAGTCACACGTGTAGACAATACCTCATTTAATATTAGAATCTCATGATATTTTTTCCCAAGCATTGTGAACGTGTGTGAAGCATCTTTTCGATTGATGCAATTCCAACGCCCAAACATCTTTCTAACTTCTTCTAGGAAATCATAGAGTGGCAATTCTCTTGCTGATACAAGTGCCAAATTGATTGACTCAACAATATTTGATGTCATGGTCCATCCTCTCTTAATAGGTGCATACAACCTAGCCCACTTTTCTTATCCAACTAATTCCAAGTAATCTTTCAGCCGAATATCCACATTTTCCATTAGACTATCAAATTCATCTTGGGTATATGATTTTACCATTGAAAAGTATACCTGACTCGACTTCTCATGACTCTTTTTGAATTTTTTGTATACGTTGTTCCAGATATGCCATATATAAGCAAAATGCAGTACGGTAGGATACATTATGGTTACAGATTTGATGATGGTCTCATTCCTATCAGAAATAACGCACATGTTTTCCCGTTCTCCAAAAGCTTCATTAAACTGCTCAAAGAACCACAACCAAGAAACATCATTCTCTAAATCAACTACACCATATGCTAGTTGAAGGATATGTCCTGTAAATACAATTACATACAAAAATATCAGTACTTATGTATTAAATACTTAGAAGAGCAGCTTGTATGTTAGTGTATCATGTATGTATTATTTTTGTAGTTAATTGACTTACCTGCACCATCCAACGTACTAGTAGAAACGAAGGTCCCTGTGTATGCTGATTTGAGGTGGCTGCCATCTATAACGACGATGGGTCTACAATAATCTAATCCCTTTATAAATGCATACAACGATATATACAAATACATGAACTCATTTTCAGGCAATTTTTTCATCCTGATATTTGAACCAGGATAAGTTGTATCCAAGGTATATAAGTACATCGGTAATTTATTGTATGAATCAGCTGGTTCCACCCTCAAGAAATTCACTGCCTTTTCTTTAGCGCAAACCAAAGTCCAATTTTACATCATCAATTATATCCTTTGGTGTGTATTTCCTCTTATGATTAGTAAACTTGGATCTAATCATGCCCGTAATCAACTTACTTATTGCTTGACGTGGCTCATACACCTTATCATTCAATGGAAATGTATGCTTATCATGGAACTCCCTCACTTTGAACCTTTTTGATTTGTTAATACTTGAAGCTTTAAATTTCCATTCACAGTTCTCAGAAACACATAACAAGGTATAGATGCAAATACAATTTTAATACACATACAATCAGTTATATATACGAAACAACATAGAATCAGTTATGTAATAGCAGTCAAACCTGATAGTATTTGAATATAGTGTATACAGTTCATAGCAGGAAAATAATGAATACATTTTATAAATCAAGATATTATGAATACAGATGGGGCATTATGAATACAGCTGATACAATAATTACTTTTCCAACTATTGACACATAACATTTACTTTTCCAACCACTGATGCACAAACATACAATAAAATATAGTATATATTACGCTGTTCTAATATGTAATTACAAAAAAACCTGATAGCATTTGACCTATCAACCCGGAATTGAAATCTTGTAGAAATTGCGCATTGCTCTATCACTGCCTTCAATGTCGCCTTATCCTTGTATACTTGTCCGACCGTCACCTCTTTTTGATTAGAATTCGAAATAATCAAATTCCTTTCCAGTTCGAAAACCTCAATTGGCTCACCTTAGTTTAACGATGTTAGTGCAAGTGTATCACCTGTATCAACTATATTGTCACGATCCAAAATCCCTATCCGTCGTAATGACGCCTAATACACCAGTTAGGCAAGCCGAAACATGATAACGAAGGCAACAGAATAATGAAATTTATAGAAATAGCATAAGTCTAAGATATCAATATATTAAAACTGCTAATACAAGTAAATTCCCCAGAAACTGGTAAGTACAGAGTCATGAGATTCTACAACAGAATACAAGTCTAAAACTGAACAATAAATAGACTATCTGAACTATAACAACAGTATGAATGGAAAAGACAAGTCAAACTACGACCAAGGATGCAACTCTACCTTGCCTCTAGCAGATAGTCCAACAAGCAACCTACTGCTGATAACTGGTCCCCACATCTGGATCTGCACAATGAAGTGCAGAGTGTAGTATGAGTACAACCGACCTACGGTACTCAATAAGTATCGTAAATAAACACAGCAACGTAAGATGAGCACAAATTAATAATGATACTAGCTATCATCTGTGTAGTTTCATCTTTTAAACCGGTCCAAAACAATATTGAAATCAAATCATAAAAGTTTAGTACGAAAAATTTTGTGTATGTGTACAATTTCTCAAATACTCTGCTCAGACAATATCTTGGCATATAGAAGTGATATGTAGTTAAATCAGATAAATGATCAAGAAAATTGCAGGTAAAGATGAAATGCAAAATCCAACAAAACACTGGCCATATCCCCTAAACTGCTCAATATCCTTTCCAAACCACTAATCGATATTCTCAATAACCTTATTTACACCATCAAGAAAGAAACATGAGAGGGTGACCCTAGGGGGATAGATCTGTATTCACACGCTGCATGAACAACTCACGTGTTGTACAGACAACTCACATGCTAATAATAGAACCCGCACGGACAACTCACGTGCTAATAGTATTACCGCACAGACAACTCACGTGCTAACAAACACAATCCGCCCAGTATGGTCATAGGCTCAAAAACACAATCTGTCCGGCGTGGTCACGGGCTCAATAACACAACCCCCCCCCCCCCCAGCGTGGTCATGGGCGCCAAGTCCAATCATATCACACAGGAGCAAATAAACAAGTATACATGTATGAAATGAGTGAATAACAAATCTCATGCTCCTGGACTGGTATAAACGACATGCTAAAGTGTAGGCATGTGCAAGTGTACTATCATAATTCAAACCGATAATTTCATCAAAGAATAACATTAATCAGTTCATTCAGGGATTAAGCCTTTATGTAGCCTCAAATATGGCCCAAATAGTTCACAACAATGCCATAAATGTGCGAAGCATCATAGCATAAGGTTTAACAGTCAATTTCTAGGCTTATAAAAGCACGAGCACAACCCGAACATGAATAAATAATTCATGCGCCCGCACATAGGTTCATCCTCACGCATGTGCGCACCTAAGAGCGCGTAGCTATCACAATAATTCAGGCAACTAGTGCCTCAACTGAGTTTAGATAAAATACTTCCCTCAAACAAATCAAATCACTTCGCTAGCAAGCCCTTCCCACGTGTATCAATCTCCGAAAAGCTCGAATCTAGCCAAAAATAACGTAATATTATCAATATAAGCTATAGGAATTTATTCCAAATGATAAAGCTAAGATCTTTAACCAAAGTCAAAACATCAACCCGAGCCCAAGCCTCAAAATCTGATAAAATTTATAAAATTTGAACACCCATTCAATAACGAGTCCAGCCATACTAAAACTATTCAAATCCGACATCAAATTGCCTTTCAAATCAACAAAATTTGGTCAATGAAATTTCACAAAATTTCCCCGAATTTTCCAACACAAAACACCAATTAAACGACAAAAACAACGATGGATTCAGGTATAGTAGCCAAATTCGAGTAAGAATAACTTACCCCGATGATTTCCTTGAAAATCCCTCTAAACATTGCCACAAACCGAGCTCTCTAGGTCAAAAGATGAAGAATGAATGAAAACCCTCGAACGTTTCTATTTCTGCCCAGTGACTTTCGCTTTTGCGGACCAACAGCCGCTTCTGCAGCTCTGCACCTGCGGAAAATCCATTGCAGGTGCAGATCCAACTCAAGCCAACAGTCTCCACTTCTACAATCCAAATAGCACGCATGTGATTCCGCTTCTGTGCTCACACACCTGCGAACCAAGTTCGCTTCTGCGCCCCCAGGCCATCCTGGCCAATTCCGCTTCTGTGACTTCTCTTCCGCATCTGCGACCTCGCAGGTGTGGAATATTCCTTGCACCTGCACTTCTAGGCCTCCTCCCTAAATCTCGAACCTGAGACAATCAACCGCACATGCGTGACCACACCGGCAGCCACTCCCTCCGCAGGTGCGATGACACCACACTTCAGCAACACAGCATCCCTCTAAGTTCAAATTTCAATTATTTTCAATCTAAATCTCACCCAAGGCCCCCACGGCCGTATCCAAATATACAAACAAGTCCTAAAATATGATACTAACTTAGTCGAAACCTCAAATCACATCAAACAACATAAAAAATATGAATTGCACCCCAATTCAAGCCTAATGAAACTAATGGATTTCCAACTTACACAATCGATGTCGAAAACTATCCAACCAACTCCGATTGACATTAAATTTTGCACACAAGTCATAAATGACACAACAGACCTATTAAAATTTTCGGAACCAAAATCTAAGCCTCGTAACCACAAAGTCAACTCTCAGTCAAACTTTTCAACTCTCCAAACTTTAAGTTTTCCAATTTTTGCCAATTCAAGCCAAAATCATCTACGGACCTCCAAATCGATATCCGGATACACTCCTAAGTCCAAAATCACCAAATGGAGCTATTGGAACCGTAAAAACTCCATTCTGGAGTTATTTACACATAAGTCAATATCCGGTCAACTCTTTCAACTTAGGCTTCCAACCTTGGCACTAAGTGTCCCAATTCATTCTGAAACATCTCCGGAACCAAACCAACCACCCCAGCAAGCCACATAACAATAGACGAACATAGAATAAGAAATAAATAGGGATGAGGGGCTATAATACTCAAATCAATCGGCCATGTCGTTACATTCTCTCCCCTCTTAAACAAATGTTCATCCTCGAATGGGTATAGAATCATACCTGGGGTCTCAAATAGGTGTGGATAGCTGCTCCGCATCTCCCACTCGGTCTCCCAAGTATCCTCCTCGGCTGGCTTTCCTCTCCACTGTACTTTCACTGAAGCTATATCCTTTGACCTCAACTTTTGAACCTGCCGATCCAAAATGGCCAACGGCTCCACATCATAAGTCGAATCCCCATCTAACTGAACCGTGCTAAAGTCTAATACATGAGACGGATTGCAAAAATAGTTCTAGAGCATGGAAACATAAAATACTAGATGTATACTCGATAGACTAGGTGGCAATGCAAACTTGTAAGCCACCTCCCCAAACCTCTCAAGCACCTCAAAAGGGACAATATACCGAGGGCTAAACTTGCCCTTCTTTCCTTACCTCATGACACCCTTCATAGGCGAAACTCTGAGTAGTACCTTCTCCCCCACTATGTAAGCAACATCACTAACCTTTCGGTCGGCGTAACTCTTTGTTCAGTTTCAGACTTGTATTCTGTTATAAAGCTCACGACTCTGTATTTACTAGTTTCTGGGGGATTTATCTTATATTAGCAGTATTTTTGTTATATTGAGATTCAGATTTAAGATATTTTTATAAATTATGCTACTCTAGTCCTTTATTGTTATATTTTGGATTGTCTAGCCGGTGTATTAGGCGCCATCACGATGGGTTCGTATTTTGGGTCATGACAACTACCATTTGGCAGATGAACTTTCTTAGTATTATTAAGTTTGATCCTTTCAAACAGCATTGTTAAATCTGAAATCATGTGATTTGTTGCTCATGTATCCACAATCCAGTTTTTAGAATCAGAATTGACCAATAATGCTTTGATAGTACCTGCCATATTGGTTGAGTTTTCTTCATAGTCATCCTTGTTAAGTAGCTGCAAAATCTGATTTTATTGTGCTGGTATGAAATATGGAGTTGGTACACCAGCTGTAATGGTTGTGCTACTGTTATTTCCATCAAAATCCATTGTACTATGCTCTTCCACTGTCACATTGTTAGCAGTATTGTTCCCAAACTTCTTCCTAGGCTTATAGTCAGCTGGATATCCTATAATATTATAGGATTTTGCACGCGTATGGCCCTTCATTTTGCAAAAATCACATTGCACATTATAGTTACTATTTTGTCTTTGCATCACTTCTAGCAGCCATCATAGATGTCGTCTCTCCTCCTTCAATAGAGGCAGAAGCGATAGACATGCTTCTTTGGCTCTCTCGCTCAGTGAGCATGAAGTAGGCATTGTTCAAAGTAGGAATTGGAACCATCATAAGAATTTGGCTACGCGACTGTTCATAAGACTCATTAAGTCACATGAGAAATTGTAACAACTTCAGTCGTTCCATAAAAACAACAAATTCACGAGATTTAGTACAATCACACCCCAGAATTGAGGCCAGATAATCAAATTCTGCCCAAAGTAACTTCAACTTTGAGAAGTAGGTTGATACTGAGCTGGTACCTTGGCTAATTGTGGCAATTTGCTTATGAATTTGGAAAATCCTCGAGAAATCTACCTTACGAATCGCTCCTTCAATTCATTCTAAACTGCACATGCATTTGAGCAATAGACAATTCCACTTAACAATTGAGCTGAAACACAATTCATTATCCATGATAAGACAATAACGTTACATCGCTCCCATAAATCAACGAGATTTGGACCATAGTTCTCTCTTTTACATGTGTCTTCGATGGACCCTAACTTGTTGCGACCAAGGATCGCAATTCTCATCGCTTGGCTGCATACAGAGTAATTCTTTGTCCCTCGAAGTTGTAGTGCAATCAATACCGCACCCGAATTATCATTCACCATAAAAAACAATGGGTGATTGTGACTCAACTTGTATCGTCAGCAGCCATGATCTTCAAAAGCTCCGGCAAATTTTCGATGTTTAGACTGTGCCACGCGAAGGCGATCCTCAATCAACTTAACCTTTTTCAAAGCATCCTGAACCAAGTTAGTACCCAATAGCCTAGCCTCACCCAGCTCTAACCAACCAATCGGAGACCGACACTGCCTCCCATACAAGGCCTCATACGGAGCCATCTAAATACTCTATTGGTAGCTGTTGTTATAGGCAAACTCAACAAACGGTAGAAACTGATCTCAAGAACCCCCGAAATCCATGACATAAGCACAAAACATGTCCTCCAATATCTAAATAGTACACTCGGATTGCCCGCCTGTCTGGGGGTGGAATGATGTACTCAACTCAAACCGTGTGCCTAACTCTCGCTGCAATGCTCTCTAAAACTGCGATGTGAACTGCGTGCCCCAATCTGAGATAATAAACATTGGCACACCATGAAGGCAAACAATCTTGTGGATATAGATCTCAGCCAAACGCTCAGAAGAATAGGTAGTCCTAACTGGAATGAAATGCGCGGACTTAGTCAATCGTTCAACAATTACCCAAATAGCATCAAACTTCTTCAAATTCTGTGGGAGCCCAACTACGAATTCCATGGTGATACGCTCTGATCGGTGCCAAACCTACTTCAATATTGAGTAGCGAGGATGGTCGATGTAGTTTTACCCAACAAGGTCGGGATCGATTTTCACAGGGAGTTAATTGATTTGGAATTAGGTATTTATCTAAATATAGATGTGTGTGTTGTTCCTAATTGCACTTCCGAACATGATGGTGTTGATTCTACTTCTATTTCTATTTCTATTGTATGCTAAGATTAAAGCTAAGTACAATATTTTTGATGATAGCTTTCAAGTTTTTAAAAAGACTAGGGTAGTGACTTCCGCCTAGGTGGATATCTAATGGGTATCAAGAATCTAGGGCGAGTTTGATTTGATTGGGGTCGTAATATAGTTATCACACCTAAGTACTCACTCTATACCTCTCGGTAGTTTGTGTGATTTTTTCCAATTATGGCTTTCTCAAGTCCAAATGGGTATTCATGCAATACAAGTGATATTAGCTCAAGTCGGGTATTACTATCTCTAGGTTTAACCCTTTTATTGGGGCTATCAATTTCTTGAGTTCACCCCAATTCCTTGTTAGCCTAGTTTTCCTAGACTTAGTCCCTCTTTCTCAAGAAGAGCCTAAGTCACAAAGGCATGAATCAGTGTTTGCAACCACTAATTCTATAATTCTAGCATGAACTAGGCTAAATATCACTAACCCATAAACAATCAATCCCTAAAATTCAGGACCCATCGAATACCCACACTAGGGTTGGGTCACAACCCTAGCTATGCATCTAG
This sequence comes from Nicotiana tomentosiformis, assembly GCF_000390325.3. Classification (NCBI taxonomy): domain Eukaryota; kingdom Viridiplantae; phylum Streptophyta; class Magnoliopsida; order Solanales; family Solanaceae; genus Nicotiana; species Nicotiana tomentosiformis. Next base: position 97,873,368 of record NC_090812.1, on the reverse strand, counting down.
ATACTCATAATAATAGCAGAAATAAAAAATAAAGAGAAGATATAATCCATAATACTAAATTAAAAGATGAAAATCTAATGTTATAAGGTAAATCTTGTACAAACTTTCCCAAAACGGAAAACCTAGCCGTCTCATGTACTCAGCAAAAACATAACATAACCTAAAATTGACAAAAATATCTATTTATACTAAGCATACATTTCTAGACAAAAATACCCCTGCAGAAGTTTTGCGGCCACGTAATTCTGATCGCGGCCGCACACTTGCTTTCGCGGCCGCGTAATTCTGATCGCAGTCCATGTTTCTTCACATCTGGACCTGGGTTGAACCTTGTTTTTCGGACCGCGTAATTTCTACGCTTTCGCGTGAGAGACTTCCACGGCCGCGTAACTTTGACGCGGACCGCCCTTCTCATTTTCCTTGAATTATGCATTCTCTGAACCTTAGCAACCGCGGTCCGCGGAATTCCCATCGTGGCCGTGCTGGTACTTTCGCGGCCGCATCTTCTTGTCGCGGTCCGTGTTTATGTTTGTGCCCAAAAAAATCATCTATCTGATTCTTCATATCGCGGACCTCGAAATAATGGCCACGTCCGCATTGATACTTTCGTGGCCGCACCTTTTTGTCGCGGTCCGCGTTCCACACCTCTTGGCCCAGTCTTGGTTTTTGTTCAAGTTTTGATCCGTGTTCATGTTTGTGCCCAAAAAAACCATCTATCTGATTCTTCATATCGCGAACCTCGAAATAATGGCCACGTCCGCGTTGATACTTTCGTGGCCGTACCTTTTTGTCGCGGTCCGCGTTCCACACCTCTTGGCCCAGTCTTGGTTTTTGTTCAAGTTTTGACTCCTTTATGAGTTGATTATGGCTCCTTTGGCTCATTTTGAACAATCCCTAAGAGCAAACATATTAAGTTAGTTTTCGGGAATACCTTCACACAATTTTGGCCCAAAACACAAGTAAAAGAGAGCAATTAATAGGCTAAAATCCCTACTTATCAACTCCCCCAAACTTAAGCTTTTGCTTGTCCTCAAGCAAATAAGGTAATTCCCACCTCTACAAGAAAAATAAAAGGATATTTCAGCTGGCCTAAGGTGACTTCTCAAGCATCAATTGGGACTAACAATTACCCTCAACACAAATGAATTATCAACAATGTCATGTTATGACCTTTTGAGTTCCATAGTTCTAATGTGACACTAGAGCATCAAGAGTTGACTCAATTCATCAAGGAAGCTCGCTCTCTCACGTAGGTCATTGTGGAGCCCAAACTCCGCCTCCTCTACTCTCCATGAGAAAATCTCACTGTTTATACTGTAACACTTAAAACAAGGATTGTGATGAAGTGCGCTCATCACTCTCAAAAGAATGCCACAAGTCCAGCTCTAAGTACCATAAGCTTGCCCCTTATGTAAATCACCACTAATGTAAGCTCACTCAACTTGAAATCATATAGGGCTTTAGCAGGGATGTAATGAAGGCTTTTGTATCAAGGTAGGACATAACGAACTATGATGGTTTCATCTTTCCTTAAGCACTCCATTTTCTCATTTCGGCTCATACTTTCTTGACTCTTTGAGTCATTTTTCTTCTTCCTTAGGGGAACTAGAGATACAAACCGTCACTCTTTCTTACTCATGACAATCATTTTTCTCCTTTTCTCATCATTTCTTGCCTTTCATCATTATGTTCTTTTGAATCCCTTCAACCTTCTCTTTCTTTTTGACATATTTTTTTTTGGCTTTTCTTCCTTTTTTTGTCTTTCCTTTTCTCATCATTCCTTGTTTTTGTTCTCTTTCATATCACTTTCAATTTTCTCGTCTCTCCCCCAAACTTATGCTTTTGCCAATTGTTCATCATGAATGCTAAGGAAAGATTGGGTGCCAAGAGAGGGTCTTTATAAAACGGATAAAGTCTTGTAATGTGGCTATTGAATGAAAAAGGCTTAGGCTCAAAGGAGTTGACTAGGGATATCATAATGGTAGGCTACGGAAGCTTTCAAAGTTCAAATTGGACCAAGGAGAGCCTACAATCACTTCTCAAGTCTAGCTACACTTAGAACTTCGCCTAGACAAACATTCAGGGCAAGTTCTAGACTTATTGGCACGTGACTTGGACTTGCAATTCAATACCTCACCTCTCAAGCTACTGGATTGTTAAAGAGAATAGAGTTGAGGGCCCACAACAACCCTAGCTAAGATTGAAGATCACAAATGGCTCAAAGAAACCACTCGATGATTGTTTTAGTCAACTCAAGAGTCTAAAGGTCACAACTAGAGCTATTCTTTGTCAATCAACTTGTCTCTAACCATGAGGTCGAAGGTAAATGTGTTAGTACCAAGTGAACCCTACTTGAGACACTTTTATTTATTACTACTATATATCAAAGCAAAAAGAAAACGGACCCAATCCCTTAAGAAGGTTGTCATGCCATCCATCGTTGGGAAGAGCCACCCGGTTCACATAACATCCACCTTTGAAAAGTACCGTGGCATTAAGAAGACCAAAGGCTTATTGATCACGCAGAATGTAAAAAGAAGCTAAAAACTCAAAAATAAGCTACTAAAAGAAATAAGAAGCTAAGCTATTAAGGAAAAATACGAAAGAAGTTATGAAGTAAACTACGAAAAGTAAAATGAATATGTACAATAATGGAGTGAAACGAATATATACAAGATGGAAATGAATATATACATCGAATGGTAAAGTTATATACATACCAAAAGTGAAAAATAACGAAAGTGAAAATAACGATAAATAAAGGTAAAGAAAAATAGTATCATAGTTATTACATACCAATGTCATCAAATCATAACCAAATCAAAATGGACCACCCCCCAAATAAAAGATAGCATTGTCCTCAATGCTAATACCAAAATAAGATCAGGGAAGGGTTAGAGAGTAAAGAAAACTCCCTATGTGGTCTCTGTCTGCATGGGGTCAGGCACATGAGTGGGGTCCTCGGACTGCATAGGATCATCAGCTCCCTCAGGGTCCTCTAACTAGATCTCCAAATCCTTTCACTGAGGGACCACAAATCCTCTAACTGGAGATCTGTCTGCCTCATGCTCTGCTACCTGTGCTGCTGGGGCAGTCTCCTCCAAAAGCAAGTCAAGTGGGATATCTCCAGTAGAAGTGAACTTCTCTACCTCCCTCTTCAGCTTCTCTACCGACTCCTTTGAGGCCTGAGTCTTTCTCAGTTTCTTTACCTGCTTGCCCAGATCCTCGATCACTTTGCCATGAGTATCCAAAGTCTCCAAGATCTTCTTTTGGTTGTCCAGGAGCTTCTTCTGGTTGTCCAGAAGCTCCTTCAATGAATCCTTCATTGATGGAGGTACCTGAAGTTGTGCTGGGGCTGACTGTGCTGCTAATGCACTGATAAGACAGACAACTTTGATGTAGCTACCTGCATCCAGTTGTTGATGCTGGATAAGGTGTGAGAATCCTGCAGTGCAGTCTGGGGTAAGTAGAAGATGAGGTCATAGATAGTGGCACAGTGATGGATGGCCCGGATGAAGGAGGAGGCATGGCAGCTGAAGGTCTCTCTGCTGTGGAAGGCTCGGACCCGGTGGCCACTACCCTTGGCTCTTCAGACTGGCCAGTGGAGGTAGTGGCTTTACCCTTTGCTTTAGGGTTGTCCGGTCCTTGGAGGCTATACCAGGAGAAAGGTTTCTTTGGCTTCACCTTCGTGTCATAGTGCCTCCCCTCTACTTGTTGGTCCTCGAGATACATAGTGATGAAGTTGGGGTAGGGGTAGGACCTTTCTTCTTTTCCGGTTGCTTTGGAGATGTGGTGGGACATGAGGTTCCCCACATTGATTGGATACCCCGCCATGATGGAAGCTATTAGGATCGCCCGGGAGAGTGGGATGACACTATCATGCTGGCTAGGATCAAACCGGCTGCATACAAATGTGCACCACCCTTTGGCTTCAAAGTTGAGGTTGTTTCTAGTGATTGGGACTCCAGCTGCGAGCCTGGCCGGTGTTGTCTCTGGGATGGCTATTACTTCCGCTAGCCAAGGCCGGGCTACTTCATCTAGGGCCATTTTCTCCAAATATTGTACAACTTCCACATCCTCAAAACTGGCATATTTTTTCAAGGTGTCACTATCAAACCGTATCTTCAAGTCCAGTACCTTTGTCACAGTGGTGCCCTTTTTGATGTGGGCAACATTTGCGTAGAACTCCTTGACAAGGTACTCATTGGCATCCGAAAACTTGCTGGTGAAGTACTTCCACCCTTTTCTCTCCTCAAACTGTCTCTTGACATTTGGATTGTGAGGAAGGAGATCTCTTTCTATAAACTGTCGCTCAAGGGTGAGCGACCTTTGGGGACACCATTCCAGGAATTTGAGGTATCCTTTCTCGCTCACGAATCTATCCGCCCACACCTCATTCTTCCTTAATCTAGCAAGACCACCCACATTGGTATCACCCCCTCTCCCATCATCTGGGACCTCGCCATCCTCATCTACATTGATAGGAGTAGCTATTGAGGCTAGAGTTGCAGCAGGTGGGGAAGATGGCTCTGATGCCTCACTACCTCCCTCTGAGCCATCAGATGACCCAAAAAAGGAGGTAGCTTCATTGATTAGGCGATAGGGTTGTGATTGGGCCTCTTGTTTAGGTTGTGTAGATTTCCCCTCAGAAATCTCCCGGGATGGGAGATATTCACTTGTGTCTGATGATTCGGCAGGAGGTCTAGTGAGGGTTTTCTTTTTGCTTATGATTCTTTGAGCTACTAAGGGAAAAGCCTGTTTTCCTTTGCCCCGGCCTCGGGAGGGTTCTGCCCTCCCTTTTGATTTGTCTGCTCCTCTACGAGATCGCACCATTTTCTGCAACACACAATTAGTGAAAGATAATTAGAATTTGGGTTCAATCATGCCTTAAAGCAGTACAGATGAAATGAATAACAATGCTTCTCAAAACATTGCATCGCGGACCGCGAAAAAGTGGACGCGGCCGTAGAATGCCCATCGCGGACCACGAAAAGGTGAACGGGGCCGCGAAGAAGAGGTCAAGTTCAGACTACTGACTCTCTGATCATTGACACACACGGACCGTAAAAATTAGACGCGATCGCGAATGACCAATCGCGGACCGCAAAAAAATGAACGCGGTCGCGAAAGCAATTAACAGACTCTTTGAAGTTCACAAGCGCGGACTGCAAAAACTAGAACGGAGCCGCGAAGGACCAACCGCGGACCGCGTAAAAGTGACCGCGGCCGCGAACTCTTAGCAATCACTCAGTAACTAAAAGTTGGGGTAGCGCAGACCGCAAAAAAAAATGAATGTGGCCGCTTACCCTATCGCGGACCGCGTAAAATGGACTGTGGCCGCAAAATTCAAATAAGATCGGTACTAAGAACAGTGATAACTAGGGTTTTCACTAAGTGTGCAAATATTAGTTCAATTAACCATGCAAATTTACTAACTCGAGCCCCCATTAGGCATATAAACACTACCCACATGTATTTAAGTATCAATTAAGCATTAATTTGAGATCATGGCATGCATCAAAACCTAACTAAAAAGAAAAATTAAAATAAAGAGAAAAGAAAAGAAAAAGATAAAATCACATCATGGAATTGAGCATACCAGTTGTAAAATTATAGTAGCAAATGAACTCTTAATGTGAATGAGATGAAAATTGAGAGCAGGATGAGATGAACAGTGCTTTTTGCGCGGTGAAATGTTAGGGTTCGAAAAGTGTAAAATGTTTAAGGAACCCTTATTTATACTAATCAACTGTGGAACCCACCGCCTTACCTGAGCACGTCCGCGAAATTCTATCGCGGTCCGCACTATGTTACCTTATGTAGACCAGCTTCAAGCACATGGTCGCGGTGCACAGAATATTGGCCGCGGCCGCAGAATTCAACGTGATCCGCGAAAATTGGAACGCGGCCGCGATCTCTGAAGGATTTGTTTTGACAGTCCAACTTCAGAGAGTTGGCATTTTGCTCTTTACAAGTACGTGTCCGCGGACAAAAATGTGTTGCCGCAAAATGCTCACGCGGACCGCGAAATTTTGGTTGCGGTCCGCGAACATCCAACACTTAGCCAAATTTTTCCCTGTCAAAATCCTACACTGCACAACCAGTTTCTACATACACTTCACAACCAGTTAGTCCAAAACAATGCCTAATTTAAGAAGAAAATCAAAAGAAAAAAAAACACATGGGTTGCCTCCCAAAAAGCGCCTGATTTAACGTCGTGGCACGATGCATGTTACCATCATCATTTGAAATGGATCAAGGCCACCACGTGGCTATCATCAATATTGCCAAGGTAATGCTTCACTCGGTGCCCATTGACTCTAAAGATTTCACCATCTTTGTTTTTCAAATCGAGAGCACCAAACGGAATTACATGCACCACTTCAAAAGGGCCACTCCACTTTGACTTGAGCTTTCCCGAAAACATCCGTAACCGAGAGTTGAATAGAAGAACCAAGTCACCCTCCTTTAATTCTTTACTCCGGATATATTTGTCATATAAGTACTTCATCTTGTCCTTATAAAAGGACGAGCTGGAATAAGCATGGAACCGGAACTCATCAAGTTCATTTAGTTGCTCTACCCGGAGATTGGCAGCTACATCCCATTCAAGGTTCAACTTATTCAGCGCCCACATGGCCTTGTGCTCTAATTCAATCGGAAGATGGCATGCTTTCCCAAATACCAACCAGTACGGAGACATACCAATTGGAGTCTTGTAAGTTGTACGATAGGCCCATAAAGCATCGTCAAGTTTCCTTGACCAATCAGTCTGGTTTGCATTGACAGTCTTGGATAATATGCTCTTGATCTCCCTGTTAGAGACCTCAACTTGTCCACTAGCCTGTGGATGATAAGGGGTTGACACCTTATGATTGACACCATACTTAGAAAATAAAGTGTCGAAGGCTTTGTTGCAAAAATGAGAACCTCCATCACTAATAATAACCCTTGGGGTGCCGAACCTTGTGAAGATATTTTTCTTTAAGAAACCCACCACACTTCGTGCCTCATTGTAGGGCAAAGCCACAGCTTCAACCCATTTGGAAACATAATCAACAGCAACCAGAATATAAGTGTTCCCGCATGAACTCACAAATGGCCCCATAAAGTCGATGCCCCACACATCAAAAATATCAATCTCAAGAATAGTAGTGAGGGGCATTTCATTCTTCTTGGAAATTCCACCAGCTCTTTGGCACTCATGACAATGCCTAACAAGCTCGCTAGCGTCTTTGTACAAGGTAGGCCAATAGAATCCACAGCTTAGGACCATTGTAGCAGTTCTCGCCCCACCATGATGCCCACCGTAGGGCAAGGAATGGCAAGCTTCAAGAATACTTAATTGCTCCTCTTCCGGAACACATCTCCAGATAACACCATCATTGTAAATCTTGAAAAGATATGGCTTGTCCCAATAATAATCCAAGCTGTCCTATTTGAGCTTCCTCCTTTGGTTAGAAGAGAGCTCACTCGGGATAATGCCGATCACAAGAAAGTTAGCCACATCGGCGAACCAAGGCATCCCATTCAAAGACACGGAGAGGAGTTGTTCATCTGGAAACGAATCATTAAACTCGAGGCCATCATGGGGCCTCCCCTCCTCTTACAAGCGGGACAAGTGGTCCGCCACTTGATTCTCACTCCCTTTTCGATCTATGATTTCAAGGTCAAACTCTTGTATAAGAAGAACCCATCTCATCAACCTAGCCTTAGAGTCCTTTTGGTTATCAAGTAACAAAGTGCCGCGTGATTGGTGTGCACAATCACTTTGGCACCCATGAGGTACGGCCTGAACTTTTCCATGGTGAAGACAATGGCTAATAACTCTTTCTCGGTCACCGTATAGTTGACATGGGCATCATTCATTGTTTTGCTTGCATAATAAATCGGATGAAATATCTTGTTGATCCTTTGCCCCAAAACCGCTCCTACCGCAACGTCGCTAGCATCGCACATGAGCTCAAATGGTAAGCTCTAATTGGGTGCGGTAATGATAGAAGTGGTAGTCAATCTATACTTGAGAAGCTTAAAAGCTTTCATGCAATCATCATTCAACACAAACTTTGCATCTTTTTCCAACAACTTGCACAAGGGATTCACCACTTTTGAGAAATCCTTGATGAACCTTCGGTAAAACCCCGAGTGACCAAGAAAGCTCCTCACTCTCTTGACGGAAGTAGGAGGAGGGAGTTTTGAAATCACTTCAATTTTTGCTTTGTCCACTTCAATACCGTTCTTTGAGATCTTATGGCCGAGGACAATGCCCTCCTCAACCATAAAGTGGCACTTTTCCCAATTAAGCACTAAGTTTGTCTCTTCACATCGGGCCAACACTTTGTCAAGATTATCCAAGCATTCTTCAAATGAATCCCCCACAACACTGAAATCATCCATGAACACTTCGAGGAAGTCCTCCACCATATCCGTTAATATTGCCATCATACACTGCTGAAAGGTAGTCGGTGCATTACACAAACCAAACGGCATCCGTGAGAATGCAAATGTGCCATACGGACAGGTGAAGGTGGTTTTCTCTTGGTCTTCTGGTGCAATGAGAATCTGGTTGTACCCGAAGTACCCATCCAAAAAGCAATAATAAGCACGCCCGACAAGTCTATCCAGCATTTGGTCAAGAAATGGCAATGGAAAATGGTCTTTGCTGGTCACTTTGTTCAGCTTTCTATAATCCATGCACACCCTTCAACCGGTAACAGTTCTGGTGGGGATCAACTCATTTTTCTCATTTGTGATCACAGTCATACCCCCCTTCTTCGGGACACATTGTATCAGTGAAGTCCATGAACTATCCGAAATAGGGTACACAACCCCTGCATCTAGCCATTTGATTATCTCTTTCTTGACGATGTCTTGCATGGCCTCGTTCAACCTCCGTTGATGTTCCACGGATGGTTTAGCATCTTCCTCGATTATGATTTTGTGCATGTGAAAGGTGGGGCTTATACCCCGAATGTCAGCCAAACTCCATCCTATTGCCTTCTTCATTCTTTGAAGCACCGCAAGGGTGGAATATACTAACATGTTAGTTAAGCACGAAAAAAGAATAACAGGTAATGTGGAACAAGGGCCTAAGAACTCATACCTGAGGTGTGAAGGCAAGGGCTTCAACTCCAATGTTGGTGGCTCCTCGATTGAGGGCTTTGTTGGCGGAGTCTTCCGGTTCTCAAGGTCCAAGGAAAGTTTACGAGGTCCATATGTGTAGGATCCCATTCCTTGCAAAGCATTTGCACATTCTATCAAGCCTGCCTTCTCATCATCCTCATGATTCAACAACACAGCTTCCAGAGGGTCTTCCATATTGATCATAGCACTCGTGTCATCAACAATCACCTCTGTCATAAGATCCACAAAAGAGCATACTCCGTTGCAACAGCGCCAAAAAATTGATCGGTGCCAAACCATCACCACTATTGAGTAGCGAGGATGGTCGATGCAGTTTTACCTAACAATGTTTGGATTGATTTTCATAGGGAGTTAACTGATTTGGAATTAGGTATTTATCTAAATCTAGATGTGTGTGTTGTTCCTAATTTCACTTCCAAACATGATGGTGTTAATTCTACTTCTATTTCTATTTCTATTGTATGCTAAGATTAAAGCTAAGTATAATATTTTTTATGATAGCTTTCAAGTGTTTAAAAGGACTAGGGTAGTGACTTCCGCCTAGGTGGATATCTAACGGGTATCAAGAATCTAGGGCGAGTTTGATTTGATTGAGGTCGTAATATAGCTATCACACCCAAGTACTCACTCTATACTTCTCGGTAGTTTGAGTGATTTTGCCCAATTTTGGCTTTCTCAAGTCCAAATGGGTATTCATACAATACAAGTGATATTAGCTCAAGTCGGGTATTACTATCTCTAGGTTCAACCCTTTTATTGGGGCTATCAATTTCTTGAGTTCACCCCAATTCCTTGTTAGCCTAGTTTTCCTAGACTTAGTCCCTCTTTCTCAAGAAGAACCTAAGTCACAAAGGCATGAATCAGTATTTGCAACCACTAATTCTACAATTCTAGCATGAACTAGGCTAAATATCACTAACCCATAAACAATCAAGCCCCAAAATTCAGGACCCATTAAATACCCATACTAGGGTTGGCTCACAACCCTATTTATGGGTCTAGCTACTCATAATAATAGCATAAATCAAAGATAAAGAGAAGATATAATCCATAATACTAAATTAAAAGATGAAAATCTAATGTTATAAGGTAAATCTTGTACAAAATTGCCCAAAAAGGAAAACCTAGCCGTCTCACGTACTCAGCAAAAACATAACATAACCTAAAATTGGCAAAAAGATCTATTTATACTAAGCTAAAATTTTCGGACAAAAATACCCCTGCAAAGGTTTCGCGGCAGCGTAATTCTGATCGCGGCTGCGTAATTCCGATTGCGGACCGCGTTTCTTCACATCTGGACCTGGGTTGAACCTTGTTTCACAGACCGTGTAATTTCTACCGCATCCACGTCAGAGACTTCCGCGGCCGCGTAACTTTGACGCAGTCCGCCCTTCTCATTTTTGCTTGAATTATGCACTCTCTGAACCTTAGCAACCGCGGTCCGCGGAATTCCCATCGCGGTCGTGCTAGTACTTTCGTGGCCGCATCTTCTTGTCGCGGTCCGCATTCATGTTTTTGCCCAAAAAAAGCATCTCTCTGATTCTTCATATCGCGGACCTCGAAATAATGGCCACGTCTGCGTTGATACTTTCGCGGCCGCACTTTTTTGTCGCGGTCCGCGTTCCATACTTCTTGGCCCAGTCTTGGTTTTTGTTCAAGTTTTGATTCCTTTATGAGTTGATTATGGCTCATTTGGAACAATCCCTACAAGCAAGCATATTAAGTTAGTTTTCGGGAATACCTTCACGTATTTTTGGCCCAAAACACAAGTAAAAGAGAGCAATTAATAGGCTAAAATCCCTACTTATCACGGTCCCATTTCCACTTAGGAATCTAAAGCCTCTGAAGCAAGACGCCCGACTTCTGATACTCGTACTTTACCTGCTGATAGTTCAAGCACCGAGCAACAAACTCCACTATGTCCTTCTTCATTCTCCTCCAATAATAGTGCTACCTCAAGTCCTTATACATCTTTGCGGCACCCGGATGAATGAAATACCGCGAATTGTGGGCCTCCTCAAGAATCAACTCACATAACCCATCTACATTGGGCATACAAATCCGACCCTGCATCTGCAACACCATGTCATCTCCAATAGAAACCTTCTTAACATCACCGTGCTGAACCGTGTCCTTAAGGACAAGTAAATGGGGGGTCGTCATACTGACTCTCTCTAAAGCGATCATATAAGAAACATCGAGAAACCATACAAGCTAGAACTTGAATAGGCTCCGACACATCTAACCTCACGGACTGATTGACCAAGGCCTGAAGATCTGACGCAAGCGGGCACTCACCAATAGGAATGTATGCAAGGCTACCCATACTCACTGCCTTTCTACTCAAGGCATCGACGACTACATTGGCCTTCATGGGATGATACAAAATGGTAATATCATAGTGTTTTAACACCTCCAACCAACTCTGTTGCCTCAAATTTAAATCCTTTTTGCTTGAACAAGTGGTGAAGACTCCAATGATCTATAGATACCTTACAAGACACGACGTAGAGATAATACCTCCAAAGTATTCATGCATGAACGATGGCTGCCAACTCCAAATCATGAACAAGGTAGTTCTTCTCATGAGGCTTCAACTGGCATAAAGCATAAGCAATCACTCTACCCTCCTGCATCAAGACGCACCCAATACCGATCCGAAAAGCATCACAATACACTGTATAAGAACTCGATGTTGAAGGCGAAACTAGAAGTGGAGCTGTGGTCAAGGCAGTATTGAGCTTCTAAAATCTCTCCTCACACTCATTTGACCACCTGAATAGGGCACCCTTCTGGGTCAACCCGGTCAAAGGCTCTACAATGGATGAGAAACCCTCCATGAAGCGACGATAATATCTGGCCAAGCTGAGAAAACTCCAAATCTCAGCAGCTGAAGACGGTCAGGACCAACTCTGAACTGCATCAATCTTCTTCGGATCCACCTTGATCCCCTCACTGAAAACCACGTGCCCCAAGAACGCCACCGAACTGAGCCACAACTCACACTTGGAGAACTTAGCATAAAGCTTCTCCTCCATAAATGTCTGTAGTACAATCCTTAGATGTTGTGCATATAACTCCTGGATACGTGAGTACCCCAGGATATCATCACTAAATACTATGACAAACGAATCAAGATATGGCTGAAAGACATTGTTCATCAGATGCATGAATGTTGCTGGGGCGTTGGTAAGCCCAAATGACATCACAAGGAACTCATAGTGACCATAGCGGCTCCTGAATGTCGTCTTCAGAATATCAGAGTCCTGAAGCCGGTCAAATAAATCATCAATGCGCGGCAAAGGAAACTTGTTCTTATTTGTAACTTTGTTCAACTGTCTATAGCTAATGCACATCCGCATAGTACCATCCTTTTTCTTCATAAACAGAATCGGTACACCCCAAGGAAACCACTAGGCCTAATGAACACCTTATCTAGAAGCTCCTAAAGATACTCTTTCAATTCCTTCAACTATGTCGGTGCCATACAATACGGAGGAATGGAAATGGGCTGAGTGCTCGCACCAAGTCAATACCAAAATTAATGTCTCTGTCGGGTGGCATGCCCGGTAGGTCTGCAGGAAACACATCCAAAAATTCTCGCACTACCGGAACAGAATCAAAGGTGGGAGTATCAGCAACAATATCCCTCACAGAAGACAAATATGACAAACACCGCTTACCAACCATCCGTTGGGCCTTCAGATATTAAATCACCCTACTAGGAATATAGTCTAGAGAACCTCTCCACTCGATCCTAGGTAACCCTTGCATCTCCAATGTCATGGTCTTAGAGTGACAATCCAGAATAGCATGACATAGGGACAACCAATCCATGCCCAGAATCACGTCAAAATACACCATACTATGCAATAAGAGATCAGCTCTCGTCTCCAATCCTCGAATGGTCACCACACATGACTGATACACATGGTCCACAACAATAGTGTCGCCCACTAGCATAGATACATGAAGAGGCAAAGCTAAGGATTCCCAGGGCATATCCAAACAATGAGTGAAATAGGAAGATGCATATGAATAAGTGGAACCAGGTTCAAATAATACGGAAGCATCCATGTGGCACACAGAAACAATACATGTGATCACTGCGTCTGAGGCAATGGCCTCTAGCCTGGCGGGAATAGCATAGTATCAGGCCTGACCACCACCTAATCAGTCTCCCCCTCTAGTGCGACCTCTAGCTTCCTGAGCTCCACCCGGGCTGGCTGAGCGGGTGGTGTAGTTGTTGGTGCTGGTATCATTGGCTTAGAGCTCTGATGTGGAACCTCACTCAACAGTCTGGGTCAATCCATCTTGAGGTGACTCAAGTCTCCGCACTCCAAACAAACTCTCCTCTGATAGAGCTGTTGCCCCTGTTAACCCGAGGAACTGTATGTAGAAACCTGAGAAGACAAAGCATTGTAAGAACTCTGTGTTGGTAACGCACTGAATGATGACTGACCCGAACGAACATTGTATGAACCATGGCTAACTGATGCACCATGATGGACCGGACGAGCTATCTGAGCAGGCCTATAAGGACGACCCCTACTGTGGTGCGATAGCCTTCCAGAAGAAACATTGCCGAAACCACCCGAACCATGAGGCCTCTTGGCCTCCCTCTCCTCACGCTCCTAATTATGGACCTGCTCTAGCCGTCTAGAAATATCAACCACCTCGTCAAACCTAGCACCTGATGCAATCTCCCAAGTCATAATGATGATGCCATCAATGAAACTCCTAATCCTCTCCCTCTCTGTGGTAACTAACCAGATTGCGTGACGAGCCAACTCTGAGAATCTCTCTCATACGTGTTCACTGACATACCCTCCTAGCATGACTGCTCAAACTACCTGCACAACTCCTCCCTGCGGGTCTGTGGAACAAACTTCTCCAAGATGAGAACTGAAAACTCGTGCCATGTAAGTTGTGCAGCGCCGACTAGCCTGCTCAACTCATAGGCCTCCCACCATCTCAAGGTTGCCCTGTCAGTTAAAAAGTAGTAAATGAGACTACACTATTCTCCAGAATACTCGTCGTGCAAAGAATCCGCAGGCATCTGTCTAAGAAGTCCTGAGCATCCTCTGACTCAGCCTGGCCTAAGACTCCTAAACCGCTCTAGCCTAATATGCTCCTCGTCACTCATCGGTGGACCTATCGGGGCCTGAGCCGCTACAACCGGTTAGGCTGGTAGCACTCTCGGTGTATGAAATCCCTGAACCACTTGCTCTGGAGTACATGTGGTGGGAGTCTGAGCACCTCCCCCAGCTTGAGAAGTGGCTGGTGCAACTTGAACTAAAAGCAAGGCTAGTGAATATAGTCAATATCTAGGCCAAAGCATCCTGAAGGCCTAGAATCACAATGGGCACAGTTGGTGCCTGATCTGGTCCCACCGACTCAATCATATATGGAATTTGCTCCCGAGATGGAGCAACTGGTGGATCCACAGGTATTGCTCTAGCTGCTATACGAGCAGTACCTCGGCCGCTACGGCGGCCCCAACCTCTCGCCGCCCTAGCTAGTGGTACTAGTGGTGCCCGCATGATCCGGTAGCATATGTCCTTACCATCTTTGAGAGAATAGAATAATAGAAGTTTAGTTTCAGGAATCATCAAATTCGCATGACAAGAATACAAGAAAATGATGTTTTCCCAACGGTTCGGTAGTCTCTCGAAGATAAGTACAGACGTCTCCGTAATGATCCACAAGACTCTATTAAACCTGCTCATGACTCGTAATACCTATTAACCTAGGGCTTTGATACCAACTTGTCACGATCCAAAATCCTTAACCGTCATGATGGCGCCTAACGCACCGACTAAGCGAGCCGAAACATGATAACGAAGGCAACATAATAATGAAATTTATAGAAATAGCATAAGTCTGAGATCTCAATACATTAAAACTATTAATACAAGTAAATTCCCCAGAAACTGGCAAGTACGGAGTCATAAACTTCTACAACAGAAAACAAGTCCGAAGCTGAAAATTAAATACACTGTCTGGACTATAACCACAATATGAAAGGAAAAGACATGTCAAATTGTGGCCAAGGATGCAGCTCTATCTCGACTCTAGCAGATAGTCCAATAAGCAACCTACTACAGATAATTGGTCCCCAGACCTGGATATGCACAATTAAGTACAGAGTATACTATGAATACAACCGACCCAATGAACTCAATAAGTATCGTAAATAAATACGGCAAGGTAAAAGGAGCACAAATTATTAATGATACTAGTTATCACCTATGTAGTTTCATCCTTTAAACCGGTACAGAACAATATTGAAATCAAATCATAAGTTTAGTAAGAAAACATCCGTGTATGTATGTGTACAATTTCCCAAATACTCTGCTCGGACAATATCTTGGCATATAGAAGTGTCATGCAGTTAAATCAGATAAATGATCAAGGAAATTGCAAGTAAAGATTAAATGCAAAATCTAACAAAACACTGGCCAGATCCCCTCAACTGTTCCATAACCTTTCCAAACCATTGATCAGTATTCTTAATAACCGCGTGTACACCATCAAGAGAGAAACATGAGAAAGTGACCCTAAGGGGATGGATCCGTATCCATATGCTGCACGGACAACTTACATACTAATAATAGAACCCACACAGACAACTCACATATTGTACGGACAACTCACGGGCTAATAACATCAATATCTGGATCCGCACGAACAACTCACGTGCTAATAATAGAACCCACACGGACAACCCAGTCCAATCGTATCACACAGGAGCAAATAAACAAGTATACATGTATGAAACGAGTGAATAACAAATCTCATGATCGTGAACTTGTATAAACGATATGCTAAAGTGTAGGCATGTGTAAGTGTACTATCATAATTCAATAAAATTTATAAGTTCATTTAGGGATTAAGCCCTTATGTAGCCTCAAACATGACCTAAATAGTTCATAACAATGTCACAAATGTGCGAAGCATCATAGCTTAAGGTTTAATAGTCAATTTCAAGGCTTATAAGAGCCCGAGCACAACCCGAACACGAATAAATAATCTTGGTGCCCGCACATGGGTTCATCCCCACGCATGTGCACCCAATAGCAAGTAGCTATCATAATAATTCGGGAAACTAGTGCCTCAACCGAGTTTAGATAAGATACTTACCTCAAACAAATCTAATCACTTCGCTAGCAAGCCCTTCCCACGCGTATCAATCTCCAGAAGGCTCGATTCTAGCCAACACTAACGTAATACTATCAATATCAGCTATAGGAATTGATTCCAAATGATAAAGCTAAGATATTTAACCAAAGTCAAAAAATCTACCCAAAAGTCAACTCCGGGCCCACGTCTCGGAATCCGATAAAATTTATAAAATCCGAACACCCATTATATAACGAGTACAACCATACTAAAATTATTCAAATCCGACCTCAAATGGCCTTTCAAATCCCCAAAATTTGGTCTATGAAGTTTCACAAATTTTCCCCAAATTTTCCAACCCAAAACAACAATTAAACGACAAAAACAACGATGGATTCATGTATATAGCCAAATCCGAGTTAGAATCACTTACCCCAATGATTTCCTAGAAAATTACTCTAAATATCGCCACAAACCGATCTCTCTAGGTCAAAAGATGAAGAATGAATGAAAACCCTCGAGCTTTTCTATTTCTGCCCATCGACTTTCGCTTTTGAGGACCAACAGACGCTTCTGCGGTTCTGCACCTACGGAAACTCCATCGCAGGTGCGGATCCAACTCAAGACAAAAGTCTCCGCTTCTGCAATCCAAATAGCATGCCTGCGCTTCCGCTTCTTCGGGCAATGAGCGTTTATGCACTCACGCACCTGTAGACATAGTCCGCTTCTACGCCCCCAGGCCATCCTGGCCAATTCCGCCTATGCGACCTCTCTTCCGTATTTGCGACCTCGCATGTGCAGAATATTCCTTGCACCTGCACTTCCAGGCCTCTTCCCAAATCTCGCACCTGCGAAAATCACCCGCACCTGCGTAACCGCACCGTCAGCCACTCCCTCCGCAGGTGCGATGACACTAGACTTCAGCAACATAGCATCCCTCTAAGTCCAAATTTCAATCCGTTGTCAATTCGAATCTCACTCGAGGCCCCTGGGGCCCCATACAAATATACCAGCAAGTCCTAAAACATGATACAAACTTAGTCGAAGCCCCAAATCACATCAAAAAACATCAAAAACACGAATCGCACCCCAATTCAAGCGTAATGAAACTAATGGATTTCAAACTTCTACAATCGATGCCTAAACCTATCAAATCAAATCCGATTGACCTTAAATTTTGCACACAAGTCATAAATGACTCAACGGATCTATTCCAACTTTTGGAACCAAAATTCGAGCCCGGTAACCACGAAGTCAACTCTCGGTCAAACTTCTCAACTTTCCAAACTTCAACTTTTCTAACTTTCGCCAATTCAAGCCAAAATCATATACGAACCTCCAAATTGATATACAGGCACACTCCTAAGTCCAAAATCAGCATACAGAGCTATCAGAAAAATCAAAACTCCATTCCGAAGTCATTTACACATAAGTCAACATTCGGTCAACTCTTTCAACTTATGCTTCCAATCTTGGGACTAAGTGTCCCAATTTATTCCGAAACATCCCCGGAACAAAATCAACCACCCCGGCAAGCCACATAACAACAAACGAACATAGAATAAGAAATAAATAGGGAAGCGGGGCTATAATACTCAAATCAACTGGCCGGGTCGTTACATGTATGCACACCATCTGTGGAGTCAAGTTGCATTAGGTCACTTTGTATTACACTTCCTCCTACGTGATGGCACCTAACCCACCCGTAGGTAAGCCAATTAACAATAAATCAATTCCAATGAAATTTGATGAGACAATAATGATGAAATAACTAAGCTTTTATACAAAATCCCAAGGACTGGTAGGCAATCATGAGCTTCTAAGATTTAGAATTTACAAAGCTGGTATGAAATAAAGTACATCATCTATTTGAAATATACATAAACATATTAAAATTCTAAAGCTACCAAAATCAAGAGGCAGTTATAACCGGAACGCAGGTACATCTTCAATCCAGCTCCAGCCGTACACAGCAACATCAGCATCCAACACCTGCACGCAAGGTGCAGAAGTATAGTATGAGTACAACCGAGCCCATGCACTCAATACGTAACAAACCTAACCTTAGGTTGAAAGTAGTGACGAGCTGGAACAAGGTCAGAGTCCAACATCAATAGCCAACAATAGTTCATAACAACATAAGAAAAGTGAAAAAAGAAGTAACTCAAAGATATAATGCTCGACTCGTACACAGTTCAGAAAAATAGGCATGATTTGCAAGTATATTAGCGAAAATCTAAATCTTTTACCGAAATCACCAAAATATGAGTAAGTTTATAAAACTGTGATTTTTCCCAAAACTTTCAACAAATGAAAGATGTTTCATTATCAGATAGCATAAGGAAAGTAAATCTTTAATGCCTACATGTCAATGTCCATCTGAGTCATAAATGTCACAAAACCGTGTAACGTGAGAAAATACCTCTTTATGCATGTATCTCAAGTATGCATGTCAGATGTAATGCGTCACAGTGATGAACTCATGTACTGACACTCTTAGAGTACTCAATCTCACTGTCTCACACTTTCCACTCATCACGCTCAATCACTCAACACACTCAGCCACTCAGCACTGAACAAGGCAGATCCAGCCCAGGGAAAATCTAGCCCAGGGTAGATCCAGCCCTGAACACACTCAGTCACTCAGCACTGTACAGGGAAGATACAGCACAAGGCAGATCCATCCCAAAGAATGATCAATAGCAACTGCGCTCACTGTGGGTGTGCAGACTCCGGAGGGGAAGATCCTCCCAAGCGCTATAATAAACCAATAATGGCATGAATCAATAAAGCGTGTTATGGCGTGCAGCCCGATCCCATCATGAATCAATAATACAGGGCAGATCCAGCCCAAAAATAATAAATCTTGTTGCGACGTGCAGCCCGATCCCATCAATACCACTCACAATCCGGCCCTCAGGCCCCAACTCAGTAATCAATCTCTCCAGTCTCTCGGGCTCACAATGTCATGAAAATCAGCCCAAAATGATGGTATGATGTATCAATAAACAACAACAGAGACTGAGATATGATATGCAAATGAATAAGTATGACTGAGTATGTAACTGCAATTTAAGCAAATAACTCACAACAAATATGACCTCAGTGGGTCCCGACAGAATAAGCATATAGCCTAAACATGGTTTCTAACACGGATCACAACTCAATTACTCAAGCACGTAGAGATTTCATGGATAAAAATAAGATTAGGTAACTACACAGTACTAATCGAGTCATAATTCACATGGTGCACGCCCACACGCCCGTTACCTAGCATGTGTGTCACCTCAACACCGAACACATATCACGTATATTTAGGGGTTCATACCCTCAGCACCAAGTTTAGAAGTGCTACTTACCTCTAACAAGCCAAATCCAATACCGAGTAAGCCAAACGATACTCCAAAAATGCCATCTCGCGCGTACCGACCTCCGAACAGCTCGAAACTAGCCAAAAGCAACTCAAATACATCAAATAATTCTTAAGGAGACAATTTCAAATGATAAAGGTCAAATCTTTAATCAAAAGCCCAAAGTCAACTAAAATGTCAAACCCGGATCCGCACCTTGGAACGCAACAAAACTTACAATATCCGACAACCCATTCAATTACGAGTCCAACCATACTAGTATCACTCAAATCCGACTCCGAATCGATGTTCAAAACTCGAAATTTCACTCTATGAAACTTTAGACAAAATCCCCAATTTTTCTCTTTAAAATTCACAATTCAATTACCAAAACGAAGATAGATTCTCGAAATATAACCCAAACCAAGTAGAGAACACTTACCCCAATCCATGTGGTGAAAATCGCTTCAAATATCGTCTCAATCCGAGGTCTATAGCTGCAAATATGAATAAAATGACCAAACCCTCGATTTAAAGATTCTGCCCAGCCATCTTCGTTTTTGCGAACAAATGAGCCGCTTCTACGGCGTCGCTTCTGCAACAATACATCTGCTTCTGCGGAACCGGCTGAAAACTCGATCCCCGCACCTGCAGACAAAATATCCGCTTCTGCAACATTGCAGGTGCGAGCCATTATCTGCTCCTGCGCAAGACCATGCTTTTGCACTCCATCCAACCGCACCTCCGCTCAAATATCCATTTCGGCGATCTCCCTCACCTAGCCTTTTCTCGCTTCTGCGATGGACAACCTGCATCTGCGAAGTCTCTTCTGCGACCAAGACTCCGCAGATGCGGCTACACCAGCACAAGAACTCTTCAGCAATGCAACAAGTGATAAAAATGATTTGAACCACGTCCATAACTCACCCGAGCCCCTCGGGACCCCGTCCAAATATACTAACAAGTCACATAACATAACATAACATGGACCTACTTGAGGTCTCAAATTACGCATAACAATATCGAAATGACGAATCGCACCTCAAATCGAACTTAATAAACTTTTGAAATTTCAACTTCCAAAATGCGTGCCGAAACATATCAAATCAACCCGGAATGAGCTCAGATTTTGCACATAAGTTCCAAATGACATAACGAAGCTATTCAAGTTCTTGGAACCACAATCCGAACCTGATATCATCAAAGTCAACTCCCGGTCAAACTTCTGAACTTTCTAAACCTTCAAATTTCTAACTTTTGCCAATTACCACTGAAACCTTCTAGAAATATCCAAATGCAAATTCGGGCATACGCCCGAGTCGAAAATCACCATTTGAACCTAAGAGAATCATCAAAACTACAATCTGAGGTCAAATACTAAAAGTCAAACTTGGTCAACTCTTCCAACTTAAAAGCTTCAATCATGAAATTAATTCTTCCAAATCAATTCTGAATAACCTGAAAACCAAAACCGATGATTCACACAAGTCATAATACATCATACGATGTTGCTCAAGACTTCAATTAGCTTAACGGAATGGAAATGCTCAAAATGACTGGTCGGGTCGTTACAATCTCGAATTTCCTGTTCTCCTTTTTCAACTCTATATACACCCTGAAACCCATGTCGTTGTGTATTTCAATAGACATACAATTTACTTCCACTTTATATTCGATTTTAATTGACTTCGAAATCAAGTCTATATCAAGTTACTTAGTAATTGAGCAACTAATAACTGTATGAAGCATACTCCTTTATCACTATCCCCTCTATTGAATAATTGACATAACAATTTTCATTGTTCCACTTACTAGAATGATGAATTAATACTGTTATGTTTGACATCACGTAAATTCAATTACTAATTCTTCTGTGAATACTTGTATCAATGCCAGAAGGAAATTAATCTTATCAAGGTCGGTCAAATCACAACCTTGAACACACTCAAAATAATAAATCACTATCTCGTTGAAGCTCTGCAGATGGTGTTTTGTTTACACTGAATACAGTTCTCTATTTTTTTGTTAAACGTCTAAAAAAATCTTCTAATTATGGCATGATAATGAGACGTGTTTGAATTGAGAGTGTTGAGATCGTTTAGGAGTGATACACGCTAATTGATTTCTCTTTTCGTTATTAAACAACTATACTCCCTATTTAGGCGAATTCCCTGCCTGTATTTATGAATACAGCAGCGCAAACACAGCAAATATAGTCGGATAACAATGAAGTATTAGCTATAGGAAGTAAATACGTATATTGTAGCTATACGAAGTTAATAGCCACTTAACTATAGTAGTTTCTGAAAATTCCTCTTCATTAAATGGGTCATTACCCAACCCTCCCCAAAGTTCACTTGGGTTAAAATGCGCTGGATCAAGATGATCCAAATAATGGGTTGTAATCTAATCCGCCCAAATTGACCCAAATCAGTGCAATATTCTCAACTTTTAAACAAGCATATATAAAATATTCTCACATATATAACAATAATTTTATTTTTATTTTTCATAAATATCGTTCTCAAATGGTTTATAATGACGATTTTTTTCCCTTTTTTCATGTTGCTTCTTGTCTTATATTTTCGAATAAATGTCAATTCATGCCTAATAATTTTTTTCCTCAATTTAGATTAGAACTTTATCTAAAATTTCTTTATCTTATAATACAAACAAAGATCAGAACAATAAATAGTAATAAAATTAGAACTTCCCACCCACCCCCAACTCACCTTCCACCACCCAACCCCTACCCTACGCTCGAATCCCCCACCCCCACCCTAAATAAAAAAAATTATGATGTAGAAAAAATATTTTCTTTTATTTCAATAAAATGAGTATTTTCTTTTTATGATGTAGAAAAAGCATTTTCTTGCTTTTCAACAAAATAAGTACTTTCTTTTCATGATGTTGAAAAAGTATTTTCTTTTCACAAAATGAGCACTTTCTTTTCATGTTGTAGAAAAAATATCTTCTTTTATTTCAACAAAAAGAGTGTTGATACCCAATTTTTTCCATATATATATATATATACACTTTCAAAATAGTGCATATAAATCATCATTTTGATTTATAAACATACACAAGTATTTTTCATAATTTGTCATAATTTTTAAAGACTGTAAACCAATTTATTCCTGTATTTTATTATATAAATATCCAATAATTAACCTCCAAATTATTTTTATGGTGATTTAATCATATAAACTTATAATTTATACCAGAATGTGGTTTTAAATATTTTTTCAGTGCATTTCTTATAATTACATTTGCATTTTAGGGCTAATTGCACATTTTTGCAATAATAGCCCATATGCATGTATTATAATATTATTTATGCAGAAAATGACTTTTATATTTTATAATGTTAAGTAATTATTTTTAATTATTTTAGTGCACAAATGATATTTTTTCTATTTATTAATTACTTTTATTAATTATTTGATTATTAAATATTGGGTATTTAAAAGCTAGCCTAAAAACCCACTCATTTTCGGATCAATTGCTGGCCCAAACCTAACACCCTAGCCCACTAAATCTCAAGCCCAAACCAAACACCCCTTTACAAAACCTGGTGTACCTATTTTATACGACCCGCCCCATTTATCTTTAATCCTAGCCGTTGATCTCTCAAGATCAACGACCCCTGTTTACCCCCTCTCTTTAACTATCCAAACCCACCCAAACCCTAACCATTCTCACCACCCCGCCCTAAATCCTCTCTACTCTCTCTTCTTCTCTGAGAAACCCTAGCCGCCGCCTCTCAAAACCCTCCCCTAATCCCTCTTCTAATGGGATTTCCATCTTATCTCCTTATCATATTAGTATGTTTCCGCTATTGGTTGATTCTCCATGGTATTACCTAATACTTGCCTAAACATGGCAAGTACTACCACTCTGATTCTGTTCAATTGACTCCCATTTATTGAATCTGGACGATATTCCGTCTACACACGTTTATTCTATACCGTGTGAGTCCAATTTTGTTTATATTTTGTTGATTCTTACTTACCCTAAAACTAGAGTTTACAGATTTTCTTCAAAAATCGAACCAAAATTGGTTCAAACCCTTGATTTTGAGTATTATTCTGTCTATATTCGTCATTTGCTATTGTGAGTCCGATTATTTGTTTATATTCTGTTGATTTTCACTTTCCCTAAAAACTAGGGTTTACAGATCCCTTAAATTAATTTTTTGACTGATTTGCATGTTTATTTACCTTATTTGCTTTGGTGAAGATGTCAGCTACCTGGTCCTCTGTTTTGCAAAACTTCATATAGATGCTTCAATTGCTAACAATCACTACTGAAAAAATTAGGGCTTTACTCTGTATTCATTTATTCTCTTGTTTTTTGTTCTTGGCCGGCTGAAAGCCAAAGCCACCGAATTTTCTACTTTTCCAACCTTTCTTGGGTGTGAGCATTGCCCTGGGTTCTTTGAAACCCTTGGGAACTTGACGCATCTGGGATTCTGGGTAATATTATTATTCTTTTCTTGTTTGTTGAGCAATAACTGGTTAGCTTCTCAACCTTCGCAATGTTTATTCCATTATATTCTAATTAGCATATCTATGTTTTTTCTGAAATTGCATGACTTGATATAATCCCTTGACTCTCTTCATGTATGATTCTGCCTATAGCATGAACTTCTCTAGCATTGCCTCACGCCTAAACTGTTGGTTCTAAAAATGTCTTTGTATCTAACTTAGGCAATTTGGACAGTTTGAAGCATGTTTAGCTTAATGTGTTGACAATCTAAGTGTTTGCATTGGCTGTGTGACCTAATCCTATTTCCTGTCTGACTCTGAATTTCTTAGTGATTAATTTATGTTATTAGTATGTCCTGATCTATTAAAGCCTTCACTCTAGTTGTAATTTGTTCCTATGACTATGTTTGTCACTCAGTTTGTTCTCACTCTGCTCAATTCTGTACCCCTAGCAATTAAGTGGAACCTCTCAGACTAGTTTTGCCTAAATTATGATTTTGCTTGCCTCATTAGTATAAGTTGTAATGTTTAAGCCCTAGTATTTAGCATAACTTGATACTTAGGTTTGAACTTGTTGATTTAATGATAACTGTTTGTCTTGCTGGCCTAATGTCTCTTTGCTCATTAACTTTGTAATCCCAGAATTTTAAGACCTCTTGCCTCTTACAAATATACCCTGCCCCAATGTGTTATGTGATTACTTGCAGCATCAACTAGTTTCTTGAACTCATGCACCTCTGTGTTGATATGTCCATTATATGATCCTTTTGTAGTGTTTGACTCCAAAAAATATAAATGCACTTTTCTAAACCTTGTTACTTTGCTACTATTTTCATTGGTTGTTTCCCTGCTCTGAGTCTCTAATTCTTGGCCGGCTGAAAGCCAAGGCCTCCTAAAACCTCTCTATTAACCTCCCTAGTGTGAGCACTGCTCGGAGTCCACTTTGAGACCCTTGTGAACTCTGACACACTAGGGCCTAAGGTTCTGTGGCCACTTTGTCCCAATTGCTCAATTCAGCCTCCCTTTTCACCTACTAAATGAACCAATTAGTTTGTGTAAATGGTTGTTGATCAGTTGTGGTTACTGGGTTTTGGCTATTTTGTATAAATGAAGATTGTTTTCTGGGTTTGATTGGCTATGACTTCTGGGCTGTGGTGAAACCTGTATGGATATTTGAAGGCCTGGCCAGGCTGGGTTTACTTTAGGCCTGTCTTATGCCCACTATAGTGATTTTGTAACTTTGTAATTTGATTCATTCATTGGGCCTGTAATAATGCTGTAATAACAATTGGGGTGTTAGTAAAATTGAGAAAAATGGGTCTATTCTAATATCTGCATGAACGGGTAGAAATTCTACCTATATGTGTTTAATTTACTCAACATGTTCTGCTCCTATGTGTTGTTAGATAACCTGCCCATAGGACTTGTGTGTTTAATTCATTTAACATATTCTGCTCCTATGTGTTTTATTAGATACCATGCTTATAGGAAATAAAGTGTCAATGACCAATCTTTCAATTTACATAACTGCAACATATTCATTAGATACTATGACTATAGAGCTATGTTAGCTTATATTCTACAAAATCTGCATTTAGAAATCATGCCTATAGGGTTTTACTTGGTTAATTCGTTGTTATACTGCCCACCTAGGAGACATGCCTATAGGAGCTAAGTATAAAAAATCAATTTCAATCGTTAATCGTTAGAAATCCTGCCTATAGGGTAATACCACTCGCATTTAAGTGTTAATATTGAACTTTCAACACTGTTTCGTTTCCACTATTAGAAAGCATGCCTATAGGATCAAACTGAGTAATTCTGAATATCTTCCGTGGTTATCACTGCTAACTAATGCGTAAATCACCTAGATAATATGTCTATAAGTTTAATCGCTTATAACACGTAATTAGTAGGCAACTGTGTAGTCACTTAGAAATTGTATCTAAGGTAGAATCTTGCATCTAAAACTACCTACATACTCGAATCCCATGGTCATATAGAAACCATGTCTATAGGGCCTAATGGCTTTAATTTGCCTCAATCCTAAAATTGTCTAACACTTAATGTGAAAGTTTGTTCGCATGTATTTGTTGTCTAAGTGTGGAGGTTAACTTGAGCCCTTAATTGCCTTCACATGAAGTCCAACTTGTTTTGTATGTCTCCTAGTTTTATCATTTCTGAGCAGCCTAAGCTAAGTCTATAAACCATCCAAAATAGAGGTCCAAACGCCTCCTGAGCCATAGGTATGGGACGGGTAGTGCACGCATAGGGAACGGTTTAGAATCAACTAGTGCGCTTTAGGTAAAAACTTAAAGATAGTAATTGGGTAGCAGGAGATGATAGTCTGTACCCGCTGAATAATACGAGTAACACCCCACCTCGAGGGAGTTACGAAGTATTATTTATGTTGTACGGGGTGATCCTTTAGACTAAAAAACTTAGGATCCCCCATCTTGTCTTTAAACCAATTATCTGTGTTTACTCAAGGACTTTCTAATAATGATTTTTTTTTTCAAACTTCTTGTTTTCTCTCTGACTATTTGACTAATTCATATAATTCAAGTTCGGCCGGGACCCACAGTTGTGGACCTCGAACAGTGCCTAACACCTTCTCTTCGAGGTAATTTGATCCCTTACCCCGATCTTGGGTGACGCAAACTGGTTAAACCAGAGTTATTTGCAAATAGGTGCCCTAACGCACCTCAAACCCGTTAGGTGGCAACTCTCTCTTTTAACACCTCCCTTTAAAAGAGTTGTCACGTGTCAAAACCCGATTTCGCGAGAAAGAGAGGCACGACAAATAGCACTTTATTTTCATGTTGTAGAAAAATTACTTTCTTTCATTTTAATAAAATGAGTAGTTATTTACTGATGACATAGTTATGATTGACGAGACGTAGTGTGGTGTTAATGAGAGGCTGGAGGTTTGGAGGCAGACCCTAGAGTCTAAAGGTTTCAAGTTTAGCAGGACCAAGACGGAATATTTGGAGTGCAAGTTCAACAACGTTACCCAGGAAGCGAACATGTAGGTGAAGCTTGATACACAAGTTATCCCCAAGAGAGGTAGTTTCAAGTACCTTAGATCTATAATACAAGGTAAAAGGGAGATTGATGAGGATATTACGCACCGTATTGGAGCTGGATGGATGAACTAGAGGCTCGCTTCTTGTGTCTTGTGTGATAAAAATGTGCCGCTGAGACTTAAAGGTAAGTTCTATAAGGTTGTAGTTAGACCTACTATGTTGTATGGTGTAGAGTGTTGACCGGCTAAAAACACTCATGTACAAGGATGAGATGGTTCGGGCATGTTAAAAGGAGAAATATAGAAGCCCTGCGAGAGGTTAGCCTCAGTGGATATCAGGATGGGTAGAGGTAGGCCTAAGAAGTCTTTGGACGAGGTTATTAGGCGGGACATGGTGCAACTGGAGTTAACTGAGGACATGGCCCTAGATAGGAGGGTGTGGAGGTCGAGGATTAGGGTAGAAGGCTAGTAGGTAGTCGAGTGTATCTCTTTGTCTTTCCCAGTTCGCTAGCATTAGTATTAGTATGATATTCTTTTATTCATATATTGTTATTATTACCTAGAATTTAACTGATTTCTTGGCTTCTGTATTTTTATCTTGTTGTTATTCTTTCTTGTTGTCGTTACTTTTGTCATCCGTTCTACAGCCGAGAGTTTATCGAAAATAACCTATTTGTCCTTCTAGGGTAGGGATAAGGCTACGTATATCTCACCCTCCCCAGACCTCAATTGTGAAAAATACTGGGGTTGTTGTTGTTGTTGTTGTTGTTGAATTTTAATAAAATGAGTAATTTCTTTTCATGTTGTAGAAAGAGTACTTTTGTTTTGTTTCAATAAGAAAAGGACTATCTTCTTTTCAGTTATGAAGTTCAATAACAATGTTCTTGTGTGAAAAAGTAAAGCAACACATTAGTTTCTTTGAGTTTGTGTGAATTTTTAAAAGAATAATTAAATTTCTAAAAAAAATTGAGTCATGCAAAACGTTAGTGTCACTCATAATTGTATAGGATTGGTATTGACACATCCAGTGGCGGATCTTGGATTCCGAACAAGGGTGTTCAATATTATAAAGAAGTGAACAGTAAAAATTTCATCGACAGGGTTCATCGAAATTTGTTGAATCCAAACGTAATGTCAAACAGGTGCATAAAAAATAAATCTAAATAGGAACTAAACTATCGTTGAAACCCATGCTAACGATATGTTGAAAACGCACACGTACTAGCGATTTATATTTTATTTTATTTTATTTGGATAGTAAGAGATTGGGGGGATTTTTTCCTTCCTATACAATATTAATCATTGTAACATATGCAGCATAAGGGAATAAATTATCAGCAATTATCACCAAAGATCGAGTCAAAAGTATCTCAATTCTAAAAAAAACCAGCAATTATATTTCATAAGTTTATCAAAGCAAATGCAGTAGAAAACTCAATAATTTACATTATTAAAGTCTACAGATTCAAGAATCAAAAAATAACAAACAAGAGTCATTAACCAAAATTAAGAATAACCAATAAAACACTAATAAAATTCTGAAAAAGTTAGAAAGAACAAGAAATTTACCTAGGATGCCAATGCTATGACAGAAGAATAGCAAGCAGCAGCAGCAAGGTAGAGAGATTGAAGAGAGAGAGGGTGTGGAGTGAGCCAGTGAGGCAACGAAGAGAGAGAGATTTAAGGATTTTAACCCAAAGTCAGTCACGTATTTTGGGGGAAAAAACATATTAAAAGAGACGAAACGAAACAATATCGTTTCGTTTAAAATTATAAAAAGAACGTCTGAGCTTTAAAAGGAATTAGATTGCAGTTGACGGGAATCGAATCTGCGACCTTCTACAAAATCTGAACACCCTTGACCACTAAGCCAAAGTTTTGGCTTGTGTCAAGGGGGTTCAACATATTATATCTATACGTAAAAAATAAAATTACCCCTATATACACAGTGTAATTTTTCAACTCCGCCCCCTAAATCCGCCCCACGACACATCTAGCCACTCGAACAATTTATAACATGAGAGGAGTCCTCTGCCATTCCAAACTTTGCAGATAGATCATTTTTTACAAGAATGAATTCTCTCATTCTTCATGACATATTGGAGGCTAAGGTCTATGTTCTTTTTCGTGTATTTTTTCGGGTGATATTATAGACAGGTAGGGTTGATGCGTAAGCCCCACCACCACGAGTCATTATAGCTCGGGTGATGATGGATTTAATAAAAGAAAATCTTAAGTATATATTGAATTCTTTTAACTTAAAGTCAACTTTCTTAATTTTTCAAATAAATGGAGAATAGGACTTGCAGGGACTACAATGTGTTTGAGCAATAGATGCATCTTTTTATGAAAAAACAATTGTTCAACCGTTCAATAAATGTTTATTTTTAGTTTGTCAATATTGAACAAACCCGTACATAGACAAAATATGTTGAAACTTAAAATTTAAGCACTACTTCAAATGAGTGAACGAACGATCTAATTGAAGATTGAAAATCATATTTGACCTTAATTTTTTAAATAGGACAATAAAGTGAGTCGTAAAATTCAATTCTTGTTCAAATAGAAACACCATAGATAGAATATGTTAAACTTCTGAGAAACTTAAGTTTTCATTATCAGCCATTTTCACAAAAAGTATGGCTTTAGTTTCTTTACGGTCCCCATCCCAGTGCCCTCTTTAGAGGAAACAAGACAAGAAAGAAAACGAGAGAAAAAGAAAAAAGAAAAAAAAACACAGTTGGTAGGCCAATTAAGAGCCTAGAACTATGTTTTTTTTTCTCATACAAATTAAAGCCATATAGCTTTGGCATTGATGAGCATTTCCTTAAGAGAGCCATCAACATGAAGGGAAATAACATCCTTAGCTGAACCAACCAACTGTCCACCAATGAAAATAGCAGGAACACATGGATTACAACCTAAGCTTCTCAAAGCCAGTGCCATTTCAATTCCTCTTGAATCTTGGTCCAGTTCATGAACTGCTGGGCTTGCTCCAATTTCATAGAATAGTGCTTTTATGCTATGACATATGCATCATGAACTCTTTGTAAATATTACTGTTGCGCTCTTTGATACCAACTCTCTAATCTTATCCATTAGTATCGCAAGTCTTAAGATGAGCTCAACAAGAACATAAAGAAAAATCTCGTTGTTTACCCGAAAAATCGGATAGAGTTGAATTTGTGTGTAGTTCTAAGGGTATGTGGTATAACTTGATACAAATCGTAAAGAGAAATAAAAATATCCAATCTTGACCATAAAGAATGGAAGATAAACACAGTTGAGAGGAGGAAAAAGAATGAACAAAATAAGATGAAGTAATAGAACTCGAAAAAAGGTTAATCTTTCAATATGAGAAAATAGTACTCTTGTTACAATGTGTGAATGTCTTGATCTCCTTACAGAAACAACAGTCATTCCTTTTATAGTGGAGAGATCCTACTTTAGATATAATAAAAAATACATAGTGGGGAACCCATGATGAATTAGTTTTTCCCTAATTCCCGCCAGGATTCTCTCCCCTAGTGTAGTTGCAACGACTCTTGTCTGTGAGCTCGTTATTGACTCGAGCTCTCGATCTTGACTCGAGCTCGACTCTGACTCGGAGTCCGATGTTGATTCGGGATCAGTGCCGGCCGGTTCATGAATCTTAAGCTCGATAATTTTGCTTCGCCTCATGGTTCGATTTGGGTTCGAACTCGGTAATGATATCGAGCTTGACATTAATCGGTCCAAGAACTCGAAGCTTGATGACCTGACTTCGGACCTCAGCCTGATATTACGAAGACGCTCTTCGATCAAAGTATTACTATCTCGACCAGTTCGTACGACGGACTAATCGATTTTGGTCGTATACAGATAGTCCTCTCGTTTCTCGAGAAGGATGTAACGAGAAATGACCTGATTTTCCAACAGTACAATTAGATATATGCAGACGTTTGCATCGAGTCCGATCGTGACATACGTGATAGCTGTCCCGTCGGTTCAGTTTACCGAGGCATTTAATGCGTGTCAGACGATGTCGGCCATTATCGATATCGAACCGCCACTGTTCAGCCTATAAATAGCCCGCTTCTTCATTGAATCAAACTTTACTTTTTGCTCTAATCAAACCTCTAAATCTTCTCACTCTTTTCGTTTCTTTTCGTCTCTTTTCGCCGTATGCAGAGCCATCTTCATCAGCATTGAAACTGCCACCCTTTCATCTTCCTTTGCTCCTCTTTACTTACACAAATGGCGAAAACCTCAAAGACCGTTCCGCAGAAGGAGAAATCTTCTTGCTCCTCTTCCCGGCCGTCCGGAGGCAAGGTGCCGGCGGAGCTGCTTCCCCACGAATAAGTTCCCGGCCTGTGTACTCGAAAGTCCGATTTCAAGGTCGAAAACCCTTAATCGATCCCGGGCCAGTGTGAGCATGTGTCGATGTACATGTGCTCGATAACACAGGGCTATCTCAAGACCGTAAGGAGGGACTACAACTGGGGTCCCGAGCTCGTGCTGCAAATACCTTCTCCCGAAGAGAGCATCACCGCTTATGTGGAGGGGATTTTAGGTATTTACACTTACCTCTTCACATTGGGTCCCCTCGACCTAGTGATTATTGATCTTTGTAAAAGATATCAGGTCACTCTTGGCTAAATTCACCCTTCTCTATGGCGCATAGTAATCATATTGCGCTTCTTCTCTAGCAAGGCCGAGGGGCTAGAGTTTACTCTAAATCACCTCATGTGGTTGTATCGGCCTCGAATCTATCGGGGACTAATCAGGCTCCAACGCCGGGCAACGAAGGATCGGGGTTGGATGAGCCGTTTTGTACGGGTGAGGACCCGTGACATTATCCCGGAAAAGAAGATGTCGTTTCCTGAGGAGTGGAACTTCAACCGTAAGTGATCTTTTAAACTCTGTTCTTCGTACCTTTCTTCGACTCCGCCTGATATCCTCTTTCGATATGCAATTTTTCCTTGGATGCCTCAAGTGGTATCTGACCTCGAAGATTGGGTTCGGAAGTTATCCTCGACTTCCTCTTATGCCGAACGCGCATGGCGTGATTTGGGAAAAGGCAGATGGGAGGCCAAGAATCATGGTAAGGGCCTCCTTTTTCATGTTTTTGAGACATTTTTTTATACGTCATTCGTTACTAATTTTCTCTCATGCAGTCCTGACCAAGGATGCCATTTTGAGGCCTTCAAGTGGCGAGGAAGAAAACAAGTCCCCGATTCCGAAAATGAGGGAAGATAAGAAGAGGAAAATTATCTCGCAGTCCGAGGACCCCAAGTCCAAAACTCGAAGGGTGAAGAGAAAAGTAATCGCTCTCACGATGAACTCAGTCCAACGACTGAGAGTCGAAGAAGAGGAAAAGGAGGAAAATGCCTCGGCACTGGTGGTCCGATCTGGGAAAGTCGTCGAGGTCGCCAAACCTTCTGAGCCGACGGCAGCTGCTAAAATCAAGCCTCGTGTCGAGAAGGCATAATCGGGTCAGGATCCCGAATTACCTGAGGTCGATACCGTCTCTTGGCTATCTACGGCTACACCGGACGGGGCCGGTTCTGATACCCTGAAGATCGATCAGAGTATCCCAAGCGACTTGCTCGGGACCATGACAACAGGTCACTTGTCTTCTCTTCCCAACTTTTCTGAGGAGGCGTTGAGGGAAGCTCGAGAGTTGAAGACCCCTGATATGGGCGGAGGCTCTAGTGTAGGGGATCCTTTTCGGGATTGCTTTACTGGAGTCAATGATGCCTCTGATACTAGTGATGCTTCTATTCTTCTAGAAGACGCCAATCGTCTCATATCTCAGGTAATAATATGTTTTACTTTACTTTGTTTCTTTTATTCTCTTCTAAATCTGACTTGCATTTTACCTTTTTGTGTAAGCCCTTGCCAAGTTTCGAGCTGATCTCAGCCAGTGTGAGGCCGAGCTCCAAAAGCTCTCGGGGGAGAGGAACGCTCTGAAGCTTCTTTGTGGCCAAAAGGACGAGACTATAAAGGACCTTCAGGCGGATTTGGCCAAGGATTGTAAGGAAGAGGCCGAGCTAGATAAACAGGTGAGCATCCTTTTGATAGAGTACAGACTCGACCCAACTGTAGAGGTTAATACTTCGTTATCTCAGCTGCAACAACAGGTTGAAAAGATCGGGTTGCTTCGAGGAGAAGTCGATCAGGTCAAGGCCGAGTGTGATCGGTGGAAGGAGACTATGGACCGCCTGGATGCAAAAAAAGAAGCTACCTTGGCCAAGCTATTATCGGCCGAGGTTCAATTTCGGGGCATCAAATAGAAAAGTTCGGCCCAAGACAAGAGGATCAAGGAGCTCGAAACCGGGCTTGCTAAGGCCGAGGTGGAGATCGAGAAAACAAAAGTCATGGTGGACAAGTCCATTGCTATGTGCCGGGCTAATATTGAGGCTGCACAAATACAGCTAAGGGAGGCTTATGACCGAGAGCAATGGGTCATAGACTCGGCAAAGTGCCAATCCCGGAGGGAAACCCTCGAGAAAATCCATACTCGAGGTTTTGACCTCTCCGAGGAGATAGCCCGAGCCAAGGTGCTTGAGGCCGAGTCCAGGCAACTTACCTCCTTGGATGATGAAAATGATGATGAAGATCGCAGTCGAGGTGGATCTGATGAGGGGCCTGAAGGAGAAGTTGCTCCAGAAGAAGAGGTCGAAACCAGTCATAGTTAGGACTTAGTTTCCCTTTTTTGCAAGGCCTTGATCGGTCTCTTGTACATAACCTTTTTATCAATATATATATATAGAAAGAAACTTCTTTTGCCTTGTGAAATTTTTGTTGTTGCATCCTCTATAATCGAGCGAATACTAGTTCAAACTTAGAACAAAACCCTTAGGTTTTTTAGACACGCAAGGGTGAGTCCCCAAATAATATGCTCGAGATTTCAGATAGCTTAATCGACGTCATGACTGCACTGTTTTTATAACTAAGTTCGAGTATGTTTTGAACTTTAGAATAGAATAAACCCTTAGGTTTTAATCAAATAATGGGAAATTTTTGAATCTTGTAGTAACATACCCCTTAAGGTTTTATGACGGATCCTTGAACTCGGAATAGTGGAACCCTTTAGGTCTGAGTTGAGTGAGAACAAAGTCTCGAACTTAAAGTGTTGGTCCTTAGGCTTAATAGTTGAGTTGTTTGCTCGAACTTAAAGTGTTGTAGCCCATAGGCTTTATGATCGAGTGAGCGATTTTTCGAACTAGAAGTAAGATAACCCTTAGGCTTAATAGTCGAGTGAGTGACTACTCGAACTCGAACTCGAAGTAAGATAGCCCTTAGGCTTAATAGTCGAGTGAGTGACTGCTAGAACCCGAACTCAAAGTAAGACATCCCTTTGGCTTAATAGTCGAGTGAGTGATTACTCGCACTCAAACTCGAAGTATTGTAGCTCGTAGGATTTTGTGGTCGAGTGATTGCTCGAGCTCGAAGTAAGATAGCCCTTAGGCTTAATAATCGAGTGAGTGATTTCTCGAAATCTAAGTAAGATAGCCCTTAGTCTTAATAGTCGAGTGAGTCATTAGTCGAACTCGAAGTATTGATGCCCGTAGGCTTAATAGTCGAGTGAGTGACTGCTCAAACTCGAACTCGAACTCGAAGTAAGATAGCCCTTAGGCTTAATAGTCGAGTGAGTGATTGCTCGAACTCGAACTCGAACTCGAGGTAAGATAGCCCTTAGGCTTAATATCGAGTG
This sequence comes from Nicotiana tomentosiformis, assembly GCF_000390325.3. NCBI lineage: Eukaryota > Viridiplantae > Streptophyta > Magnoliopsida > Solanales > Solanaceae > Nicotiana > Nicotiana tomentosiformis. The sequence continues at coordinate 97,838,541 of NC_090812.1, read as the reverse complement.
AGTGCTCGAACTCGAGGTCGAGGTAAGATAGCCCTTAGGCTTAATAGTCGAGTGAGTGATTGCTCGAACTCGAACTTGATGTTTTGTAGCCCGTAGGCTTTTATGGTGTAAGTTTTTCAAAACTCCTTCGGTAGTGGTCGGCCCTTAAGCCTATTTGAATCATGAAGCAGAATGAGATTTTCAAAATATGAGATATCGGTAAAGAAGTCATTATACATGTGTTCGTATTTTGTGACAGGGCTTGAGCAAAACTATGCAGGCATGGTTCATTTTGACCATTTGGCCCTTACATCTTTCCCTATCGAGACCCTGTTTGACATGAATTCATATCCCTGTTTGACATGAATTTGATATGAAATAAGTCTCTTGTATTGAACTCGATTTATTCGAGGTTGATTGTAAAGAAGCCTTGGATACTATTGAATTGTCCTCAGGTAGCAATAGTTGTTGCCTCGTTAAAAACCTCACCGGAAAAACCCGGTTGGGATAAAAACCGATCTAAGGAAAAAAGAGTGCATCGCATACTTTAAAACCCGAGGTCTCGACGTCTTTAGTCGAACTCCTGCAATGAGTTAGCGTCGAATATATATATAAACAAAAAAAGGGAGAAAATTATACCTTAACAATAATATCGTTTGAGAAGTGATATGTTCCAGTTGTTCGGTAATGGTTCGCCATCCGTCGCTCTGAGTTAATAAGACTCTTTTCCGATATATTGAGGACTTAATAGGGTCCTTCCCAATTCTGGTAGAGCTTTCCTTCATTAGGATCTCGAGTGTTAATGGTGACCTTCCTTAGGACTAAGTTTCCGGCCCTGAATTGGCATAAGTTAATTCTTCTATTGTAGTACCTTTCGATTTATTGCTTTTGTTCAGCCATTCGAACAAGTGTCGCTTCACGTTTTTCATCTAATAACTCGAGGCTATTATTCATAGCCACGTGGTTTGATTCCTCCGATGTATGTCAAAACCTTGCGCTGGGTTCTCCGACTTCGATTGAAATTAAGGCTTCGGAGCCATACACTAAGGAAAACAAAGTTGCCCCCGCACTGGACTTCAATGTTGTTCGATATGCCCAAAGGACTTCGGGCAGAATTTCTCTCCATTTCCCTTTAGCTTCATTCAGCCTTTTGTTTAGGCTTAGAATCATAGTCTTGTTCGTCGATTCAGCCTGTCCGTTCCCACTAGGTTGATACGGTGTTGATAATATCCTTTTTATTTTATGGTCTTCGAGAAATTTTGTCACTTTACTGCCGATAAATTGCTTACCATTGTCGTATACTATTTCTGCGGGTATCCCAAATCGACATACGATGTGATCCCAGATAAAATCTATAACCTCTTTTTCTCTCACTTTCTCGAACGTCTGTACTTCAACCCATTTAGAGAAATAGTCAGTCATAAACAAAATGAACTTAGCTTTACCTGTGGCCGATGGTAGAGGGCCGACGATATTCATCCCCCATTTCATGAATGGTCATGGGGATAAGACTGAATGAAGTTTCTCTCCGGGCTGATAGATCATCAGTGCAAACCTTTGACATTTATCACATTTTCGAACAAACTCCTTAGTGTCCTTTTCCATGCTATCCCAGTAGTATCCTGCCCTAATGATTTTTTGAATCAGTGGTTCGGCGCCAGAGTGGTTCCCACAAGTGCCTTCATGGACCTCTTATAAAACATAATTGGTGTCTCCTGTTCCTAAGCATACTGCCAATGGTCCATCGAACGTCCTTCTGTATAATGTTCCATCTTCAGCCAACGTGAATGGAGCAGCTTTGGTTCGTAGGGCCCTCGATTCTTTAGGGTTTGATCGGAGTTTTCCGTTCTTCAAGTATTCAATATACTTATTCCTCTAATCCCAGGTTAAGCTTGTAGAATTTATCTCGACATGACCTTCCTCGATTACGGATCTCGAAAATTGAACGACAGTCCCCGGGTCGATCTCATCTTCCTCGATCGATGATCCCAAATTTGCGAGTGCATCGACCTCACTGTTTTGTTGTCGGGGCACATGTTGTAAAGTCCATTCCTTAAAACGGTGCAAAGTTACCTGTAGTTTGTCCAAATACCTTTGCATTCTATCCTCTCGAACATCGAAGCTTTTGTTTACTTGGTTCACCACTAGTAAAGAGTCACATTTGGCTTCAATGAATTATTGCTCCCAAGCTTTTAGCTAGCTCGAGACCTGCAATCATGGACTCGTGCTCGGACTCATTGTTAGTCAACCTAGAAGTTTTGATAGATTGCCTAATAGTGCCACTTGTGGATGGTTTCAAAATGATGCCAAGTCCGGACCCCTTTACATTCGAAGCGCCATCTGTGAAGAGGGTCCAAACCCCCGATGATGTACCTGATTTTAACAAGAGTTCTTTTTCAACTTCGGGTACGAGGGTTGCCGTGAAATCGGACATGAAGTCCGCTAAAATTTGAGATTTGATGGCCGTACGGGGTTGATATTCGATATCGTACCCAATGATTTCTACAGCCCATTTGGCCAATCGGCCCGATAATTCGGGCTTGTGCAAAATATTACGAAGTGGGTAAGTGGTTAACATGCATATGGGGTGACATTGAAAGTATGCTCTTAACTTTCTAGAGGCGCTTATCAGTGCAAGTGCCAATTTCTCTAAGTGTGGATATCTAGTTTCTGCTTCTCCTAAGGTTCGACTTACATAATAAACAGGAAATTGCGTACCTTGCTCTTCTCGAACTAGTACGCCACTTACCGCGATTTCCGATACCGCCAAGTATAAGTAAAGTTTCTCATCTGCTTTCGGTGTGTGAAGTAGCGGTGTGCTTGACAAGTATCGCGTCAATTATTCTAATGCTTGTTGGCATTCCGGGGTTCAGGCAAAATCGTTCTTCTTTTTGAGTAGAGAGAAGAATCTGTGGCTTCGATCCGACGACCTCGAAATGAATCGGCCTAAGGTGGCTATCCATCCGATTAGCTTCTGCACGGATTTTACTCTATCCACGACAGTGATGTCTTCGATGGCCTTGATTTTATCGAGGTTGATCTCGATTCCCCGATTCGATACCATAAAGCCAAGGAACTTACCCGAACTAACCCCGAAAGCACATTTATCGGGGTTGAGCTTCATGTTGTATTTCCTTAAAATTTCGAACGTCTCCTGCAAATGAGTCAAATGGTCCTCTGCGTGCAGGGACTTAACTAGCAGTCATCAATATGAACTTCCATTGACTTACCTATTTGTTTTTTGAACATTTTATTTACTAGGCATTGGTAAGTAGCTCCTGTATTTTTTAGCTCGAAGTTTATTACGTTATAACAATATGTTCCACACTTTGTGATAAATGAAGTCTTCGCTCGGTCCTCCGGGTTCATTTGAATTTGTTTGTACCCGAAATAGGCATCGAGAAAAGTAAGGATCTCGTGGCCGGCCATAGCATCGATCATGCGATCGATGTTAGGTAGTGGAAAAGAATCTTTGGGGCACGCCTTGTTTAAATCTTTATAATCTACACACATTCTAAGTTTGTTCCATTTTTAGGGACTACAACTACATTGGCTAACCATTCGGGATATTTTACTTCCCGAATCAACCCTATTTTGAGAAGTTTAGTTACCTCGTCCTTTACGAATAAGTGTTTTACCTCGGACCGAGGTCTTCTTTATTGTTTCACCGGTTTGAACCTAGGGTCCAGGCTCAGCCGGTGCGTTGTTATAGATGGTGGGATCTCTGTCATATCTAAATGGGACCAAGTAAAACAATCTATATTATCGATAAGAAGATGAATAAGTTTTTTCCTGAGTTCGAGGGTCAATCTCGTTCCCAGGTATACCTTTCTCTCGGGCGGATACTCGATCAATATAACCTTTTCCAGCTCTTCGACCGTTGATTTGGTGGCGTCAGAATCTTCTGGGATGATAAAAGTTCGAGGGGTCAGAAAATTCTCCTCCTCTTCTTTTATTTCCTGCTTCCTTGATTCGGTCGATGCTGGCGGTTGTGATTTCTATTTAACTTCTCGTTTACCTTTGTTGCTTGACCTTTTCGAGGTTGATAGTGTCGATATCGGTGTTACCTCATTGACCGTAAATATTTCCTTCGCAGCATGCTGCTCCCTGTACAATATTTTTACACTGCCCGATGTTGGGAATTGCATTACTTGGTGGAGAGTCAAAGGTACTGTCCTCATATTGTGGATCCAAGGCCTTCCGAGTAGGGCATTATACCTCATGTCGCACTTGATTATGTGGAACTTGGTATTTTGGATGGTCCCATCCATTACTGGTAAAATAATCTCCCCTTTAGTTGTTTCACTAGCCATATTGAAGTCATTTAAGACCCGAGCTGCGGGCACAACTTTATTTTGTAGACCGAGTTGCTCCACGACCCTCTATCAAATGATATTCGTAGAGCTACCCGGATCCACTAAAATACGCTTAACTTGAACTTTACTTAATAAAATAGAAATTACCAGAGCGTCATTGTGTGGCTGAGAGATGCCTCCGGCTTCTTCGTTGTTGAATGATAACATGTCTTTGGGCACATAATCTTGGGTTCATTTTTCTCCAGTGATCGGTATCTTTGTGCATTTGAGTATGGGTCCTTGTGGAATGTCGACCCCACCGACGATCATGTGAATGATATGTTGAGGTTCCTCCTGTTTATTTTTTGTGTTGGCGTCTCTCTCTCTGAAATGGTTCTTGGCTCGCTCGCTGAGGAACTCTCGAAGGTGGCCCTCATTGAATAGACGGGCTACCTCTTCCCTTAATTGTCTGCAATCCTCGGTCTTGTGACCATGTGTGCTATGATATTTGCACATTGAATTTGGGTTTCTTTGGGAAGGATCGGTTTGCATGAGTCTAGGCCACCTTGTATCTTTGATCCTTCTGATTGTCGATACAATGCCCGATGCATCGATGCAAAAGTTGTATTCTGATAATCGAGGTGCCTCTATAGGATCGACATATTTGTCAAAACCACTTTTGCTCATAAGTCCCCGAGAATTCTGTCCTCGAACACTTCTTCGATTGTTCCGGTCGGAATTGCGTCCTGAACCATCGTTCCTTCGATTTGTGGTGTATAGTTGATATTGGTCTCTATTTGACCTTGTCTCTCTGTCGATGTCCCTCTGGTTTTTAATAACCATACTGATCCGGAAGAAGCTCCTAATTAGTCATCTTCGACCCTAATTTTTAACTGATATCGATTGTGCACATCTGCCCAAGTTATAGCTCGATATTCGATCAAATTTTGTTTTAGGCTATGTGATGCTATCGAACTTCTCTCGTTCAACCCTTGGGTGAAAGCTTGAACGGCCCAATCATTTGTGACCGGTGGCAATTCCATGTATTCCATTTGAAATCGGGACACGAACTCCCTCAGCATTTCATTATCCCTTTGTTTTACTTTGAAAAGTTCGGATTTCCTTGTTGCGACTTTTATGGCACCGGCGTGTGCCTTTACGAAAGAATCTGCTAGCATGGCAAATGAGTCGATGGAATTCGGTGTCAGGTTGTGATACCAAATCATTGCTCCCTTCGAGAGGGTCTCTCCGAATTTTTTCAACAACACAGATTCAATTGCATCATCTTCTAAATCATCACCTTTGATGGCACACATGTATGAGGTGGCGTGTTTGTTGGGGTCGGTCGTTCTGTTATATTTGGGAATTTCGGGCATACGGAATTTTTTAGGGATTGGTTTTGGGGCTGCACTCGAGGGAAAAAGCTTTTGCATGAATTTTTTGGAATCCAACCCTTTTATCATTGGTGGTGCCCCGGGGATCTGATCGACCCTGGAGTTATACGTTTCTAATTTTTTATCGTTTGCTTCGATCCGTTTTGTGAGCTCCTCGAGTATCTTAGCAATTTCGGGAGTAGTCCCCGATTCTTGCTCATTTGACCTTACTATGGCCGGCTCCGTTCTGTGCATAATTTCTCGAGGTGGACTGGGCTCCGGCCTGCTCGATACCTGGGTTTGGCTCTGTAACTGATCTATCCCTACATGTTGGGCTTGCTGCATTTCAAAAATGATACGCAAGCTGACTCCGTTTTCCTCAACGTTATGGGTGTCTCGAGCTGCAGATCGAGTACCATCATGAATACTATTTTCGGGTTCAGAACGTTGGTTTTCCTCAAGGGCCATATGCGAATTGACGTCTAGTGGTACTTCGACTCGAGCTTCAGGTACGTCGACTCAAGCTTTAACGGCATCGACAAGCGGCCTTCCGGCCCTGGAAGTTAAATTATTGGTTTCATCTTGAAGGCCGGCTTCGTTGTTGATTGGTAAAGCCATTAATCGAGGGTTTGCCATTGCTAATCCGAAGTCAAAGACACTTTCAAAAGACAAGCATAAAATAGTGTGTGTTTTAGATTTGGATCAAATAACCACTGTTATCCTTAGCCCCACGGTGGGCGCCAAACTGTTTACCCGAAAAATCGGATAGAGTTGAATTTGTGTGTAGTTCTAAGGGTATGTGGTATAACTTGATACAAATCGTAAAGAGAAATGGAAATATCCAATCTTGACCAAAAAGAATGAAAGATAAACACAGTTGAAAGGAGGAAAAAGAATGAACAAAATAAGATGAAGTAATGGAACTCAAAAAAAGGTTAATCTTTCAATATGAGAAAATAGTACTCTTGTTACGATGTGTGAATGTCTTGATCCCCTTACATAAACAACAGTCATTCCTTTTATAGTGGAGGGATCCTACTTTAGATATAATAAAAAATACATAGTGGGGAACCCATGATGAATTAGCTTTTCCCTAATTCCCTCCAGGATTCTCTCTCCTAGTGTGGTTGCAACGGCTCTTGTCTGTGAGCTCGATATTGACTCGAGCTCTCGATCTTGACTCAAGCTCGACTCTGACTCGGAGTCCGGTGTTGATTTGGGGTCGGTGCCGGCCGGTTCATGAATCTTAAGCTCGATAATTTCGCTTCGCCTCATGGTTCGATTTGGGCTCGAACTCGGTAATGATATCGAGCTTGATATTGATCGGTCCTAGAACTCGAAGCTTGATGACCTAACTTCGGATCTCAACCTGATATTACGAAGATACTCTTCGATCAAAGTATTACTATCTCGACCAGTTCGTACGACGGACTAATCAGTTTTGGCTGTATACACTCGTGTAGAACATAACGAAGGGAGTATTGCAAAGTCTATATGATGCTAGTGTTGTAAGCTTTAGTGATGTTTGAGGTTTCATATCTTTGATTATTTATAGGGATTCTTGATTAGATATGGCTTACATTGTGTATCCACAAAAAAGGAGCAAAAAAACAAGACTTTTATCAGTTGCACTCTTATGGGTCCTATGATCCCCTTGTGCTGGTTAGAAGTGTAATAAGTATAATCTTTTGAGATGATGTGGCGTAGAGAGTTTACATCATGATCTTGAAGAGATTAAGAGATAAAAAGTTATTAAAAGTTATTTTTAGGCAAAAATGGCTTCCTGGCCACTTAAACTTGTGTCAGTTTGCCAACTCGGTAGACAAACTTATATATTTCTCATTTTAACACCTCAACTTGACGAACTGAATACAAATAAACACGTTTGATTATTGATTACGCTTATGTGGCAACAACAGGCTGATGTGGCCAAAGTGCGTGACAATCACGATAATAAAGAGCGTCAGAATAGAATTTTGGCTGAAAAAATACTAAAAAATGGGAAAAGAAAAGATTAAAAAAGGAAAGGATAAAAAGCTCCTAAAGAAGAAAAAGGGAAAACAATATACTCCCTACACCTACGCCCCTGCCCCTACGCCTACCCAACCTTTCTTTCCCCCTTACCCTCCTTTTTCCCCTTCTCTAGATTTTTGCTCTTTCCCCGCCGCCCCCATTTTCGTCCACCAAACCTCTCTTATCCAATCTTACCCTTTAAAAAACAACCACAACTCCATCAAATCAAATACCACGCCATCATCTTCTTGAACATCGGAAAAGATTTTTAAGAAAAAAGTCTACTATAAAAATCTCTATTTTCAATATTGTCCATTAAAAATCACCTTAAATTTAAGACTACCGGAATCTTCATCGCAGACGGCAAAAGTCGGCAAGCACCATCACAAAAATAAGAACGCGGTCATCATCATATTTTACCATAAAAGATGGAGCTTATGGCCTAAAATACTTCACCATGACTACATATCTCTGTTCACCTCTCTTAGATAACACTCAAATACACTACAAACACTTCTCAAACATCTGAAATTAAATTTATAGAAAAGTAAAATTGTTCTCTATGGATCGTTCCTCCGGCCAACCCCACCTGAAATATTCTCCACTGTTTGGAAGAAAAGATCGATAATCCGGCAGAACGTATTTTCATTTATGGTAACCATTCCCTGCATTCTTGAAGCTGCTATGCTCGTTTGAACACCTCCTTAGCACTATTATTATATTCAATTTATGGTTTTCACTAATGGTTGAAGGTTAGATTTTAGAAGGTTAGAGGAAGAGGAAGAGATGAGATGAAAAGAAAAGAAGATATAAAAAATAATTTAAAATCTGGTAAGTTGTGTTTTTTAAAAAGTGGGCCCCATATTTTACACATGTCAAAGAATAAAAAGCCTAGTATATAACGTGTCATTCATGTCATAGCGAGTGAACATCATGTTCAATCGAAAGTGTTTATTTGCATTCAGTTAGTCAAGTTGAGATGTTAAAACGGGAAAGATATAAGTTTGTCTACCGGGTTGGCAAACTAACACAAATTTAAGTGGTCAGGAGTCCATTTTCCCTTATTTTTATTAGCACTAGTATCCGTACACGCGTGATGCACGGATCAATTAAAAAAAATAGAGCGAAAAGAGATATATGTATATTGCAGATTAAATTTAGCGATCACAATCAAAACAATTAAAATAAAACATAAATAGATGAATTTTATCAGATTGTCTCTATATTATTATTGGTAAGAACTACCAATCCGAAGTGACTTGTTAAAAATAGCCCTATGCGTGAAATATTTGGTCTTGCTTTTTATGTAAAACATTTGTTCCTCATTATGAGTTAAAAACTTAGCAGCAGAAGAAGAATCTAAAAGTTTAATTTCTTCGCGAAAAAATCAGCTAACTCATTTAGCTTTACTAATATATCCAACAGCTTGCTACTTCCTTTTAATAAGCTACATGACAACAGAAAAAAAAATTAAAGAGAGACCAAATATATACTCCTACTAATCCATAAGAACTTAAAGTATGTTCTACATTAGTTGATCAAATAAATCGACCAACTTACTTGAATTACCGTCAATAGAGTTTTTAAATACCCCAAATATCATGGGTTAAATTAGATAAGAACTACTTCATTATAGTGTGCTCTATTGAAGATAATAGTCTGGTCATAATCTTGTAACCACAAAAGTTGCTAGTGGCATATGGAGCCTATCCGATATTAAAGAATAGATGTGATTTAATGGAGAAGACGAATCTCCAGTAAATCATTCAATCTTTACAAGAAATAATAGTACTTCTTTCCGATCCTTTCTTCATTAAGGATATCAGCTAACGCCGAAAGAATAGTACTTGTTTGCAAGAAATACTCTGCAATTTGTAAAAGCAAAAAACGTGATTAAATGACAAATAATATAAGATTGCAATTTGCAATCCAATCTAGAACATAAGATTTACACCACATGGACAATGAAAAAACATACTCATGAAAATATCATTTTCTAACAATATGACATTTGCTTGATATTTTGGAAAACAATTTAAAGCTCACTTCTATAAATACTTCGTGTATAATAGAACACATAGATGAAGTTGCGCATGATAATCATAGTCCTATTTCTGATTATATTTCATATAATTGAGTAAAAGAAAAAAGACTATTAAAATGTAAAATGTGAGATAACTTGGAGGGAGAAGTCTGGGTAAAGAAAGTTATAACATAAACTTGAACAAAGAGTCAAAGAGATCATGGCTAAACTTGGAAAGTAAAAGAGTAGAAATCCTACTATGGCATACCTAATGTTCAAAATAAATTACACCACCCTGAGCTAGGGTCCAATACAGAGTGAAAGATAGAAGTTTAAGGGGAAAATAATGTAGATGGCAATATCTGCAACCAAGATTTACAGCAAATTCACCTGAAAAATCAAGCTGAAAATGAAGAAGTTGTTACTAAAGAAAATGTACTATAGTTTCTGAAAAATCAAGCTGAAAATCAAGCAAATTGATTCACCAACTCCAACCTCTATCAATTCTTTTATCAAGATGCTATATGGAAAATCTAGTTATAGGTAATTCTACAGAAAAAAGTGCAAGCAGAATACCAAGAGTGGTCTAGGATTCACATAGTTGACTTCGTGGGTTTATCAAAGAACTTTTCCGTGAGACTTATCCTCTGATTGTGGATGATGGAAGCGAAAGTACAACAACAACAACAACCCAGTATAATCTCACTAGTGGGGTCTGGGGAGGGTAGTGTGTACGCAGACCTTACCCCTACCCTGGGGTAGAGAGGCTGTTTCCAAATGACCCTCGGCATCCTTCCCTCCAAGAACTCCCCACTTTGCTCTTGGGGTGACTCGAACTCACAACCTCTTGGTTGGAAGTGGAAGCGAAAGTAGAAAGAGGAAAAATAGAAAATGACTTTTACGTTCGAAACTTGCCGAAGGCAAAAACTTGGTATTTAAATGAAGGGTAGACAACAACTTTGCTTCAAAAAGTTAGTTAGTAGAAGTATGTCTAATGGTTGCTAAAAATATTTTGTACTGCTTGTCACACCTCCTTTTTTCCGAGGGGATAAAGGAATTTTTTAATTTAAGTGACATTAATCGAAATGGGATTATGTATTTAGTTCAGAGTCGCCACTTGGAATAATTTATGGTGTCCCAAGTTACCGGCTTATTTTAGAATCCCAAATCGAGAAAATTTGACTCTATTTTTATGGTCCGCAAATACAGAAGACCGGGTAAGGAATTATGTTAATCCGGAAGAAGGTGTGAGGTACTCCCGAGTTTCGTGGTTCTAGCACGGTCGCTTAACTATTAATAATTGGCTTAATTATCTGATTTATTACAAGTTTTAAACCTATTGTGCATTTTTATCCTTTTAAAACCGCTTTTTAATTATTTATGGAATTTGTTTGAACAAGTCGCGATGTCGCGCAATCGTTTATTTTTGTACACATTGTGAATCGCGTCACGGGAACCGTACCCACGATCTACAACATGTTTATTTTAATTAGTATTAGAAGTTGTGGTCGGGTCATATGAAATACACATCCGAATGAGATTTACGTATCGTGACCATGCCACGGGAACCGTACCCATAGTCACGATGATTTATTATTAATCGTGCCTAAAACAGATCTAACGAGTATTCATGATTCTCCTAAAAGAACTAATTTGAGGTTATTGCAAGGCCACGAATTATGGAAAGTCAATGTGGATGAATGTGTAAAGATTGAGAAAATTCAAAAACTATTCTGATTCAACAAACATACAATTTTAACTTAATGTCTCCAATAGTTGGCATGAACTTAAACAATTAGGATGTTCCAAAATAACACAAATGGCGATGAAAGAATACGTCAAAAATGGAATCAAGAATTATTCAAACTTCAAGATTAGTTTCACAAAGATTTACATGCCGAATGAAGACTTCTATAATAACAGACACTTGAAATCAACTAAGAGCTTGATTCATGAATTCCAAGTAGTATGCACAAAGTTTAACACGAGATTTACAGTCAAAACAAGCCTAACGAAATTAATAAGCAGGAATCAATTATGGCAAACTAAAGCTTGGGTCGTGTATCTCAACATAGGGTACAAGAATGTTGAACATGAAAAGGAGCCTAATAATTCAAATACAGTTTCACACCGAAACCCAGAAAAGCCAGTCAAAACAATACCAAACAGTCCATTCAAATCAAAATATTAAAGTTTATGTTTCAGCGAAATACTTTCACAATCAAAAACCTTTAAACTTCATTCATCAGTGATAAAATTCAGATGCATCTGACCATGGAATAAGTATAGACATTCATTCTTTTTAATAAACTTAGACCAATTTTATATTATACAACTCATTTCAACCTAAATCCCTCGTCATGCTTTTTACCACGCAAGAAATGGAAGGAGATAGAAATGAACCTGAACGGACTTGCATGGAAGAAAAAAAAAACTACTGAAATCCGGAATTCAACATGAACGGTGACCGAAAATCAACACTTCGAACAGCAACGAACTCAAAACACCTTCAAACTCAGTCAAATCCCATAATTCGAAAACAGAGAATTCGAACTGAAGGGGAAAAACCGATTTTTTTTGAATTTCTGAACCAAATGTCAAGACTAATGTTCAAATTAAGAGCATATTTGTAAGATTTTTTTTCTGAAATCTAGAAGAAACAAAGAAATCAAATTCGAATTTGAGGAAGAAGAATTTTTTTTTATTTAAAAAACCCAGTTTTCTTATCTAATTTTTATACCCCTCCTTTTCTATCTTCTTAAAAAAATATCCTCACCTTATATAACCTTTCCAAATCTTCGAACCTTCTGCCCTTCTCCCCCAAATCCGAAAAATTCTCAAATCTCTTTGTGTGAACGATTTTTTGGGACAAATGGAGGGCATGATCAATCCATGGCTCCCATTAATCTAAAAATCGCCCAACAAAGAATCTATAGTGTGAAATCCGGAAGGAATAATTTCATTTTGTCAGAAATCCGTTAGGATTAGAGTGACGTGGAAGAGGGAGAGAGGAGGGAATCATGTGAGTGAGTTTGGGCGAGTGACTCAGCCGGTTTGGACGTGGTGAGGGCGACAGTGACGTGGAAGAAAGAAGTGGTTGCGGCTGGTTAGGGTAAGTTTAGGTTTAGAGTTTGTTAAGTGTTATGTTTTATTTAGGGTGTGGGAGTGAATCTTGGCCATGGGATTAAGGGGATGGATGGCTAGGATTTAAGAGGGAGATGGAGCGGGTTAGACGGGTAATTGGGCGGGTAAGGGCTGATGGGTCAAGGAAAATTGGGCCACTGAACAATGGCTTCGGCCCAAACCGGAACCTAACAAAGCCTTTCTTTTATTTTTATTTTCTTTTCTTGAATTTTTAAATCCTAATAAAATTAATTAAAACCCTAAGTTAAGTTATAAAACAATCTAATTTGTAGAATTGAATTAATTATCTATTTTAACATTAAAATAATTAATTAACCTAAAACTAATGAAAGGAAAATACTAATTTTAAAACTAAAAGCTAAATATGTAAAAATGACCAATATTTTTTAATTTTTTATTTAATAATGCAATTAACTTATGTAATTAAATTCTAAATGCAATTAAGACTTAAAATGCTATGCATGAAATATTTTAGACATTTTTGATATTTTTTTCATGATTTTAAAATGTTAAATATGCAACTAAATGCAATTAACAAGAAATTCCTAAAAATTAAAATAATTAAAAAATCTATTTTAAATTTGTAGGAGTATTTTTCGTCGGACAAAAATCACGTGCTCACACTGTTTCTACAGATCACAAAAGAAAAAAAGAGAGAAAAAAGAGCAACCCTCTTTTGTACTGTTTTACTTACTAACAGTAATGATGCAAGCCAAAACAACAAAGAGATTCACAAAGGACACCTAAAAGTAACATAAGTTCATAATAAAAAGGTAATATTTTTAGTACCTGTCCAGATCAAGGATTGGACTATACACAAGTGTTTTAGCAGTGGCGGACCTAGAATTTTGTGCAAGCGGGCTCAATCTTAAAAGTACATAACTTTAATCATAAAATAGTAGTTGTCAAGTGGGTTCAAATAAAATATATATACAAAATTTACACAGCTTTAATCCTAATTTATATATATACATAGTAGTATTGTTTGATGAAGCGGATTCAGTTGAACCCGCTTGCAATCACGTGCGTCCGCCACGGCAAAGTAGCTATAATAAAATGCCACGCTTGATTGTAGCAAAGTGATTCTGCAAACCAAAACATCCTTGTATATGTTTCTAAGAAGACAAAGAGAAGGAGAAAGAATGATGCAACTTTGCTTAAAAAAGTTAGTTAGGAGAATTATGTCTAATGGCTGCTATAAATATTTTTGTACTGCTTATACATATCACCAGAAAAAAAGAAAGAAAATAAAGAGGAATAGGATCAAGCCTCTATTGTACTGTTTTACTTACTAACAGTAATGATGCAAGTCAAAACACCAAAGAGATTCACAAGGACATCTAAAAGTAAATCTCAGAATAAAAAGGTAATAAAGAGATTCGCAAAGGACACCTACAACACAACTGGAGAAACAACGGCAGGTTTATCAATTAAGCATAATAAAGATAAGCTTTTCTACCGGACAGAGAATAAAACAATCTTAATATATCAGTGCACTAAAGTTAAGCAGCATTCAACAGATTACTCCACAAATCAAAAAGGGCATGAGGAATAGCACTAAAGTTGAGCCTAGACAGGAATGCATGTACATGTAAAAGAGCACAGAGTTTCGGATGGGAAAGGAGCAGAGTTCTAGCCATATGACTCGTAGCAGAAAAGCATATAATAGATTTGAAACTTGATATTGGAAGAATAGTCACGCATCAAAGAGTGTATACACGTCCATGAATATTTATTCACTTCTTTTTTACTGCGATTCATACGTGCCTCCATGAAATTGTGGTAGTGAGTAAACATTCTAAACATCAGCATTCCTAGGGAAATAGCAATATAAATATAAAGTAGCTAAACACTTTCAAATAGCTATATTGTTATTTGAAAGGATTTGATAATTCTGTATCAAATAGCTATGTTGCTAAACACTTTATATTTATAATATGTCCTTATTTAACTGATTAAGAGGATACATGCACTTCATAGAATTCCGAAGGAATAGAATTTGCTAACATTTCTTTTCGTTTAGTCTTTCTCATGTGTCAGCTTTATTCCAAATAAATGTTTACATTCTGAATTATGCCATGAAACTAATATGAAAATTTAATACCAGAACAGTTTGATTTTTATATTCAAATAATTCCATTATATCTTTACTAATAAAACTTATTCTACCTACTATGTCATACCTTGAAGCAACCAATGAAAAGTGAAATGATGGTTGCTAGTCCATCTTCCCGTACAATTTAAATAAAGTGATTGCCTGCAAATATAGATAAATAATTTAACATTAAAAAAATATCATTTTACTGGAAATTTTCAGGGAGATTTGTCAGATTACACATTCACATACCAGCAAAATGGAACGATATAATATTATCAAGCTATTCTTCTAGTCTACAAAGTTTATTTTCATGACGTTGTTTATTCTCCCAAGAAAAGAAAAGTGGAAGGTAAAAGTGAAGATGAAGATTCAACAAATTATTTACATAATTGTAAGAGGACCATACAAGTCAAAACTCCAAGTCATCTACTAAATTACGATATATGAAAAAGCATAGTATAGCAAAAACAGAATACTAAAGCTTAAAACTCATAGCAAAAGAAACTTTAAATGATAAACAATAGTAACCATGTAAATGTCCTATGTTACTTCCATTCATCATACGCAAGAATTCATAAGAAGCATCAAATTTTTCCATTTTACAATACCCATCAATGAAAGCAGTATAGATAAAGTTTCTCACTTCAGGTGTCTTTCCTAAAGAAATCCTATGTGTCGGTTCATTCTATAGCCTTCCAAACAGTGAGTTGTATACCACCATAGTCAATATGTGGTATCGTATAATAAGACATTGATAGAGTTTATGTTATCAAGAATAAAGGCATACACAAGAGTTATTGATTCATTAACGATAGACCCTCATGAGTGCTTTCAAAGGACATATTCAATTCTTGTTGTAATATCAATTTTATTTCACTTTTGTGCCAAGGTATTTCTCTTAATTTGTTTCATCACTTTTGATATTAAACTGATGAACACCTGGTGCTACAGGTTAGGTAACCCAAGCTCGGTTGTAGCACAACCATCGGATGTTAGTAATCGATTTGGAACTTTACCAAGGGGAATTAAGTTCCTAAAAATTTACTAAAAGATGTGTAACTAACAAAATAAAAATTATCAATGTTCCTTTGTTAGAGTTTTCATTTGTCATGTGATGTCATTCTGATCATTAGCTAAAATAGATATACAAATCCATTTCCTTAAGTTATTGGTTGAACCTTTGGATAAGAGATCTGTCAACACTTGCGTGAATGTGGTCGCCCTACAAAAATACTCAATTAGTTAAATGAAAAAGTTATTCTGTATATGACTTTAATAGATGAAACTCAATTATTAGTAGTGTATTTCTAATTTTATTGAACAATTTAGAACAGAAAAGAAAGAAGCAAAAAGAACGAAAAGCGCGGATAGGGGCAGTGAGCCAAAGAATTGACTTGTTTCCCCATAACTGTGATATCCCACAATAGATAGACGTCTACCTGCTACGAATTAGGCATTGTGTTTAAAATAAAAATTATAGAAGCTATTGAGCTTTGTGGCCGCGTCCACGACAAAGCAAACATACTTTCATAAACGCATATCAAACATAACAGCATCAATTAGTAGGAGAACAATAATATGCTTATAATGTACCAAATCATCTATGATAACATGGTTCAGTGAACTTACAATGAAAAAGATAGAATAGCTTCTATCCAGAATTCCTGCTTGATGTGCACAAAGGAGAAAGAATTACCGATTGTTAAAGTAGAAAACTGATTTCAAAAGGGAGTGAAATCGTAGTGTGAGATCGTGGGAATGAATGTCGAATCTGTAGGAATTGATATGTTTCAGGTTTCACGCATGGAGGGAAGAGTTATATTAAGCGTGGGTTTCAGTGTATAATTTTAATTTGAAAAAATTATTTCCTTAAAAAAAATATAGATATTTTATTATTTTAAAATTCAAATTTTAAAAATAAACTAATTTTACCTAACTTAACTAATATTGTCTCAAAACTGCCACATGGCATTTTCTTCAAACGACACTTGGCAAATTCTCATGGGTGACTTCCTTCCTATTAATATTAGATTTCTTTCATAAAATATTATTTTTTAGTGTTGTTTATATTTTTTTTCTTCTTCGTTTCCTTTTCTTTTCTCTCCTCTACTATTAACAAGATCGCCAGAAAATATTTTTTGGTGAACCTTTCTTGCCGGAATTGAATTTGCCCTTTCCTAAGATTAAATATTAAGAGATTCAGTGGGGTGAAGAAGAAGAAACTCGGCTATGAGCTGCCGGAAAAATCTCAGATGACCGAACTCTCTCTCCGGTGATCTTCGCAGGTGACTGTCACTATTCTCATCCTAAAATGGTGGAGAAAGAAATGACGGGAAAAGGTGAAAAAAAGTGGTGAAAAAAAAGAAGAAGAAAAAAGGAAGAATTCATGGATTCTGAGTAGCTATCACATTTCCGATCATCTTCTCCGACAACTTTTTTTTGTTGGTCATTTTCTCCGGCGACCGGAGGAAGAAAGATGAACAGAAAAAGAAGTGGGAAAAAATAAAGAAAAAGAATGAAGAAGGCGGCATCACTATATTAATCTAAAGAAAAAAAAGGATGAAAGCATGAAATTTGAAGGGTTACAAGGAGAGATTGGAAAAAGAAGAAAAAGGAATCGATTTGAGGATGATGAGAAGGAATTTGCTACGCCTAAGGGAGGGGGGCAGATTTTCTTTGGGTTGGGACCTGGGGTGGGATTGACATAAAGACTGCGTAGTTTTTAAATTTTTTTTAGTATAAATATGTGTCTGCGCGTCTATCACCTACTAGTTTTAGAGTATGCTTTTCCGCGTAAGGAGGTCGTTTGGTAGAAGATATAAGAATAGTGCTGAATACAGTGTATTAGTAATACTGATCTTAGTAATGCTGACAATAGTTATGCTGGCATTAGTTATGCTGAGATTATTTTTTATCCACTGTTTGATTTGGTGTATTAAAACATTGCATAATTTTTAAAAAATTGGGTGTTTACAAATGTACCCTCCACAATTTTTAACTTTATCTATAAAAATTAACTTTATAGATAACAAAACAAGAAAGGCTGGGGCTCTTTTGATGCTCCATTTTCACAGTATGTTGCTCAATGAAGTGAATCTAGGTAAAGTTGTGACGTTAATTCAAAACTAGATGTGGATACATTATGTGCATAATAATCACTTGTTTGGAACGATAACATGGTCAGTCATATGAAATTCCCACTATTTACACATAACAAGAGATCATGTAATATAACATGGTCAGTCACATGGAACTCCCACTATTTACACATAACAAGGGATCAGGTAATAGTAAAACTTTTCATTATTGAATTGAAATTGATGGTCTATTGCTCTTTGACTTCCAACCTCCTCAAGCAAACAAGAATATATGCTCTAAAATGGAGCAATTTGCATCAACAAACTGAGAACCATGTTGTTTTCAGTGATTTATTCTTGGCGGTGGCAAAGTTGTGGAGAGAAATTCATCACTTCTTCCATCACAAACAACTTATCAAATTATAGAAAAATTACCAATGAAAAGTAAGATTGGAGAAAAACAACAGAGAAATTAAAGAACTGTCATAACAGCTTTATATAATTACATCATAGAATCTCAAAGTTAAACGACTACAAAGAGTTTGAAGAACTGCCATAGCAGCTATATAATTACATATGCATTTAACATTTACACTAGAGTTGAGCTATTTAATAAACATTAGTTACACAAAAAATCTAGCATCCTCCTGCCCACACCAATAACCAGAGGTATCAAAAAATGGCAATATCATCAAACTTTGAAGTTGTTAGCCAAGCAAAAAATAATCAAATTAGTGCCACCACTTATATCCATAAGTTTACCATACTTCTAAAGTTTATCATTGACGAGCATCGACATCATTGTATGGCGCTCAAATTCACCCATACGTAAAAACAATTCCATCTTTTTGTCATCATCACAGAGAATCATTGAAGCTTTGATACGTTGCTCTATGGTGTACAACTCAAATACGGGAGATTCAAGTATAGAATATATCTGGCCACGAACGTTGGATCGGTCACGATCCCCAATCTTTTCAATCAAGGCACCCATTCTTTTGTCTTGACTTTCAGTAAAGTTTTTCATAATTTCCATCATACCTTTGAGAAATGTCTCATTATCATCCTCCGCTATTTTTTTTTCTTTTCTTGATTTTCTCTTTTTCGTTTACATTAGAAGAGGACATTTTATCATACGCACCTTGTTTATGAGTTTGTTGGGATCCAGCATGTTCTTTTCAGATGCTCCGGCACTAGGTCCAATGGCATTTTCAGCTTCAGTAAATGCGCTAGGTCCAGTGACATTTTCAGCTCCAGTAAATGAACTAGATTCAATGGCATTTTCAGCTTCTTCAGTAAATACTTTAGGTTTATGGTAAGCGTCAGCTTCTTCGTCTTCATCAATATCGATAGGAAATCCCAAATTCATATCATTATAAAATTTTGGAGCTTGACTCTTTTGAATTTGCTCAGAAGTATCTAGCGGCCCTTCTGCAAACTCTCCGGTTGCTCTATCCTTGCCAAAAATTTCTTCCCAATCCTCAAACTTCGTCCATTTCTTAGTATTCATATTTTTGGCTAGTGGATCAATCTAGAAAATAATTTAAAAAATATTGCAATGTCATATTAGAAAAATACATATATGACGTAACAAATTATAATAATTTTAAGCAAAGTATTAGTTAGCTTTATAAAGTCATCCCAAAATTTTGGATCGTCAACTATTATAGCTCCATCACTATATTGAAATCCCAAACCACTTAGATATTTTAGCGAAGCTATACTTCCATAACATCTCTTCCAATATTTTATTTTATTTTTGATATGTGGATTACCTTTCAATCCGCTTTTAGGATGTTGTTTGTGTATGTAGCGCTCTAACTCCATCAAGTGCCCCGACCTAAAGGTTCCATTATCAGCTCTCCAACCCTTAACACACAACTCTTTCAACCCATCTAAAAGAGTGTGTTCTTCTTCTGGAATCCATATCCTTCGTGTTGAATGTGTTGAGTTGCTTGATCTTTTTGACAGCTTGTTTGAAGATGTTAGACTATTCATTTTGCCTGTAAAATCTTGTGAAATAGATTACCAAGAAAATCAGGAAGAAGAACAAAATATTATAATAGCTTCAGAAAGATTTCAATATATCAGAGATGCATTTCTATATTAATACACTTTACAACAATAGAAGAATGAGCAATTAAGCTCACAAACGTCAACTTATTCAACTAGTCTTCATTATAAATTAAAACATACAACATCAAGAGATGTAGAAAGTACATAAGGATGTGCAATTAAGCTCACAAAAAATAGAAATGTCTAGCAGCTATACAATTTATACTAGGCCAATTCAAAAGAGCTAATGAAGTCAAAAAAAAGTTTTATATAGCTAATAGGTTGTATTTTAGACCAATAAGCACTATACAGTGAAGTAGCACATGCCCAATGCTCTCAACTTCCATTTGAAACAAATAATTTTTTTTGTGACTATAGATCAATTGTTAGATCTTGCATTCCACATTGATTGAGCCAACTCATCCCTCCAAGTGGTCCACTCCTCAGACGATTCAACAACATCAATGTTTTCGTGTTGGTACTCCATTTGTTCTTCCATATCAATGTCTAAGGGATCTACTTCCTTCTCTCTGCGAATAAAGTTGTGAATCAAGCAACAAGCACTAATGATCCTGTTATAAACCTTGACTGAGTACCACGAAGAGCTTCTAAGAATTCCCCAACGTCTTTTCAACAGACCAAATGCCCTTTCAATAACATTACGAGCCCTAACATGCCTCATATTGAAAAGTCCATCTTTACATCTAGGTAATGGATTGTCACAAATATCTATATCCTCGATAAGGTGAAAGAAAACCTTTTCCATTCGTATATCCTCCATCACACAAATAATAATTACCTATAATATAGACATACAATTTAGTTACTTTTATATCTAATTCATTTTGTGATGTAACTTGAAAGCACAGACATGGCATACCCTCGTGGATTTTCAAACCATTCCTTCTTACTACAACATCTCGTAATACACAGCCATTGGTAGCTGAACCTTCCCAACCAGGTAATACATAAGTAAAATTGAGGTTTCTATCACAAACTCCCAATACATTAGTTGCTATCTCTCCCTTCCTTGTCCTGTATCTTGGTTTGTACTGGGATAGAACTCTAATTTGTATATAAGTACCATCTAGTGCACCTAAAAAACCCTACAAGATAAATTGTAGTGTTATCTCAAAATATAAAAATATCTTTGTAAAAGTGTAAAAACTGCATTTAGTTAGTTTTATACAAAAATTGGTAGATGCCAAACTGAATTTTCACCTACCTTAAACCATTTCCATCATTCTTCAATCTCATCCTCAAGCACCGGTTTAGGATCAACAAGTAACAATGGAGTTAGTTTGAGAATAGCACTCAAACATTCATTGAAAGCCTGACTTACACTCCATGCTGATCTAATATAATCAACCTTGATAGATCTATTCTTCTCCTGATGAGCCAAGTAGCGAAAAGTATGTCAAGAGGAAGCACCAGGAGTGAAATTACCAGAATTAAAAACTAATTTTACAAAATACATCAAATATTAGTTCTTGAATATAGAAACACACATCCAACAAACAAAGAAACCAGTAGTTAGTGTCTTCACTCCATGAGTCGTTCAAGTTGGGGGGGTGGGGTGGGGTGGGGGGAGAACAAAATTACTGAAAATTCTTTTACTTGTACACGTGACTTTGATCTCTGAAGAGAAAAATGAAGAAGAAGATGATTTGGTTGCATTCACCTGTGCTTTTCCGTGGCCAAAGTGTACAGAGAGAAATCTGTTTGTTAATAATATGGGGAAAATATTTGAGATGGGCTTTTATTAGGGATTTGAGGGGGGCAATTAGATCTTTAACCATGTTTATGCAAGTATTAAAAACTCTTGTATTACTAATGTCATGGTTTTCTATGCATTGCTTATACATAGCATAATACCAAGTATAATGTATAACTAATATAATTATTAGTTATACATATGTTGAAACTATATACTAATCGAGGTATTAGTAATGCACAGAGCTAATTACACCGACCCGCATATTTTTCGCCCAAATTCGCCGCCTAAAGGGATGCAAAACGAGCCAAACTTGGCTGGCAAAGACAAGAAGGTCTTTGCACATGGAGGCAACAATCCGACAGGTTGTCCGGGCCCTCCTAGGGGCCACATTCTGCCAACAAAGTCACATGCAGCACAACTGGGCAGGACCACAGTCTGCCAGGACAATCATGGAAGCATCTCACTGCCAGTAAGGGCATGTGCTGCACAACTGGGTAGGCCACATCCTGTCTGGGCGAACATGGGAGCAACAATCTGCCAGCAAGAATTGGGGCACAATAGCTGGACAAGACTAAGGGCACATGGGCTGTCAAGACCTTCATAGAGTTCACATGAAGGCAGCACAAAGCAGTGCAACACAGCTGGGCGGGTCCACAGCCAGCCTAGCTACCTGTGGACATTTTCTGTATATATAGGAATGCTTAGGCCTTGTTAGAAGGCAAATCTCTTTACTTGTATTTCCTTCTTTTGTATATGAATTAAACCCCAAAAATTGGCCTTGGCCTACAATCTTTGTGTGTCTTTCATTTCGTTATTCCTCTAACCTTTGAGTTTGTGTGATTGCCTTAGTCCAAAGCACGACATTGTGCTTGTTTGTTGTTTAGGGCTGAAGCAAGAGTAGTAGTCAGGCTTTCTTGCTTCCCTCACGGGTTACCAGAAAAAAGACCTCGTGACAACTGGTATTAGAGCGAGGTTAATCAACCATGGCAACCGATGGAGATAACGTCAATTTAGACAACATTCGTGGCAGAGATGAGTCACCAACAAAACGGCAGAAACCAAAGAAGAGCGGAATAAGCAAAGTGCGAGATCCTGCCATAGCCGTAATAAGTGAGGTGCCAGCTCTAGTGCTACCCCCGAAACAGGTTAGCCATGGTGAAGATTGTGCGCCTTCTACCTCAAATCTTTTAAGTGTGAGAATGGATCTCACCGAAGCTGGTTTAGATGCTTTAAATCGGCACATGGGAGATGTTGAACACAACTTTCGCTCGCTTGAGTCTACTACTCTAGATGTACTTGATAAAGTCAAAGAGATGATAGATCAAGCGATTTATGAGCACAAAGAAAGACTGACCAACCTTGAGCTTAAGCTGATCGAGGCTGTATCGGCATTGCACGGGGAAATTGAGATCCTAAAGTAACAACTGAAGGTAGTAAAGTTAGCCGGTGGCACTAGTCATGTGACAGTGTGTGAGACAAAAATCGAGGGCCCAAAACAGAAGGAGTTTAGGGGCGAACGAGATGCTCAAGAAGTAGAGAACTTCATCTGGAAGATGGAAGACTACTTTGAGCACCTTTGCATCGTTGATGAGGCTGCCAAGATCCGGGCAACAACGATGTATCTTGCCGATACCGCCATGCTATGGTGGAGAAGGAAAAAAGCCGATGTGGAGAAGGGAACTTGCTCCATCAAGAGCTGGGAACAGTTCAAATTCGAACTGAAGCGCCAGTTCTACCCACAAAACATTGTCAATGAGGCACGTAGGAAGTTGAGAGAGCTCAGGCAAACAACTTCCATAAATAAGTACGTGAAGGAATTCACTAAACTCATCCTGCAGATTCCGAACCTGGCAAGTGATGACTTGCTATTCACTTTCATTGATGGCCTTCAAGACTGGGCTAGACAGGAACTTCAGTGACGTCAAGTCCAAGACATCGATGAAGCTATCGCGGTGGCTGTGTCCTTAAATGATTATAGGACAGAAGCCATAAAGTCAAGGGACACCAACTTCCAACCGGATGAAGACCATGGATATCGGGACAAGGGCAAACAAGTTGTTGCCCCTGATCGCGATTCCAGAGAACAAGGCAACAAGGCGCACTGGCGTGACCGATACAACCAAAGGAGGAAGGAAGCTGGTCCCCGCAATGGTTATTACCTCTGCAAGAACACTAGTCATGGCTATAAGGATTGTCCTTCTTTGAAGAAACTCGGTGCCATAATTGCAGCCGAGCATAGGCTAACAGAGGAAAGAATCCAAGCTGATGAACAAGCCGAAGCAGGAGTTCAACAACTGCCATGCATAGCTCATCTTGGCAACATGATACTGGGCGCAGTAGTAGCCGAAAAGCCTGCTTTAAAGCCAACTGCCCAAGGGAAGCATGACATTATCAAATTGGTTCATGCATTAGGCGACGATGTGATTGGCAAGGAGCACCAGTTAAGAGAACCAGGATCACTGTTCGTGGATGCATGATTGAACGAACAATTTGTCCGTATCATGGTAGACACTGACGCGGCACACAACTTTGTGTCCGAAGCAAAGGCTAAGTCACTTGGCCTTGTGTTTGGTCCTAGCAGTTCTGTACTGAAGACGGTAAACGCCAAACCCACCAACATGAAAGGGATTGCCCGCATTGTGCAGATCAACTTAGGAGCTTGGCAGGGAAACGTGAGTTTCTTTGTCACTTCCCTGGATGTATTTGATCTGGTACTGGGGCTGGACTATTGGCATGCAGTGAAGGCATTCATATGCCCATTTCTCAACCAGATCTACATTTATGACCCAAGGGGTCCATGTGTGGTACTAAGAGTTCGGGTGCCGCAAGTTGTTAGTCTGTTGTCCGCGATTCAAATCGTGAAAGGCTTCAAGGAATGGGGAGCACCGGTTTTGGTAGTCAAGACAGAGACTAAGGAGGTCAAGATGGATAAAGCCTTGACTCCTTTTGAACAACGAGTCCTTAAGGGTAAGGACTTCATTCCGTGGGCGAAGCCGCCTGCCATGGGTCCGTACATGGCACCTCTAAAGTTGGAGGATTCAAGAAGAACCCTGAAAAGTTGTTTGGATCGAGGCATGTCAGTTTGTTAAAGTAGAGACAAGGGTGATATGGAGCGGAGGCAATCCAGGCGACCAAGTGTTTGTGTAACCCCTTCGGTCGCCGAGAAGAAAGTCGAGGCCGTTATCAACCATCGGGTGATACAAGGAGTAGGTTGGGGCAATTCAAGCGCCCAATTTCTTGTCCGTTTGAAGGGTCAACCGCCAGAGGAGGCATCATGGGAAAAATATGAGGCGTTATGGTCGTTCAAAGATCAAGTTCACGACTACTTGAACCGTTGTGGCACCGCGGTCATCGCCATTTCAAGTGGGGGAGAGTGCACCGACCCGTATATTTTCCGCTTAAATTTGCCGCCTAAAGGGCTGCAAAACAAGCCAAACTTGGCTGGCAAAGACCAGAAGGTCTTTGCACATGGAGGCAACAATCCGACAGGCTGTCCGGGCCCTCATAGGGGCCACATTTTGCCAGCAAAGTCACATGCAACACAACTAGGCAGGACCACAGTCTGCCAGGACAATCATGTTAGCATTTCACAGCCAGCAAGGGCATGTGCTGCACAACTAGGTAGGGCCACATCCTATCTGGGCGAACATGGGAGCAACAATCTGCCAGCAAGAACTGGGGCACAGCAGCTGGACAAGACTAAGGGCACATGGGATGCCAAGATCTTCATGGAGATCACATGAAGCCAGCACAAAGCAATGCAACATAGCTGGGCGGGTCCACAGCCAGCCTAGCTGCCTGTGGACATTTTCTGTATATATAGGAATACTTAGGCCTTATTAGAAGGCAGATCTCTTTACTTGTATTTCCTTATTTTATATATGAATTAAACCCCGAAAATTGGCCTTGGCTTCCCATCTTTGTGTGTCTTTCATTTTGTTATCATTCCAACCTTTGAGTTTGTGTGATTTCTTTGGTCCAAAGCACGACATTGTGATTGTTTGCTGTTTAGGGCTGAAGCAAGAGTAGTAATCAGGCTATCTTGTTTCCTTCACGGGTTACCAGAAAAATGACTCCATGACATAATGCTTGCATTTTTTTTTTCTAAGACCTCCTACCAAACGACCCCATAGTTTTAAGGGGTGCAACTGAAATATAGGTACATAATTATGTATTGAAAACAAAAAAATCTTTAAAGATATTTATTCTTATAATAAAGGAATCAAATATTTTAGTATGGGGAACTTAACAAAATAAAAGATTTTAAAAAGTGTGAGCACTTTGATAATGTTCTTGATTTTGACCACTTATAAAGTTGTATGCTATGAACAAGTTGATGAATAGAACCGCCCATAACGATAATACCAGACTCCTGCAATGTCCGTACAGATATCATAACATTGTTTAGAATACTGTACGAGGGATTTGAAAGGTAAAGATTTCATTCCTTCTTTACTTGAAAATTTCTTTTAATTAATTGAGAAACTTTCGGTGATACACTACTAGATTTAGTATAATAGAGTATTTAATTATTTCAAGAATAATGATGTGCAAAGAGTTTAAAGACAATACTACTGTATCACAAGATGTAGAAGAATGTCGAACAGAATAAAGAGAATCTTACATAAATGTCCCAAATAAGTTTTAACTTACCAACTTCTAGTCATTAATCATAGACTTATTAAAACTAGCGAAACACATATAAAATTGAAAACCTAAATAAAGAAAGTTCTTTCTCTCCAAGAACCACACGCAAAGATATCCTTCCATATTTTTAAATGTGATCAGCAACATTAGATGAAATACGAAAAGTAAATTTTATAGATGATGTAGCAAATAAGGTAATGAAAACATATGTATAAAAATCTAAGCAAAAAGGACCTTTTCAGTGGGTATGATTGAGATTCATTGAAAACATATAGATGAGTCAATACACAAAATTTGAGAAAGATCGGAGGTGATTTGGACTGATTTGGTATCAAAATTCATAGTTAAAATTGAGTTCAAAATATTCTTTTGCGACACATGTATCTCACCCACAGGTATACATGGATATTGTGATGACCTAGCCAGTCGTTTTGAGCATTTGCATTTCGTTCAGCAATTTGAAGTCTTGAGCAGCATCGTATGATGTATTATAACTTGTGTGAATCGTCGGTAACAAAATTATAAAAATCTAAGCAAAAAGGACCTTTTCAGTGGGCATGATTGAGATTCATTGAAAACATATAGATGAGTCAATACACAAAAATTGAGAAATATTGGAGGTGATTTGGACTGATTTGGTATCAAAATTCATAGTTAAAATTGAGTTCAAAATTTTTTTTTGCAACACATGTATCTCACCCACAGGTATACATAGATATTGTGACGACCCAGCCAGTCGTTTTGAGCATTTGCATTTCGTTCAGCTATTTGAAGTCTTGAGCAGCATCGTATGATGTATTATAACTTGTGTGAATCGTCGATTTTGGTTTTCAGGTTATTCGGAATTGATTTGGAACAATGAATTTCATGATTGAAGCTTTAGAGTTGAAAGAGTTGACCAAGTTTGTCTTTTTAGTATTGGACCTCAGATTGGAGTTTTGATGAGTCTGTTAGGTCAGGATGGTGATTTTGGACTCGGGCGTATGCCCGGATTTGTATTTGGATATTTCTAGAAGGTTTCGACGCTAATTGGCGAAAGTTGGAAATTTGAAGGTTTGGAAAGTTCATAAGTTTGACCGAGAATTAACTTTGAGCATATCGGGTTCAGATTGTGGTTCTGGGAATTGGAATAGCTTTGTTATGTCATTTGGGACTTGTGTGCAAAATTTGAGTTCATTCCGAGTTGATTTAATATGTTTCGGCATGAGTTTTAGAAGTTGAAAGATTTAAAGTTCATTAAGTTTGAACTGAGGTGTGATTCGTCGTTTCGATGTTATTACGTGTGATTTGAGGTCTCGAGTAGATCCGTGTTATGGGACTTGTTGGTATATTCGGATGGAGTCCCGAGTGGCTTGGATGAGTTTCAGACGAGGTTCAAATCATTTTTCCTCTTGTTGCATTGCTGAAGATTCTGGTGCTGGTGTAGCCGCATTTGCAGAGTATTGGTCGCAGAA
Source organism: Nicotiana tomentosiformis (assembly GCF_000390325.3). NCBI lineage: Eukaryota > Viridiplantae > Streptophyta > Magnoliopsida > Solanales > Solanaceae > Nicotiana > Nicotiana tomentosiformis. Next base: position 97,810,666 of record NC_090812.1, on the reverse strand, counting down.
GCGACTTCGCAGATGCGGGAGGTTCATCGCAGAAGCGGGAGAAGACTAGGCTTGGTGTCTGCGCAGATACGGAATTTGAGTCGCATCTGCGACTTCGCAGAAGCGATTGTAATGGGTGCAGAAGCGATGTCTTACGCATGAGCGAAGAGGAGCTCGCACCTGCGATGTCACAGAAGTGAAAAATTGTTCCGCAGTTGCGAGGGGTCGACCGGTTAGTTGTGGTCGCAGAAGCGGCTATTTCTTTGCAGATGCGAACAGTGCTGGGCAGAACCTATAATTTCGAGGGTTGGTCATTTTAATCACATTCTTGAGATTTGGAGCTTGTTTTTGGGCGACTTTGGAGAGGAATTTCACCACACGGTTTGGGGTAAGCATTCTCGGCTTGCTTGTGATTATATTTCATGAATTAATCTTTGTTTTGGTGTATTATTATTGATTTTAAAGAGAAAATTGGGGGTTTTGTCTAAAGTTTCATAGAGTGAATTTTTGAGTTTTGAAGGTCGATTCGGAGTCGTATTTGAGTGAAATTAGTATGGTTGGACTCGTAATCGAATTGGTTGTCGGATTTTATAAGTTTTGTCGGGTTTCAAGGTCCGGGCACGAGTTTGACTTTTTGGTTAGGTGCCATCACGACTAGTTGGATTTTTGGTCGTGACAAGTTGGTATCAGAGCTCTAGGTTCATAGGTTCTACGAGTTGATGAGCAAGTGTCTAGTAGAGTCTTGTAGATAGGTATGATGATGTCCAAACCTATCTTTGAGAGGCTACACGACATTTAGGACAAACTTCCTATCTTTCTTTCCTTATCATGCGATATTGATTCAGTGTGAAGCGTATCTCTTTGTATTCCTTCCACTCACTCGTATGCGTACGTAAGCGCTCGGTATCATCTGTACATCGACGACTTGTGGATCCCATAGATGAGGTGTGAGATGTGTTTTCTGTGTTTTGGTAATGGGCCAATCTGGAGGACTTGAGGTCAGGTTTAGACCGCAGCTTAGGCTCGGTAGTTTCTGTTGTGTGAGTATATGCTTTTGGACTTATATGTCCGGTAGTTCCCCTATGAGTGGAATTTGAGGCTCGACGGGTGGTTGGATAGCTATATGAAGAAGTATAAGGTGACTGCGGGATGTGTTCAGATGGTTTGAACGTGATGAGAAGCGTTTTCTTAAGATGTAAAAAGGACTATTGGGTGCTTGATTTCTGTCTTAATGTGTTGTATAGTCTCGAGTTATGATCGTAATGCGGAATCTTTCATGTTTTTATTAGAGAAACAAAGTATATTTTCATGTTTTGTTGATGAGTTCAGACTCGGGAAGATTAAGGGGTTGCGTATTAGTGGATGACTAAGAAAGGGTATAGAGAGATGTCAGTTTGAGACTAAGTAGGTGGGTTATCACCTGCGGGGTAATCTACGGATGTGTGATCCTTATGATGTTATGTGGATGATTTCTTTCCTATCACTGGGTCATATTTGTGCGATTTGAGTTGGATCGATTTTAAAAGTTGACCTGACCGTCACGAGGTTGAATGCGAGATTTACATATGATTTGAGGTATTAGATGGTTTGTGTTACATGAGCTTATGAAGGATTGAGTTAAATTTAGATGCGGGATTATGGCAGTAATAAAGTATGGGTATTATGAGTTATCGAGTGTTTTGTTCTATGGCTTTGAGCCAAGTGAGGGAGTCTGCTATCGACGATTTGATTGTATAGTTATGTATTGTACTAGTTTCGGTTTGAGGCATACTTGTAAATCAGATGTGACTTGTAGAGGTTGAGATCGAGGATGACTCGAGTAAAGGAATTTCTCGATACGGGTTATGTTACACTTTATGGGTATATGGGAATCATGGAATGATTGAGTTTTTATTCGTGAAGGATGTAGTGCGCATGGAGTATGAAATTTCTCGGTTGCTTAAAGGTGTGGATTACTTCTTTGGGTATTGTCATGCTAATGGGGCACATGTCGTTCGGCCCGTTTGGTCGGTGCAATTGATATTTGAGCATAGTGGATGACTCTCGAGAAAGTTCTAATGGATTCAAGATTTATATGTTGCAATTGAGAATTTTGCGGATTTGTATATGGTTAGAATCTGAGATTTACATTAGATGGTGTCGAGACTTGCGGTATTTCTTTATCATTATGGATTCTACATTTCAATATCAGGAAGGTGAAGGAAACGACTTTCGATTCATAGAAGGTCTCTTCAGAATGGGTGTCTCGATTGTGGTAGTTTTGGGGTGCTTAAGAGGGAATATGGAGGTTTATGGACTTTAGGGCAGTGTGGTCTTATGCTAGGATCTCTTGTGGTGAGCTTGGGGTAAGGATCGTGGTGTTATGGCAAGGAGAAGTGTCAACTTGAGGGTAATTCGGAAGGAACTCAGAGAAATAGGACAGTTTGGTAGTAGGTTGGATTAGCACGATAATGGATATGATCAGTTCTTTGGGTACTTATGATGTGGTGAGTCTCTACAGGTGTTTTGTGGCAATACACTTGGGTTTGGCGACCTGTGTGGCTTGGTTGAGTTAGAGAGATTCAGTTCTGATGGCTTGGTTATGTGTAATGGGTTTCGAAGAGTTCTCGATGATTTCTACCATGGTTTGAGATGGGTATTTCCTACCGGCGTGAGGAGCATGTTGCGCATTATGATTTTCTCTTGGATGAGATCAAATGAAAGGTTTCTGACTGATTGGTATGTATTCTGCTGGTGACTCAGAGTTGATTTTGAGATTCTCGTGCTTTTCATATGATGGCAGGATAGATGCGGTATGTTGTGTGAGATTGAGGTTTGCATGTGCAAGGTCACAGTTCAGTTTTGAAGGGAAGGTCATAAATTTTTAGACAACATGGACGGTTGCAGATGAATAGATAAATGGTATTACTACTTGGTATTGCCAGAGAAGGGTGCGCATTTCAGAAGGCGCACTGTGTTTTGACTTGATGATGCTTCATGGTTATTGAGAACAAAGGATGTAGCTTCCGTGAAAGTATTATGGAGGAACAAGAATATAGAAGAAATGACATGGGAAGCAGAAGAGGAGATGAAGTCTAAATACCCTTACCTATTCCAGAGTGAAGATAACGAGGATGCCGGGGGAAAGAAGGACGCATTATAAGGTGAAACGGCTCTATGAGGTAAGCAATAGCTTGTGAATACTCTTTTTTTTAATACAAAATGGTAATATGCAGATAATGTACATATCCATAATGCTTTGTATAGTCTTGTAAGGCCATAGGTTAGGTTTAACTGCTTGCAAGTTTGGCTAGTGTCCATTTTATAGGGGAAACTCAGCCGGAAATCTCCGTCGGAATCCACAATGAGTTAGACACCCCATAAACCCTTACATTCGAGGACGAATGTTCCTAAGGGGGAGAGGGTGTTACAACCCAAATTCGCATACCATAGATCACGCCGTAAGTTAGTCGACGTAAATCCAAGAAGAGATTATCTTTGAGATGATAAGAAGTTAATCCTATTGGTCTTAAACGATACAAGGGTGTATAAGAGTGGTTAACAAGTATTTGAAGTTAAACGAATCAAGGATGTTGTAACCCGTATTTTCGGGTAACACTAGAGGTGATTAATTGTCCCAAGAGGTCTTGTTTTAATGTATTTGAATCATATAATATCTGCATCATAAGTCTTGAAGTCAAGCGAGTTATGAAACAAAAGTCGATAAAAGTTGTTGCAACTTAGGTTTATAATTTTACTTAAACTTTAGGTCAAATGTTACTGCATTTTTCTCCCAATGTGCTTGGAATTATGGGGTGATCTACCTATCAAATTGAAGATCTATGAGTCTAGTTTCCAACGCATTAAACCGTTCGTCGATACGATCTCGGAATAGAGAGATATTCGTGTTTTTGCGAGAGTGCGCCAAGCTGCTCTCTATGGGGCCCACAAAGGCGGTTTAAGACATATGGACATATATAAGATACCTCAACCCCGTTTTAAGTCATTATTTTTCAGTATATTCAGACCTTATAACCCTAAAAACAGTCTCTCAAGGTTCTCTCATGATCCAAGACCCAAACAAAGGGCAAACAACACAAATCAAATGTCGGGAATCCCGTGGCGCTAGTAAGTTTCTTGTTCTTCTTGTTGTTGCTGATTTTTGTGTTGTTCCAGCTCGTGTGGGAGGTTGTTTTAAGTGTTTTATATCCTGTAAATACACCTTCAAGTTTTTAATATCAACCCTAGGTGATTTCAAGTCTTCTAAAGTAATTCTAGTGCCGAAAAACCCGAATTAATTGCTAGTTTCGCTTCCTTGTTCTTGTGGCAGAATTGAAGGGATATTTCGTGGAAAATTAAGGTCAAATTGGAGTTGTTCTTTCTGTTTAAAGGTAAGAAACCTCTTACTCTATATATATTTAAGATTATCCAAGTTGCAGCTAAGTCGTTGAAGCTAGAACTTGTGAAATATATATCGAAAGACTTGGTAGTAATGTTGTTGGTTGGTGGACTATTTTGGAGGCTCAATATGATTATTAATGATGTTGTTTGGGCTGTTTGGTGATTGTATTGACGTGTGGGAAGTCATATAAATAGGGGAGGTGCTGTCCGTTTCATCGTAAAATAGGTTATGGTCGATACATAATAGTTACGACACTTAAACGATAATGATAGTGTCATTTGTCTTATTGTAGACTAAGGAGTCGTGACATTTGCATAGCTTGAGGTTGGGCAGTATATACAAGGTATGTGAGGCTATCCCCTTCATTCTTTTGCACGACTCCGATTGTACATAATGTAATGAACGAGCTCCCAAAGATACTCTACTCTTAGAAGCTAGCAGTACTTACATTGCTGCCCTTCTTATGAAACGATTGATATTGATGTTACTTCTCTTATTCTTATATTATCAATGTTGTTGGTAGTTCCTGATTCTTATAAGATTCTTGATGAAGAGTTAATCCTAATAATGTGTACGAAGGATACCAACCTTATGTTACTCCGAAAGGTTCAAAATGTGATTCCAATGAGTCCAGCATGCATCATATATATGTATCTATTTTACTCTACCGAGCCGTGCTATAGTCGGCCGGGTATGGCACCTATTGTGCAACCACTGATCAGTTGGGTTTTACCGAGCTCCACGTGGCCGGGTACGATTCTACCGAGCCCTATGATGGCCGGGTACGTTTTACCGAGCCTATTATGGCCGGGTACGATATGATGATGGTGATGCCCACAAAGGCATATGTTTTAAAAGTTTATGTATATATATGTATGTATCATGTATTTCATGTCAGTAGCCCTCAGAGGTACCCAGATGTCACAGGTTGTATATTCTCTATCCCTGTTTACATTACTGTTCTTACTTATGCTTTCTTGCCTCACATACTCAGTACTTTATTTGTACTGACGTCCTTTTTATTTGTGGACGCTGCATGTCGTGCTGCAGGTCCTGATAGATAGGTAGACATAGCTCCCCCACCACAGTAGGCTGTCCAGTTCAGCGGTTATTGGCGAGATCCCTTCTCCGGACTTGCCGTGGTCTTGGTATGCATTTTTGTTATAGACATTATGGGTATATCGGGGCCCTGTTCCAGCAATGTTGTAGCACTTATGTTCCTTTAGAGGCTCATAGACAGGTGTCGACTTATGTATGGTTTAGAATGCCTTGTCGGCTGATTTTTGTTGTATAGTCTTTCATGGTATCATGTTAGCTCGTACCTTATATATAGTTTCTTGACAGTCTTGTCGTCCCATGTTATGTATGTTCATGACATTATCTTTCATTGTTGGATGTTCATGATCCATGTCTACTATTTATATTGATCTTGTCGGCCCTTAAAGATAATAAGGAAGGTTAGATAAAATGTACGTTGGTGCTCGGCAAGTATGGCCCGGGTGCTAGTCATGACCCTCCAGTTGGGTCGTGACAAACTTGGTATCAGAGCAAGTCTGTCCTAGGGGATGTCTATGAGCCGTGTCTAGTAGAGTTTTGATTATGGATGTGTAGCGCGCCACATTTATAATCAGGAGGCTACGTGACATCTAGGGTTGTTACCTTCTTCCTGAATCTAGATCGTGCGTAGAGTTGAGTAGTAAGTGTTCATATCTAATATTCACCTTGTTTTCTTTCAGCGATGCCTTCGACTAGGAAGCAAGCAATTAGTAAACGGCTTGATACAGCTGTGGGAGAGGGTAACATTCAGGTGCCTCCAGCCAGAGCAGGCCAAAGTGAGGCTCAGAGTGAGATGCCGTCTCATACCTCTCTGTCTCCTCCAGAGGATATTAGGAGGCACCCAGTACATCCAGTTCCTCCGTCTAGCACTACAGACCACGATATGCGCAGTGCGATGCAATTGTTGACTAGCTTGGTAGCTGCTCAGGCTCAGAGGCAGAATACCGGTGCTGCTGATAAACCGGTTAGTGCGAGAGTTCGTGATTTTATTAATCTAGACCCTCCAGTGTTTACCGGATCAGGCCCCAAGGAGGACCCACAAACATTTATTGATCAGATTCATCGTACATTGCAGGTTATGCATGCTAGTGATACGGAGGCAGTAGAGTTGGCTTCTTATCGGTTACGGGATTTAGCGGTTTTCTGGTATGATAGTTGGGAGAGATCTAGGGGTCCGAACGCTCCTCGAGCCGTGTGGAAGGAATTTTCTGAGGCCTTTCTTCGTCACTACTTGCCAGTTGAGATACGATGAGCTAGAGCGGATAAGTTCTTGAACCTTCGATAGGGTAATATGAGTGTACGAGAGTATAGTATACAGTTTGATTCTTTAGCAAGGTATGCTCCCCATATGGTGGCCGAGATGAGTGATAGGGTGCATCTGTTCGTGAACGGGTTGGGACCACATCTAATAAATGAGTGCACAACAGCCTCCTTGGTAGAGGGCATGGATATTTCCCGTATTCAGGCTTATGCCCAGACCCTAGAGGATCGTAAGCGCCAGCAAAGGGCAGATAGGGAGCAGGATAGGGGCCAGCATAAGAGGGCGAGATTTGTAGGGTATTCTGATGAGTTCAGAGGCAGTATCAGGCCCCAATCTTCGAGGAGTTCGGCGCCACCTGTAGCTAGTGCTCCTCCAAAGTTTCAGAGGCCTCGGTATGATCGATTTACCTATTCTGGTTCAGGTCAGAGTTTGAGGGCATCAGGCTCACAATTTCATAGAGATACTAGTCAGACGAGACCCCCAACACCTCGTTGTGATCAGTGCGGCAAGGCCCACTTTGGACTGTGCCGTCGAGGTTCCGATGCGTGCTATTCTTGCGGACAGCGTGGCCATATGATGCGGGATTGTCCTAATAGAGGAGGTGGTGGTATGGCTCAACCGACTGGATCTGTGTCTGGTTCTTCCTCATCAGTTCGACCTCCAGCACAAGGTTTTCAACAGTCGACAGGTCGTGGTAGAGGTAGAGGTTCAGTGCCGAGTTCGAGTGGTGCTCAAAATCGAACCTATGCTCTAGTAGGTCGACAAGATCTCGAGTCATCTCTGGATGTTGTTACAGGTATATTGTCTGTGTTTTCTTATGATGTATATGCGCTAATTGATCCAGGATCTACCTTATCATATGTTACACCCTTTGTGGCTAATAAGTTTGGCATTGAACCTGAATTGATAAGTAAACCACTTGCGGTATCCACTCCGATAGGAGATTCTGTGATTGCTAGAAGGGTATATAAAGGTTGCACTGTGATGATTTGTAGTCATCAAACCTCGGCAAATTTATTTGAGTTAGAAATGGTTGATTTCGATGTGATAATGGGAATGGACTGGTTGGCCTCATGCTATGCAAATGTTGATTGTCGTACGAAGATGGTTAAGTTTCAGTTTCCTTGTGAACCCGCCATTGAATGGAAGGGGAACATTGCTACGCCGAAAGGTAGGTTTATTTCCTATCTTAAGGCAAGGAAGATGATCTCAAAAGGTTACATTTATCATCTTGTTCGCGTTAGGGATGCGGAGGCGAAGCCGCCTACTCTACAATTAATCCCCGTGGTCAATGAATTTCCAGATGTTTTCCCAGATGAACTCCCAGGCCTTCCTCCTGAAAGGGAGATTGAGTTTAGCATTGATGCATTGCCTGACACTCAACCGATCTCTATCCCTCCATATAGGATGGCCCCGGCAGAGTTGCGAGAGTTGAAGGCACAGTTGAAGGACTTGCTGGATAAGGGTTTCATTAGGCCTAGCACTTCACCTTGGGGTGCGCCAGTCTTGTTCGTGCGGAAGAAAGATGGGTCGTTAAGGATGTGTATCGATTATCGACAGTTGAATAAGTTTACAATAAAGAACAAGTATCCACTTCCAAGAATTGATGACCTGTTTGACCAACTCCAGGGTGCCAAGTATTTCTCCAAGATTGACTTGCGTTCAGGGTATCATCAGGTGAGGGTTAAGGAGAAGGATATTCCAAAGACGGCCTTCCGGACAAGATATGGGCATTTTGAGTTCTTGGTGATGTCGTTCGGGCTAACAAATGCCCCAGCAACTTTTATGGATCTCATGAATAGTGTATTCAGGCCCTATCTTGATGTGTTCGTGATCGTATTCATTGATGACATTCTGGTGTATTCTCGTTCGGAGGCGGAACATGCGGGCCACTTGCGGATAGTATTACAGACCCTTCAGCATCATAAGTTATATGCTAAGCTCTCTAAATGTGAATTCTGGCTGAACTCAGTAGCATTCCTTGGCCATGTGATATCTGATGAGGGTATTAGTGTCGACACTCAGAAGATCGATGCAGTGAAGAATTGGCCGAGACCTACAACACCGTCAGAAGTCCGCAGCTTCCTGGGGCTAGCAGGATATTATAGGCGGTTTGTAGAAGGGTTTTCCTCTATATCAGCACCATTGACTAAGTTAACACAGAAAGCTACCAAGTTCCAGTGGTCTGATGCTTGTGAACATAGTTTTCAGGAGCTAAAGAATCGATTGACATCCGCGCCAGTGCTCACTCTCCCAGAAGGAACAGAAGGTTATGTGGTATATTGTGATGCCTCAGGTATAGGTTTGGGGTGCGTATTGATGCAACGTGGGAAGGTGATTGCTTATGCATCAAGACAATTGAAGAAGCATGAAAAGAATTACCCGACTCATGATTTGGAATTGGCTGCAGTAATATATGCTTTGAAGATATGGCGGCACTACTTATACGGCGTCCATGTTGATATCTACACAGATCACAAGAGTTTACAATACATCTTCAAGCAGAAGGAGTTGAATTTGAGGCAGCGTAGGTGGCTTGAATTACTGAAAGACTACGATGTCGAGATATTGTACCATCCCGGTAAAGCTAATGTTGTGGCAGACGCTCTCAGCCGTAAGTCAATGGGAAGCTTAATACATATTGAGGCAGGTAGACAAGGGTTGACCAAAGAGCTTCACCAGCTGGCCAATATGAGAATCAGATTGTTGGACTCTGATGACGGAGGTGTTACTGTACAGAATACAGCAGAATCATCTTTGGTAGCCAAGGTAAAAGCACGGCAATATGAAGATCCTACCTTAGTAAGATTGAGAGAGGGAATTCAGCAGTGTAAGATTACAGCTTTCAAGATCGGAGGAGATGGGACACTGAGATACCAGGGCCGATTATGTGTACCTAGTGTGGCAGGGTTGCGAGAGAAGATTATGATTGAGATTCACCAGTCCCGATATTCTATCCATCCTGGCTCGACAAAGATGTATCATGACGTTAAGGAGCAGTATTGGTGGGATAACATGAAGAAGTCTATTGCAGAATTTGTAGCCCAGTGTCCTAATTGTCAACAAGTAAAGATCGAGCATCAGAAACCTAGTGGATTGATTCAGAATATAGAGATTCCGACCTGGAAATGGGAGGTGATTAATATGGACTTCATTATTGGATTACCTCGCTCTTATCATAAGTTTGACTCCATCTGGGTGATAGTTGATCGACTTACAAAATCTGCCCATTTTCTGCCAGTTAAGACAACTTACACGGCTGAAGATTATGCGAAGTTGTATATCAAGGAGATTGTTAGGCTTCATGGTGTGCCGGTATCTATTATATCAGACCGAGGAGCTCAATTTACGGCTAACTTTTGGAGGTCTTTTCAGAAGGGTTTAGGCACACAAGTAAATCTCAGCACTACATTCCATCCGCAGACTGACGGACAGGTTGAACGTACCATCCAGACGCTTGAAGATATGCTACGAGCATGTGTTCTAGATTTTAAGGGGAATTGGGATGACCATCTGGCACTTATAGAATTTGCCTACAATAATAGCTACCATTCCAGTATTAAAATGGCCCCGTATGAGGCACTGTACGGGAGGAGATGTAGATCACCAGTTGGATGGTTCGAAGTCGGTGAGACAGAATTATATGGGCCAGATTTGATTCACCAAGCCATTGAGAAGGTGAAAGTGATACAAGAGCGACTGAGGACGGCACAAAGCAGGCAAAAGTCTTATTCCGACGTCCGACGTCGTGATCTGGAATTTGAGGTTGGTGATTGGGTTTTCCTGAAGATCTCGCCGATGAAGGGTGTTATGCGTTTTGGGAAGAAGGGTAAGTTGAGTCCGCGGTATATTGGGCCGTACAAAATTCTTCGACGAATTGGACAGGTTGCTTACGAGTTAGAATTGCCATCTGAATTGGAATTTGTCCACCCGGTATTCCATGTATCTATGTTGAGGAAATGTATTGGAGACCCTTCTCGGGTCGTCCCTATCAAAGATGTACAAGTTACAAAGGATCTATCATATGATGAAGTGCCAGTGGCTATATTAGATCGACAAGTCCGCAAGCTGAGAACAAAGGATGTAGCTTCCGTGAAAGTATTATGGAGGAACAAGAATATAGAAGAAATGACATGGGAAGCAGAAGAGGAGATGAAGTCTAAATACCCTTACCTATTCCAGAGTGAAGATAACGAGGATGCCGGGGGAAAGAAGGACGCATTATAAGGTGAAACGGCTCTATGAGGTAAGCAATAGCTTGTGAATACTCTTTTTTTAATACAAAATGGTAATATGCAGATAATGTACAAATCCATAATGCTTTGTATAGTCTTGTAAGGCCATAGGTTAGGTTTAACTGCTTGCAAGTTTGGCTAGTGTCCATTTTATAGGGGAAACTCAGCCGGAAATCTCCGTCGGAATCCACAATGAGTTAGACACCCCATAAACCCTTACATTCGAGGACGAATGTTCCTAAGGGGGAGAGGGTGTTACAACCCAAATTCGCATACCATAGATCACGCCGTAAGTTAGTCGACGTAAATCCAAGAAGAGATTATCTTTGAGATGATAAGAAGTTAATCCTATTGGTCTTAAACGATACAAGGGTGTATAAGAGTGGTTAACAAGTATTTGAAGTTAAACGAATCAAGGATGTTGTAACCCGTATTTTCGGATAACATTAGAGGTGATTAATTGTCCCAAGATGTCTTGTTTTAATGTATTTGAATCATATAATATCTGCATCATAAGTCTTGAAGTCAAGCGAGTTATGAAACAAAAGTCGATAAAAGTTGTTGCAACTTAGGTTTATAATTTTACTTAAACTTTAGGTCAAATGTTACTGCATTTTTCTCCCAATGTGCTTGGAATTATGGGGTGATCTACCTATCAAATTGAAGATCTATGAGTCTAGTTTCCAACGCATTAAACCGTTCATCGATACAATCTCGGAATAGAGAGATATTTGCATTTTTGCGAGAGTGAGCCAAGCTGCTTTCTATGGGGCCCACAAATGCGGTTTAAGACATATGGACATATATAAGATACCTTAACCCCGTTTTAAGTCATTATTTTTCAGTATATTCAGACCTTATAACCCTAAAAACAGTCTCTCAAGGTTCTCTCATGATCCAAGACCCAAACAAAGGGCAAACAACACAAATCAAATGTCGGGAATCCCGTGGCGCTAGTAAGTTTCTTGTTCTTCTTGTTGTTGCTGATTTTTGTGTTGTTCCAGCTCGTGTGGGAGGTTGTTTTAAGTGTTTTATGTCCTGTAAATACACCTTCAAGTTTTTAATATCAACCCTAGGTGATTTCAAGTCTTCTAAAGTAATTCTAGTGCCGAAAAACCTGAATTAATTGCTAGTTTCGCTTCCTTGTTCTTGTGGCAGAATTGAAGGGATATTTCGTGGAAAATTAAGGTCAAATTGGAGTTGTTCTTTCTGTTTAAAGGTAAGGAACCTCTTACTCTATATATATTTAAGATTATCCAAGTTGCAGCTAAGTCGTTGAAGCTAGAACTTGTGAAATATATATCGAAAGGCTTGGTAGTAATGTTGTTGGTTGGTGGACTGTTTTGGAGGCTCAATATGATTATTAATGATGTTGTTTGGGCTGTTTGGTGATTTTATTGACTTGTGGGAAGTCATATAAATAGGGGAGGTGTTGTCCGTTTCATCGTAAAATAGGTTGTGGTCGATACATAATAGTTACGACGCTTAAACGATAATGATAGTGTCATTTGTCTTATTGTAGACTAAGGAGTCGTGACATTTGCATAGCTTGAGGTTGGGAAGTATATACAAGGTATGTGAGGCTATCCCCTTCATTCTTTTGCACGACTCCGATTGTACATAATGTAATGAACGAGCTCCCAAAGATACTCTACTCTTAGAAGCTAGCAGTACTTACATTGCTGCCCTTCTTATGAAATGATTGATATTGATGTTACTTCTCTTATTCTTATATTATCAATGTTGTTGGTAGTTCCTGATTCTTATAAGATTCTTGATGAAGAGTTAATCCTAATAACGTGTACGAAGGATACCAACCTTATGTCACTCCGAAAGGTTCAAAATGTGATTCCAATGAGTCCAACATGCATCATATATATGTATCTATTTTACTCTACCGAGCCGTGCTATAGTCGGCTGGGTACGGCACCTATTGTGGAACCACTGATCAGTTGGGTTTTACCGAGCTCCACGTGGCCGGGTACGATTCTACCGAGCCCTATGATGGCCGGGTACGTTTTACCGAGCCTATTATGGCCGGGTACGATATGATGATGGTGATGCCCACAAAGGCGTATGTTTTAAAAGTTTATGTATATATATGTATGTATCATGTATTTCATGTCAGTAGCCCTCAGAGGTACCCAGATGTCACAGGTTGTATATTCTCTATCCATGTTTACATTACTGTTCTTACTTATGCTTTCTTGCCTCACATACTCAGTACTTTATTCGTACTGACGTCCTTTTTATTTGTGGACGCTGCATGTCGTGCTGCAGGTCCTGATAGACAGGTAGACGTAGCTCCCCCACCACAGTAGGCTGTCCAGTTCAGCGGTTATTGGCGAGATCCCTTCTCCGGACTTGCCGTGGTCTTGGTATGCATTTTTGTTATAGACATTATGGGTATGTCGGGGCGCTGTTCCGGCAATGTTGTAGCACTTATGTTCCTTTAGAGGCTCATAGATAGGTGTCGACTTATGTATGGTTTAGAATGCCTTGTCGGCTGATTTTTGTTGTATAGTCTTTCATGGCATCATGTTAGCTCGTACCTTATATATAGTTTCTTGACAGTCTTGTCGTCCCATGTTATGTATGTTCATGACATTATCTTTCATTGTTAGATGTTCATGATCCATGTCTACTATTTATATTGATCTTGTCGGCCCTTAAAGATAATAAGGAAGGTTAGATAAAATGTACGTTGGTGCTCGACAAGTTTGGCCCGGGTGCTAGTCATGACCCTCCAGTTGGGTCGTGACAATTAGGGTCTTGTAGCGAAATTTGAGCGAGATGGTTATTAGGGTGTTGAATGGTTAATTGCGCCTTGGTTATGTTTTTTCCGGGCTGTGGTACAAAGTGTTATTCGCTGCTCCATGGTTATGGTCATGCACTTGTGTACTTGGTATCTAATTGCTTATGGTTGTTAATTTTGAGCATTGGTGCTCAAGGTATTTCATATGGATTGGTGGTTGGATGGGTCACGTATTGCAGCTGGGTTATGATGAGATATGATCCTTTGTGATAGATTCGTGTGTTTTGGTTCTACTGTGTGTGATAGGTTCTTAGCATTGCGTTGTGGTGGTACTTGTTGAGCTTGAGGTACAGTTCTCTTATTTGAGTCATTTTTCATTTTTGAGTGCATTTAAATTGTCACGTATTGGTGCACGGATTGCACAGTTTGTGGTTCTGGGTAGTATTGGTGTGGCATGTAGCTTGTATTTGATGAGATGCAGTCTTTGGGCATGAGGTGGTTGCTATCGAATTTGATTACGGTGTGTTCGGAAGAGTAATATCAGGATTCAACTTAGAATTTAGGCTATGGTTCTGGTTAGGTGAGAGAGCTCTGTAACTGGTTGATCTGATGAGTGGTTATGAGTTATGTGTATTTCTTTCATCATCGGTAGTGTACGAAGGTTTTAGAATGAGGTTTTTATTTGATATGATTAATACCGGTATTGAGTTTGTATTTAGAAGCTACTATGGTCAAATATTATTGACGTGAGCGTCTGAGTTATGTGGTATATCATATGATTACGTCTTGGGTTATGGATAAGATTTTATACAGTTTGTTCAGACTTATACAGTGTGTAGGTGCGAGATTTGGGTCTTGTAAGGAATTCCAGATGTTGAAAACTGGGTTCCAAGGTTTATGGGCTAAAGTTGAATTAAGGATCTTCAGTTAGGTTGTGTTGTCAAGTTTATATGGATTAGGGTGACGTGGGATCACCCCGGGTATGTGCATGGTAAGGTGGCACAGTGATTTGATGGCATTGGAACGACTCTTGGCACGTTCGAGGACGAACATATGTTTGAGTGGGGGAGAATGTGATGACCTAGCCGGTCGTTTTGAGCATTTGCATTCCGTTCAGCTATTTGAAGTCTTGAGCAGCATCGTATGATGTATTATAACTTGTGTGAATCGTCGGTTTTGGTTTTCAGGTTATTCAGAATTGATTTGGAAGAATGAATTTCATGATTGACGCTTTAGAGTTAGAAGAGTTGACCAAGTTTGACTTTTTAATATTTGACCTAGGATTAGAGTTTTGATAGTTCTGTTAGGTACGGATGGCGATTTTGGGCTCGGGCGTATGCCCGGATTTGCATTTAGATATTTCTAGAAGGTTTCGACACTAATTGACAAAAGTTAAAAATTTGAAGGTTTGAAAAGTTCATTAAGTTGGACCGAGAGTTGACTTTGAGGATATCGGGTTCGGATTGTGGTTTTAGGAATTGGAATAGTTTCGTTATGTCATTTGGGACTTGTGTGCAAAATTTGAGTTTATTCCGAGTTGAATTGATATGTTTCGGCATGAGTTTTAGAAGTTGAAAGATTTAAAGTTCATTAAGTTTGAAATCGTTTTGATGTTGTTATGTGTGATTTGAGGTCTCGAGTAGGTCTGTGTTATGTTATGGGACTTGTTGGTATATTCGGACGCGGTCCCGAGTGGCTTGGATGAGTTTGGGATGAGGTTCGAATCATTTTTCCTCTTGTTGCATTGCTGAAGATTTCTGGTGCTGGTGTAGTTGCATTTGTGGAGTATTGGTCGTAGAAGCGACTTCGCAGATGCAGGAGGTTAATCAAAGAAGCGGGAGAAGACTATGTTTGGAGTCTGCACAAATGCGGAATTTGAGTCGCATCTGCGACTTCACAAAAGCGATTGTTATGGGTGCAAAAGGGAGGTCTTGCAGAGTAAATAAAGGGGTAGTTTTCTGGGTAGTTACAAGTGTGCTCGTTTGGTAGCGGTTATTGTTGGAGGATATATAGTTGATGTGTAAAAGATAAGAAATTTTTCCATTTGTTCTCACCTTTAATTTTCTTATCTACGTGATTCATCAAATCATGATTCTTTGTTCGCCGAAATAATGGTTCTCCATATCCGAACTAAGTCATTTGTCTCAGAATTGTATTGGTGGAAAATAAATTCACAACATGGACCAATAATATACTGATAGGTAGCATGGGAATCGAAGTAATAAAGTAGAATGAAGAACATGTAAGGTATAAGTACTAGCCACGAGATCGTCTACAAGGATACCGTGCCTATTAGTTGGTAAAGAAAAAACATGTACGAAGTGGATAATTAAGTACGCCAGAAGCCTTGAAGATGGAAAGATCATTAATAGCCACGAATATGGAATGAAATTAGCATAATCCTTGATTATGCGCGATTGGTCGTTATTACCTTAACCGTTACAAATCACCCATATAACGAGTAATCAATGTAATAAACTTTAGTAACAGGCAGGAATTAGATAGGGGAAACAGTTACAAATTGTACCCTTATATAAATCGCCATACCATATCTTGTATTTCCATCGAGAAAATCACAAAGTAATACTATCAATTGTCAATATTCTTGTTATTCTCTAACATTGGAAGTTGTTCTTTCCTATTGGAAGAAAGCTACATTTACCAATGAGATTTTTATTTTCTTATTCTCTCAGTCTTGCTTTCCATAATCTTTTATATTTAATATTAGGAAAAGTGAAGTAAAATTGGTTAATAGAAACTTGAATTGTTCAAAATTGGTTAATAGAAACTTGAATTGTTCTTTTATTTGCTTTTACCATAAAAACTATTTTTTGGTTAAATAAATTAGTTCTGTTATCGGGACATCTGATAATCTTTTCACTTTCTATTTACATATTTTGTCTTTAGGAACAAATTATGCCTGAAATTGATAAATTATTCAGCAGGAGGATGTCACGACCCAAAATCCACAAGTCGTGATGGTACCTAACCCAGCAGTCATATGATTAACAATAAAAATGAAATAACATGGTCTAACGACTCAACAACGAAAGAATATCAAAAATATATCTGAGAATAAAGTCAAAATGCTACTACAACCAACCCCAAAATCTTGTGTCAATAAGTACATGAGCACTATTAAATAACAAAGTACGAAATAAATCCTCTAATACAACTGTCTGAACATGAGAAACATTAACGATAAAGATAACAGGAAGAGAACTTCAAGGACTGCAGACTGTATGACAGCTACCTCGTAGTCTCCCAAATAGCTGGCACAACTCAAGCCTGAAAATCACCCCGGCCGGATGGACCTAGATCTGCACACGAAGTGAAAAGTATAGTATGAGCACAACCGACCCAATGTACTCAATAAGTAACAACACTAACCTTGGGTTGATGTCACAATCCCAATTTCCCTCCAAAGGAAGTCATGATGGCACCTAATTTCTACGACTAGGTAAGCCTAACAAATAAAGATAATTGAACAAATACAAATTAACAAGTTACTGAAAACAACTGAATGATAGATAAAAACCTTCTGAAAAATAAAATCTCACAATACACACACCAAAACCGGTGGAAATGAGTTATAAGCTCTACAAAATGCAACTAGAGTACTACTACATCACTGTCCGAAAGAAAATACAACAGGAAATCAAATAGGGAAAGTGACTCCGAGGCCTGTGGACGTAGAGCAGGTATACCTTGAAGTCTCCCAAGCAGCAGCTACAACAACCTCTAACGACAGGCACACACAGACGTACCTGGATCTGTACAAAAAGATGTGCAGAAGCGTAGTATGAGTACACCACAACGGTACCCAGTAAGTATCAAGCCTAAACCCAATAGAGTAGTGACGAGTCCAGGTCAAGACACCTACTAGGATACAAAATAAATAGTATAAATTTTGCAGTACTGATATGTAATGGAATGTGAAGAAACAACTAATACGGAAAGATAATAGCAAGAATTAGTACCGGAAATCCACAATAGAAATAACATAAAAAGAAGCAACTAAAGTGCTACAATGATCATGTAAGGACAACAATTGCTGAAGAAACGAGGAATGACACAATAAGACATACTTCCACCAAAACACCTTGCAACATGATACGAATAGCAAGAATCACAACGAGGTATCGCCTCATGTATAATGAAATCAAAATCGAGATATTGTCTTGTATAATAAAGAATCACAACCGAGGTACCGCCTCGTATTCACTTTTCTCAATTTCAATCACAATCTTTCATTATAATGCTGCGTGAGCCTTACATTTGAAAATAGGTTTTGAAAACAGTTTTTCCGAAATAGGTACACACATTTTAGCCCACCTTATGATGTCGCGTGGCTTCACGTAGTTCCCTTACAAGCAACACATACATAAGTTCCACCTTATACCGCCGCATGCACATCAACCCCAACCTTATACCGCCGTATGCGTGTCAATATCATATCACAATAACAATTCGCACCACAAATGCCTATATAACACAACTTTCCAACAACAACAATAGCTCACGGCTCCACCACAACGTATACAAGAATATCAAAAACAATATTGGATGAAAAATGCTCAATAAGATATATGTTTCAACAATAACCAACATAGCCTCAACGTGTTAACGACTTTCACAGCTTCAAAACCAAATAACTCAACAATGAGGGGAATATTGTATAACCATAATGTTAAATAAGACTAACTCACAATAAAAGAGATAATTTTTAACAATGAGTCTCAAACAATGGAAATCAACAAGTAAAGGGATAACATGAACAATTAATTCAAGTAACGAAAATCTATAAGGAAAGAAATAGCATGAACAATAGCTTCAAATAATGATACTTAAACAATGAAGAGATAGCATGTAACAATAAATGAGGCAACAAGTTCAACTAAAGCATGGGAGCAATTTAACAAGTAGGATGTAGTACAAATACTAAACAAGTCAACTAAGGCATCTAAGGATAGTCTAACACAATTAGGGATAAATTGATTAATAAGAATTAGAACATAATAGGACATTTTAATTAAAGCATGAAAATAGTCTAAGTTGCCTAAACCGGTCAAATACCACCTATAACTTGTGTATACACTCGTCACCTTACGTACACAGATTTCACTTAGCACAATTGAATCAACAATACCAATCCTAAGGGGTAGTTCCCCCACACGAAATTAGGCAAGACACTTACCTCAACTAAGTCAATTCAACACTCGAAAATAGCTTTTCCCTTAAAATCCTCCTCCACACGGCTCAAATCTAATCAAAATCGACTCAATATCATCAAACAATGCTAGGGAATTAAATTGCAATAGATAAAGTTAAGATCTTTACACTTTTTCCAAAATGTCAACAAAAGTTAACCCGGGGCTCACCCGGTCAAAACCCGGGTCCAATGGTAGATTCCATCTACCCATGACCCTACGAGTTCATATATGTGATTAGTTTCAAAATCCGAGTCCAAATCGACTCTCAAAACTCAATTTCTTTTTTTTTTTCAAAAACTTAGCAAAGTTTCACCAATTTCTACTTTGGTTCACATGATTTTGATGTTAAAATCTAAGATATGTTGATGGAATATGATTAAAAAGTGATTAGAATGACTTACCCAAGGTTTGTAGGTGAAAATCCCCTCTTCAAACCGTCTCCTATCGAGTCTAGGGTTCAAAAATGTGAGAATAAGTTCAAAAATCCTGTCTCCCAACCCTTTAACCAGCTGCAGATGTCGCGTTTGCGACACAGGGTTTGCATTTGCGACACCGGGTTCGCATTTGTGAACCCTTGCAATTGTGGATCAGGGCTCGCATTTGTGAACCCTCGCAATTGTGGACCAGGGCTCGCATTTGCGAACCCTAACAGCCTAAGTCAACATCGCAATTGCGAACTGGGGGCATCGCAAAAGCTAACAAACTCTTCTCAAATGCGAACCAAGGTGAAGTATGGCATTCTTCGCAATTGCGAAGGGGGAGTCGCAAATGCGACATTAGAGCCCCCATTGTCTCCTTCGCAATTGCGATGCTGGTGCTCCCAATTACGATACCTAAACACTAGCAGCACCAACAGTCCAATTTTAGTCCAAACCATTCCAAAACATGTCTGAAATGCATCCGAGCCCTCGGGGATCCAAACCAAACATCCACACCAGTCTAAATATATCATACGGGCTCGCTCGCGGGATCAAAACACAAAAATAACATCTAAAACTATGAATTGATCTCTCAAACGCACGATTTCAAAGAGATTTTCAAGAATTTCTAGAATTACGACTAAGCGTCTGAATCCTATCAAATCAACTCCAAACGATACCAAATTTTGCAGACAAGTTCTAAATTCCATAACAGACCCATTCAAAGTCCCAAAATCAAATTCCGAACTCGATAGATAAAAGTCAACCTATGGTCAAACTTTTCAAATTTAAATTGTCAAATTTCGGCAAATCAACACAAATCAACCTACGGACTTCCAAAATCAATTCCAGTCATACGCCCAAGTTCGAAATCATGATACGAATCTATCAGAGTCATAAAAATACAGTTCTGGGGTCGTTTTTATAAAAGTCAAAGTTTGGTCAACATTTTCAAATTAAAGCTTTTAAGTCTAGAATTAAGGGTCCAAATCAACCCGAAAGCTTCCTGGAACAAAACTAATCAACCCTGCAAGTCATAAAAGCATAAACACACATGTGTGAAGCAATAAAAGGGGTAACGGGGCGCAATTACACAAAATGACCGATCGAGTCGTTACATTCTCCCCCTCTTAAAATAAACGTTCTTCCTCGAAGGTGCATAAGGACATGCCTGAAGTGGTGAATAGATGAGGATAATGACTCTGCATGTCGTGTTCAGTCTCCCAGGTCGCCTCCTCGACCGGATGACCCCTCCATTGAACCTTTACTAAAGCAATATCCTTTGATCTTAACTTCCGAACCTGCCAGTCCAAGCTAGCCACAAGCTTCTCAATGTAAGTCAAATCCTCATCCAACTGGACTATGTTGAAGTCTAGAACACGAGACGAATCACCATAATACTTTCGGAGCATAGAGACATGAAACACCAGATGAACCGCAGATAAACTATGTGGCAAGGCAAGCTTGCATGCCACCTCTCTAATCCTCTCAAGGATCTCAAAAGGTCCGATATACCTAGGGCTTAACTTGCCCTTCCTTCCGAACCTCATCACACCCTTCATAGGTGAAATCTAGAGCAAGACTCACTCTCCATCCATGAATGAAACATAGTGAACCTTTCGATCCGCATAGCTCTTCTATCTAGATTCGGCTGTACGAAGTCGATCCTGGATCATCTTGACCTTCTCTAAAGCATCTCGAATCAGATCTGTGCCTAATAACTTAGCCTCTCCTGGATCAAACCACCCAACTGGAGAACGACACTGTCTCCCATATAGATCCTCATCGGAGCCATCTGTATACTCGACTGGTAACTATTGTTGTAGGCAAACTACGCAAGTGTCAAGAACTGATCCCAAGCACCCCCAAAATCTATAACACAAGCGCAAAACATGTCCTCCAATATCTGAATAATGCGTTCGGACTGTCCGTCCGTCTGAGGGTGAAATGCTATACTCAAATCAACCCGTGTGCCTAGCTCATGATGTATAGCCTTTTAGAAACAAGATGTGAACTGCATACCCCGGTCAGAGATGATAAATATCAGTACACGATGAAGTCGAACAATCTCGTGGATATAAACCTGAGCCAGTTTCTCTGAAGAATAGGTAGTCACTACCGGAATGAAATAAGCCGACTTGGTTAACCTATGCACAATCGCTCATACCATATCAAACTCTGAGTCCGTGGGAGCCCAACAACGAAGTCCATGGTGACACACTCCCACTTAAACTCGGGAATCTCAAGTCACTGAAGCAAACCACCCGGTCGTTGAATCTTATACTTCACATGCTGACAATTTAAGCACCGAGCTATATACTCCACTATGTCCTTCTTCATCCTTCTCCACCAATAGTGTTGCCTCAAGTCCTAATACATCTTAGCGGCACCCGAATGAATGGAGTACCACGAACTGTGGGCCTCCTAAAGAATCAACTCACGCAACCTATCCACATTGGGCACACATAAACGTCCCTACATCTGTAACACACCGTTAACTCCAAAAGTAACCTCCTTGGCATCGCCATGTTGAAATGTGTTCTTGAGGACAAACAGATGGGTGTTGTCATACTGACGCTCTCTGATACGGTCATATAGAGAAGATCGAGAAACCATGCAAGTAAGAACTCGACTGGGGTCTGAAACATCCAATCTACCAAACTGGTTGGCTAAAGCCTGAACCTCCAAGGCTAATGACCTCTCTACTACTGTTAGATATGCTAAACTACCCAAACTCTCCGCCTTTCGACTAAAGGTATTGGCCACCATAGTGGCCTTCCCTTGATGATATAGAATGGTGATATCATAGTCCTTAAGTAACTCTAACCACATTCGCTGCCACAAGTTAAAATCTTTCTGTTTGAACAGATATTGTAGACTCTGGTGGTCAATAAAGACCTCACAAGGAACACCGTGCAAATAATGCCATTAGATCTTTAATGCATGGACAATGGTTGCCAACTCCAAATCGTGGACCAGACTGTCTTCAGCTACTGCGATCCATGTGGTATCGAGTCTGGATCGCAGTAGCTGAAGACAGTCTGGTCTAACTCTGCATCGCCTCAATCTTCTTCGTATCTACCTTGATCCCCTTACTCGACACCACATGACCCAAAAATGCCACCGAATCAAACCTGAATTCATATTTTGAGAACTTTGCATATAACTTCTTATCTCTCAAAGTCTTGAGCATGATCCTCAAATGCTGCTCATGATCTTCCCGGCTGCGAGAGTACACCAAGATGTCGTCAATAAACACAATGACAAATGAATCAAGATAAGGCTGGAATACAATGTTCATCAGGTGCATAAATGTTGCTGGGGCAATGGACAACCCAAATAACGTCACAAGGGACTCGTAGTGACCATACAAAGTCCTAAAGGCAGCCTTCGGAATATCCGGATCTCAAATCTTCAACAGATGATAAACTAACTGCAAATCAATCTTGGAGACATGGAGCAAAACCGGCTTCACTCAACTATCAATGTTGAGCTTGATTCCCGACTCAGTGCGATGAAGGCTGAATATGAAAAACTCCGGGCCAAAATTGACCAACTCCGAGCCAAACTCCAGGACCAAGAAGATTCCCTCGTCTTCCAGAAGGCCTATGCCATGTATCATATGAAAAGGAAGACTTTGGAGGAGCCAAAGAAGGCATTGCCAACATTGATAATTGCATTGCCAAAGTACAGAAATTGCAGTTAACCGCTCGTGAGAACCTTCCTGCTCGGCCCGTTGCATCTGACTCCTCTAATACTAATTCTAAGTATTCTGGATCCAAAGGGAAAACCAAAGACGATTAAGGCCTCAAACCAGCAGCGGAACAACCTTCTTTTACTGGGGGAAATGAAGACCTTTCTCTCCCTTCATGTTCATACAGCAAAGAATGATGTAATATTTTTTCTTTTATCTTTTCTAATTATGCCAAAACTTTTACTAAGTTTGGCACTTTAATAAATAAAAGAACTTTTTGCTTAAGTGTTGTGAAAAAATATTCTTCTAAGTTTGGCACTTTAATAAATAAAAGAACTTTTTGCTTAAGTGTTCTGCAAAAATATTCTTTTTATGTTTAATTGATAAAGCTTCGAGAATACCTTTGCATCCAATAGCTTTTGATTCCGGGCATAAACACTTTCGAAATCTACCCTTTACTATGAGAGATTCATAATAGAGGGCCCTTATATTTACGGTGCTCCTGAAGAGGATGTCTCCTATTCATTACGGTACAAGTATTTGAAGTTTTTGTTAACTCTCAAATGGTAAAATAAATTAAGTTATCATTTGGATAAGAAATATGATAAGAAAAAAAGGACTTTGATTTATTTCCTCTATTTTTAAAACTACATTTACATAAACATTCATTTGCTTAAGTAAATAAATCTGTCAATACATGTCGCTAACTTGTACAACTTATTTTTATGGGGATGATCATGCAGTCCTCGGTCCTGATAAGATATTGATCCCAGTTCTAACAGTCCCCGATCTGCGTGGCACTCTTGGTGTCGTAACATATATTACTTCCCCCTAGTGTTCGAATGCTAAATATGAGAATTCAAATACTGGAAGTCTTGCATTCATTGAAGAACTTTTCCTTCATTTTATACTTTATACTGTTGCTTCATCGGTAGAGAGAACTTGTGAACGGTTAAATAATCTGTTTGAGTTTTGGGAGGTGAGATTCACCATCGAACCAAAGATTATTTAACCATCCATAAGCTATTTACCACACGATATCATGATCGTCGATCCCATCGATGGAAGAACTTTAGTGCTCTGATATTAAAGGTATTGCCTTTGATGATGATCCTTCCTTCATAGTATGCTTTACGGAGTTGCCTCATTAAAACCTTGCCAAAAAAATCTGATTGAGATAAAAACTGGTCGAAGGAGAAAAAACGTGCAACACATACTTTCAATACCTGCAGGGATCTTCAGCAATAGTACCTTTTGAGGTGAGTCATGTTCTAATTGCTCGGCAATTTGACTCCATCTTGATTTTCTAATTCGTATGAGCCTTTACCAGTTATAGTTGAAACCCGGTAAGGTCCTTCCCATATTAGTCCCAGCTTCCCGGCTTTCACTTATCTAATGCTTTGAGTAACTTTTCTTATAATCATATCTCGAACTTTGAAACATCAGAGGTTTGCCCTACAATTGTAATACCTTTCCATTATTTGCTTTTGTGCTACCATCCGCACATATGCCAAATCTCTGTGTTCTTTAAGCAAGTCTAACTTCACCAACAACGCTTCATTGTTTGCTTCTCCGTTCGCTTGGTAAAACCTCAAGGTCGGCTCCCCCACTTCCATTGGTATCAGAGCCTCTGAGGCGTATACGAGAGAAAGGGTGTTTCACCCGTACTCGACTTCGTCGTGGTACGGTATGCCCATAAAATACCTGGTAGCTCATCCGGCCACTTGCCCTTAGCATCTTCTAACTTCTTTTTAAGGTTTTGAATAATTACCATGTTGGTTGACTTTGCCTACCCGTTAGCACTCGAGTTGTACGGTGAAGAAGTAATTTGTTTGATCTTTAACCCCTCCAAGAACTTTGTGACTTTTGAACCTACAAACTGCGGCTCGTTATCACAAGCAATCTCTTTTAGTATTCCAAATTGGAAGATTATGTTGTCCCATATGAAGTCAACCATCTCGCATTCTCCGATCTTTTAGTAAGGACCTACTTCAACCCATTTAGTGAAATAATCAGTTAAAACTAAAAGGCACCTTACCTTCCCTGGGCCCTATAACGATCCGACCGGTCATTTTGAGAATTAAAGTCCCATTCAGTGGCTTAAGGTCTCGAGAAGCTCCGTATTATGTGTTATGACGTGCGTGCATAGTCGAGTTTGGAATTCAGATGATTCGAGATTGATGTGGAAGAAGGATTCATGTTTTAGAAGCTTAAGCGGTAAGAGTTGACCGGAATTTGACTTCTATGAAGACGACTCCGAAATGGAATTTTTATGGTTCCAATAGTTTTGTATGGTGATTTTAGACTTAGGCGTGCGTCCAGATTTGAATTTGGAGGCCCATAGGGTAATTTGAAGCATTTTGGCAAAAATTGGAAAGTTAAAGTTTTGGAAGGTTAAAAGGTTTGACCGGGAGTTGAATTTGGCGATATCGGGGTCAGATCTCGATTCCGGGAGTTGTATTGGCTCCGTTATGTACTTTGGAACTTGCATGCAAAATTTGACGTCGTTCCAGGTTGATTTGATGTATTTCGGCAAGGTTTTAGAAGTTAGAATATTCGAAATTTCATAAGTTTGATTCATGGTACGATTCGTAGTTCCGATGTTATTTGATGTAATTTGATACCTCGAGCGGGTCTGTATTAGGAACTTGTTGGTATGCTTGGACGGGATCCCGGGGGCCTCGGGTGTTTTTCGGACGAGTTTTGGATGATTTTCATGTTTTGGGACAAGTCTAGTTTTGGTTCTGGTGCTTCGCACCTGCGACATTTTGGAGCACAGGTGCGGCTCCGCTTCTGCATGAGCCTGGTCGCTTCTGCGATCATAGTGGCCTGGGAGCTTGCTCGCTTCTGCGGAGGCTGGCACGCAGGTGCAAAGGACGCTTATGCGGTCCAGCGATCGCACCTGCAAAGTGGTTCGCTTCTGCGCTCATTTTGGCGCTTCTGCGGTGTCGCTGGTGCGACTGTAGTTGTTGCAGATGTGGACCCTCACCTTGTAAGCTGAGTTCGTAGATGCGAACTTTTACTCGCAAATGCAAGAGCGCAAATGCGCTTCCTTGTCCGCAAATGCGGAAGTCCTAGGCAGAATCATATAAGTCGAGGGTTTGGCTATTTTTAACAAATTTTGAGTTCTAGACCTCGGTTTTGGGAGATTTTTCGTGGGTTTTTCAAGAAACTCATTGGGGTAAGTGTTCTCCACTCAAATCGTATTATATTTTATGAAAATCCATTTCTATTTTCATCATTTGATTAGTGAATTAAGTTAGAAATTTGGGAAAAATTTGTAAAATCTTTCAAAATATAAAATGATGATTTGAAAGACGAATTGAGGTCGGAAATTGATAATTTTGGTATGGTTGAACTCGATATCGAATGGGTGTTCGGTTTTTGTAATTTTGGTCGGGTTCCGAGATGCGGTCCTGGGTCATCTTTTTGGAGCGATTTTTCAATTCATAGCTAAGATCATTATTTCATTTTTTAAATTAGTTACTTATAGTTATAATTATAGTATGAAATTGTTTTGGCTGGATTCAAGTCGTTCGGAGTTCAAAATTGAGGGAAAAGGCTTACTAATTGATTGATTGAGCGTGGTTCGAGATAAGTATCTTGCCTAACTTTGTGTGAGGAAATTACCCCTTAAGTATTGAGTCTTTAGTGCTAATTGTGTCATGTGAAGTCTGTGTACGCGAGGTGATAAGTACGTGCACAGGCTTGTTTGTAGAAAGTTGACCTTTTAGGGCTCTTACGTTCTTATGTTCATTAGCTATGAAGTTGTTTTGTTATGTTAAGTTTCCCATTTACTAGTTTCACCTCTATGTGTCTTAATTGGAATTAATTGCTTCATGTTTAACCCTTATTGCCTATTTGACTCTTGTGTGCCTTAACTGAAGTTGTTGTCTATTCGATTGCCATGCTATCCTCTCCTAATTGCTTATCCTTAATTGAAATTATTTGATCTCTTCTGCAATTGTCTATCCTTATTTGAGGTTATGATTATCTTTTTCGTTGTTATCCTTAATTGAATTTGTTGCATCTCTTCGTAATTGCTCAACCCTAAATGAAGTTTAGTTATCCTTTATCGTAGTTGCCTCATCGTTATTTGGAATCATTTGTTACATATTATTTCTCCCTTGTTGAGCCATTCTTATTGAGGCTAGTATTCCCTATTGTGTTTGTTCTTTGTGAGCTCGTTCTACCGCTTCTTTCTGATCCAATAGGAGATCTCCATCTCCTATCATATAAAGCCTCGAACGGTGCCATTTGAATGCTAGCATGATAGCTATTGTTGTATGCAAATTCTATAAGTGGTAAATGATCATCCCAGCTACCTTTGAAGTCTAGAACACAAGCGCGCAATATATCCTCAAGCGTTTGAATAGTCCGCTCTACCTGCCCGTCAGTATGCGGGTGAAAGTATGTACTAAGATTCACCTTAGTACCCAAACCTTGCTGAAATTTCTACCAAAAATTAGCAGTGAATTGTGCTCCCCGATCAGAAATGATGGAGACTGGGGTACCACGCAACCTGACTATTTCTTTGATATACAACTGAGCATACTACTCCGCTGTGTCGGTAGACTTAACCGGCAAAAAGTGTGCTGACTTCGTGAGTCGATCCACAATCACCCAAATTGAGTCAAACTTGCGCGGAGTGCGTGGTAATCCTACCACAAAGTCCATATTAATCATTTCTCATTTCCACATTGGAATTTCTATGTTCTGTGCCAACCTACCGGGCCTTTGGTGTTCGGCCTTCACTTGCTGAAAATTTGGACACTTCGTCACAAACTCCGCTACATTCCTCTTCATATCATTCCACCAGTAGACTTTCTTAAGATCATGATACATTTTCGTAGAACCTGGGTGCACGAAATACCTAAAAGTGTGAGCTTCAGTCATAATTGTTTCACAGATACCATCCACGTTTGGAACACATAGTCGCCCTTGGTACCTTAGAGTACCATCATCCATGCCAAGAGAAAAATGCCATGGTCTTATGTTTATGAATCCCCTCTTTCAATGGCACCAACAATGGATCATTGTATTGCTTCTCTTTGACTTCCACAACAAGCGATGATTCAGCCCTATTTTGCATAATTACCCCTCTTTTACTAGAGTCCCAAAGACAAACTCCCAAACTAGCCAATCGGTGAACTTCTTTGGCCAATGGCCTTTGATATGCCTCCAAGTGAGAGAATACGGTGACACTCCTCAAGAAACCGATGTGCATCCTCTGAAGCCAAACTACTGAAAGTAGGAGGGTGGTACTTCTTGAACCTCTCGAGCCTAAGTTGCTCCTCCACAAATGCTGCTGCCCCAATAACGGGCTGAACTGGATCAGCAGGTTGTACTAGTATAACCCGTGGGACCTGATCAACCTGGACCCGCTGCTCTCGGGTATGTAGCTAGTGCAAGAGGGATCAACCCCGCCTGAGCTAAGGTATCGAACATGCTCAGGAACTATGTGAGGGTCTCCTGAAGTGTTGGGGTGGCAATAGGCACATTAGGTGTCTGACCCCCGACTGGAGCTACTGGTGGATCCTCTGTCGCAGCTCGGGTAGGTGCTCTGGCTACACCACGAGCCCATCCAGGGCCTCTACCCCGTCCCCGACCTATCGCGGCTCTAGCAGGAGGTGCGGGTGTCTGATCGTCGGATCTTGCGGTGCGTGTCCTCACTATTTGTGAGAGAATAGAAAGTCAAAGATTTAGTTTTTGAAATCAACCAATTCGTAGGATACAAAATCAAAGAAGTAAAGTTTTCCTAATAGTTCTGTAGCCTCTCAAAGATAAATACAAACATCTCAGTACCGATCCGCAAGACTCTACTAAACTTGCGTATCACTCGTAACACCTTTGAACATAGAGCTCTGATACCAATTTTTCACTACCCCAATTTCCCTCTGAAGGATGTCGTGATGGCACCTAGTCTCTACGACTAGGTAAGCCTAACAAATAATGATAACTGAACAAATACAAATTAACAAGTTACTGAAAATAACTGAATAATAGATCAAAACCTTCCAAAAAACAAAATCTCAAAATACACACCCCAAAACCGGTGGAACGGAGGCATAAGCTCTACAAAGCTCTACAAAATACAACTAGAGTACTACTACATCACTGTACGAAAGAAAATGCAACAGAAAACAAAATAGGGAAGGTGATTCCAAGGCCTACGGACATGGAGTAGGTATACCGTGAAGTCTCCCAAGTAGCAGCTACAACAACCTCTGACGACCGGCAGGAGAAGACGTACCTGAATCTGCACAAAAAGATATGCAGAAGTGTAGTATGAGTAAACCACAATGGTACCCAGTAAGTATCAAGCCTAACCTCAATAGAGCAGTGACGAGGCCAGGTCAAGACACCTACTAGGATACAAAATAGGCAGTATGAAATTTGCAATACTGATATGTAATGGAATGTGAAGAAACAACTAATACGGAAAGATAATAGCAAGAACTAGTACCAGAAATCCACAATAGAAATAGCATAAAAAGAAGCAAGTAAAGTGCTACAATGATCGTGTAAGGACAACAATTTCTAGAACAAATAAGGAATGACACAACAAGACATACTTCCACCAAAACACCTTGCAACATGAAACGAATAGCAAGAATCACAACGAGGTACCGCCTCGTGTATAATGAAATCAAAACTGAGATACCATCTCGTATAATCAAGAATCAAAACTGAGTTACCGCCTCGTATTCACTTTTCTCAATTTCAATCACAATCTTTCTTTATACAGCCGCGTGAGCCTTACATTTGAAAATGGGTTTTGAAAACAGTTTTCCCGAAATAGCTACACACACTTTAGCCCACCTTATGACGTTGTGTGGCTTCACATAGTTCCCTTAGAACCAACACGCACATAAGTCCCACCTTATACTACCACATGCACATCAACCCCAACCTTATACAGCCACATGCGCGTCAATATCATTTTACAATAACAATTCGCACCACAAGTGCCCATATAACACAACTTGCCAACAACAACAATATCAATATTTCCACAACAATAGTCCATGAATCCACCACAACGTATACAAGAATATCAACAACAACATTGGATGAAAAATGCTCAATAAGATAGATGTTTCAACAATAACCAACATCACCTCGTCGTATTAACGACTTTCACAACTTCAACACCAAATAACTTATCAATGAGAGAAATAATGTATAACCACAATGTTAAATAAGACTAACTTACAATAAAAAAGATAATTTTTAACAATGAATCTCAAATAATAAAAATCAACAAGTAAAAGGATAACATGAACAATTACTTCAAGTAACGAAAATCAATAAGGAAAGAGATAGCATGAATGATAGCTTCAAATAATGATATTTAACAATGAAGAGATAACATGTAACAATAAAGGAGGAAACAAGTTCAACTAAATTATGGGAGTAATTTAACAAGTAGGATGCAGAATAAATACTAAACAAGTCAACTAAGGCATTTAAGGATAGTCTAACATAAGGATACATTGATTATGAGAATTAAAAGATAATAGGGAATTTCAATTAAAGCATGGAAATAGTCTAAACAAGTCAACTAAGGCATTTAAGGATAGTCTAACACAATTAGGGATACATTGATTATGAGAATTAGAATATAATAGGGCATTTCAATTAAAGCATGGAAATAGTCTAAGCAGCCTAAACCGGTCAAATATCACGTACTACCTGTGTACCCACTCGTCACCTTTGCATACATGGATTTTACTTAGCACAATTGAATCAATAATACCAATTCTAAGGGGTAGTTCTCCCACACGAAGTTAGGCAAGATACTTACCTCAACTAGGCCAATCCAACACTCGAAAATAGCTTTTCCCTTAAAATCTGCCTCCACACGGCTCAAATTTAATCAAAATAGACTCAATATCATCAAACAATGCTAGGGAATTCAATTGCAATAGATAAAGTTAAGATCTTTACACTTCTCCCAAAAAGTCAACAAAAGTCAATATGGGGCTCGCCCGGTCAAAACTCGAGTCCAATGGTAGATTCCGTCTACCCATGACCCCACGAGTTCATATATGTGATTAGTTTCAAAATTCGAGTCCAAATCGACTCTCAAAATTCAATTTCTTATTTTTCAAAAATATAGCAAAGTTTCACTAATTTCTACTTTGATTCACATGATTTTGATATTATAATCTAAGATATGTTGATGGAATATGATTATAAATAGATTAGAATCACTTACCCAAGATTTGTAGGTAAACATCCCCTCTCCAAATCGTCTCCTACCGAATCTAGGATTCAAAAATGTGACAATGAGTTCAAAAATCTTGTCTCCCAACCCTTTAACCAGTTGCAGATGTCGCATTTGTAACACAGAGTTTGCATTTGCGAACCCTAGCAATCACGGACCAGAGCTCGCATTTGCGAACCCTTACAACCTAAGTCAACATCTCAATTGCGAACTGGGGGCATCACAAAAGCGAACAAACTGTTCGCAAATGCGAACCAAGGTGAAATCTGGCATTCTTCGCAATAGTGAAGGGGGGTCGCAATTACGACATCAGAGCCCCTATTGTCGCCTTCGCAATTGCTATGCTGGTGCTCGCAATTGCGATACCTGAGCACTAGCAGCACCAGCAGTCCAATTTCATTCCAAAACCATTCTGAAACGTGTCCGAAACTCATCTGAGCCCTCGGGACTCAAAACAAAACATCCACACAAGTATAAGAACATAATACGGACTTGATCGCGCAATCAAAATACAAAAATAACATCTAAAACTACGAATTGAACTCTAAAACGCATGATTTTCAAAGAGATTTTCAAGAACTTCTAGAATTACGACTAAGCGTCTAAATCCTATCAAATCACTTCAAAAGATACCAAATTTTGCAGTCAAGTTCTAAATGCCATAACAGACCTATTCTAAGTACCAAAATCAAATTGTGAACTCGATAGCTAAAAGTTAACCTACGGTCAAACTTTTCAATTTTAAATTGTAAAATTTCGGCAAATCAACACAAATCAACCTACGGACTTCCAAGATAAATTTCGGGCATATGCCCAAGTCCAAAATTACGATACGAAGCTATCGGAGTCATACAAATACAGTTCCAGGGTCGTTTTCATAAAAGTCAAAGTTTGGTCAATATTTTTAAATTAAAGCTTCTAAGTCTAGAATCAAGGGTCCAAATCAACCCGAAAGCTTTTCGGAACGAAACTAATTAACTCAGCAAGTCATAAAAGCATAAGTACAGATGTGTGAAGTAATAAAAGAGGTAACAAGGTGCAACTATATAAAATGATCAATCAGGTCGTTATAGTTGAAAGTAATGACGAACTCAGAACAATAGTCAAATGCCAGTACCAATAACCGATAATAATTCAGAAAATAATAAATAAACCGTAGAAACAGTAGATCAGTGATGTCAAGTACAACTCGTCCTATTTTAGAAATTTAGGTATGCTTTCAAGTATAATAGTTTAAAACCCAACACAAATAAAGCAAGTCATTTATAGTTAGCACGAGGAAAGTACATCTCTATGCCTACATGTCAAGTATACACGTAAATCATCAGTATCACAATGGATCCATCAATAGAATTTATACTTAGAACTATACGGGTGCCTGGCATAATTCCCCATCATCAAGCACATATATGAAACACTATGCATGTGTCTGCTACTGGTATGTCAGACTCTAGAGGGGCGGATCCTGCCCAACCGCTATTTATAATCATTTAGCCCAATAATGAGGCCTGATGGACGCATCGCCCCAAAACAATAACACTCAGACCAATATAGGCCTGGCCTACACGTCACCTCAAAATCAGTACCAAACCGACTCTAAGGCCCAAACTCAGTCATTTACCGTTCAAGTCTCAGATGAACACATCAGAAATATTCAATTAAATAGTTTTACCCTTAAGCGATGTCGACAGCATGCGAGGAATCAAATAGGAAATACTAAGACAGACTCATCATTCACAGATATAGTATCATGACTGAGAACATGTGTGCGAATAAGGTATATAACTCAGAAACAGCAGGAATAGCCCTATCAAGTCTCAAACAGTTAGCATATAGCATAGACATGATGTCTAACATGATTCACAATTCAAATAATCAAACAAGTAGTGGGGATGTGGGGATAACATTATATGATAGCAAAACAAGCCTGGTATTAGCCTAAAGGCTTCCCCAAACCATGAACAACCCGGTGCACGCACACACGCCCGTCACTGTGATCACCTAATGTTTGCACACTTTTAATTCTCCGAAAAAATAAACTTTTGGATGGTTTTAGCTATTCTAGTTATTTTTCTTTGAACTTATTTGCGTATTTTTATGTAAATTCCTTAATTAAAAAGTATCAAAAATATTTTTACCTTTTATTGTATATTTTAGTTTGCATCTTTAAATTATATATATACCAAATTTTTTTTTTTTATACTTGTACATTTTCTTTAGGACTAAATAAGATTATAGTATAACTAGGGTTTAAGGATTGGGCTAGTGTATTTTAATTGAAATTGAGCCAAAATTAGCCCAAAATCAAGAATCGAAAGAGCCAGAGATTCGGTCCACATGGGGGCTTCCAGGTGAGGGGATAAAACGACGTAGTTTTGGTCTAAACTACGTCGTTTTGGTTATGAATCAAGATGAAATCACAACCATTCATTTTTCTCAATCCAATGGACCTTATTTGTTAACCCATTACAAATAAAACCTTTGAAAAATCGGTTTTTTTGCCCCATTCTATCCAAACCCTAGTTCCCTCTCTCTTCTCTCATTCTCTCACTATTGCCGCAGCCTCTGCCCACCGCCGCCGCCGTCTGACCACCTCTTTTCCGCCCTAAAATTTAACCATATCATCCTCTTACTCACCTATTTCCAAATATCCAAACCAAAACCTCCACCCCCCAACTCTATGAATTTTAGATCTATGAACCCTAGCCGTCACCCCTTTTGCGTAAATTCGTACAGTTTATGGAATCTCCACCCCATGACACATACATAAACAGATAGAGCTCTATGAGATGTATATTTTCATGTAAATTTCCAAACCCAAATTCCCCATTGCCGCCGATCATCCGAAGCCACCGGCTACCACCAAGCACATTGACCCTCTGTTTTAGCCTAGTTTCGACCGAAGAACATTTGTTTCCTTTTGGTATGATGACGAGCTCATTGAGTTCAGCATATTCCAAAAGGAAAGGAGCGTTCCAAGGCTGGACAACCACTACTTGGTTTCTCTGGCATCTTCTCATGGCTCGAATAGTTTCACATGCCCTCGATTGGTATAAACCTTAATTCTTTTTTTATCTTTTCTGATTTTTTGCGTTTGTAATTAGTATTAGTTTTAAGGTTTAATTTTCATTCATGTTGTTGTTATTTGTGTGCAATTGAGCTAGGGTAATATTGATTTTCAATTACATGTTACTTTATAAATTTGAATTTCGTTCTTCGACCTAGCCGGTCGAGTAGTTCGTTATTGTCTGTTAGTTTTGATTTTTGGTTCTTTGACCTAGCCAGTCGACTATTTCGTATGGATTTGTTAAGTTTGAATTTTTCTGTTCTTTGACCTAATCGGTTGATAGTTAAGTTTTATGTTAGTTTCATGAAAACCCAAAAAGATTAGTTGAATCATTTTTTTGTTAGTCGTTTGTTCAGTTGTTATTAATCATGTGTGATAGTTAGCAATGCTTGTTTAGTTTCTGTTTCGCACGATAGTTTATAATTTCAGTCGCTCCATGTTAGTTTGCATGAATTGAATTGATTCAATCTTGTTTGTTTGAATACTTATCCTAGCTCCAATTGAAGTCTTATTGTTGCTTTGTCAATTTTATGTTTGGATTAAGTTTGAGTGTTTGAGTTTGTATTGATAAAAGCTATAACTAAAAAAGGAATAGTACAAGTTTGGTTGCTTTTTACTGTTCATATGCTTTTGGGAGTACAAAACTCCAAAAACGCCTGTCATTGTTTGGTGAAAATACTATCTTTTAGACAAATCTTTAACCAAAAGTATACGTCCTTTGGATATATTTTCAATAATGAATGTCTTTCTTCTTCTCCTATAAAAGAAACACACTCTTTCACACTTTAAAAAGACACATCTTAGAGATAGAAAAATCAGTTGAACACTCATAGTAAGCTACAAAACCTGAGAGTTGTTTGAGTGATTTTTTCTTTATGGAAAAACCTTATGAAAATACTTAAAGTTCTTGAAGCCAGTCTTGGTTTCTTTCTTTCTCAAGCTGCTGAATTTTTTGGTCCAAGTTTCTGGTTGACTTTGGTTTAAATTGTTGTTGATCGTGTTGTTGTCTGTTGCATTCTGTTTGGTTTTGTTGGATGTAAAGAAGATTCAGAGTTTAACTTTGCAATTCCTTGTTCAAAGTTTTCTTCATTAGGTTTTCCACCTTACCTTTAATAGTGTAAATCTTGAATGATGTTTATGGAACATGAGTTTATTTTAGTTATCTGAATCTATTCGGACTATCTTAAATATGATTTAAGTTGACTGGTAGAAAGAATGAATACTTGAGTATTAAAGTTCATTTGTATGTAGATCATAAACTTTTAAAATAGTTTTTTTTACGTGTAAATAACAAACCTATGAAAGTGTCCTTTATTTATCTTCCTGGAGTTTCAAGATATAACAAAATGTGTCAGAAGTTTCTTGTAACAACCCAACCGGTTATTTTGAGTATAAGCATTCCGTTCAGTTGTTTGAAGCCTTGAGTAGATTATATGATGTATTATGACTTGTGTGAATCGTCAGTTTTGATTTTCAGGTGATCCGAAGTTGATATGGAAGAATAATTCTCAACTAGAAAGCTTTAAGTTAGAAGAGTTGACCAAGTTTGACTTTTGTATATTTGACCCCGGATGGTGATTTTGGACTCGGGCGTATGCCCGAATTTGCATTTGAATATTTCTAGAAGGTTTCGGCACTAATTGGCAAAAGTTAAAAATTTGAAGGTTTGAAAAGTTCGTTAAGTTGGACCGAGAGTTGACTTTGAGGATATCGGGTTCGGATTGTGGTTCTTGGAATTGGAATAGTTTCGTTATGTCATTTGGGACTTGTGTGCAAAATTTGAGTTCATTCCGAGTTGATTTGATATATTTGGGCATGAGTTTTGGAAGTTGAAAGATTTAAAGTTCATTAAATTTAAATTCGTTTTGACATTATTATGTGTGATTTGAGGTCTCAAGTAGGTCTGTGTTATGTTATGGGACTTGTTGGTATATTCGGACTGGCTCCCGAGTGGCTTGGATGAGTTTGGGACGAGGTTCGGATCATTTTTCCTCTTGTAGCATTGCTGAAGATTTTTGGTGCTGGTGTAGCCGCATTTGCAGAGTATTGGTTGTGGAAGCGACTTCGTAGATGCGGCAGGTTCATTGTAGAAGCGGGAGAAGACTGTGCTTGGAGTATGGACAAATGCAAAATTTGAGTCGCATCTGCGACTTTGAAGAAGCGATTGTCATGGGTGCAAAAGTGAGGTCTTGCAGAGTAAATAAAGGGGTAGTTTTCTGGGTAGTTACAAGTGTGCTCGTTTGGTAGCGGTTATTGTTGGAGGATCTATAGTTGATGTGTAAAAGATAAGAACTTATCCTATTTGTTCTCACCTTTAATTTTCTTATCTACGTGATTCATCAAATCATGATTCTTTGTTCGCCGAAATAATGGTTCTCCATATCCAAACTAAGTCATTTGTCTTAGAATTGTATTGGTGAAAACTAAATTCACAACATGGACCAATAATATACTGATAGGTAGAATGGGAGTCGAAGTAATAAAGAAGAATGAAGAACATGAAAGGTATAAGTACTAGCCATGAGATCATTTACAAGGATACCGTGCCTATTAGTTGGTAAAGAAAAACCATGTACAGAGTGGATAATTAAGGACACCAGAAGCCATGAAGATGGAAATATCATTAGTAGCCACGGATATGGAAGAAAATTAGCATAACCCTTGATTATGTACGATTGGACTTGGGCGTATGCCCGAATTTGCATTTGGATGTTTCTTGAAGGTTCTAGCTTTAATTGGCGAAAATTGACAATTTGGAGTTTTGGAATGTTCATTAGTTTGACTAGAAGTTGACTTTGGTGATAATCGGATTTGGATTGTAGTTTCAGGAGTTGTAATAGCTTCGTTATGTCATTTGAAACTTGTGTACAAAATTTGAGGTCATTCCGAGTTGATTTGATATGGTTCGGCACGAGTTTTGGAAGTTGAAAGTTTAAAAGTTTATTAAGTTTGATTTGAGGTGCGATTCATAGTTTTTATGTTGTTTGATGTGATTTGAAGCTTCGAATAAGTTTGTATCATATTTACGGACTTGTTGGTATGATTGAATGGGGTCCCGAGGGGCTTGGGTGTGTTTTGGGTCATTGGTTGAGAAACTAGTTAAGTTAAGGATTTGGAGTTTGACCATGGTCAATATCGGGTCAAGATGACCTTTTTTTGGTGTTTTGAGTGAGCGAGAAGGTTTGTAGCGTATTTTATGATTGAAATACATATATGGTTTGTGTACGAGAGGTTCCGAATGAGTTTTGGGTGCTAAAACGAAAATTCTTTTGTTGTTGATTTTCTGGTGTAAAATAATTACAAAAATATCATTTTTGCCTCTTAAATTTTTAGATTTATTTTAAAACTTCAAAACATCATATCTCTCTCATTTTAAGGCCAAATTGGATGATTCAAAAGGCTATCTTGGGTGTAATATCAGAAGGATTATGTTTGGCTTATCAAATATGAGTTTTGAGATTTTCTTGGATCTGATTCGAGCTATAATAACTGTTATACTTTTTTACTTATTCCGAAATTTAGTCACTTTTTCTCACATAGTTTTGGAGCTCGGATTTTGACGATTTTGGAGAGAATTTTTACCACATGGATTGGGGTAAGTATTTTCTACTCGGTTTTGGTTATATTCTGTGATTCCATATTCAATTTTGACATTTGATTGATAATTTCAAAAGAGAAATTAGGGATTTTGTCTAAACTATTCTAAAGTGAATTTTCGAGTTTTGAGTATCGATTCGGAGTCGGAATTGAGTGAAATTAGTATGGTTGGACTCGTAATTGAATGGGTTATCGGATTTTATGATTTTTGTTGGGTTCCGAGGTGCGAGCTTGGGTTTGACTTTTTGGTTGACTTTGAGTAAATGTGTAAAGATTCGACCTTTATCAATTGAGTTTGCTTTTTATGGCATTATTTGATAATTTTGAGTTGCTTTTGGCTAGTTTCGAGCCTTTCAGATGATGATTTGAGTGGGATGGTGCTTCTAATGTATTGACTGGGCTTGTTTGAGGTAAGTGCGTTGCCTAACTTTATTGAGTGGATATTTTTTACTAATTACCATTATTTGCTACATGCAGGGGTGATACATATATGAGATGGCGAGCGTGTATGTATGTACCAGGGTTAATCATGCTCGGGGGTAAATTATACTATAAATTGCGCCTTGTAGAATTACGTGACCTTCTTGCTTCATGTCTTACTTGACTTCTAGATTACTTAGAATATGGAATTAAATGTTAGGAACCAAGATTTAGTTTATTATAACTTGATTAAATTTGACGGCATTTTGAGAAATATTGATGTATCTAATTCAGTCATCATTATGCTTAATCACTAATACATTGCTATGACCGTTATTGTTAAGATAATAGATTCTATACTTGAGTTGTAGATCTTTTTTTTATTTGTTGAAATACTTGGACAATAAGGTTCTTGAGGATTTATTGAATTATTGTTGGCTTGAAAGTTGTGATTGAGGTTCATTTGGAACATTCATTTAACCACTCTCCTTGATGTTATTTATGCTTCCTACGTTGCTTATCATTGATATACATATGCTTGGTGAGGAAGAGTATGAAGCACGAAGGATGATGTTATACCATTTCATATATATTATCATGTGAGGGTGAGTGTAAAGCATGAAGGGTGATTTCGTTCGTGCCATATCATATATTTTATCATGTGAAGAAAAGTGTAAAGCACGAAGGGTGATGGCGTGCCATTTCATTTGAGAGTAAAAGCACGAAAGGTGATGCCGTGTCATTTCATTTGAGAGTAAAAGCACGAAGGGTGATGCCGTGCCATTTCATTTATATTATCCTGATCTCATTTACATTATCATGTGAGGATGAGAGTAAAAGCATGGAGGGTGATGCCGTGCCATTTCATTTATATTACCATATTTTTATATTATCATGAGTTCATGGCACGAAGGGTGTTTCCGTGCAGGCGAGGATGAGAGACATGCCTTATGTTGTGATATCTTTTCCTTATGTGTACATTCATACCCTTACCTGGAGTTATTACTATTGCACCCATGTTATC
The DNA here is from genome assembly GCF_000390325.3 of Nicotiana tomentosiformis. NCBI lineage: Eukaryota > Viridiplantae > Streptophyta > Magnoliopsida > Solanales > Solanaceae > Nicotiana > Nicotiana tomentosiformis. Next base: position 97,771,335 of record NC_090812.1, on the reverse strand, counting down.
TACGTGACTTGTCGTTGTTGTTCTGTCTTTTTCCTCTATCTCGGTTGTTGTTGTGTTGTCCATGTCTTCTATCTGTTTAACTACAAATATCATGCCTCTCTTCCTGTTGTTATATCCACATCCATATCGTTTCTATTTTGTTACACTTTAGTATAAGCCTTCTACCATGGTAGTCATTCATGCATCTATTTGTTAGCTTATAAAGATCATGATTTCCCTTCTTATTTGTTATATCTGCATCTATGCCTTCTACCATGCTAGTTAGGTAAAATTATATTCTTCTTTCCTAATTGATATCATCATTCTTATGCCTCCTACCTAGTCTATTACTATTGTCCATATGTACTACCTTGTTCATCATTGCTACCTGTGTATTTCCTTCCTTGTCATTACTGTTATCAGCATTTCTTTCAGGTTGGTACTGTTATACGTATAGTTGGTGATGATGAGATAAATGCACGAAGGGTGTTGCCATGCCATTTGATTTGCTGGTTATCTCTCTAAGGAGAGGATTGGTCGTGATATCGAGGAATATTAATTGTGGTTCTTCTAGAAATCGTCTACTGCTTCGCATATTTGTTTCTTGTACTCTATTCTGTTATGTTCTAGTATTGTTCTATTGCTAGTCTTCTGCACGGGTTATATCCTTGAGTATCTTTTAACTAAAAGCCTCGTCACTAATTCACCGAGGTTAGTCAAGATACTTACTGAGTACATGGGGTCAGTTGTACTCATACTACACTTCTGCACCTTGCGTGCAGATTTTGGAGCGGAGCTGCGTGGATGTCGGGGGCTGACTCTGAAGATGTCCGTGCCTTCCGGATGTGGCTACCACTTGTACCAGGATAGTTCTAGAGTTGAATTCTGTTTATGTACATTTCAAACAGAAAGTTGTATTTATTTCATATCCATTTTTACAATAATTCAGTCTTAGTAGCTCATGTCTTGTACTACTAGTCCTTGAAGAAAATCCAAATATATCATTTGTTGATCACCTTTATTTTATTTGAATTGTGTTAACTGTTAATTGGCTGACCTAATGGGTCGGATTAGGTGTCATCACGACTAGTGAATTTTGGGTCGTGACATTTCTAGCAATGTTCTTTAGGTACTTTTGTGTTAATAAACTCTAAAAAAGAATGTTTAAATTAGTGGATTGGGCAGTAGGCTTGTTTATTCTTCGTTTTCCATTAGTGCTAATAGAAGATTAAGTAAAATAAATTTGTTGTATTTGCTTGGAAGTTTAAATCTATAGTTCAAATAAAAAATGGTATTGAAGCAGATCCTAGTCCCTAAGTTGTAGTAGATCTGACTTTAGTCTTGATGTTGGAATAGAGTTCTTGTTAGGAACTTGAAGTAAAAGTTTTACAACATGTATTTCTCATTAAGTCAGTAATTTTTTTATTTTAAGTAAAATTACCAATAAAAGTGAAATCAAGTATTTTTATTTCGAATCTTGAAGCTAGATGCCTTCAATAATTTTAGAGTAATACTCTATTACGTCTTGACTGAGAAAAGAGTTTCTTTTCTAAGAATAATTCTAAATGCTTAAAAAGAGGTGGTGGATGAGTTATTTGTTGTTGATTTCAATGCTCTAAACCCAATTATGTCTAGTTTCGAATAAACCTGTCGCCTGCTATTGCTGGGAGAATTTACAAAAAAGAAAAGATAGCAATTTTTAGTTGTTAAACGAAAAATAGGAGTTAGGCCAAAAAGTTACTGCTAAATTCACTTCCATAATAAACAAAGTTGATCCATTTTTTTAGAAAAAAGAAAATAAAAGCTGGCCCCAACCATTAAAGTGTTAAGTTCGACAAAAGCTTTCAATGATTTTTAATAAAATTAGTTTTGTTCGCTAGGCAATTTTAGGCGCGTCTTCAAATATTGACCATGTATTCTTACACGATCCTTGGTTAATATGAAATAATATAAATGGTCATGTGTGTATTTTCGCTCTCTGACTCGTCAATAATAAATCGTGTTTAACCATGTGTTCATACCCATTCCTTGGTTAAACACACATAATCAAATAAAGACCTTGTGTGCTTACAAGCTCCTATGCCCAAATTAATAAAATCCAGTTAATTATTAAGCGGCAATAGACAATAATAATTTTAAATAACAGTTTATCCAAAAAAATAATTCAAGCCAAGTTTTATTCAATAAAAGCGATCGTTCTAGAACCACGTGATTCGGGGAGTGCCTCACACCTTCTCCCATGTCAACAGAATTTCTTACCCGGTCTTCTGTTTTCGCGGACCAATAAAATAGAGTCAAACTTTCCTTTGACAGGGAATTCAAATAAAAGGTAACTTGGAACACCCAAAAATCAATTTCAAGTGGTGACTTTGTAAATAAAATAATCCCTACTCAAATTTTTACTTCAATTAGAAAAACCCTTTAATCCACAACATATTCATAACATTATTTTGCGGGGTGAAAAAAGGGGTGTGAAAATCACCAAGCGCATACGTCACCCCAATATCTTTCCTATAACATAGTCCTTAAGGTTAAATACCCTCAAATCTAAGTTTAGATGTGTTACTTACCTCAAACCGCGCAAATCACAACTCTAACAAGCCCTTCTCACGCGTATCGGCCTCCAAACGACTCGAATCTAGTCACAAACAACTCAATATCAACAAAAAATGCAGTAGGAAAGAACTTCAATAATAAAGTTTCTATCTTTATCAAAATCAAAAAGTCAACTCCGGGCTTGAGCCTTAGAACCCAATAAAATTTACAAATTTCGGACATCCATTCGATTACGAATCCAACCATACCAAAATCATCCAATTCCGACCTCAAATCGACCTTCAACCTTCATATTTTATTTTTGAAAAGTTTCCACCAAACCCCACATTTCTTCACTTTAGTTCACTATTTAAAAGCTAAAAACGAAGATGGAATCATAAAATATTAATAAATCAAAGTCAAAAATACTTACCCCGATCCAAGATGTGAAAATCTCCTCCAAAATCGCCCAAAATCGAGCTCTACAATTCAAAATATGAAACAATAACTATAACCTCCGATTTGGGATTTTAATATCTGCTAGTGATGGTAGGCTAGGAACTCGTGTTTTAGTTATATTTCGCACTCTAGTTACTACAATTTGATTATATTTAAACCTAATTGCTAGTACTTTGTACTTATTACATGTGTGTGTATGTCGTGTAGGATGTGATTTCGAGTGAAAAAATAAGTTTGGAACTAAAATGGATGATTTGGAGCTTTGAATTCCGAGTAGAAACCCAAAATATTAAGCCGGGATCACGTTGGGGGTCGAGGACCAATCCTGGATGTCAAAAAAAGTGAAAAAAAGAGATTACTCTGAGAAAAATGCACTACTGCGCCGTGCCATGCGCCGCGGGGCACGGGGTGCTAGTTCAAAATTCCTACAGAGTGAAAACCAACTCTCTGAAGATCCTCACTAATGAGGCGCATGGGGCGCCGCGCCAGTGTATTTTCGCGATCCAATTGTCCCACTTCAGCTTGGAAGGGTAGTTTCGTCTGGGCTTGTTCTTACATGGTATAAATACATCAAAATCACGATTTTTAGAGGACTTTTGGCCTTGAAAGCTTTTGGAGAATATTGGAGGCTACAAGACACAAGATTTCATCATTTTTTCATCAATTCAATACGGGAGTTTGGATTGTAACGTTAGATTGATATGTTCTTACTCTTTAATTTTATTTGTGATGACTTCCTCCATGATTATGGAGTAGTTTCCCTTAGGGTTTGATGTATATGGAGCTTTGAATTATTTGTAACTTTATTCACAAGTTTATTTAATCAAAAGAGGAATATTGTAGTGATTATCTTGCATTATTTTATTTGGTTTAATACAGTGATTTTCTTAAGTAAACGAAAGAGCTTGTTGAATTGTTGATTAAATCAAGTTAGGAGAATATTCGAGAGACGTTTTTCAGAAGACTAATCCATTAACGCATGCTTGCATATTTTCACAGTGCTTATATTAGTTCACCTCGTATAGTTAAGATTTAATCGAGAGAGTCTTGACTATACGTTTGAACTAAGCATCGAGTGAATTCGTGAGAATCATTAGAACATTAGAGTGAATTGAACTAGAGTTGGGTCCCAAATAGCTATCTTGCACCTATCGTGTTATGACTCTTATTTCTCTCATTAATATTTCAGTGTTGCCCAACTCTTGTCTTCTAGTGATCAATTATTAATTATTTTAGTTTCATAGTTAATTTTAGTTATTAATCATCCCAACTAACGTGTTAATCATCCTGAATAAAGTTAAGCTAGAAATTACTTGAACATTCTCTAAATCTAATCCCTGTGGAGATGATAATCATAACTATACTATCTTTGGCAAGCGAGCATTAATTTCGTGTTGTATTTGCAGATGTCAAAATTTGGCGTCGTTGCCGGGGATTGGCAAATCAATAGTGTTCAAAATAGTTTTTGGTGCTAATTCCGGAATCAATTTTATTTTATTCTTCACGATTTTTCTCTTTCGTGTGCAGGAAGCAGGTTAAGTTCGTTGGTGTATGACTCGATCTTCTATAAAAGAAGTAATACCCTACAAACTAGAGTTGGAAAAACACCTGCGACAACTGAGAAAATAGAAAAACTCACCGACAAATTCTTGGGGAATCTTCAACCCAAGAGAACATGGCTAAGAACGATGAGGAGATAGTTGATTTGGCTGCACGGGAAGCAGCCCAACAGGAAGCAACCGCACGGGCAGATCCTGAAGCAGATCTCAGAGCTGATGAAACTGTTGACGAGAATGGAGGATGAATATTCAACCTGAACCAACCTCTATTTGAAGACGAATTTGAAAATAATATGCTCAGGCCAGGACGATCACTGGGAGACTACGCTAGGCCAGTCTACAACTAAGGATTATCTAGTGTGCGACCCCGTCTGATTGCGACCAATAATTTTAAGATCAAGCAAGGGCTACTTCTGACCATTCAGAACAATTGTGTCTTCAGAGGCAAACCCAACGAAGATCCAAATACCCATTTGACGGATTTTGATTAGATTATGAATACCTTCCAGCACAACGGGGTATCGAAAGATGCTATCTACTTAAGAACATTTCTTTTTTCACTGAGGGAAGATGCTAAGCACTGGTTGTGGAGTTTGTCGACTGGGTCAATTCAAACTTGGGAAGACATGAAAAGGAAGTTCCTTGAAAAATATTTTTCAATTGCAAAAACAGGGAAAATTCAAATAGAGATCCACAACTTCGAGCAGAAAGATACAGAAACAGTGTTTGAAGCATGGAAAAGATTTAAGAATATTGTGAGAAGATGTCAGCATCATGGAGTAGACTTGTGGATGTAACTTCAAGATTTTTGAGATGGGCTGACACCCACTTCCAGAAGGACGCTAAACAATGCAGTTGGAGGTCCTCTTATGAAGAAAACTCCTGAGGAGATTGTTGCAATTCTAAACAAATTATTTGAAGATGCAAATCGATGGCTTGCAGATGATAATGAGAGAAAAAAAAATTTGGGGTACATCAAGTGGATTCTAACATATCAGTTCAAGCCTAGCTAGCACCATAGCCATAGAGATACGAAAGTTAACCATAAGCATGGTCCAGAGCCAGTCATCATCGGTGGTTTGTGATTTTTGGGGAATGGGGAATCCAATGCATGAGTGTCAGGACTCGACTACAGATGAAGTGATAAATATTGTGGGGAGCTTTGACACATGCAACTACCAAAGTGACAATAATTTTAACTCCATGGGGCAGAGGCGCCCAGGTTTTTCTTGGAGTTCACCAGGTGGTAGTGCGAATGCATGACAACAGAACAACTCCAGTCCCCAGGGACAGGGAGCTCCATGTTTTCAAAATCAGCAGAGGCAACAATATCAGCCTCCATAGTCTAGTCAGTCAAGCATGGAAGATCTGATGAAGGCCTTTATTATTAAGACAGATGAGAGGCTTGAAACCCATGGTACAGCTATCCGAGAACAGGGCAAAGCTATCAGAGAATAGGGCACAACCATTCGAAACTTGGAAAGACCAGGGGGCAACTAGCTAATCTATTATCTGAGAGGGTTCCAGGAACTCTCCCTACTGATACTAAGAGAAATCCAAAAGAGACAATAAATGCAGTAACTTTGAGGAGTGGGCACGTATTGGAGGATCCCAGGGCAAAACAAAAGGATGAGTTGATTGAAGGACGTAGAGATTGTGGAGGAGTAGAAAAATAGCAACATTAAAGAATGTGAAGTGATGGTAGATGATGGTCTGAAGAAGAAAGGAAAGACTAGAGCTTAGAAGAAGAAGAAAGATGGAAATTGAATGAATGAGGAGACTGAGAAAAGCAAATAAATGCCTGCTCTACCTTTCCTTCATAAGCAAAGAAGAGAGAGGCTGAACAAATAATTTGGGTGTTTCCTAAATATGCTCAAGCACATGCATGTTAATGTACCATTCGCAAAGGTGCTTTCACAGATGCAGCCTATCCTAAGTGCTTTCCCTGTGGACTTTATTGTGGTGAACATGGAAGAGAATAGGGAGGTCCCTCTGATTTTAGGGAGACCCTTCTTGGCAACTGGTAGAGCTACTCTGGACATCCAGGAAAGGCAACTCATGCTCAGAGTGGGGGAAGAAAGAGTGGTCTTCAAGATGGAAGGAGAAATAGTGGCCCTAAAAGAATGAGCTAGAGAGAGTAAGCATGATAAGTGTGGGGTGTACCCAAGGAAGGCAGAGAAAAAACTTGCAGCGTGGATGTATGTATTGAGTCGGACATATAGTAAATATGTACAGTTGTTCCTCTTCATGATCGTGAAGAACAAAAGTTCATTGCCCACCACAATGGTCTACGCGACCCTGGAAACTCTATTTCAAATGCATTGCTAAACCAACTTGCCCATTCACGAACGTGGCGAATACTACGCAATCGCATAGGATTAAAGCCTGACTCTCCGGATGAACATTCCACTACACGAACACATGAGCCTTTACGCGATCGCGAAGGCTTCGCGAACGCATGCCTAATATCGCGAACGCGTAGACTAATATCGCGAATGCGTAGACAACCCTTCACGATCGCGGACATTCCCTCGTGATCGTGTATAAGGAAACTAGATACAGAAAATTCTGTAGTCCAAAAAATTCAAATGAGTTGAACATGATCTGAATCACACTCGAGGCCCCCGAGACCCCATCCAAACATACCAACAGGTCCTAAAACACGATACGAACTTAGTCGAAGCCTCAAATCACATCAAACAACACCGAAATCACGAACCGCACCCCAATTCAAGCCTAATGAACTTATGAACTTCTAACTTCTAAAACTGATGCCGAATCATACCAAACCAACTTCGATTGACCTCAAATTTTGCACACAAGTCATAAATGATACAACAGACATATTCCATCTCCCAGAACCAAAATAGGAAACCTATATCAACAAAGTCAACTCTCTGTGAAACTTCTCAACCTTCCAAACCTTCAACTTTCCAACTTTTGCCAATTCAAGTCAAAACAACCTACGGACCTCCAAATCAACATTTGGACATACGCCTAAGTCCAAAATCACCATACGAAGTTATCAGAACCATCAAAACTTCATTCCGGAATCGTCTACATAGAAGTCAAACTCTGATCTACTCTTTCAACTTAAGCCTTCAACCTTTGGACTAAATATCCCATTTCACTCTGAAACATCCACGGAACCAAACCAACCATCCCGACAAGTCACATAATCACAAATGATTCTCCCCCTCTTAAACAATCATTCATCCTCGAACGGGTCTAGAATCATTCCTGGAGTCTCAAATAGGTGTGGATAGTTGCTCCACATCTCCCGCTCGGTCTCCCAAGTAGCCTCCTCAACTGTCTGCCCTCTCCACTGAACTTTCACTGAAGATATATTCCTTGATCTCAACTTCCGAACCTGCCGATCCAGAATGGCCACCGGCTCCACATCATAAGTCAAATCCCCATCTAACTTAGCCGTGTTCAAGTCCAAAATAAGAGACGGGTCACTATAATATTTATGGAGCATAGAAACATGAAACATTAGTGAACAGCCGATAGACTAGGTGGCAGTGCAAGCTTGTAGTCCACCTCACCAATCCTCTCAAGCACCTTAAAAGGGCCAATATACCGAGCGTTTAACTTGTCCATCTTCCCGAACCTCATCACACCCTTCATGGGTGATACTCTGAGAAATACCTTCTCTCTCACAATATATGCAACATCATGATCCTTCAAATCAATGTAACTCTTCTGTCTAGACTGTGTTATGCGAAGCCCATCCTGAATAAACTTGGCTTTCTCTAAGGCATCCTGAACCAAATCAGTACCCAATAACCTAGCCTCCCCCGACTCAAACCAACCCACTGGAGAACGATACCACCTCACATATAAGGAGCCATCTGAATACTCGATTGGTAGCTAATTTTGTAGGCAAACTATACAAGTGGTAGAAATGGATCCCAAGAATCCCCGAAATCAATAAAACAACCGCATAGCATATCCTTCAAAATCTGAATGGTAAGCTCGTATTGTCCGTCCGTCTGGGGGTGGAATATTGTACACAACTCAACCCGTGTGCCCAAATCTCACTGTACTACTCTTCAAAACTTTGACATGAACCGTGCGCCCCTATAAAAAATAATGGACATCGGCACACCGTGAAGGTGAACAATCTCGCGGATGTAGATCTCAGCCAACCGCTCCGAAGAATAGGTAGTCACAACCGGAATGAAATGTGAGGACTTAGTCAACCGGTCCGTAATTACCCAAATATCATTGATTTTCTTCAAAGTCCGTGGGAGTCCAACAACAAAGCCGATGGTAGCACGCTCCCATTTCTACTCAGGAATCTTAAATCTCTGAAGCAAACCGCCCGCCCTCTGATGCTCATACTTCACTTGCTTACAGTTCAAGCACCGTGCCACATACTCCACTACATCTTTATTCATTCTCCTCCACCAATAGTGTTGCCTTAAGTCATGATACATCTTGGCGGCACCCGGATGAATGGAATACTGCGAACTCTGGACCTCCTCAAGAATCAACTCACGTAACCTATCCACATTGGGTACACAAATCTGACCCTGCATCTGCAATACCTCATCATCCCCTATAGAAACCTCCTTGGCATCACCGTGCTACATTGTGTCCTTAAGGAAAAGCAAATAGAGGTCGTTATACTGAGGCTCTCTGATGCGCTCATATAAAGAAGACCGAGAAACCATGCAAGCTAGAACCCGACTAGGCTCCAAAATATCTAACCTCACAAACTGATTGGCCAAGGCCTTAACATCTGATGCTAATAGTCTTTCACCAACTGGAATATATGCAAGGCTACCCATACTCATCACCTTTCTACTCAAGGCATCGGCCACCACATTAGCCTTCCTGGGATGATACAAAATGATGATATCATAGTCTTTTAACAGCTTCAATCATCTCCGCTCCCGCAAATTTAGATCCTTCTGCTTAAACAAGTATTGTAGACTCCAATGATTTGTAAATACCTCACAAGACACGCTGTAGAGATAATGCCTCTAAATATTCAATGCACGAACAATGCCTGCCAACTCTAAATCATGAACGGGGTAGTTCTTCTCATGGGCATTCAATTGGCGTGAAGCATAAGCAATCACCCTACCCTCCTACATCAAGACACACCCAATACCAATCCGAGAAGCATCACAATACACCATATATGAACCTGATGCTGAAGGCAAAACTAGAACTGTAGTTGTGGACAAGGCAGTCTTGAGCTTCTGAAAGATCTTCTCACACTTATCTGACCACCTGAATGAGGCACCCTTATGTGTCAACCTGGTCAAAGGCGCTGCAACTGACGAGAAACCCTCCACGAAGTGACGATAATATCTAGCCAAGCCGAGAAAACTCCGAATCTCAGTAGCTGAAGAAGCTCTGGGCCAACTCTGAACTACCTCAATCTTCTTCGGATCAACCTTGATCCCCTCACTAGACACCACATGCCCCAAGAATGCCACCGAGCTGAGCCAAAACTCACACTTGGAGAACTTAGCATAAAGCTTCTCCTCCCTCAATGTTTGTAGTACAATCCTCAGATGTTGTGAATGCTCCTCCTGGCTACGTGAGTACACCAGGATATCATCAATAAATACTATAACAAATGAATCAAGATAATGCTGAAAGACATTGTTCATCAGATGCATGAATATTGTTGGGGCGTTGGTCAGCCCAAAAGACATCACAAAGAACTCGTAGTGACCATAGCGGGTCCTGAATGTCGTCTTCAGAATATCAGAGTCCCGAATCTTCAACTGGTGATACCCAGACCTCAAATCAATATTAGAGAATGCTCTAGCACTCTGAAGCTGGTCAAACAAATCATTAATGTGCGGCAATAGGTACTTGTTAGTAATTGTAACTTTGTTCAACTGGGAACATAGTCAAGAGAACCTCTCCAGTCAACCTTAGGAAATCCTGGCATCGCCAACGTCACGGTCTTAGCGTGACATGGTGACAAACAATCCATGCCTAAAATCACGTCGAAATGAACCATACTAAGTAGTAAAAGATTAACCCTCATATCCAATCCTCCAATAGTCACCACACACGATCGATATATACGGTCCACAATAATAAAATCACCCAATGGTATGGATACATGAACAAGCATAACTAAGGAATCACGGGGCATATCCAAATAACTAGCAAAGTAAGATGATACATATGAATAAGTGAAATCAGGATAAAAACAATTTGGAAGCATTCTTGTGGCACATTGAAACAATACTTGTGATCACTGCATCTGAAGAAACTGCCTCTTGCTTAGCGGGAAAAGCATAACATCAAGCTTGACCACCACCTGTCTGACCTCCCCATCTGGGGAGACCTCTACCCGTATGACCTCCACCCCGAGCTGGATGAGCTGGTGGTGTAGCAACTGGTGCAGGGGTCATAGACTAGCCTCCCTGCTGCTCTGGACCTCTGTAGTGACGGGGACAATACTTCCTCACATGGACCAGCTCTTCACAATCATAATAACCTTGGGCCGTAAATGGTGGTGGGCTTGCATCGAACCCCGAGAACTAGAAAAACAAATGGAAGAACCCGGTACTAACGAATCCTTAACTGATGGAGCACGGGATGAACTCTGAGCTGGGAGGAATCCATACGATCATTGTATGAACCATGACTAGCTGATGTACTACGATGAACCAAATGAGCCATCTGAGCGGGCCTGTAAGGACGACCTCTGATGTGTTGTGACTGACCTCCAGATGAGGTACCACTGAAACCACAAAAACTACGGGGCCTTTTTCCCTCCCGCTCCTCGCACTCAAGCCTGTGAACAAACTCTAAGAACCTAGCAATCTCGACCACCTGGTCAAACCTAGCATCCATCTCGGCCTCTCGGGCCAAACTGTAACGTAGGCCATAGTTGAGTCCATCAATGAACCTCCTGATCCGCTCCCTCTCTGTGGGAACTAACCATATAGCATGACAGGCCAAATCTGTGAATCTCATCTCATACTGGGTCACAGTCATATCTCTCTAGCATAGTTGCTCAAAATCTCTACGCAACTCTTCCCTGCGAGTCTGTGGGACAAACTTCTCTAAAAAGAGAATGGAGAATTCATGCCATGAAAGTGGCGCTGCGCCAACTGGCTTGCTCAACTCATAGGCCTACCACCATCGGTAGGCTTCCCCGGTCAACTAAAAAGTGGGAAATGCAACTCCTCTTGTCTCCAAATACTCGATATGTGAAGAATCCGCAGACACCGGTCTAGAAAATCCTGGGCATTCTCTGACTCCTCCCCACTGAAATCTGGAGGCTTAAGCCTCCCAAACCTCTCTAGTGTCTTCTTCTCCTCATCACTCATAGCTGGGCCAGCCTTGGCCCGAGCAGCAACAACTGACTGGGCTGGGAGTACCAGCGATATCTGGAGTCCCTCAGCTACCTGCTCTGGAGTACGGGTGAGAAGTGGCTGGTGCGGCTAGAACTGAAACCACCTGAGCAAGGCTAATGCATACAGTTAAAATCTGGGCTAAAGCCTCCTGAAGGCCTGGGATTACAATAGGCACAACTGGTGCCTAAGCTGGTCCCATCGGCTTGACAATATCTGGTGTTTGCCCCTCAGTTGGAGCAACTGGTAGCTCCATAGGTGCTGCTCTAGCTATAGTGTGAGCCGCACCTCAGCCTCTACCGTGGACCCAGCCTTTCGCAACTGGTGGTACTGGTGGTCGTCTGCCCGATTCAGTCACACGTGTCCTCACCATCTGTGAGAGAATAGAAGAGTCAAGTTTCAGTCTTCTGAATTAACAAATTCGAACGATAAGAATGCAAGAAAGTGAAGTTTCCTAATAGTTTAGTTGCCTCTCAAAGATAAGTACAGACATCTCCATACAGATCCGCAAGACTCTAATAAACTTGATCGCGACTCGTGAGACCTAAGCAACCTAGTGCTCTGATACTAACTTGTCACGATCCAAAATTCACAAGTTGTGATGGAGCCTAAACTAACCCGCTAGGTAGGACAACAGTCACATGATTAACAATAAAATTGAAATAACATGGTGTAATGACTCAACAGTGGAAGAATACCATAAAAATATCTGAGAATAAAGTCAAAATGCTACTACAACTAACCCCAAAATCTGGTGTTAACAAGTACACGAGCACTACTAAATAACAAGGTATGAAATAAATACTCTAATACAATTGTCTGAACATGAGAAACAGTAAAGATAAAGATAACAGGAATAGAACCTCAAGGACTATGTACGGTATGGCAGATATCTCGTAGTCTCCCAAATAGCTGGCACAACTCAAGCCTGAAAATCATCTTGGCCGAATATACTTGGATCTGCACATGAAGTGTAGAGAGTAGTTTGAGTACAACCGACCCAATGTACTCAATAAGTAACAATACTAACATTGGGTTGAAAGCAGTGACGAACTCAGAACAATAGTCAAATGCCAGTACCAATAACCGATAACAGTTCAGAAAATAATGAATAAACCGTAGAAATAATAGATCAGTGATGTCAAGTACAACTCGTCCTTATTTCAGAAATTTAGGCATGCTTTCAAGTATATCAATTTAAAACCCAACACAGATAAAGCAAGTCATATACTAGTTAGCATGAGAAAAGTACATCTATATACCTACACGTCAAGTATACACGTAAATCAATAGTATCACAGTGGATCCATCAATAGTATTTACACATAGCACTATACGGGTACCTGGTATAACTGTTCATCATCAATCACATATATGATATACTGTGCATGTGCCCACTGCTGGTATGTCAGACTCCGGAGGGGCGGATCTTGCCCAAGCGCTAATTATAATCACTTAGACCAATAATGAGGCCTGGTGTATGCGTCGCCTTAAAACAATAACACTCAGCCAAATATAGGCCTAGCGTACGTGTAACCTCAAAATAAGTACCAAACCGGCTCTAAGGCCCAAACTCAGTCATTTATCATTCAAGTCTAAGATGAACATATGTAAAATATTCAATTAAACAGTTTTACCCTTAAGCGATATCAGCAATATGTGAGGAATCAAATAAGAAGTAATGAGACAGAGTTATCATTAACAGATATAGTATCATGACTGAGAACATGTGGGAAAATAAGGTATATAACTCAGAAACAGCAGGAATTGCCCTATCAAGTCTCAAACAGTTAGCACATAGCCTAGACATGATGTCTAACATGATTCACAATTCAAATAATCAAACAAGTAGAGGGGACATAGGGATAACATGATATGATAGCAAAACAAGCCTGGTATTAGCCTAAAGGCTACCCCAAACCATGAACAACCTAATGCACGCACACATGCCCGTCACCAAGCGCATACATCACCCCAATATCTTTCCTATAACATAGTCCTTAAGGTTAAATACCCTCAAATCCAAGTTTAGATGTGTTACTAACCTCAAACCGTGCAAATCACAACTCCAACAAGCCCTTCCCACACGTATCGTCCTCCAAACGACTCGAATCCAGTCACAAACAACTTATATCAACAAATAATATCGTAGGAAACAACTTCAAACAATAAAGTTTCGATCTTTATCAAAATCAAAAATTCTACCCCGGTCCCGCGCCTCGAAACATGACAAATTCACAAATTCCGGACACCCATTCAATTACGAGTCTAACCATACCAAAATTATCCAATTCTAACCTCGAATCGACCTTCAAACATCCATTTTTCATTTTTTAATAGTTTCCACCAAACCCCACATTTGTTCACTTTACTTTACTATTTAAAAGCTAAAAACGAAGATGGAATCATGAAATACTAACAAATCCAAGTCAAAAACACTTACCCCGATCCAAGACGTAAACATTCCCTCAAAAAGTACCAAAAACCGAGGTTTACAACTCAAAATATGAAATAATAACTCTAACCCCCGATTTGGGATTTTAATATCTGCTGCCCAGGTGTTCCTCTTCGCGGTCGCAAAAAACAAAAGTTCACTGCCCATAACAATGGTCTATGCGACCACGAAAACTATATCACGAACGCGTTGCTAAACCAACCTGCACCTTCGCGAACGCGAGCAACATTATGCAAGCGCATAGGCTTAAAGCATGACTCTCCAGATGACCACTCTACTATGAGAACGCATGAACCTTCACGCGATCGCGATCACCTAAGACCTCAAGGCTTCGCGAACGCATGCCAATATCGTGAACGCGTAGACTAACTTTCACCAGGCACCAAATAACCCTTCATGATTGCGGACATTCCCTCGCGATCGCATATAAGGTAACAAGATACAGAAAATTCTGCAGTCCAACAAATCCAAAATGAGCCGAACATGATCCGAATCACACCCGAGGCCCCCGAGATCCCATCCAAACATACCAACAGGTCCTAAAACATGATACGAACTTAGTCGAAACCTCAAATCACATCAAACAATACCGAAATCACAAATCGCACCCTAATTCAAGCCTAATGAACTTATGAACTTCTAACTTCAAAAACTAATGCCGAACCATACAAAACCAACTCCGATTGACCTCAAGTTTTGCACACACGTTATTTCCCTTCATGTTGATGGCTCTCTTAAGGAAATGCTCATCAATGCCAAAGCTATATGGCTTTAACTTGTGTGCCAAAAAAAAAAAACATAGCTCTAGGCTCTTGATTAGCCTACCAAATGTGCTTTTTATTTTCTTTTTTCTTTCTTGTCTTGTTTCCTCAAAAGGGGGTAACTTGGTTGGGGACTGTAAAGAAATTAAAGCCATACTTTTTGTGAAAATGGCTGATAATGGAAACTTAAGTTTCTTGGAAGTTTAACATATTCTATCTATGGTGTTTTTATTCGGACAAGAATTTAATTTTACGATTCACTTTATTGCCCTATATAAACAATTAAGGTCAAATATGATTTTCAATCTTCAATTAGATCGTACGTTCATCCATTTGAAGTAGTGTTTAAATTTTAAGCTTCAACATATTTTGTCTATATACGGTTTTGTTCAATATTGACAAACTAAAACTAAACATTTATTGAACTTTTGAACAATTGTTTTTTCATAAAAACTTGCATCTATTCTTCAAACACATTGTAGTCCCTACAAGTCCTATTCTCCATTTAATTGAAAAATTAAGAAAGTTGACTTTAAGTTAAAAGAATTCAATATATACTTAAGATTTTCTTTTATTAAATCCATCATCACCCGAGCTATACTGACTCGTGGTGGTGGGGCTTACGCATCAACCCTACCTGTCTATAATATCACCCGAAAAACTCACGAAAAAGAACATAGACCTTAGCCTCAAATATGACACGAAGAATGAGAGAATTCATTCTTGTACAAAATGATATATCTGTAGAGTTTGGAAAGAAAGAGGACTCCTCTCTCATGATACAAGTTGTTCGAGTGGCTAGATGTGTCCGTACCAACATAATCCTATACAATTATGAGTAACTATCCATTTTCAAAAAGAAAGTGACCATTGGAGAACTCCAAGGTATTTAGGGAGACCTTAGCAGCAGACTATGCCAATTATAACAGGGAGAAGTCTTTAACATCAACAAGTTTTATCGTATGCAATTCCATATGGTTCAATGAGTGCCTTGGAAGTGTATTATCTTGCAACCCAACCTACATCCTCATTTCAAGTTTATACTATAGTTAGCACTACAGAGAAGACTAGCTACAGTGGACATGCTTTTGAAGTTTGGAATTCAAGTACCTCAACAATGTGTGTTTTACAAACAAGCTGATGAATTGTTTGAGCACTTATTCTTTGAATGCCCCACAAGCAAGGAAGTATGGTCTAGATTGCTGGTGTGGTTCGCCATAATAGACATATTAGGGACTGGCAAGATGAAGTAAATTGGGTCAATCAAGGTGCTAGAAGGAAATCTGGACATTGGGCAATCGTAACCTGTGTATTTGGCATGTTGATCTACACTGTATGTAGGGACATGAACATGCTCAGATTCCAAGAAGGGATGGTAACAACAGATATCATCTGCAGTGAAATCGCAATACATATACATACTAGAGGAAGAACAATACAACATTGGCAAGGAACAATTAAACAACTCAATTCTTTTCCTTAGGCTACATTGCAAATGTAACTGATGTTGTTTTTAGATATATTAGTCGGAGTACTTAGACATAGTACTTAGACTACAAGCATTGATGTAATTAGGAATGTCGATGGTCAACATCTACTATTTTGTAAAGATACTTTTTGGAATGAATAGGAATAACTATTTAACAAAACAAATAGCTTCCTTTCGAAAAGAGAGAATGAGATCTTTTAAGTAGAAAAAAAAAATATAAGTGATTGGCTGTATAATTTCGTGAATTTCTCGATGATCGTACAATATTTGCCTTTTTTGTGAATTTCTAGATGATCGTTACATCAATGTTTGCCTTGGAAAAATAGGCCCGATAATATGGAGGGTAGTAGCTTGAGTTCGTTACTTATTGGGTTTAGTTTATGCCCTTTTCTCTTTCTGTCATCTTCTCTATCTATATTCCCCAAACACTTTTGCGATGGTGTTTTTACACTCGCGGCAAGAAGCAAACGAGTCTTGGTTAGTCCTGAAAATGACCGTGGCCGAGGTTGGTATGCTCGGTTCGTGGCTATCCCAACCCATATTTTAGTGGGAGAAGAGAACATGCCCTTTCCCAAGAAGTGAAAATTTTCAAGTGAGTATTTCCCTTTACTTCTACACTAGGATAATTATCCTTTCCTAAAATACTAACTTTCTTGATTCTTTTTTTCTTATTTTTCAGCAATCATGGAAGTTTTCGGTGAGTTTTTCGACTTCCATGATTGGGTAGATAGAGTGTTATCTGTTGCTTCCATGAAGCAAAGATCTTGGAAATTTCTATCCCAGAAGTTTGGATAGAAAGTTAAAACCCATGGTATGCTGTTTTACTTTACCGTAAATGTTTCCCTTTTCCTTCTTATTTTGACATCTTTTTCAACTTCCAGAATTTGCAATCCGCGGAGTTCGTCCTTCTCCATCTCCTACAGTTAGACTTGATATCAACACTGTTCAGGAGCGAATTTTAAATGTGTCCTCTTCAAAGAGGAAAAATAAAGAATCTCGTACATCTGATGAAGAATAAGATGATGAAGGCTCCCTGTGAAGAAGCCTCGAGTCAGGAGGCATGTTATTATGGATGATGCATCCAACGCCCCATAGAACCAACCTTCAGACTCTGTTCCTTTCCACTTGGTTAACGAGCATGAAGATATCCCTTTGAAAATTTTAGAGGATGAAAATGCTAATCCTGCCTTGAACCCTCCTTCAAGTCCAGTTGAGAGGCTCTTCGCTCAAGGATTTGAGGGTGAAGAAGAAAAGTTTGTCTTCGTTTCTGAAGAGCCACCTTTTGCTACCCTTCCTATGAGACCCATTGTTCCCGTTGTTGCTCTTGCTGCTACTCCCGCTGCTGTCCCTCGAGATGAAGCTAGCCCTTCCACTTAGAATAGTGTGAAACAAATTATAATCGAAGTCTCCGAGGGTATGAACTTGCTGAAGAAATCTAACCGAGCAGCGGTTTGGTTGAAACCTTTAATCGGCCCCCTCAAAAGGAAAAAAAATTAATTCCCACTCCTTTATAACTCTGATGAATGACGTAATTCATTTTGCTCTCGAAGTATGTTTTTTTTCTCTCTTATCTCTTTTACTTCTTTCTTTAAGTTTATAACACTTTGCCCTTTCCTTTTTGCAGATCAACTTAATAGGTACTGAATTGATGAGGAGAATGACTTGGATTGAGCAACAAGTTACAGAGTTGAGCACGGAAGCTGACAACTAGAGGAGCAATTTGAGAGCCCCCAGTTAGAGAAGGATGTCTTGGCTGGTGAGAAAGAGACTTTGAAGCAACAACTTATAATCACTACCGCTAATTGAGATTCGGAGTTGAAAAGAACTTCTGAATAAAAAAGAAGTGTATGCAAGTGATTTGATCCAAGCATTGACTCAAGCCCAAGAAGATATCCGCACCTCCTCCAACAAAGTTAAGTCTCTTGAAGCTATATAAGAACCTGTGAAGGTTTATTATGAAGTTGTCGAAGCTGAAAAAGAAAAACTAAGGGCTAAAGTTGAACAATAGGAGAAAGATTATGAGGATCTCGAGGATAAACTAACTCTGAATGTGAGTTGGGCCTTCCTGAACACTCGTCTTGAAACATTGACCGAGGCTAGCCAAGAAGGCTTTGATCTTGAAGCTGAGATTGCCAGGGCTAAGGATGCAATAAAAACTACCCAGCAACGTCAAAGTTTCTCTATACCCGAGGGCGAAAGTTCCAAGGGTGATGTAAGAAAAGACAGTTCAGAGGCTGATCCTACTGATCCCCAGCCCTTATCTTCTAGTTCCCAAGTTGATGCTTCCGCTCCTTCTCAAGATGCTCCCTAGTTTTCTTTTTCAACAATGCTTTTTGATGTTTCTTAGATATTTTTGGATGTTTTTTGGTTTGTTTCTTTGGAAACTTTTATCAATATCAATGTTAATTTTCAGAATATTTTATGTGTGCTTTTGCTCTTTAATTTTTAAGATCTTTTCCACAATATTAAAGTAGAATGAATGCTTTAATATGCTGTGACTAAATATACACAATCTTACTTATAAAAGAGGGCCCTTGTATATAAACGACACTGATGAATATGATGTCTCATCTTCATATTGGTGCAAAAATATGAAACACGAATTAATTTGAAGAAATTTTATTGGAACTTTCAAAATAAATGTTTATGTATATCATTTTCATAACTGCTTTCTTTATACGAGGTTTACAGGTATGAGTATAGTTGTCTCGTGACTATATTTGTAGCCTTAACCTAATAGCTCTTGAGAGTTTTCTGTTGAATTTTCAATTTCCCATTGATTCTTCAGCTTTTCACTTCCAATTCAATCTTTGATCTTGAAAATTCAAATTTTCTTCAATGTTGTTTTTGGCCATTGAGCTATGCTTTTGGGTTATACTTCTTCTATATGCATAGTCCCCCCTCCCCCCAAATATTTGAGCTTTGAAATATGAAAACTTGAATACTGGATCAACTTTCCTCCGCTGTCCTTTGCTTTAAAATGAAATACACACGGGACTAGGGGTAATTTTTTGGATGATGACTGCCTAACCCTTACCATTAGAATTGTTGTAACCTAGAACGAGAATAATTAAGTATTCCGCGTGTTTTTTGGGTCTAATGTCATTATCTGATTCGGGCTAGCTTTTTGGCTATCATCTAAAATGGTTAATAAATTTTAAAAGAACAAATAATTAATGAACTTTGAGATACCTGAACGTGAGTACTTGCTCAAAAGTAGAATTTTTTTAAGTCTACCGCATTCCAATTGGAAGAAAACACTTTCCCATCCATGATCTCTAACTCATATGCTCATTTTCCAGCAATGCCTCGAACTCAATATGGTCCTTCCCAATTCAGACTTAATTTCCATGCATTTATCACCAGTATTGGCTGAAACACCTTTTTAAGAACAAAGTCTCCAATATTAAAATATCGAAGATTCGCTCTTATATTGTAATATCGCTCAATCCTTTGCTTTTGCGCTCCCATCCGTATCAAGTTGCTTCCTTTCGTTCTTCTGTCAAATTCAAATTTGTACTACGTTCTTCCTTATTGGATATTCATTTGTATGTTCAAACCTCAGGCTTGGTTATCCTATTTCTACTGAAATTAGTGCCTCGGTACCATAAAAAAGTAAAAATGGAGTTTCTCTCATACTTATTTTAGCAGTTGTCCTGTTAGACTCATAACACCCCAGGTAACACTTCAGGCCACTTGCCTTTTGATTCTTCCAAACGTTTTTTTATATTCCTGATAATAATTTTATTTGTCGACTTTGCTTGTCCATTAGCTACGGAATTATATGGTATTGAAGTAATCAGTTTAATTTTCCATCCTTTGAAAAAGTCGGTGACCTTTGCTACCACGAATTGTTGCCCATTATCATATATTATTTCTCTTAGAACCCCTAATCTACATATTATATTCCTCCAGATGAAGTCGATAACCTCTTTTTCTCGTACCTGCTTGAAGGCATATGCTTTCACCCACTTAGAAAAATAATCAGTTAAAATTAATAAAAGTCGTACCTTTTCTGGTGCTTGCGACAGAGGACCTACGATATCCATTCCGCACTTGGTCGGTTTCATAAAAAAAAATAATAATAATAGTTTGAAAAACCGACCGACTTCGGTCGGTTTTCCGGCCTTTTTTTGACTGACCGAAATCGGTTGGTCAACCGCAGTCGGTTTTTGTCGAATTTCTTGTAGTGATCGAACTAATGGTCTACCAAACATTTTTCGATACAAATTGCCTTCTACTAAACAATATCGAGTTGCTTTTATTCGCAGCAATTGAGAATGTTTTTTGTATATATATACATTTCTATGTTATATACAAAAAATATATAAATTTTATATAATTTTGCGGCTACCGAATATAAATAATTTTGGCCGCGGGCTAAAGTGATCTTTGCCCTTCTCCTACATATACGCATGCATTGAATAATTATAAAGCATAGTTTATTCTATTCGACATTCTTCTATATCTGGTGATACAGTAGTATTCTCTTTAGACTCTTTACACATCTTTATTCTTGAAATAATTGAATACTCTATTATACTAAATCTAGTAGTTTATCACCGAAAGTTTCTCAATTAATATAAGAATTTCTCAAGTAAACAGGAATAAAATCTAGTTTTCCATATCCCTCGTACACTATTAAACAGTGTTGTATTGTACGGACACTGCAGGAGTCTGGTATTATCGTTATGGGCGGCTCGATTCATCAACTTGTTCATAGCATACAACTATATAAGTGGTCAAAATCAAGAACATTATCAAGGTGCTGACACTTTTTTTTAATCTTTTATTTTGTTAAGTTCCCATACTTAAATATTTGATTCCTTTTTAAGAAGAAATATCTTTAAGGAGTTTTCTCTTTCCATTTTTAGCTTCAGTAATCCCTCCTTCTTTTCTCCCCTTTTCTGGATAAATAGTGTAATCCATATCTATCAAGAATCCCTATAAATAACCTAAGATATGAAACCTCAAACATCACTAAAGCTTACAACATTAGCATCATATAGACTTGCAATACCCCCCTTCTGTTCTACACGACTTAGGACTTACGATACTAATGGATAAGATTAGAGAGTTAGCATCAAAGAGGGCAGCAGTAATATTCACAAAGAGCTCATGTTGTATGTGTCATAGCATAAAAGCACTATTCTATGAAATTGGAGCAAGCCCAGCAGTTCATGAATTGGACCAAGATTCAAGAGGAATTGAAATGGCACTTGCTTTGAGAAGCTTAGGT
Source organism: Nicotiana tomentosiformis (assembly GCF_000390325.3). Lineage (NCBI taxonomy): Eukaryota > Viridiplantae > Streptophyta > Magnoliopsida > Solanales > Solanaceae > Nicotiana > Nicotiana tomentosiformis. The sequence goes on along the minus strand of NC_090812.1, from coordinate 97,749,522 downwards.
TGTAATCCATGTGTTCCTGCTATTTTCATTGGTGGACAGTTTGTTGGTTCAGCTAAGGATGTTATTTCCCTTCATGTTGATGGCTCTCTTAAGGAAATGCTCATCAATGCCAAAGCTATATGGCTTTAACTTGTATGCCAAAAAAGAAACATAGCTCTAGGCTCTTGATTAGCCTACCAAATGTGCTTTTTTTCTTTTTCTCTTTTATCTTTCTTGTCTTGTTTCTACCAAATGGGGGCTGTAAAGAAATTAAAGCCATACTTTTTGTGAAAATGGCTGATAATGAAAACTTAAGTTTCTCAGAAGTTTAACATATTCTATCTATGGTGTTTCTATTCGGACAAGAATTGAATTTTACGACTCACTTTATTGTCCTATATAAAAAATTAAGGTCAAATATGATTTTCAATCTTCAATTAGATCGAACGTTCACCCATTTGAAGTAGTGCTTAAATTTTAAGCTTCAACATATTTTATCTATGTACGGTTTTGTTCAATATTGACAAACTAAAAATAAACATTTATTGAACAGTTGAACAATTGTTTTTTCATAAAAAGGTGCATCTATTCCTCAAACACATTGTAGTCCCTACAAGTCCTATTCTCCATTTAATTGAAAAATTAAGAAAGTTGACTTTAAGTTAAAAGAATTCAATATATACTTAAGATTTTCTTTTATTAAATCCATCATCACCCGAGCTATACTGACTCGTGGTGGTGGGGCTTACGCATCAACCCTACCTGTCTATAATATCACCCGAAAAACTCACGAAAAAGAACATAGACCTTAGCCTCAAATATGACACGAAGAATGAGAGAATTCATTCTTGTACAAAATGATATATCTGTAGAGTTTGGAAAGAAAGAGGACTCCTCTCTCATGATACAAGTTGTTCGAGTGGCTAGATGTGTCCGTACCAACATAATCCTATACAATTATGAGTAACTATCCATTTTCAAAAAGAAAGTGACCATTTTTTGTTTTGGTTTGTTACATAGCCCTTTGATCATTCTTCATTAAATCTTTAACATTCTTAGGTAATGATATAACTTAGGTAATGATTATAAAACTTTCGCTAACTCACTTAAAAATTATAGTGACTGAAAAACATAATCATTCGGTAGCATTTTTTTTTTATCTAATAAATAATAATGCAATTAAAATAGAAGAAATATATATATTTTTAGCCGCCCCAAAAAATAATAGCCGATAAAATATATATTTTTATAATATGTATATTTTATATTTTTTTGTCTAGCGAATGCAATTAGTTTCGGCCGACCGGTCAATTTTGTATTTTTACTTAAAATAGGAATGATTCAATCCAACACGACTCAATACACATATACATATATTAAAATAATACTAAAAATGTATCATTCCCCCATAAAAAACTTAGTCTGGAATGCATGAGATTCTGGCAAAAAAAATAATGATATAAAAGGTATAATTGGAGAGCACTTGAAATAAAAATGCTATAAAGTTGAATGAAGATCTTGAAAAGAAAAATAAAAGATAAAAGTATCGTGTTTTGAAGGATTCACTTTTAGTATTATTTTAATTTATATATATGCGTATTGGGTGGGTCGAGTCGGGTTGGGTCATTTCTATTTTAATTGGATTATTATTTATTAGATAGAAAAAAAACCGTGGAATAAGAGAATAATACTGAAAAGTTGTATTTTCATTCACTATGATTTTTATGTGAGTTAGTAAAAGTTTTATGATTTTTGTGTGAAAAAATAAAATTATATAACTTTGGTGAAAACATATCATAATTATATGATCATTTGTGAAATTTACCATATAACTTGCACGAAGAACCAGTGGCGGAGCCACCTTATAGGAAGGGGTGTCATTCAAACGACAACCCTTCGCGGGAAAAATACACTATGTAGCTAGGTCAAAAAATAAATTATATGTATATATACTATGTATTGACTCCCCTTAATTTCCTGGTATGTTTACTTTTATATATTTTAACACCCCTAACCAAAATTCTGGTTCGCCACCGTGAAGAACATCTCTTGTTTTACAACTACTCCTAAATTAGTAAGAGTATCACCTACAAAGTTTGCCTCTCTGTAGCAATGCACAACTTGAAATCTTCTTGAGCCAATAGCTGTTTTATCAACAGAATAGATTCTCTATGTTGCTCGTGAATTCTACTGTCCCAATTGATCAATCATGCTAAATAGTATAGCTTCTTTACCCGTAATTCTTTTTGGCCAAAAATTCTTTTTTTCTAAAATTAAAGTGTTTGGCCAAGCTTTTTGAATGAAAATAATACTTTTGAATAGAATCAAAATAATTTTTGAGAAGCACAAAAAAATAGCTTTTTACTAAAAGTATTTTTTTTGAAAAACATCTTTGAGAGAAATACACGCACTTTTTAAAAGTTTGACCAAACACTATATTAAAAAATACTTTTCAAATTGATTAGACAAACACAAATTAATTTGCACCAAAAACAATTTTCAAACTTTAGAAGCATGGCCAAACATGCTAGTAACAAGGAATCACTTTACCATTCTTATCTCTGATCAGCATGGATTGCCTTTGCAATATCCGTAAGTGTTGAGCTTCACGGCATATAAATATTTTTAGTTTAAACAGATGGTTCATCGTCTATTTAGGTTTAATCTTCAATTATTATTAATTTTTTATGTCAAGCTGTAGTTTAGCTCCTTCCACCTTCTCACATATCTCACTCCATTTTGCATACTTTCACCGATGAAAACTGACAATTTAAAATCAGAGTAATCAACCAAATAGCTTGATTAATGATTCTATATATGTGTTGACTGAGCAGTTCCTTCAAATTTGTGGCTGCATCTATTCCTTCAGATTTCCCAGCTCATAACAGATACACTTCTATGAAGAATATGGTCCTGGATATTTACGAGCACTCACGGTAACAGAGTGAGTTTAATCAAATTAAGGCTATCATCAATAACCATGGTATAAAAAATAATTTGGGAGGTTAGTATCCAATTCAAAACTAAAGATTTGATGCCGAGTTATGAGTAGCTAGCTTATGACACTCTTATGCAGGGCGTCTCAACAAGATTCGAGACCCAAAGCTAAATTTCAGAGAGAGGCCCTCTAATAAATTTTTAATGAAAAAGTATAAAATAAAGGTATAATAATAATACCGGCTCAAGAATTTGATATAATGATATTGAAAAGTGTTGTATTGCTTCAATATAATGATTGCTTGTTGTAATGCTTTGAAGAAGACAACTTGTAAGTCGCGGTAAGTTGCCGATGGAGAGACTTTTCAATATTGAGAATAAGAATAGTAAAAGACAGAATGAAAAAGATAAATATATATAAATAATAATATGGGAACGTATTAGTTGTTTGGATATAAATGAGGCAAAAAAAATAGCTACCCTACCCATATAAGAAAACAATTCATTAAAAATTATTTCATTCTCTAATTATTACAACGATGCTCACATTAAAGTTATTGTACGTTCACTCTAAAAATTCTTTTTAAATTTAAATGTACACATTTTTTTAATAATACATATATATACAATATATCTTTAAGAAAAAAATGGGCCCCAAACGATTGCTTTACTGGCTTATAGTCGATCCGCCCATGCTCTTATGTATTTCTTTATTTACAGCATTCAAAGAACTTCATTGTAAGATCGGGATTTCTGCATGCGATAGATTGGCTAACATGCTTGCACTCAATGCTGCTATAGGCTTTTATTCCTTTCAATGCTGCCATAAGCTTAGTGTGAGGTAACCAACAAGACATACTTAAAATATTTGATTCTTGTTGTAATTATGGTCAATAATTTGGCTAATGGAGTTCATCTCAAATAAGTAAAACTATCTTTGCAAAGTATAGACTTTGTTGGCAATATTCTTTGGGACCCAAAAATATTGCATTGTGTGGTGGACATCATTTGCACAAGTTGTATCTCTTCTTTTATACCTAAGAAGCCAAGACTTTTCCGCCTATAAAAGGGAAGGCCATTAGTTCATTTTATATACACCAACAAGACTTGAGTCTTCATTTCTTGTTTCTTCCTTTCCTCCTTTATTAAGAGTATTTTGTATGAGAGTTGAGTGTTTTTGTATGAGAGTTGAGTGTTGAGAAGCACTTGTGTGAACCCTTTCTTTGGAGTGATCTTGTGATGTTATTCTCTTAGGGTATTTGGGATTAATTAAAGTATTTACTCTAATTTTGTACTCTCTTTTGTACTCTTGTTGGTATAGTGAAATTGTTCCTCTCCGCTTATGGACGTAGGTCACTTTGACCGAACCACGTTAAATTTGTATTTTCTTTATCTACTTTGATTGTCGTTGTTATCAACTTGCATTGTCTTTGTTATTGTCATTATATCGTTGTTTGGCTAAATTTCGCATTACCCGGGTTCCCGATCCTAACACTTGTGGATTCTTCTATGCTGAATTTAGAACATTTGTGAAGGTGTGTCCACAGTAATCGAAGCTTGCTCGATGAGGAATCCTATCTCGCGCTGAGAGATTTCCTCTGCATTGTGATGGGGCCTAGGCAAAGAAGGGACTTCAATTGAATCCCCTTCATTAGAAAATCATACTTCCTCAAATAGGATAAAAATAATTTATATATATAAACTTTTGTATCCCTCTGTAGTTCGTAGTGGCAATTGGCAAAGATTGTTCAAATATTACTTTTAAAAATTTCTGACTTTACCACTCGTTTGTGCAATCCAATTCACAACCTAAAACTCTCACTAGGTAGATGCGGAATATATACTTTATTTTACTCTATAAATTCATATGAGTATAGAGGAAACCCAGCTAAAAACGAAGATGTAGCAGGATAACCCAAATCAATAAATTTGCATAACTCTAGTGTCATATTATGGGCCTATGAGTTAAGTCCTACACTGTTCATTGTTATAAGGAATGTTTTCGTTCTTATACAATATTAAAACTTATTTAATAAAATTGTCCTAATTTTGTATATTACCCCCCTAAACAAGGATTGCTTACAATTTATATACAATCCATTATTAGTGCCTTAAATTATACGATTCAGTTACACCATTTTTCTTTTTTTCTCTCATATCCTCTTTTCCTATTCTCTACCGCCTCTATTCGTATACAATCCATTATTAATGCCTTAAATCTTGAGATTTAGTTACTCCATTTTTTTTCTTTTTTCTCTCTTCTCCTCTTTCTAATAGTGCCTTACATAATTAACAGTAGTATAGCCATTCCAATAATGTCAAACCAGTAAAATAGTTCAAGACTTAATTGATAACCAAGTTGTATAAAATAATTTTCATAGCTTGAACCAGAAAGTAGTGCCAAACCAAAGCAATAGAGAAATTGATGATAGACGACACCTAAACCAGACAAGTTGAATGCCGGAATATTCAAATTTAATAAATCTATAATAACATATAAACAAAAAATAAATTGTATACAACTAATGTATAGTATACAATTTATTTGTCACTTATCTACAGCTTTCATACATCATTTTTATCCAGTTAAAATAACTACAATATCATACAACTTAGATATAATTTTCATACAAATTTTATACATATATATCTTTTGTATATGACTAATATAGTATTTTGTATTGTCACGATCCGGAATTCTAACCTTGGGGTCATGATGGTGCCTAATATCTACTTGCTAGGCAAGACGACGTGAAACAAAAAATTAACTAATTTTAACAATTTATAACTAGATATTAACAATGAAAATGATATAAATCTGAAGTATGGTAAAATAATACTGAACAACGAAGTCTAAACATAACCTAGAAGCTGGTGTCACGAGTACATGAACATCTAGAGTGTTACAAATATGGTCTAACTAAAATACACTGTTTTGAAAACTCAGAAAAACAGTAAAGATAGGAAGGAAGGGGACTTTAGGGCTGCGAACGCTGTGCAGTTATACCTCAAGTCTCCGTCAGCCACTGGATCCGAGCAAAAGCTACTGAACGCCGCTAGGGCCAACTCAAGTGTCTGTACAAGAAGTGCAGAGTTTAATATGAGTACAACCGACCCCATATACTTTGTAAGTACCACGCCTAACCTCGACGAAGTATTGACGAGGCTAAGAGGCTACTTACAATAACCTGTACGCAGTAGTAATAATAATAACAGGGAAGGAAAGGCAAGAAATGTAAGTAAAGCAATTAATTTGTGGAAATGAACTTGAACCTCACTATTAGAAAGCCCAGAATAACAAGTCTCGTAATCTCATAATAGAAAATATTGAACCCAACACAACAACAACAACAAGTACAACACACATAATCCGTTGCGGTGCGCAACCCAATCCCACCATAGCATTCTTTAACAATATCAAATACCACGTATACAATCCATCGTGGCGTGCAACTCGATCCTACCATTTCATCATTTATCAATATCAAATATCCGTATATAATCCGTTTTGGATTGCAACCCGATCCCACCATATCATCATTTATCTGTATCAAGTATCCTTTTTATTCCACCGTTTTAATTCATCTTAATTTTCGCTGCGGCGTGCAAACCCGATCCCCGATCAATTTCAGATAACAAAAACAATCCAACAACTCAATTTACAGGAATTTCTACATCTAGAGTAAGGGTGCAAGGCAATAAAAAATCACGTAATAATTAAAGGATGCAACAAATATTACAAAACAATACGACAAGAAAAACATGTGGCAATTAAGGTGTGCAAGTAAAACGGTTAAGACAAGTAGCAAATACGCACAGAGTCATGGAAGGGACGAACAATTCAATGCAAGAATAATTAAATGGCAAATAACAATTACAACATAAAAGTCAAATAAAGCATGTAACAATTAAGGCATGGAGTAAGCTAATTCATGAAATAACGAGAAAACATGGAAACAAATATCTTGACGGCGTATATACACTCGTCACCACGCATATACGCTGTTTTCTCAAATAATCCACACAACACATAGTTCACAAATTTCTATTTCCCTCAAGTCAAGGTTAGATCCAACACTTACCTAACTCCACAATCAAATCAAAGCTCAACCGGGGTCTTTCCTCTAAAATTCGCCTACAAACCAATCAAATCTAACCAAATATAGTTCAAACAATTCAAAATAAGCTTTAGAAATTACCCACGAGTGAAAAAGATTCAATCTTTAATGATTTTGGAAAAGTGAACAAAAGTCAACCCAGAGCTAGATCCACAAATCGAGTGTCATATTGGGTGACGATCATGCCACCCTGCTGAAGGCGCTCAAACTGCATGCGATACTTCTCTCTCAGAGTGAAAGGAATCAACTTCTCTAGAAATAGTTGTGAAAATTGATCCCATGTAAATGAAGGCGAACCAGCTGGTCTAGTCAACACATAATCTCTCTACCATCTCTTGGCAGAACCGGTCATCCGAAACACTGCAAAGTCGACCCCATTAGTCTCAACAATACCTATTTTGTGCAACACCTCGTGGCAGCAGTCCAAGTAATCATGTGGGTCCTCAGAAGGTGCACGACTAAAATGAGCAAGAAAGAGCTTGGTAAACTTATCCAACTTCATCAAGGCTTCAAAAGACATAGCAGGCCTATCCCCGGCATGTGTCGCAATAACCGGCTAAACTACCCCAACTGGCTGGGTTGCTGGAGTCTGATATAGGGGAGCAATCTACTCCGGAGTGTGAGTAGCGGGAGTCTGTGCTCCTCCCCCATCCTGAGAGATGCACTGGTCTACGCCATACTCTCCATAAGGCCCACCAAGCGAACTAGAGCGTCCTGAAGCACTGGAGTGGCTATGAACCTCTTCGGGACCTGAGCTGGCCCGACGGGCACAGTTTGACCTGGGATATCCTCCTCATGATCAATCTGAGGCTCCACTACGGGTGCTGCTGCTCGAGCTCTAGATTGAGTTCTGCCTCTACCTCGGCCTCTTCCCTGGTAGTAGCTGCAACAGGGGGCTCTGACTCCTTCCCGGCTATAGATGTTGTGCATGTTCTCACCATCTGCAAAAGAGCAAGAATAGAATGATTCAAACATTAATTTAGAACAAAATCACATGATAGGGAAAGAAAGAAGTGAAATTTTCCTAAAACTCCATAGCCTCTGGATGATAAGTATAGACATCTCCGTATCGATCATGCAGACTCTACTAAGCTTGCTCATGACTCGTGAGACCTAGGCAACCTAGTGCTCTAATACCAACTTGTCACGATCCGAAATCTCAACCTCGAGGTCATGATGGTGCCTAACATCTACTTGATAGGCAAGTCGACGTGAAAGAGAAAATTTAATGATTTTAACAATTTATAACTAGATATTAATAATGAAAACGATATAATTCTGAAGTATGGTAAAATAATATTGAACAACGAAGTCTAAAAATAACCTAGAAGTTGGTGTCACGAGTACATGAACATCTAGAGTGCTACAAACATGGTCTGAATAAAATACACTATTTTGAAACTCAGAAAAACAGTAAAGATAGGAAAGAAGGGGACTTCAGGACTGCGAACGTTGTGCAGCTATACCTTAAGTCTCCGTCAGCGACTGGATCCGAGTAAAAGCTACCGAACACCGCTAGGACCAACTCTGGTATCTGCACAAGAAGTGGAGAGTGTAGTATGAGTATAACCGACCCCATGTACTCTGTAAGTGCCGAGCCTAACCTCGACGAAGTAGTGATGTGGCTAAGCGGCTACTTACACTAACCCGTACACAGTAATAATAATAATAATAATAACATGGAAGGAAAAGCAAAAAATTGAAGTAAAGCAATTAATTTGTGGAAATGAACTTGAACCTCACAATCAGAAAGCCGGAATAACAAGTCCCATAATCTCATAAAACAACAACAACGACAACAACAAGTACAACACACACAATCTGTTGCGGTGCGCAACCTGATCCCACCATATAATTCTTTATCAATAACAAGCATCACATATATAATCCGTTGCGGCGTGGAACACGATCCCACCATTTCATCATTTATCAATATCTAATATCCGTATACAATCTGTTGCGGCGTGCAACCCGATCCCATCATATCATCATTTATCATAATCAAGTATCCTCCCTTATTCTACCGTTAAAATTGATCATCTTTCAATTTATGTTGCGGAGTGCAACCCGATCCCCAATCAATTTCAGATAACAAAAACAATCCAACAACTCAATTTACAAGAATTTCTACATCTAGAGTAAGGGTGCAAGGCAATAAAGGACCACGTAATAATCAAAGGATACAACAATTATTACAAAATAATAGGACAAGTAAAACATGTGGCAATTAAGGTGTGCAAGTAAAACAGTTAAGGCAAATAGCAAATAAGCACAAAGTCATGGAAGGGACAAACAATTCAATACAAGAATAATTAAATGGCAAATAACAATTACGAAATAGAAGTCAAATAAAGTATGTAACAATTAAGGCATGGAATAATGAGAAAACATGGAAACAATATCTTGACGGCGTATATACACTCGTCACCTCGCATATACGTCGTTTTCTCAAATAATCCACACAACACATAGTTCACAAATTCCTAATTTCCTCAAGTCAAGGTTAGATCCAACACTTACCTCACTCTGCAATCAAATCAAAGCTCAACCTGGGCCTTTCCTCTAAAATTCTCCTCCAAACCAATTGAATCTAACCAAATATAGTTCAAATAATTCAAAATAAGCTTTAGAAACTACCCACGAGTGAAAAAGATTCAATCTTTAAAGATTTTGGAAAAGTCAAACCCGAGCCCTCTTGGTCAAAACCCGAGATTTGGACCAAAACCCAATTTCCCATTCACCCCCGAGCCCGATTATCTGATTAGTTTGGACATCAGACCTCAATTTGAGGTCTAAATCTAAATTTCTCAAGATTCTCAATTTTTACCTAAATTCCTAATTTTCATTATGAAAAATCATAGATTAAAGGTTAGAAATAAATATGTGTTTATGGAAATGGAAGAAAATGAGTTAAAATCTACTAACCTATGAAGTTGGGATGAAATTTCTCTTCACAATCGCCTTTAGGCCGAGCTCAAACTTGAAAATGGTGAAAAATGAAGAAAATCCCTAGTTTTGAAATGTTTAATACCTGGGCGTCAGGTGTTCTTCTCGTTCACAAAGCACCTGACGCGTTCACGAAGAGTACTGGCCAAATGGCCATCGCGATCGCGGTCAACCCTTCGCGTTCGAGAAGGCTTAGCCCCCTTGGCTTCGTGTTCGCAAGCCCAAGCCCGCGTTCGTGTAGAGTTACTGCCCAGCTCCCCGGGATCCTACAAAGCTTCATGTTCGCGAAGACACGGTCACGTTCGCGCAGGGTGAGCCCCCCTCCACTTCGGGTTTGCGACTAATTCCTCGCATTCGCGATGAGTAACTCTGCTTCGGTCCCACTTTCCCCTCCGCGATCGTGATAGTAGCTTCGCGATCGCGAAGCACAAAACACCAAACATAAACAGATAGCTGAAATCGGCAACTTCCTAAGTCCAAAATGTTCCGTAGCCTATCCAAAACTCACTTGAGTCCCTTGGTCTCTCAACCAAACATGCACACAAGTATAATAACATCATACGAACTCACTCGCGTGATCAAAATATCAAAATAATACCTTAAACTATGAATCAGACCTCAAAATGCGTGAAATTTTTAAAAAAAACTTAAGAACTTTCAAATTTACAACCGAGCCTCTAAACCATGTCAAATCAACTTCGTTTTGAACCAAATTTTGCAGAAAAGTCAATAATAGTAAAATGAACCTATACCAAGTCCCAAAACTAAAATCTAAACCCAGTAGCTATAAAGTCAAACGGTCAAACTTCGAAATTCCTTAAACCTTCAAATTACTAGTTTTCATCAAATCACGTTAAATCAAGTTAGGGACTTCTGAATTCAATTTCGGGCATACGCCCAAGTCCCAAATCACGATACGGACCCACTGGGACTGTCACAATATTGATCCAGCTCAGTTTATGCAAAATATTGATCGTTGTCAACTCAAATTATTTTAAAGGCAAAAATTCACATTTCTTTCAATTTCTCACATAAAGACTTTCCGGAATAAGACACAGACTGTGCATGCAAATCGAGAAACTCTAAACGGAGCTAATCGGGGTCTCGAAACACGGTAATAGAGGCTAAAACTCAAAATGACCTATCGGGTCATCACATGTATGTGATGTGTTCTTCTTCTTCTCTGAAATTCCAATCAAATCTTCCTCTCTTAATACAATTTTGATACATATCAACTACTTTATGTAAAAAGAAAGTATTTATAACTTAAATACAAATTTTATACAAGATTCATACATTATACAACTATTTTTCAACTTTCATATAATATTCAAATAAAAAAAATATAACTACAACATAACACAACATAAATACAATTTACGTATAATTATAATACATCTTTAATATATCTTCTTCATCTTCGAGTTTCAATCTGAAAATTATCCAAAATCAACTATTATCTTCACCACCCTCAAAATTAAGATATATACTCCAAAGAATATTCCAGATCGTTTGCAACAACATCCAATCAAAATAAATAATAATTTTAAAAAATCAAATTTAAAATCAATGTTTCGAAGTTGTTGGCTTTCAATGGGTGATGGGCCAGCGAACAACGACTGGTTCGATGGTGATAAGAGACAACATCAAATCTATTATTGAATTCTCTGAAGAAAAAAAGAAAATAAAATGAGAAAAAAGAAGAGAATCATCGAGATCCAAAGAAAAAGAAGCCGGGCAGAAAAAGAAATATATATATATATATATATATATATATATATATATATATATATATATATATATATATATATATGAGAGAGAGAGAGAGAGAGAGAGAGAGAGAGAGAGAGAGAGAGAGAGAGAGAAGAGAAAGATGTGTGGAAGCGATAGATCTATGGAATTTGATTTCCACATTAAAAGGCTACAATCAAGGATACTCACTTTAAACTTAGTTGTATATAATTGGTAAATTATATATCAACTTGTAATTAAGTTAAAACCTAAACAGTGAGGGTGAATAACTTTCCGATGAAGTTCATATTGGTAAAAATCTCTTGTTATAAATGTCTAATTCCATATTGTATAGATCACTATAATTAATAAGTGAACTCTAATTGCATCTAAAACTGTCAAAGGTCCACCCCACACAACCCAACCTAAACCTCTCGGGCCCTTGAATTTGGTGGGCTAGGACATGCCAGCCTGGTAAAATTTTATGTGGCACCCAATTTTGTGCCTGTAACGACCCGACCTGTCGTATTGAGCATTTGTATTCCGCTAAGCTGTTTGAAATTTTGAGAAGTATCGTATGATGTATTATAACTTGTGTTAATCATCGGTATTGGTTTTCAGGTGATTCAGAAGTGATTTGGAAGAATGAATTTCATGATTGAAGTTTTAAGTTGGAAGAGTTGATCAAGATTGACTTTTTTAGTATTTGATCTCGGTTCATAGTTTTTATGGTTCCATTAGGTCCGGATGGTTATTTTAGACTCCGGCGCATGTCCGGATTTACATTTGGATATTTCTAGAAAGTTTCGGCGCTAATTAACGAAAGTTGGAAATTATAAGGTTTGAAAAGTTCATAAGTTTGACCGGTAGTTGAATTTGATGAAATGGGGTTCGGATTGTGGTTCCAGGAATTGGAATAGCTTCGTTATATCATTTGGGACTTGTGTGCAATAATTTGAGTTCATTCCGAGTTCATTTGACATGTTTCGGCGTGAGTTTTGGGAAATTGAAAGTTCAAAAGTTTATTAAGTTTGGTTTGAGGTGCGATTCGCCGTTTCGATATTGTTATGCATGATTTGAGGCCTCAAATAGGTCCGTGTTATGTTATGGGACTTGTTGGTATATATCGGACGGGGTCCCGAGGGGCTCGAGCGTGTTTCAGATTGATTTGAAACCATTTTTCTTCATGTTTTCATTGTTGGTTGCTGCTAGTTTCTGATACCTCGACTGTCCTTCGCGATCGCAAAGATTTGTATGCGATCACCTAGAGGAAATCTGAAGCTGGGCATTTTCTTCATCTCGGTCGCGATTGGATGACCGTGTTCGCATAGAGTTGGGATGGTCTTCATCGGGTTCACGCCTGATTCTATGTGTTCGTGTAGTGTTTGGGCTGAGCTGTGAGAATGTTGGATATCTCTTTGCGTTCGCGAGGTTATTTCCGCGAATGCGTAGTCCTGTCAATCTTGTTTATCACGTTCGCGAGTCTGTTGCTGCGATCATGTAGTGCATTTTCAGGAGCAATGCTTTTTCTTCTTCGCGATCGCGATTCATTGATTCACCCACTGATTATAAGTACTCTAATTTTGGAGTTATGGAGCTCGGATTGAATTTTACTAAGTGTTCTCTACTCGGTTTTGATTTTATTTCATGAACCTATTCTAGTTTTTGGCATTTGGTTGATGAATTCAAAAGAGAAATTTGGGGGGTTTTCTCTAATGTTTCATAGAGTGAATTTCTAAGTTTTGAACGTCGATTCGGAGTCAGATATGAGTGAAACTAATATGATTGGATTCATAATTAAATAGGTTATTGGATTTTGTGAGTTTTGTCGGGTTCCGAGGTGCGACCCGAGTTTGACTTTTTTGTAGACTTTGGGGCTTTTTATTAAAGATTAGACTTTTATCAATTGGGTTGTTTCCTTAGGCCTTATTTGATGTATTTGAATTGCTTTTGGCTAGTTTTGAGCCGTTCGGAGGTCGGTTCGCGTGGGATGGCATTTTTGGAGCATCATTTGGCTTGCTCGGTATTGGATTTGGATTATTCGAGGTAAGTAACACTTCTAAACTTGGTGCTGAGGGTATGAACCCCTAAATGTAAATGTTATGTGTTGGTGTTGAGGTGACGCGCATGCTAGGTGACAGGTGTGTGGGCATGCACCGTGTGAATTATGACTATATTGATTCTCTGGTACTGTGTAGTGACCTAATCTTGTTTCTATTCATGAAATTTCTACGTGCTAGTATAATTGAGTTGTGATCCATGTTAGAAACCATGTCTAGGCTATATGATAATCCTGTTGAGACCTACTGAGGTCATTTCTGTTGTTGAGTCATTTGCTTATATTGCAATTACATACTCAGTCATACTCATTCATTTGCATATCGTATATCAGTCTCTATTGCCATTTATTGATACATCATATCATATATTTTGGGCTGATTTTCATGACATTGTGAGCTCGAGAGATTGGAGAGATTGATGCTTGAGAGCCGGATTGTGAGTGATACAGAGGGGATCGGGCTGCACGCCGCAGCAGGTATTATTGATTCATGATGGGATCAGATTGCATGCCGCAATAAGCTTTATTGATTAATTCCATGATTCATTTATTATAGCGCTTGGGTTGGATCTGCCCCTATAGAGTCTGCACACCCACAGTGAGTGCAGTTGCTATTGATTCACTTGGGCTGGATCTGCCCTGTTCAGTGCTGAGTGACTGAGTGTGCTGAGTGATTGAGTGTGATGAGTAGGAGTGTAAAACTGTGATATTGAGTACTCTGAGAGTGTGAGTACATGAGTTCATCACTATGATGTATTGCATCTGACATCCATACTTGACATGCAAGCATAGAGATACATTTCCCCATGTTACACAGTTTTGTGACATTTATGACTTCACATGCACATTGACATATAGGCATAGAGATGTACTTTTCTCATGCTATCTGAAATTGAATCATCTTATCTGTTGTTGAAAGTTTTTGGGAAAAATCAAAGATTTCTGACTTACTCATATTGTGGTGCTTTCGGTGAAGGATTTGGGTTTTACCGTTATACCTGAAAAACATGACTATTTTTCGTAACTATGAATGAGCTGAGTATTATATCTCTAAGTTATTTCTTTTGTCACTCTTATTATATTGTTATGAACTATTGTTGGCTATCGGTTTTGGACTCCGACCTTTGTCCCAGTTCGTCACTACTTTCAACCTAAGGTTAGGTTTGTTACTTATTGAGTACATGGGGTCAGTTGTACTCATACTACACTTCTGCACCTTGCGTGCAGATTTTTGATGTTGATGTTGCTGTGTATGGCGGGAGCTGGTATTGAAGACGTATTTGTGTTCCGGTCATTGCTGCCTTTTGTTCTTGGTAGCTTTAGAATTATTAATCTATTCATGTATATTTCAAACAGATGATGTATTTATTTCATACTAGCTTTATAAATTCTAAATCTTAGAAGCTCATGATTTGTACTACCTGTCCTTGGGAATTCTTTGTATAGAAGTTCAGTTATATTATCATTACATTTCTCAGTAAATCTTAATGAATTGGATTATTGTTGCTCATTGGCTTACCTAGCGGGTTGGGTTAGGTGCCATCATGACTAGTTGGATTTTGGGTCGTGACAAGTTGGTATCAGAGCTCTGGGTTCATAGGTTCTACGAGTCATGAGCAAGTGTCTAGTAGAGTCTTGCGGATCGGTGTGATGACGTCCATACCTATCTTCGAGAGGCTATATGGCATTTAGGATATACTTACCATCTTTCTTTCCTTATCGCGCGATATTGATTCAGCTTGACGCATAACTCTTTGAATCCCTTCCACTCACTCGTATGCGTATGTGAGCGCTCGGTATCAGTTGTGTATCGACGGCTTGTGATTCTATGGATGAGGGCCAAGATGTGATTTATCTGTACTGATAATGGGCCAGTCTGGAGGAATTGAGGCCGCGTTTTTTTGTATCTTGAGCATAGGGATTTCAGTTGTGTGAGCATATGCTTTTGGACTTATATGTCCGGTAGTGTCCCTATGAGTGGGATTTATTGCTCGATGAGTGGTTGGATGGCTAAATGATAAGTATGATGTGACTGCGGGATGTGTTTAGATGGGTTGAATATGATGAGAAGAGTTCATTTGAGATGTAAAAAGGTCTATTGAGTGCTTGATTTCTGTCTTGATGTGACGTATAGTCTCGAGTTATGAGTGTGTTGAAGGATCTTTCATGTTGTTTAATTGTGGAACGAATTAGATTCTCATGTCTTGTTGATGAGTTCAGGATCAGGAGGATTAACTGATTGTGTAGCAGTTGTGACTATAAAAGGGTATAGAGAGATGTCAGTTTGAGGCAAAGCAGGTAGGTTATCACATGCGGGGTAATTTACGGATGCGTGATCCTTATGATATTGTGTGGAGGCTTTCTTTTCTGCCAGTGGGTTATAGGTATTGCGATTTGTGTTTGGATTGGTTGAGAAAGTCGACCTGACCATCACGAGGATGAATGAGAGCTTAGTAGATGATTTGAGGTACTATATGGTTTGTGTTATAAGAGCGTATGCAGGATTTAGTTGAATCTCACTATGATATTATGACAGTAATAGAGTATGAGAATTGTAAGTTATCGAGTGTTTTGATCTATGGCTTTGAACCAAGTGGGGGAGTCTGCTATTGACGATTTGATTGCATAGTTATGTGTTGTATTGGTTTTGGTCTGAGGTATAGTTGTGGATCAGTTATGACTTGCAGAAGCTAGTTTTGAGGATGACTTACGCAAGGAAATTTCTGGATTCATGATGTATTAGACTTTATGGGTATATGGGAATCATGGAATGATTGAGTTGTTATTCGTGAAGGATATAGCGCGCATGGAGTAGAAAGTTGCTCGGTTGCTTAGAGGTATGGATTACTTCTTTGGGTGTTGTCGTGCTAATAGGGCATAGGTCGTTCGGCCTGTTTGGGCGGTGTAATTGAGATTTGATCAGAGTGAATGACTCTCGAGAAGGTTCTAATAGATTCAGGAGTTATATATAGCAATTAGGAATCTGAGGTTTACATTGGATGGTGTTGAGACTCGCGTTATTTCTTTATTATTATGGATTCTACATTTTAGTATCAGAAAGGTGAAGGAAATGTCTTTAGATTCTCAAAAAGTCTCTTCAGAGTGGGTGTCTCGGTTGTGGTACTTTTGGGGTGCTTAAGAGGGAATACAGTGGCTTATGGGCCTAAGGGCGGTGTGGTTTATGCTAGTATCTCATAGGGTGAGTTTTGGTTAAGGATCGTGGTGTTATGGCAAGGAGAAGTGTCACCTTGAGAGTAATTCAGAAGGAACTCAGATAAATAGGACATCTTTGTAGTAGGTTGGATCAGCACGATAATGAATATGATCGGTTCTTTGGGTACTTATGATGTGGTGAGTCTCTACAGGTGTTTTGTGGAAATACTTTTGGGTTTGGCGACCTGCGTGGCTTGGTTAAGTTAGAGAGATTCAGTTCTAATGGTTTGGTTATGTGCAAATGGGTTTCAAAGAGTTCTTGATGGTTTCTACCACTATTTGAGATGGATATTTCCTACCGACGTGAGGAGCATAATGTGTATTGTGATTTTCTCCTAGATGAGATCAAATAGAAAGTTTTCGACTGACCGAGTATGTATTCTTCTTGTGACTCGGAGTTGATTATGAGATTCTCGTACTTTTCATATGATGGCATGATAGATGCGGTGTGTTTTGTGGGATTGAGAGTTGCGTGTGCAAGGTCACGGTTTACTTTTGAAGGAAAGGTCATAAATTCTTAGTCAGCACAGACGGTTTCTGATGTTTCGATGAATGCTATAACTACTTGGTAATGCCTGAGAATGGTGCGCATTTCAGAAGGCGCACTGTGTTTTGACTTACGGATGCTTTATTGGTATTGCGGTACCCGCCTGATTGATCAATTACTGATGTTCAGATTTTGCAATATGGCATAGAAGAATTATAGAAGTGTTCCTCGTGGGATGATCGTGTATGAGAGATGTGTTAGTCATTCGAGTGGTGGAGTTGGGATCGGCTATGGTGCTTCATGTGTTCTATAGATTTGGAGATGACGAGTTCACAAAACCAGATTGTTTCGGGGTTGCAGTCTGTAAAGATGCCACTAAAGTTAGCTAGATGGTAGTACGTACTATGGTTTGGTCATTATGGACTTTTGGAGGGCTATGTATCTATTTGTGGATGGCCGAGGTTGATTTGGGGGCCCATTGGTAGGCCCGAGGAGGATGTGTATTCTACACCAGGTTGGAATTGTTGACTCAACATCGTTATTATTGAAAGGTGTGTCATTTGGTTAGAGTTGAGTTTGAGCGTGTTCTGATATGTTCTATGTGTTACTCTTCTATGCTACGAGGCGTTATGATTTGTTGGTTATATGCACACATGATGTGGTTCTATTTGGGCCTTGTAGCGGAATTCGAACGAGATGATTATTGGGGTATTGAATGGTTGATTGCGCCTTGGTAATAGCCTTTTTCCGGTTGTGATATATTGTGTTATTTGCTTCCCCGTGGTTATGGTCATGTACTTTGGGTACTAGACGTTAAATTACATATGGTTGTTGATTTTGAGCATTGTGACTTGAGGTATTTCATGTGGACCAGTGTTTGGATGGGGTCACGCATTGTAGTGGAGTTATGTTGAGATATGATCCTTTGTGATAGATTCGTGTGTTTTGGTTCTACGGTGTGTGATGGGTTCTTATCATTGCGTTGTAGTGGTACTCGTTGAGCTTGCGGGACGGTTCTCTCATTTGAGTCATTTTTCTTTTTTGAGTGCATTTGAATTGTTGTGTATTGGTGCACGTATTGCACAGTTTATGGCTCTAGGTAGTATTGGGGTGTCATGTCAGTAGAGTAGCTTGCATATGATGAAGTGAATGCTTTGGGCCTGAAGTGATTGCTATCGAATTTGATTACGGTATGTTTGGGAGGATAATGTTGGAAGTCGACTTAGAGATTGGTTATAGTTCTTGTCGAAGGAGGAAGAGCTCTATGACCTGTTGATATGATGAGTGGTTATGAGTTTCTGCGTATTTCATTCATCATCGGCAATGTACGAAGGTTTTGAATGAGGTTTTATTTGATATGAGGTTTACTACCGGTATCGTGTTTGTTTTGAGCAGCTACTGTGATCGGAAATTATTGATACGAGTATGCGAGTTGTGTGGTATATTATGTGATTACAACTTGGGTTATAGATATGACTTGTTTAGGCTTATACAGTGTGTAGGTGCGAGATTCGAATCTTATAAGGAATTTCGGATGTGGAAAAATTGGATTCTCAGGTTTACGGACTAAGGTTGAAGTAATGATCTTCAGTTATGTTGTGTTGTGTTGTCGGGCCTATATGGAATAGGGTGACATGGGATCACCCCCGAGTATATGCATGGTAAGGTTACACAGTGATTTGATGGCTTAGGAACAACTCTTGGCACGTTCGAGGATGAACGTATGTTTAAGTGGGGGAAAATGTAACGACCCGACCGACTGTTTAGAGCATTTGCATTCCGTTAAGCTATTTGAAGTCTTGAGCAACATCGTATGATGTATTATAACTTTGTGAATCGTCGGTTTTTGCTTTCAGGTGATTCAGAAGTGATTTGGAAGAATGAATTTCATGATTGAAGCTTTAAGTTGGAAGAGTTGACCAAGTTTGACTTTTTTAGTATTTGACCTCGATTTAGAGTTTTGATGATTATTTTAGGTCTGGATGGTGATTTGGACTCGGGCGTATTCCCGGATTTGTATTTGGATATTTCTAGAACGTTTCGGCGCTAATTGACGAAAGTTGGAAATTATAAGTTTTGGAAAGTTCATAAGTTTGAACGGCAGTTGAATTTGATGAAATGGGGTTCGGATTGTGGTTCCAGGAATTGGAATATCTTCGGTATGTCATTTGGGACTTGTGTGCAATAACTTGAGTTCATTTGATATGTTTCGGCGCGAGTTTTGGGAAGTTGAAAGTTCAAAAGTTTATTAAGTTTGGTTTGAGGTGCGATTCGCCGTTTCAATATTGTTATGCGTTATTTGAGGCCTCAAGTAGGTCCGTGTTATGTTATGGGACTTGTTGGTATATATCGGACGGGGTCCCGAGGGGCTCGGGTATGTTTCAGATTAATTTTAGACCATTTTTCTTCATGTTTTCATTGCTGGTTGTTGCTGATTTCTGATGCCCCGGCTGTCGGAAATCTGGAGCTAGGAATTTTCTTCATCGGGGTCGCAATTAGATGGCCGCATTCGCGTAGAGTCCAGATGGTCTTCATCGCGTTCGCGTCTTCTTCTATGAGTTCGCGTACTGTTTGGGGCTGAGCTAGGCAGAATGCTGGTTATCTCTTCGCGTTCGCGAGGTTTTTTCCGTGAACGCATAGTCTTGTCAGTCTTGTGTATTGCATTCGCGAGTCTGTTGCTGCGATCGCGTAGTGCATTTTCAAGAGCAGTGCTTTTTCTCCTTCGCGATCGCGATGGTATTTCCCCGATCGCGATTCATTGATCCGCCCAGTGATTATAATTACTCTAATTTCGGGGGTTTCGACCATTTTTACATATTTGGAGCTATGGAGCTCGGATTGAGATGATTTTTGAAGCATTATTCACCATATGGATTGGGTTAAGCGTTCTCAACTCGGTTTTGATTTTATTTCATGAACCTATTCTCGTTTTTCGCATTTGGTTGATGAATTCAAAAGAGAAATTTGGGGGGTTTTGTCTAAAGTTTCATAGAGTGAACTGTTGGGTTTTGAACGTCGATTTAGAGTCAGATTTGAGTGAAACTAGTATGATTGGATTCGTAATTGAATGGGTTATCAAATTTTGAGAGTTTTGTCAGGTTCCAAGGTGCGGGCCCTGGTTAGACCTTTTTGTTGACTTTGGGGCTTTTGATTAAAGATTAGACCTTTATCAATTGGGTTGTTTCCTTAGGCATAATTTGATGTATTTTAGTTATTTTTGGATAGTTTCGAGCCGTTCGGAGGTCGGTACGCGCGTGATGGCATTTTTGGAGCATCGTTTGGCTTGCTCGGTATTGGATTTGGTTTATTCGAGCTAAGTAACACTTCTAAACTTGGTGCTGAGGGTATGGACCCCTGAATATATGTGTTATGTGTTGTTGTTTAGGTGACGGGCGTGTGGGCGTGCACCTTGTGAATTATGACTATATTGATTTTGCGGTACTGTGTAGTGACCTAATCTTGTTTCTATTCATGAAATTTTCACGTGCTAGTGTAATTGAGTTGTGATCCATGTTAGAAACCATGTCTAGGCTATATGATTATCCTGTTGAGACCCACTGAGGTCATTTTTGTTGTTGAGTCATTTGCTTACATTGCAATTACATACTCAGTCATACTCATTCATTTGCATATCGTATCTCAGTCTCTGTTGCCATTTATTGATACATCATATCATAATTTTTATGCTGATCTTTATGACATTGTGAGCTGGAGAGACTGGAGAGATTGATAACTAAGTTGATGCTTGAGAGCCGGATTGTGAGTGATATTGAAGGGATCAGGTTGCACGTTGCAACATGTATTATTGATTCATGATAGGATCGGGTTGCACGCCACAACATGTATTATTGATTCATGATGGGATCGGGCTGCACGCCACAACATACATTATTGATTCATGCAATGATTGGCTTATTATAGCGCTTGGGCTGAATCTGCCCCTCAGGAGTCTACACACCAACAGTGAGCGCAGTTGCTATTGATTCACTTGGGCTGGATCTGCCCTGTTCAGTGCTGAGTGACTGAGTGTACTGAGTGATTGAGTGTGATGAGTGTTAGTGTGAAACTATTATATTGAGTACTCTAAGAGTGTGAGTACATGAGTTCATCATTGTGACGCATTGCATCTGACCGTACCACCCATCGAATTTGTACCCACTTTTAAAAAAAACTTTAACTGATACCCAATTTTTTGATAACTTCAGATACATACATTTTTCTCTTCTTATTTACTGTTGTTTTCTTCTTCGTCGTGCCTAGAGTTTCTTCTTATTCTTAATTGTAAAATGAGTTTGTCAAATTTATTGTTGTTTTGACAATTTGATGATTGAGATTTATTCTTTATGATAGTTAAAAGTTATATTTCAAATTTGTGCTCATTTGGATTAGATTTAGGTATTGAATCGCGTATTGGATTGTCGAGATTCGAAAAACAAGTTTATGTTTCAGAATATAAGATTTGAAATCTGAAGTTGCATTCAATAGATTGAACTACTTAAGGTTCTAATTTCTGAAGTTGTATTTGAAAGATAGAAGAACTTGAGATCTGATTTCTGAAATTGCATTTAAGAGATTGAACTACTTCAGATTCGATTGAAGTTGCATTAGGAAGATAGAATAAGTTCAGATTTGATTGTTGAACACTACTAAAAAATAGCAAGATTGCGACCGATAATTTCCTATCTAAAAGAATAATTGATTTTCAGACCGTTTCGGTCAGAAATATCAAAAAATATATATTATAATTTTTTAAAAATCTTTTCGCCCACATTTCCAACAATAATAGTTGCAATGTGTGGTGCAAAAATTCGGAAAAAATAATTTTGACCGATTCAGTCGGTAAGTAAAAGTTAATTTTTTTCTTTGACCATCTGCGGCCGAAACAGACGCAATTTTTTTTAAAAAAGTGTTAGATTTTTGTCTTTGTTTGCGACCAAAATAGTTGAAAATAGTTTTTAAAATTGAATCCACGGCCTCTATTCTTTCTTTCTTCTCTTTGCTTTCTCCCTCAATCTGCCATCGCGCAGCTTCGTTCGCCGCCGATCTCCACTATTCGCTGGAAAAGGTTAGCCCCCCCCCCTCCCCCTCTCTCTCTCTCTCTTGATCGCGTCCCCTCTGTTTTCTCTCTCCCCTATCCGCACCCTTTCCCGACCCCTCTATTCTCTCTCCCTCACATGTCCCCACCCCTTCCCCGACCCCTATGTTCTGCCCACTCCCTTGTCTCGAACCTCTTCCCCTGCCCTTTCTTTTGATTTTTTTAATTTTTTTTTTGACTCTTTGTGTAATTATCTTCATAGTCATGAATCTTGCCTCTAGGTTCTAGATATATTTTAGATTCCTAATTGAATTATATTTGAAAATATTTTAGAATTTCTATAGATGTAAAACAATACATAATAATGGTACATTTTCAGGACATGTGGTCTTCACTAAGTATGTTGGTAATACAATTAAGAAGAAATTGTTCCTTTTCATAGAACCCAAGACGCAAATGAGTATTTCTAAATTATTTTACTACTCAATATTTAGGTTGAGGAAAACAAATAAAAAACAAAGAGAAACAAAGAGAAGTTATAGAATAAAATGGTAGAGATACAGTACTACTTTGCAAATAGCTGTCTACGCCTAGTTAGTTTTGCTCTCAAACCAGCACCATCACCTCCCACTATCTCAGTTGATATCTCACATGTGAAAACCGTCCAACTCTCCAAACGATGCATCACGTCGTCCAACAATATGTTTTACCATTCATCTTCCTCATCCTCCAAGTCGTCAGAAGCAACTCTGTACTTCTTTGTTTTACCTTGAAGATATATTTCATTCTTTTTTTTATACTTTTTCAGCTCCCGAATATACTTTTACAAGTAAATTTGCAAGCTCCGCAAAAGAGTCAATTGAATTTTCAAGTTAAAGAGAATAATGTGTCAATGCTCCCTTCGTAAGGGTTTCACCAAATGTTTTCACCAACACTGATCTGATTTCCTTCTTCGTTAAGTCGTTGCCTTTGACCCATGTGGCAAAGGCAGTAACATGATCTCGTGGGTCAGTAGTCCCGTCATACTTAGGAATATCGGGTATTTTAAATTTTTTCGGTATTGGTAGTGGTGCTTCAATTGGCTTCTATGGATGTTGCGAATATTTATCCATATCCACTACTTTAATCACGAGTGGAATTCCCGGTATTCTTTGTATCTGCTCATTTTGTTCCTTGAGCTGTTTTTGCAAGGTTAGAGACATAATTTATAAATTAGAATTATTTATCGTACCTGACCCTCCGGCTCCTGAATTACTTGGAATTTCTCCACTTCTAGAGTTTTCGAGCCCTGAATGAGGATTTTCCACATTTGTATTAAATGGTGGTGGAGCCTAAACAACACTTGGCAATCCACTCGTAAAACCTCGCAAAGCTTCACCGATCTGTTGCGCAGAAAATTATTTCAAGTCATCTTGTAAATTTTACTGCTCTTCATTTTGTTGCCCAACGTTACGATTAGAATATCTGACAGGTGAATTTTCTTGTGAATGTTGTGGAATGAGTGGGTGTGTTGTGTGGAGGAGTCCCTCATTGTCCATCCTCTATAACGACCCAATCGGTTGTTTTGAGTATTGTAGAGCCATTAACCCATTCAATGCTTATTATATATTCATTTGTGGTTATGTGACTTGCCGAGGTAGTTGGTTTGATTTCAGAGATATTGTAGAGTGAAATGGGATACTTAGTCCCAAGGTTGAAGGCTTAAGTTGAAAGAGCTGACCTGAGTTTGACTTTTATGTAGACTACTCCGGAATAAAGTTTTGATAGTTCTGATATTTTCGTATGAGGATTTTGGGCTTAGGCGTATATCCGGATGTTGATTTGGATGTATGTAGGTCATTTTGGCTTGAATTGGGAAAGGTTGAAAAGTTGAAGGTTTGAAAAGTTGAGAAATTTTATCGAGAGTTGACTTTATTATTATCGGGTTTTAGATTATGGTTTCGGAAGTTGAAATAGGTCTGTTGTGTTATTTATGACTTGTGTGTAAAATTTGAGATCAATCGGAGTTGGTTTGGTATGGTTCGGCATTAGTTTTTGAAGTTAGAAGTACATAAGTTCATTAGGCTTGAATTGGGGTGTGATTCATATTTTCGGTGTTGTTTGATGTGATTTGAGGCTTTGACTAAGTTCATATCATGTTTTAGGACCTGTTGGTATGTTTGGATGGGGTCCCGGGGGCCTTGGGTATGATTCGGATCATGTTCGGCTCATTTTGGATTTGTTGGACTGCAGAAGTTTTTGTATCTTGTTTCCTTATATGCGATCGTGAGGGAATGTCCGCGATCGCGAATGGTTGTTTGGTGCCTAGTGGAAGTTAGTCTACGTATTCGCGATATTGGCATGCGTTCGCGAAGCCTTGAGATCTCAAGTGATCGCGATCGCATGAAGGTTCACGCGTTCTCGTAGTGGAGTGGTCATCTGGAGAGTCAAGTTTTAAGCCTATGCGCTTGCGCGTTCGCGAAGGGGTAGGTTGGTTTAGCAACGCGTTAGTGATAGAGTTTCCTCGGTCGCATAAACCATTATGGTGGGCAGTGAACTTTTTTTCTTCGCGATCGCGAAAATGAACACCTGGGCAGCAGATATTAAAATCTCAAATCGGGGGTTAGAGTTATTGTTTCATATTTTGAGTTGTAGAGCTCGGGTTTTGGCACTCTTTGAGGGGATTTTCCCGTCTTGGATCGAGGTAAGTGTTTTTGTCTTGGATTTGTTAGTATTTTATGATTCCATCTTCGTTTTTAGCTTTTAAATAGTAAATTAAAGTGAAGCAATGTGGGGTTTGGTGGAAACTTTTAAGAAATGAGAAATGGAGGTTTGAAGGTCGATTCGAGGTCAGAATTGGATAATTTTGGTATGGTTAGACTCGTAATCGAATGGGTGTCCGGAATTTATAAATTTGTCAGGTTTCGAGGCACGGGACCGGGATTGACTTTTTGATTTTGATAAAGATCAAAACTTTATTGTTTGAAGTTGTTTCCTGCGATATTATTTGTTGATATTGAGTTATTTGTGACTGGATTCGAGTCGTTTGGAGGCCGATACGTGTGGGAAGGGCTTGTTGGAGTTGTGATTTATACGGTTTGAGGTTAGTAACACATCTAAACTTGGATTTGAGGGTATTTAACCTTAAGGACTATGTTATAGGAAAGATATTGGGGACATGTATGCGCTTGGTGACGGGCATGTGTGCGTGCATCAGGTTGTTCATGGTTTGGGGAAGCCTTTAGGCTAATACCGGGCTTGTTTTGCTATCATATCATGTTATCCTCGCGTCCCCTCTACTTGTTTGATTATTTGAATTGTGAATCGTGTTAGACATCATGTCTAGGCTATGTGCTAACTGTTTGAGACTTGATAAGGCAATTCATGCTATTTTTGAGTTATATACCTTATTTTCCTACATGTTCTCAGTCATAATACTATATCCGTAAATGATAACTTTGTCTCAGTACTTCTTATTTGATTCCTCATATGTTGCTGATATCGCTTAAGGGTAAAAATGTTTAATTGAATATTTGAGATGTGTTCATATTGGACTTGAATGATAAATGACTGAGTTTGGGCCTTAGAGCCGGTTTGGTACTGATTTTGAGGTTTCGCATACGCCAGGCCTATATTGGGCTGAGTGTTATTGTTTTGAGGAGACGTGTACATCATGCCTCATTATTGGGCTAAGTGATTATAATTAGCGTTGGGCAGGATCCGCCCCTCCGGAGTCTGACATACCACCAGTGGGCACATGCACAGTGTTTCATATATGTGCTTGATGATGAACAGTTATGCCAGGTAACCGTATAGTGCTAAGTGTCAATACTATTGATGGATCCACTGTGATACTGTTGATTTACATGTATACTTGATGTGTAGGCATAGAGATGTACTTTCCTCATGCTAACTGGTATATGACTTGCTTTATCTGTGTTGGATTTTAAATTGTTATACTTGAAAGCATGCCTAAATTTCTGAAATAAGGACGAGTTGTACTTGACATCACTGATCTACTATTTCTACGGTTTATTCATTATTTTCTGAACTGTTACCGGTTATTGGTACTGGTATTTGACTATTGTTCTGAGTTCGTCACTGCTTTCAACCCAAGGTTAGTGTTGTTACTTATTGAGTACATTGGGTCGGTTGTACTCAAACTACTCTATGCACTTCGTGTGCAGATCCAGGTACATTCGGCCAAGGTGATTTTTAGGCTTGAGTTGTGCCAGCTATTTGGGACACTACAAGGTAGCTACCATACCGTACGCAATCCTTGAGGTTCTCTTCGTGTTATCTTTATCTTTACTGTTTCTCATGTTCAGACAGTTGTATTAGAGTATTTATTTCGTACCTTGTTATTCAGTAGTGCTCAGGTACTTGTTGACACCAGATTTTGGGGTTAGTTGTAGTAGCATTTTCACTTTATTCTCAGATATTTTTATGGTATTCTTCCACTGTTGAGTCGTTAGACCATGTTATTTCAATTTTATTGTTAATCATGTGACTGTTGGCTTACCTAGTGGGTTGGTTTAGGTGCCATCACAATTTGTGGATTTTGGATCGTGACAAGTTGGTATCAGAGCACTAGGTTGCTTAGGTCTCACGAGTCACGAGTAAGTTTAGTAGAGTCTTGTGGATCGGTATGGAGACATCTGTACTTATCTTTGAGAGGCTACCGAACTATTAGGAAACTTCACTTTCTTACATTCTTATTATTCAAATTTATTAATTCAGAAGATTGAAACTTGACTCTTCTATTCTCTCACAGATAGTGAGGACAGACACGTGTGACTGAATCGGGCGGATGGCCACCAGTACCATCAGCTGCGAAAGGTTGGGGCCACGGTAGAGGCTGAGGTGCGGCTCGCACTATAGCTAGAGCAGCACCTGTGGAGCTTCCAGTTTCTCCAACTGAGGGGCAAACACCAAATATCGTTGAGCCGATGGGACCAGCCTAGGCACCAGTTGTGCCCATTGTAATCCCATGCCTTTAGGAGGCTTTGGCACATATTTTGATTGTATGCACTACCCTTGCTCAGGCGGTTTCAGTTCCAGCCGCACCATCCACTTCTCAGGCCGGGGGACGTGCTCAGACTCCTGCAGCCCGTACTCCAGAGCAGGTAGCTGAGGGACTCCAGATATCGCGGTTGTTACTGTTCGGGCCAAGGTTGGCCCAGCTTTGAGTGATGAGGAGAAGACGACACTAGAGAGGTTTGGGAGGCTTAAAGCTCCAGAGTTCAGCGGGGAGGAGTCAGAGAATGCCCAGGATTTCCTAGACCGGTGTCAGCGGATTCTTCGCACATCGGGTATTTGGAGACTAGTGGAGTTGCATTTACCACTTTTTAGTTGACTGAGGAAGCCTACCAATTGTGGTAGGCCTATGAGTTGAGCAAGCCAGTTTGTCCCACAGACTCGTAAGGAGAAGCTGCATAGAGATTTTGAGCAACTACGCTAGGGAGATATGACTGCGACCCAATATGAGATGATATTCGTAGATTTGGCCCGTCATGCTATATGGTTGGTTCCTACAAGGAGGGAGCGGATCAGGAGGTTCATTGATGGACTCAACTATGGCCAACGTTATAGTTTGGCCTGAGAGGCCGAGACGGATGCTAGGTTTGACCAGGTGGTCGAGATTGCTAGGCGCTTGGAGTTTGTTCGCAGGCTTGAGCGCGAGGAGCGGGAGGGAAAAAAGCCCCATAGTTTTTGTGGTTTCAGTGGTACCTCATTTGGAGGTTAGTCATATCACATCAGAGGTCGTCCTTACAGGCCCGCTCAGATGGCTCATCTGGTTAATCATAGTACATCAGCTACTCATGGTTCATACAATGCTTATTTGGATTCCTCCCAGCTCAGAGTTCATCCCGTACTCCATCAGTTAAGGGTTTGTTAGTACCGGGTTCTTCCATTTGTTTTTCTAGTTCTTGAGATCCGATGCAAGACCCACCGCCATTTTCGGCCTAAGGTTGTTATGATTGTGAAGATTTGGGGTATGTGAGGAAGTATTGTCCCTGTCACTACATAGGTCAAGTGTAGCAAGGAGGCTAGTCTATGACCCCTGCACCAGTTGCTACACCACCCGCTCAACCAGCTCGGGGTGGAGGTCGTACGGGTCGAGGTCGCCCCAAAGGGGGAGGTCAGACAGGTGGTGGTCAAGCTCGATGCTATGCTTTTCCGGCCAGGCCATAGGCAGTTGCTTCAGATGCAGTGATCACAAGTATTGTTTCAGTGTGCCACAAGAATGCTTCCAAATTTTTTTTATCCTGGTTCCACTTATTCATATGTATCATCTTACTTTGCAAGTTATTTGGATATGCCCTGTGATTCCTTAGTTATGCTTGTTTGTGACTATTGGAGGATTGGAGATGAGGGTTGATCTTTTACTACTTAGTATGGTTGATTTTTACGTGATTTAGGCATGGATTATTTGTCACCATGTCACTCTAAGACCGTGATGTTGGCAATGCCAGGATTTCCTAAGGTTGACTGGAGAGGTTCTCTTGACTATATTCCCAGTAGAGTGATTTCATATTTGAAGTCCCAACGGATGGTTGAGAAGTGGTGTCTGGCGTATTTTGCCTTTGTAAGGGATGTTAGTGCTGATACTCCTATCATTAAGTCTGTTTCTGTAGTGAGGAAATTTTTAGATGTGTTTCCTACAGACCTGCCGGGAATGCCACCCGACAGGAACATTGATTTTGGTATTGACTTGGTGTCGGGCACTCAACCCATCTCTATTCCACCGTATCGTATGACACCAGTGGATTTGAAGGTATTGAAAGAACAACTTCAAGAGCTAATTCCTAGTGTGCCGCCTTGGGGCGCACCTATTCCGTTTGTGAAGAAGAAGGATGGCACTATACGGATATGCATTGATTATAGGCGGTTAAACAAAGTTACAATTAATAACAAGTACCTACTGACGCGTATTGATGACTTGTTTGACCAGCTTCAGAGTGCTAGAGCGTTCTCTAAGATTGATTTGAGGTCTGGGTATCACCAGTTGAAGATTCAGGACTCTGATATTCTAAAGACGGCATTCAGGACCCGCTATGGTCACTACGAGTTCCTTGTGATGTCTTTTGGGCTGACCAACACCCTAACAACATTCATGCATCTGATGAACAATGTATTTTAGCCTTATCTTGATTCATTTGTCATAGTATTTATTGATGATATCCTGGTGTACTCACGTAGCTAGGAGGAGCATGCACAACATCTGAGGATTGTACTACAGACATTGAGGGAGGAGAAGCTTTATGCTAAGTTCTCCAAGTGTGAGTTTTGGCTCAATTCGGTGGCATTCTTGGGGCATGTGGTCTCCAGTTAGGGGATCAAGGTGGATTTGAAGAAGATTGAGGCAGTTCAAAGTTGGCCCAGACCTTTTTCAGCTACTGATATTCAGAGTTTTCTCGGCTTGCCCGGATGCTATCGTCGCTTCGTGGAGGGTTTCTCGTCGATTGTAGCGCCTTTGACCAGGTTGACCTAGAAGGGTGCCTCATTCAGGTGATCAGATGAGGGTGAGAAGATCTTTCAGAATCTCAAGACTGCCTTGACCACAACTACAATTCTATTTTTGCCTTCAGCATCAGGTTCATATATGGTGTATTATGATGCTTCTCGGATTGGTATTGGATGTGTCTTGATGTAGGAGGGTAGGGTGATTGTTTATGCTTCATGCCAGTTGAAGCCCCATGAGAAGAACTACCTCGTTCATGATTTAGAGTTGGCAGGCATTGTTCGTGCATTGAATATTTGGAGGCATTATCTCTACAACGTGTCTGGTGAGGTATTTGATAACTAGTGGTTTTAGCCTATTATTTGCTCTCTTTTGCTTAGGTTTTGGGTAAACAATGCGGAAAGGTATTTCCGAAAACTAACTTAATGTGCTTGCTTGCAGGGTTTGGTCAAAATGAGGCAAAGAAGCCATAATCAACTCATGAAGGAGTCAAACTTGCACGAATCCAAGGCTGAGACTGGAGCGCTGAGAGCGGTAGAAAAGTGCAGCCGCATAAGGACCACCGCTGAGGTGGCCACTATTACGCGGACCACGAAAGTAGATTCAGAGAAGCTGCTTTCAGTACTAAAATCACCGCTGACCGCATTGGAAAAGCACGGCCGAGAAATCTTTGGCGCGACAATGAGGGGATTTTCGCTGAGAGCGAGGTTCGAGGTTCAGAGACTCTACAGTTTGGGTTCAAATGAAGAATGCGGCTCGCGTCCAAATTATGCGGCCGCGAATTTATCTTACGCGAACGTGAAGGGAATTCCGCTGAGAGCACATCTTGAGGTTCAGAGGCCCTGCAAGTCGGGCTTAACTAAAGAACGCAGTTCGCGTCCAAATTATGCAGCCGCGATGGAAGCACACGCGGTTGAAATTACGCGGTCCGCGAAACTTAGCCCAATCCAAGCCCAGTATTGAAGAAACGTGGACCGCGCTCATTATTATGCGGCCGCGAAAGCTCAAGCGCCGACGCGGTCAGAATTACGCGTCCGAGAATCCTCTGCAGGGGCATTTTTGTCCAAAAATTTTGGCTGTGTATAAATAGACCTTTTTGACATTTTAGGTTAAGTTTTGTTTAGCAGAGCACGTGAACGGCTGGTTTTTCCCTTTTGGGGCAACTTTAGAGTAGATTTACCTTTAAACTTTAGATTTTCATCTTGTACTTTAATATTATGGCTTATATTTCATTTTTATCTTGGATTTCTGTTATTATTATGAGTAGCTAGACCCCATATCTAGGGTTGTGACCCAAACCTAGTGTGGGTATTTAATGGGTCTTGAATTTTAGGGCTTAATTGTTTATGGGTTAGTGATATTTAGCCTAATTCATGCTAAAATTGTAGAATTAGTGGTTGCAAACACTGACTCATGCTTTTATGACTTAGGCTCTTCTTGAGAAAGAAGGACTAAGTCTAGGAAAATTAGGCTAACAAGGAATTGGGGTGAACTCAAGAGATTGATAGCCCCAATTAAAGGGTTAAACCTAGAGATAGTAATACCCGACTTGAGCCAATTTCACTTGTATTGTATGAACACCCATTTGGGATTGAGAAAGCCAAATCGGGCAAAGTCACTCAAACTACCGAGAGGTATAGAGTGAACACTTATGTGTGATGGTTATATCATGACCCCAATCATAACAAGCTTGTCCTAGATTCTTGATACCCATTAGATACTCACTTAGGCAGAAGTCACTTCCCTAGTGCCTTTTAACACTTGAAAACTTTCACCAAAAATATTGTACTTAGCTTACACTCAGCATACAATAGTATAAAAATTAGAATAGAATCAATCGCAACAATGTTTGGAAGTGCAATTAGGAACAACACGCACATCTAGATTAGTTAGATACCCAACTCCAAGCCAAATTAACTCCCTGTGGAAATCGATCCCGACCTCGTTGGGTAAAACTGCATCGACCATCCTCGCTACTCTATAGTGGTGTAGGTTTGGCCTCGATCACCTTTTGGTGCCGTTGCCGGGGAGTTAGACGGTGTTGGCTCTCTATCTATCTATTTGTGTGTCTTGTTTTTCTTTCCTTCTGTTTTTCTAACTTTTGTGCATCAATCGCTTTAGGTACCAAATGGCTCATAATGATGCTCTCGGACATGTTCTTCCGGGGGAGGAGGTAGATGACAATGGTGAGGATGAGTTTAATCTAGAACCTCAAGTCCAAATAGGAGGCCACCAGGCTAATGACAAAATTCCAAACCCTCCGCCACTTCCTCCATGGGCAGCACACCGGGTGCTACCCAATGAAGGTTACGCAAGTGCAATTGTCCCGCCCCGGATTCGGGCGAGAAATTTTCAAATTACAAATGTCATGATGACCCTATTAGAGCAAAGGGGCTTCTTCACTGGAGCTCCTCATCAGAACGCATACAAGCATCTAAAGCATTTTGTAGACACATGTTGGGGGAGCAAGCAGACGAACATGTCGGAGGGCGCTCTGTGATTGAGACTTTTCCCATTTTCACTTAGAGGAAAAGCTTTGGACTGGCTCGAGAGGCTACCCAACTACTCCATACACACGTGGGATGAGTTGGCAGAAAATTTTATAGCCATGTTTTTCTCACCAGGTCATATGGTAGCATTGAGGGATGAAATCTTAGCCTTTAAACAAGAACCTAAAGAACCTCTACATGAAATCTGGGAGCGATACCGAACAATGGTTAAGGAATGCCCAAACAATGATATGACTGAAGCAATGATTCAGCAGACATTCTATAGGGGCATCAACACGACCAACCAGTGTGTGGTGAATCAGCTAGCTGGGGGAAATTTTATGAAAATGCCTTATGCCGATGCTTGTGACATACTTGATGAGATGGCTGGCACATCCTCAGCTTGGCAGAGTCGGGAAAATGTTCCTCAGGGTGACCCTAATGTCATCCATCTTCACAAGGAACTTCATGATCACGGATAAGCCATAGCCGAGTTGACAACTACTATGAATCAGTTAGCAAAGGCCCAGCTTCTGCAAGTTCAAGGGACAAAGCAAGTAAATGTCATGGTCAACAAGAGGAGACAGCATGGTCAACAAGTGCAAAACAATCAAGATCAATATGAGCAAAGTGGTAGTGGTTACAATCAAGACGATTCTTATGATGATCAAAGTGAGGAAGTGTTATATGCCAATAACTACCAAGGTCCACAGAGCAATGCTCCAAATCAACAATGGAGATCGTAAGGGAACAATCAAAATTGGGGCAACCAAGGCCAAGGGAATTGAAAAAATGGCAACAATAACACCTCGAACAATTGGGGGAACAACAATAACAATTGGGGCGGCAACAGAAACCAATGGGGTTGGAATAATAATAATCAAGGTAACCGGGGGTCGGGATTTCAAAGGCCCCCGATGTATCATCAACCCAACAATCCACCTCCATATTCATCTCAAGGGTAAAGTTCTTCAAACAATGAGATGGGGCAGATAAAGAGTATGTTCAAATAAATGATGGAAAGGAATTTTGACTCCGATGCCCAAATAGCCTCCCATACTACCTCTATTGTTTGAAGTACAAATTAGAAGAACAAATGGGTCAAATTTCTCAACTTAGAAGTACAAATGGGTCAAATTTCTCAAGCATTGAATACTCGCCCTAAAGGGGCACTACTAAGTGATACGGTAGTAAACCCAAAGGGTGGAAAAAATACAGGCCATGCTTTGGCGGTGACCACAAAAATCTGTAGAGGTGGAGATATAAGTACCTCTAATCCAAAGAAGATTATGAGTGATGATGTTATGTTGCAAGAATATGATGAGATTTAAGCCAATGATGAGAATGTGAATGATGAAGTGAGGATCGATATTGATGACAACATGGAGGAGACTCAAAATGATGTGAACCCGTCTAGGGAACACGTGATAGACATACCGAAAATGGTAGTGCCTAAAGACAAGGCCCATTTTCCAAGGCCTCCTCCACCGTATCCTCAAAGTCTTGCAAAGCAAAATAATGAAAACCAATTCAAGAAGTTTATTGAGATGATGAAAAGTTTGTCAATCAATGTGCTCTTGGTGGAAGCTCTCGAACAAATACCGGGATATGCCAAGTTCATGAAGGACTTGGTAACTAAGAAGAGATCTATGAATTGTGAGACCATCAAAATGACTCATCAAGTGAGTGCCATTATGCACTCGATGGCTCCAAAGCTTGAAGATCCCGGTGCCTTTAAAATTCCATGCACCATTGGTAGCGCCAATTTTGCAAAAGCCTTGTGTGATTTGGGAGCAAGTATTAATTTGATGTCATATTCCGTGTTCAAGACACTAGTTATTGGGCAACCAAGAGTCACTTCCATGAAATTACAAATCGCGGATCGGACAATTAAAAGGCTGCTTGGTATTATTGATGATGTTCTAATCCGGGTCAACAAGTTTATTTTGCCTGCTGATTTTGTGATTCTCGACTGCGAAGTCGACTATGAGGTGCCTATAATATTGGGGAGACCTTTCCTAGCAACAGGGAAGGCATTGGTTTATATGGAAGCAGGGGAGCTCACCTTCCGAGTAGGCGATGAAAAAGTTGTATTCCACGTGTGCAAATCAATGAGGCAACCAAATAGCAATGAAGTTTTCTCTTTTGTGGATCTTGTGATGGAGGTGATAGTTGATGACACGAGTGCCATGATCAATGTGGAAGACCCTTCGGAAGCTGTGTTGTTAAACCATGAGGATGATGAAAAGGAAGGCTTGGTTGAATGTGCAAATGCGTTGCAAGGAATGGGATCCTACTCATATGGGCCCCATAAACTTTCCTTGGACTTGGAAAAGCGGAAGACTCCACCAACAAAGCCCTCAATCGAGGAGCCACCAACATTGGAGTTGAAGCCTTTGCCTTCACACCTCAGGTATGAATTCTTAGGCCCTTCTTCCACATTACATGTTATTCTTTCTGCTTGCCTAACTAACGTGCAGGTAAACGTTACCCTTGCGGTGCTTCAAAGAAGGAAAAAGGCAATTGGATGGACTTTGGTTGACATTCGGGGTATAAGCCCCGCCTTTTGCATGCACAAAATTATACTAAAGGATGATGTCAAACCCTCCGTGGAACATAAAAAGAGGTTGAACGAGGCTATGCAAGAGGAGTGGCTTGATGCAAGGGTTGTGTACCCTATTTCGGATAGTTCATGGACTTCACCGGTACAATGTGTGCCGAAGAATGGGGTATGACTATGGTCACAAATGAGAAAAATGAGTTGATCCCCACTCGTACTGTCACCAGATGGAGGTTATGAATGGACTACAGAAAGCTGAACAAAGTGACCCGCAAAGACACTTTCCATTGCCCTTTATTGATCAAAGGTTGTACAGACTTGCCGGGCGTGCCTACTATTGCTTTTTGGATGGGTACTCAGGGTACAACTAGATTCTCATTGCACCGGAAGACCAAGAGAAAACCACCTTCACATGTCCGTATGGCACATTTGCATTCTCACGGATGCCGTTTGGTTTGTGTAATGCACCGGCTACCTTTCAGCGGTGTATGATGGCATTATTTATGGATATAGTGGAGGACTTCCTCGAAGCGTTCATGGATGATTTTAGTATTGTGGGGGACTCATTTGAAGAATGCTTGGATAATCTTGACAAAGTGTTGGCTCGATGTGAAGAGACCAACCTAGTGCTTAATTGGGAAAATGCCACTTTATGGTCGAGGAGGGCATTGTCCTCGGCCATAAGATCTCAAAGAACGGTATTGAAGTGGACAAAGCGAAGATTTAAGTTATTTCAAAACTGCCTCCTCCTACTTCCGTCAAGGGAGTTAGGAGCTTTTTTGGCCACGCGGGGTTCTACCGAAGGTTCATCAAGGATTTCTCAAAAATGGTGAATCCCTTGTGCAAGCTGCTAGAAAATGATGCAAAGTTTGTGTTCAATAAAGATTGCATGAAAGCTTTTGAGCTTCTCAAGTATAAATTGACAACCGCTCCCATCATTACCGCACCCAATTGGAGATTACAACTTGAGCTCATGTGCGATGCTAGTAACGTTGCGGTAGGAGCGGTTTTGGGGCAAAGAGTCAACAAGATATTTCATCCAGTCTATTATGCAAGAAAAATGATAAATGACGCCCAAGTCAATTATACGGTGATCGAGAAAGAGTTATTAGCCATTGTCTTCGCCATGGAAAAGTTCATGCCATATCTCATGGGTGCCAAAGTGATTGTGCACACCGATCATACGACACTCCGTTACTTCATGACGAAAAAGGACTCGAAGGCTAGGTTGATGAGATGGGTTCTTCTGCTTCAAGAGTTTGACCTTGAAATCATTGATAGAAAAGGGAGTGATAATCAAGTGGCGGACCACTTGTCCCACTTAGAAGAGGAGGGGAGGCCCCACGATGGCCTCGAAATTCGTGATTCATTCCTGGATGAACAACTCCTCTCCGTGTCCTTGAATAGTATGCCTTGGTTCACCGATATGGCTAACTTTCTTGTGACCGGCATTGTCCCGAGTGAGCTCTCTTCTAACTAAAGGAAGAAACTCAAACGTGACAGCTTAGATTATTATTGGGACGAGCCCTATCTTTTTAAGATTTGCAATGATGGTGTGATCCGGAGATGTGTCCCGGAAGAGGAGAAAATGAATATTCTTGATGCTTGCCATTCCTCGCCCTACGGTGGTCATCATGGTGAGGCAAGAACTGCTTCAAAGGTTCTTAGTTGTGGATTCTATTGGCCTACCCTATATAAAGATGCAAGTGAGCTTGTTAAGAGGTGTGATGAATGCCAAAGAGCTGGTGGAATTTCCAAGAGAGATGAAATGCCTCTCACCACTATTCTTGATTCCCCGGATTATCAAGTAGCTCGTCACATCTCTTCAATAGCGAATCTATCACTCTATGCAAGTCTAGTCTCAAGTCGTAACGTGAAATAAAGGAATTAAACGAGCAAAGATGACTCAAATAGTACAATTATAGCATAGCGTGAACCTAAGTCTACCCGGACATAATCAGGAATTCTAGCATATGCACAGATACTCATTACCTCATACGTGCGTAGCTCCCACAACATATAGCACATAAGAATATAATACCTACTGGGTAAATTCCCCCTCACAAGGTTAGACATGAGACTTACCTCGCTCCGAAGTTCCATAACCGACTCCAACGCCACTCTAACCTCAAACCGATGCCCGTCATTCCAAAACTAGTCAAACAAC
This sequence comes from Nicotiana tomentosiformis, assembly GCF_000390325.3. Lineage (NCBI taxonomy): Eukaryota > Viridiplantae > Streptophyta > Magnoliopsida > Solanales > Solanaceae > Nicotiana > Nicotiana tomentosiformis. The sequence goes on along the minus strand of NC_090812.1, from coordinate 97,712,357 downwards.
ATGCAAACCAATAAAAATATACTCTAATACTCGTAATAAATCAATTTATAACAATTCCCAACTTCGCTCAAAAAGTCAATAAAGTCAACCCCCGGGTCCACGTGCCCCGAAACCCAATAAAACTCACAAAATCTGACAGCCCATTCAATTACGAGTCCAACCATACCAGTTTTACTCAAATCCAACTCCGTATCGACGTTCAAAAATCGATATTTTTGACGTGTGGGGCATAGACTTCATGGGGCTATTTGTGAGTTCCTGTGGTAACACTTACATTTTGGTTGCTGTTGATTATGTTTCCAAGTGGGTTAAAGCTGTAGATTTGCCCAACAATGAGGCACGGAGTGTGGGGCCGTTCTTAAAGAAAAATATCTTCACAAGGTTTGGCACTCTTAGGGCGATCATCAGTAATGTGGGTTCTCATTTCTACAACAAGGCCTTCGACACTTTACTTTCCAAGTATGGTGTCAATCATAAGGTGTCAACCCCTTATCATCCCCAGGCTAGTGGACAAGTTGAGGCCCCCAACAGGGAGATAAAGAGCATATTATCAAAAACTGTCAATGCAAACCGGACGGATTGGTCAAGGAAATTTGACGATGCTTTGTCAGCTTATAGAACTGCGTACAAGACTCCAATTGGTATATCTCCGTACCGGTTGGTATTTGGGAAAGCATGCCATCTTCCAGTTGAGTTAGAGCACAAGGCCATATGGGCGCTCAAGAAGTTAAACCTTGGATGGGATATAGCAGCCAATCTCCGGGTGGAGCAACTCAATGAACTAGATGAGTTTCGGTTTCATGCCTATTCCAGCTCGTCCTTGTATAAGGACAAGATGAAGTACTTGCACGACAAATATGCCCGGAACAAGGAATTCAAGGAGGGTGATTTGGTTCTTCTCTTCAACTCCCGGTTATGACTGTTTCCGGGAAAGCTCAAGTAAAAATAGAGTGGCCCTTTTGAGGTAGTGCACATGACTCCGTTTGGTGCTCTTGACGTGAAAAACAAAAATGGTGAAATCTTCAGAGTTAATGGGCACCGAGTGAAGTATTACCTCATCAAGTTTGATGACAGCCATGTGGTGGCCTTGATCAGTTTCCAATAATGTTGGTAACATGTATCGTGCCGCGACGTTAAATCAGGCGCTTCTTGGGAGGCAACCCATGTGTTTTTCTTTCTTTTTTGATTTTCTTCTTACATCAGGCTTTATTTTGAACTAACTGGTTGTGAGCTTTGTGTAGGAATTGTTTGTGTAGTACAAGACTGTTGCTGGAAAATTTTGCTTAAGTCTGGGGAATTACGTGGACCCCGCTCAAACTTTCGCGGTCAGCGAGAGCTTTTCACGGGGGCACAAATTGTCAGCTGATGCGGACTTGAAAAGTCCAGAATATCAACTCTCTGAAGTTGTATTCACATCCGCGTTCGTAATTTCGCGGTCTGCATTGATCTTACGCGGCCGCTCCCGTTAATCCACTCTCAGTGGTCCTGTTTCTAAAAAGGCTCTTCGAAAGGTAAAAAGCGCGGACCGCGGTGGAATTCTACGGACCGCGCTTAGGTAAGTTGGTGGGACAGTAGGAAGTCTTTAGCACCTTTACACTTTTCGAACCCCACACTCTTACCGAAATTGACCACTGTTCATCTTCCCCTTCTTACACTTTCAATTTCATATCTCATTAATCAAGAAGCAATTTCCTACTACAAATCCACATCTGGTATGCTCAAATCTTTACAAAAATTTCATATTTTGCATTTTCTTTTCTTCTAGTTTTACTTTTTCTTTTTTAGGGTTTAACACATGTCATGATTCCAAAATAAATCTTGATTGATGCTAAAATTGCATGTGGGTAATGTTTAATGCCTAATGGGGGATAGGGTTGTTCACTATGCCTGTTAATTACCTAAATATTTGCACTAAGTGAAACCCTAGGTCTTAAATAATTCATCAGGGCCAGTATGATTTGAATTTCACAGACCGCGGTCCAAATTATGCGGTCCGCGTTCATGTTTTTGTGCGAACTGGGTAGGCTTATATGTTCTCGGACGCGGTGATTTTTCCGCGGTCAGCGGTTCACTTTACGCGGTCGCGTCCATCATTTTGCAGACCGCGTTCATGAGCTTTAGAGAATTAACAAATTGATTCTGCGGCCGCGTTCATTTTTACGCGGTCCACGGCTGTTGTTTCGCGGCCGCGCCCATTATTTCGCGGTCAGCAGAAACCAATGTTTAGAGAGTTGGTAGTCTGTGTCCAACCTCCTCGCGGCTGTGCCTATTTTTACGCGGTCCGCGATGGCCCTTCTGTGGTCGCGCCCATTTTTCCACGGTTCGTGGTGCACTATTTTGAGAAGCACTGTTTCATTTCATCTGCATTTCTTTAAGGATTAATTGAACCACAATACTAATGATCTTTCACTAATTGTGTGTGCAGATAATTGTGCGATCTCGTGGTGGTTCTGACAAATCAAAAGGGAGGGGAGAATCCTCCCGAGGCCGAGGCAAAGGGAAGCAGACTGCAGCCTTAGCACCTCAGAAGATTATTAGCAAAAAGGCCCCACTCGTGAGACCTCAGACTGACTCCTCGGACACTAGTGAATACCTCCCTTCCCAGGATATTTCCGAGGGAGAATCTTCACAACAACCCAAGGCTCAATCTCAAACTTTCCGCCTCGTCAATCAACCCACCTCCTCATCTGAGTTGCCTGATGGCTCAGAAGGAGGTAGTGAGTCTTCAGCACCATCTGCAACTCCGGCCTCAACAACTGCTCCTATTGATATTGATGATGAAGAAGAGGTTCCGGACGACGGGAGAGGAGGTGATACCCATGAGGGGGTTTAATTAGATCAAGGAAGCCGGTAGTTTGGCAAGATAAGTTCGTGAGTGAGAAGGCCTACCACAAATTTCGGGAATCGTGGCCACAAATGACCCTTGAGCGACATTTCATAGAAAGAGACCTTCTCCCTCACAACTCGAATGTGAAGAGACAATTTGATGAAAGTGTGGGGTGGAAATTCTTCACCAGCAAGTTGCTAGAAGCAAATGATTACCTAGTCAAGGAATTCTACGCCAATGTTGCCCCCATCAAAAAGGGTACCCATGTGACTAAGGTACGAAATAAGAAGATCCAGTTTGATGGCAAAACTTTGAATACATATGCTGGGTTTGATGATGTAGATGTTGCTCTATATATACAGAAGTTGGCATTAGATAAAGCAGCCCGTCCATGGGTAGCAGAAGTAATAGCCATACCAGGGACAACACCGGCCTGGCTTACACCGGGAGTCTCAATTGCCAGAAACACCCTTAGCTTTGAAGCCAAAGGGTGGTGCACCTTCGTCTGCAGCCGCCTTGATCCGTGCCACCATGACAGTAACATTCCACTCTCCCGGGAGATCCTCATAGCGTCCATCATAGCGGGGTACCTAATAAATGTGGGGAATCTCATGGCCCAGAACATATCTAAGGAAACCGGGAAGGAAGAAAGGTCCTACCCTTACCCCAATTTCATCACTTTGTACCTAGAGAACCAGGGGGTTGAGGGGAGACACTTTGACACGAAGGTGAAGCCGAAAAGGCCCTTATCTTGGTACAACCTTCAGGGAGCAGACAACCCGAAGTCCAAAGGCAAAGCCACTACCTCCACTAGCCAGTCTGCAGAGCCAAGGGTAGTGGCCACTGGTTCCGAGCCTTCCACAGCGGAGAGTTCTTTGGCTGCTATGCCACCTCCCTCATCCGGGACATCTGTCACAACCCCATTATTTGTGCCCTTATCTTTCGCATATCCTCTGACTTCACTGCGGGTCTCTCAGACGCTATCCAGCGTCAACATCTGGTTGCAGGAAGCTATATCAAAGTTGTCTGTCTTATCTAGTGCGGTCGCAGCACAGGCAGCCCCAGCACAGCTTCAGGTACCTCCATCAGTGGAGGATTCATTGAAGGAGCTTCTGGACAATCAGAAGAAGCTCCTGGACAACCAAAAGAAAATCCTGGAGACATTAGATACTCATGGGAAGGTGATCAAGGAGCTGGGCAAGCAGGTCAAAAAGATGAAGAAGACTCAAGCTTCAAAAGAGTCAGTGGAGCTACTGAAGAAGGAGGTAGAGAAGTTCACTTCTACCGGAGATATTCCACTGGACCTGCTTATGGAGGAGACTGCCCCTGCAGCACAGAAAGCACAAGCATCAGAGCAGGAGGCTGACAGAGAGCCGGTGAGAGGATTTGTGGTGCCCCAGTCAGAGGACCTGAAGATACAGTTGGAGGTCCCAGAGGGAGTTGATGATCCTATGCAGTCCGAGGTCCCCACTAGTGAGCCTGACCCCATGTAGTCAGAGACCACATAGGGAGTTTTCTTTACTCTCTATCCCTTCCCTAATCTTATTTTTTCTTTTAGCATTGAGGACAATGCTATCTTTTATTTGGGGGGGGGGGGGTTCTTATTTTGATTTGATGACTGGCATGTAATAATTATGATGCTATTTTCCTTTATTTTTACTTATCGTTATTTTCACTTTCGTTATTTTTACTTTTGGTATGTATATAACTTTACCATTCCATGTATATATTCATCTCCATTTTGTATATATTCGGTTCACTCCATTATTGTACATATTCATTTTACTTTACGTAGTTTACTTTATAACTTCTTTTGTATTTTTCCTTAATAGCTTAGCTTCTTATTTCCTTTAGCAGCTTCTTTTTGAGTTTTTAGCTTATTTTCACATTTTTGCGTGATCAATAAGCCTTTGGTTTTCTTAATGCCACAGTTCTTTCCAAAGGTGGATATTGTGTGAACCGGGTGGTTCTTCCCAACGATGGATGGCGTGAAAACCTTCTTAAGAAATTGAGTCTGTTTTTCTTTTTGCTCTAATATGTAGTAGTAATGAATAAAAGTGTCTCAAGCAGGCTTTACTTGGTACTAACACATTTACCTTCAACCTCATGGTTAGAAACAAGTTGATTGACAAAGAATAGCTCTAGTTGTGACCTTTAGACTCTTGAGTTGACTAAAACTATCATCAAGTGGTTTCTTTGAGCCATCTGTGATCTTCAATCTTAGCTAGGGTTGTTGTGGGCCCTCGACTCTGTTCTCTTTAACAATCCATTAGCTTGAGATAGAGGTGAGGTATTAAATTGCAAGTCCAAGTCCCGTGCCAATAAGTCTAGAACTTGCCCTGAATGTTTGTCTAGGCAAAATTCTAAGTGTAGCTCAACTCGAGAAGTGATTCTAAGCTCTCCTTGGTCCCATTTGAACTATGAAAGCTTCCATAGCCTACCAATATGATATCCCTAGTCAACCTCTTTGAGCCTAAGCCTTTTTCATTCAATAGCCACATTACAAGCCTTCATCCATTTTATAATGACCCTCTCTTGGCACCCAATCTTTCCTTAGCACTCATGATGAGCAATTAGCAAAAATATAAGTTTGGGGGAGAGACGAGGAATTTCAAAGTGATGAAAGTTACAAAGAACAAAAAGAATTGATGAAAAGGAAAGGCAAAGAAAAGGATGAAGAGTTAAAAAGAAATATGTCAAAAAGAAAGGAAAGGTTGAAGGGATTCAAAGAAAACAATGTTGAAAGGCATGGAATGATAAGAAAAGGAGAAGAATGATTGTCATGAACAAGAAAGAGTGACAATGTGTCTCTCTAGTTCCTCTGAGGAAGAAGAAAATGACTCAAAGAGTCAAGAAAGTATGAACCGAAATAAGAAAATGGAGCGCTTAAGGAAAGATGATACCATCATAGTTCATTATGTCCTACCTTGATCCAAAAAGCCTTCATTACATCCCGCTAAAGCCCTATAGGATTTCAAGTTGAGTGAGCTTACATTAGTGATGATTTACATAAGGGGCAAGCTTATGGTACTTAGAGCCGGACTTGTGACATTCTTTTGAGAGTGATGAGCGCACTTCTTTACAATCCCTGTTTTGAGTGTCACATTCTATAAGGTGAGATTAATCATGGAGAGTAGAGGAGGAGGAGTCTGGGATCCAAAATGACCTACGTGAGAGAGCGAGCTTCCTTGATGAATTGAGTCAACTCTTGATGCTTTTGTGTCACATTAGAACTATGGAACTCAAGAAGTCATAGCATGATGTTATTGATAATGCATTTGTGTTGAGGGTAATTGTTAGTCCCAATTGATGCTTGATGAAGTCACCTTAGGAAAGCTTAAATTTTCCTTTCTTTTTCTTGTGGAGGTGGGAATTACCTTGTTTGCTTGAGGACAAGCAAAATCTTAAGTTTGGGGGAGTTGATAACTAGGGGTTTTAGCCTATTATTTGCTCTCTTTTGCTTAGGTTTTGGGTAAAAAATGCGTAAAGGTATTCCCGAAAACTAACTTAATGTGCCTGCTAGCAGGGTTTGGTCAAAATGAGGCAAAGAAGCCATAATCAACTCATGAAGGAGTCAAACTTGCCGAATCCAAGGCTGAGACTGGAGCACTGAGAGAGGCAGAAAAGCGCAGCCGCGTAAGGACCACCGCTGAGGTGGCCACTATTACGCGGACCGCAAAAGTAGATTCAGAGAAGCTGCTTTTAGTACTAAAATCACCGTTGATCGCGATGGAAAAGCGCAGCCATGAAATCTTTGGCGCGGCAATGAGGGGATTTATGCTAAGAGCAGGGTTCGAGGTTCAAAGACTCTACAGTTTGGGCTCAAATGAAGAACGCGGCCCGCATCCAAATTCCGCGACCGCGAATTGATCTTATGCGGATGCGAAGGGAATTCCGCTGAGAGCGCATCTTGATGTTCAGAGACCCTGCAAGTCGGGCTTAACTGAAGAACACGGTCCGCGTCCAAATTATGCGGCCGCGATAGAAGTACACGCGGAAACAATTAAAATTACGCAGTCCGCAAAATTAAGCCCAATCCAAGCCCAGTATTGAAGAAACGCGGACCGCGCTCATTATTACACGGCCGCGAAAGCTCAAGCGCGGACGTGGTCAGAATTACGCATCCGCGAATCCTCTGCAGGGGCATTTTTGTCCGAAAATTTTAGCTGTGTATAAATAGACCTTTTTGACATTTTTAGGTTAAGTTTTGTTCAGCAGAGCACGTGAACGGCTGGTTTTCCCCTTTTGGGGCAACTTTAGAGTAGATTTACCTTTAAACTTTAGATTTTCATCTTGTACTTTAATATTATGGCTTATATTTCATCTTTATCTTGGATTTCTGCTGTTATTATGAGTAGCTAGACCCCATAGCTAGGGTTGTGACCCAAACCTAGTGTGGGTATTTAATGGGTCTTGAATTTTAGGGCTTAATTATTTATGGGTTAGTTATATTTAGCCTAATTCATGCTAAAATTATAGAATTAGTGGTTGCAAACACTGACTCATGCTTTTAGGACTTAGGCTTTTCTTGAGAAAGAATGACTAAGTCTAGGAAAATTAGGCTAACAAGGAATTGGGGTGAATTGATAGCCCCAATTAAAGGGTTAAACCTAGAGATAGTAATACCCAACTTGAGCCAATTTCACTTGTATTGTATGAACAACCATTTGGGCTTGAGAAAGCCAAATCGGGCAAAGTCACTCAAACTACCGAGAGGTATAGAGTGAGCACTTATGTGTGATGGTTATATCACGACCCCAATCTTAACAAGCTTGTCCTAGATTCTTGATACCCATTAGATACTCACCTAGGCGGAAGTCACTTCCCTAGTGCCTTTTAACACTTGAAAACTTTCACCAAAAATATTGTACTTAGCTTACACTCAACATATAATAGTATAAAAATTAGAATAGAATCAATCGCAGCAATGTTTGGAAGTGCAATTAGGAACAACACGCACATCTAGATTAGTTAGATACCCAACTCCAAGCCAAATTAACTCCTTGTGGAAATCGATCCCGACCTCGTTGGGTAAAACTGCATCGACCATCCTCGTTACTCTATAGTGGTGTAGGTTTAGCCTCGATCAGTATTTACAGATCATTGGAGTCTACAATACTTGTTTAAGTAGAAGGATCTAAATTTGATGGAGTGGAGATGGTTGGAGCTGTTAAAAGACTGATATCACCATTTTGTATCATCCTAGGAAGGCTAATGTGGTGGTCGATGCCTTGAGTAGAAAGGCGGTGAGTATGGGTAGCCTTTCATATATTCCAGTTGGTGGGAGACTATTAGCATCATATGTTCAGGCCTTGGCCAATCAGTTTATGAGGTTAGATATTTCGGAGCCTAGTCGGGTTCTAGCTTGCGTGGTTTCTCGGTCTTATTTATATGAGCGCATCAGAGAGTGTCAGTATGATGACCTCCATTTGCTTGTACTTAAGGACATAATGTAGCACGATGATGCCTAGGAGGTTTTTATAGGGGGTGATAAGGTGTTATAGATGCAGGGTCAGATTTGTGTGCTCAATGTGGATGGGTTACGTGAGTTAATTCTTGAAGAGGCCCAGAATTCATAGTATTCCATTCATCCGGGTGCCGCCAAGATGTATCAGGACTTAAGGAAACACTATTGGTGGAGGAGAGTGAAGAAAGATGTAGTGGAGTATGTGGCACGACACTTGAACTATCAGCAGGTGAAGTATGAGTTTCAGAGGCCGGGCGGTTTGCTTCAGAGACTTGAGATTCCTGAATGGAAATAGGAGCGTGCTACCATGGGCTTTATTGTTGGACTCCCACGGACTTTGAAGAAAATCAAAGCTATTTGGGTGATTATGGACCGGTTGACTAAAGCCGCACATTTCATTCCAGTTGTGACTACCTATTCTTCGGAGCGGTTGGTTGAGATCTACATCCGTGATATTGTTCGCCTTCACAGTGTGCCGATGTCCATTATTTCTTATCGGGGCACGTAGTTCACGTCGATATTTTGAAGAGCAGTACAGTGAGAGTTGGGTACACGAGTTGAGTTGTGTACAATATTCCACCTTAGACGGACGGACAGTCTGAGCTTACCATTCAAAATTTGAAGGATATGTTACGCGCTTGTGTTATGGATTTCGGGTATTCTTGGGATCCGTTTCTACCACTTGTATAGTTTGCCTACAATATTAGCTACCAATCGAGTATTCAGATGGATCCTTATGAGGTCTTATATGGGAGGTTGTGTCATTCTCCAGTGGGTTGGTTTGAGCCGGGGGAGGCTAGGTTGTTGGGTACTTATTTGGTTCGGGATGCCTTATAGAAAGCCAAGTTGATTCAGGATGGGCTTCGCATAACACAATCTAGACAAAAGAGTTACATTGATTGGAAGGTTCATAATATTGCATATATTGTGGGAGAGAAGGTATTGCTCAAAGTATCACCCATGAAGGGTGCGATGAGGTTCGGGAAGATGGGCAAGTTGAGTCCTCGGTATATTGGCCCTTTTGAGGTGCTTGAGAGGATTGGAGAGGTGACCTACAAGCTTGCACTGCCACATAGTCTATCGGATATTCACCAATTTTTCATGTTTCTATGCTCCAGAAGTATTATGATGACCCGTCACTTGAGCACGGCTAAGTTAGATGGGGATTTAACTTATGATGTGGAGCCGGTGGCCATTTTGGATCGGCAGGTTCGGAAGTTGAGATCAAGGAATATAGCTTCAGTGAAAGTTTAGTAGAGAGGGCATCCAGTCGAGGAGGCTACTTGGGAGACCGAGCAGGAGATGTGGAGCAACTATCCACACCTATTTGAGACTCCAGGTATGATTCTAGACTCGTTCAAGGATGAATGATTATTTAATATGGGGATAATGTAATGACTCGACCGGTCATTTTGAGTATTGTAGCCTTGTTCCCCCATTTACTGCTTATTCTATATTCATTTGTGCTTATGTGACTTGTCGGGATGGTTGGCTTGGTTCCGTGGATGTTTCGGAATGAAATGGGACATTTAGTCCCAAGGTTGAAGGATTAAGTTGTAAGAGTTGATCGAAGTTTGACTTCTGTGTAGAAGATTCTAGAATAAAGTTTTGATAGTTCCGATAGATTCGTATGGTGATTTTGGACTTAGACGTATGTCCAGATGTTGATTTGGAGGTCGGTAGGTCGCTTTGACTTGAATTGGCGAAAGTTAGAAAGTTGAAGGTTTAGAAGGTTGAGAAGTTTCACAGAGAGTTGACTTTATTGATATAGGGTTTATATTTTGGTTTTTTGAGTTAGAATAGGTCCGTTGTGTCATTTATGATTTGTGTGGAAAATTTGAGGTCAATCGGAGTTGGTTTGGTATGAGTCGACATTAGTTTTAGAAGTTAGAAGTTCATAAGTTCATTAGGCTTGAATTGGGGTGCGATTCGTGATTTCGGTGTTGTTTGATGTGATTTGAGGCTTCGACTAAGTTCGTATCGTGTTTTAGGACCTGTTGGTATGTTTGGATGGGGTCCTGGGGGCCTCGAGTGTGATTCGGATCATGTTCGACTCATTTTGAATTTGTTAGAGTGCAGAATTTTCTGTATCTGGTTTCCTTATACGCGATCGCGAGGGAATGTCCGTGATCGTGAAGGGTTGTTTGGTGGCTGGTGGAAGTTAGTCTACGCATTTACGATATTAGGCATTCATTCGCGTAGTGGAATGGTCATCCAGAGAGTCAGGCTTTAAGCCTATGTGTTTGCGTAGTGTTGCCCGCGTTCGCGAAGGGGCAGGTTGGATTAGCAATGCATTTGCGATAGAGTTTCCATGGTCGCGTAGACCATTATGGTGGGCAGTGAACTTTTGTTCTTCGCGATCACGAAGAGGAACAGTTATTCATACTTACACACATGTACGCCCGACCCAATACACACATCCATGCTGAAAATGTTTTCTCTGCCTTCCTTGGGTACACCCCACACTTATCATGCTTACTCTCTCTAGCTCATTCTTTTAGGGCCACTATTGCTCCTTCCATCTTGAAGACCACCCTTTCTTCCCCCACTCTGAGCATGAGCTTCCTTTCCTGGATGTCCAGAATAGCTCTACCAGTTGCCAAGAAGGGTCTCCCTAAAATCAGAGGGACCTCTCTATTCTCTTCCATGTTCACCACAATAAAGTCTACAGGGAAGACAAATTTATCCACTCGAACTAGCACATCCTCCACTATTCCTTTAGGTATGATAGTGGTCTCATCCACCAGCTGCAAAGACACATGTATCGATCCGATTTCTCCAATCTCTCCCTCCAATTTCCTGAAAATAGACAACGGCATAAGATTAATAGAAGCACCTGAATCATACAAAGATTATTCAAACTTAGTACTTCCTAAAGAGTAAGGTATAGTAAAACTCCCTAAATCTCTACATATTTGAGGGATCTTGTTTTGCAGAATGGCACTACAATGTTCTGTGAGCTTGACAACCGATGTCTCTTCCACTTTTCAGTTTTTGGACAATATCTTCCTTCAGGAACTTAGTATAGGCTGGCATCTGTGAAAGCACCTTTGTGAATGGTACATTAACATGCACCTGCTTGAGCATATCTAGGAAACGCCCAAATTATTTGTTCAACTTCTCTCTTCTTTGCTTCTGAGGGAAAGGTAGAGCAAGCATGTATTTGCTTTCCTCAGTCTCCTCATTCATTGAATTTCCATCTTTCTTCTTCTTTTGAGCTCCAGTCTTCCCCTTCTTCTTCAGACCATCATCTACCATCACTTCACCTTCTTTAATGTTGTTATTTTTCTGCTTATCCACAATCTCTACCTGTCCTTCAATCAACTTCTCCTTTTGTTTTACCCTGGGATCCTCCAATACGTGCCCACTCCTCAAAGTCACTACATTTATTGTCTCTTTTGGATTTCTCTCAGTATCACCAGGGAGAGTTCCTGAAACCCTCTCAGATAATAGATTAGCTAGTTGCCTCGGTATTTCCAAGTTTCGAATGGTTGTGCCCTATTCTCTGATAGCTCTGCCCTGTTCTCGGATAGCTGTGCCATGGGTTTTAAGCCTCTTATCTGTCTTAATAATAAAGACCTTCATCAGATCTTCCATGCTTGACTGGCTAGACTGTGGAGGCTGATATTGCTGCCTCTGCTGATTTTGAAAACATGGGTCTTCCTGTCCCTGGGGTCTGGAGTTGTTCTGTTGCCATGCATTCGCACTACCACCTGGTGAACTCTAAGAAAAACCTGGGTGCCTCTGCCCCATGGAGTTAAAATTATTGCCACTTTGGTAGTTGCCTATGTCAAAGCTCCCCACAACATTTACCACTTCATCTGTAGTCGAGTCCTGACACTCATGCGTTGGATTCCCCATTCCCCAAAAATCACAAACCGATGATGACTGGCTCTGGACCATGCTTAAGGTTAACTTTCATATCTCTATGACTATGGTGCTAGCTAGGCTTGCACTGATGTGTTAGAATCCACTTGATGTAGCCCAACTTTTTTCCTTCTCTCATTATCATCTGCAAGCCATTGATTTGCATCTTTAAATAATTCATTTAGAATTGCAATAATCTCCTCATGAGTTTTCTTCATAAGAGGACCTCCAACTGCGTTGTTTAGCGTCCTTCTGGCAGAGGGCGTCAGCCCATCCCAAAAATCTTGAAGTTGCATCCACAAGTCTACTCCATGATGCTGACATCTTCTCACAATATCCTTAAATCTTTCCCATGCTTCAAACACCATTTCTGTATCTTTCTGCTCGAAGTTGTGGATCTCTATTCAAATTTTCCCTGTTTTCGCAACTGAAAAATATTTTTCAAGGAACTTCCTTTTCATGTCTTCCCAAGTTTTAATTGACCCAGTCGGTAAACTCCGCAACCAGTGCTTAGCATCTTCCCTCAGTGAAAAAAGAAATGTCCTTAAGTAGATAGCATATTTCGATACCCCGTTGTGCTGGAAGGTATTCATAATCTAATCAAAATCCGTCAAATGGGTATTTAGATCTTCGTTGGGTTTGCCTCGGAAGATACAATTGTTCTGAATGGTCTGAAGTAGCCCTTGCTTGATCTTAAAATTATTTGTCGCAATCGGACGTGGTCGCACACTAGATACTCCTTAGTTGTAGACTGGCCTGGCGTAGTCTCCCAGTGATCGTCCTGTCCTGGGCATATTAATTTCAAATTCGTCTTCAACCAGAGGTCGGTTCAGGTTGAATATTCGTCCTCCATTCTCGTCAACCATTTCATCAGCTCTGAGATCTGCTTCAGGATCTGCCCGTGCGGTTGCTTCCTGCTGGGCTGCTTCCCGTGCAGCCAAATCAACTATCTCCTCACCATTCTTAGCCATGTTTTCTTGGGTTAAAGATTGCCCCAAGAATTTATCGGTGAGTTCTTTCTCTTTTCTCAGTTGTGGCAGGTGTTTTTCCAACTCTGGTTTATAGTGTATTACTTCTTTTGAAGAATATCGAGTCATACACCAACGAACTTAAGCTGCTGCTTGCACACGAAAGAGAAAAATCGTAAAGAATAAAATAAAATTGATTCCTGAATTAGCACCAAAAACTATTTTGAATATTATTGATTTGTCAATCCCCGAAAACGGCGCCAAAAATTTGACGTACGCAAACACAACACGAAATTAATGCTCGCTAGCCAAAGATAGTATAGTTAGGATTATCGTCTCCACAGGGATTAGATTTAATTAATGTTCAAGTAATTTCTAGCTTAACGCTATTCAGGATTATTAGCACGTTAGTTGGGATGATTAATAACTAAAATTTACTATGAAACTAAAATAATTAACAATTGATCACGGAAAGACAAGAGTTGGGCAACACTGAAATATTAATAAGAGAAATAAGGGTCGTGACATGATAGGTGCAAGATAGCTATTTGGGACCCAACTCTAGTTCAATTCACTCTAATGTTCTAATGATTCTCACGAATTTACTCGATGCTTAGTTCAAAATGTAGTCAAGACTCCTCTCTCGATTAAATCTTAATTATACGAGGTGAACTAATATAAGCACTGTGAAAATATGCAAGCATGAATTAATGGATTAGTCTTCAGAAAAATATCTCTCGAATATTCTCCTAACTTGATTTAATCAAAAATTTAACAAGCTCTTTCGATCACTTAAGAAAATCACTGTATTAAACCAAATAAAATAATGCAAGATAATCATTACAATATTCCTCTTTCGATTAAATAAACTGATGAATAAAGTTACAAATAATTCAAAGCTCCATATCCATCAAACCCTAAGAGAAACTACTCCATAATCATGGAGGAAGTCATCACAAATAAAAAGAGTAAGAAAATATCAATCTAATGTTACAATCCAAACTCCCATATTGAATTGATGGAAAGATGATGAATTCTTGTGTCTTGTAGCCTCCAATATTCTCTAAAATCTTCCAAGGTCAAAAGTCCTCTAAACATCGTGATTTTGATGTATTTATACCATATAGGAACAAGCCCGGACGAAACTACCCTTTCCAAGATGAAGTGGGACAATTGGACCGCTAAAATATACTAGCGCAGCGCCCCTTGCACCGTATTAGTGAGGATCTTCAGAGAGTTGATTTTTTTCACTCTGCAGGAATTTTGCTCTAGCTCCCCGCGGCCCATGGCGCGGTGCAGTAGTACATTTTTCTCAGAGTAATCTCTTTCTTTCACTTTTTTTGACATCCAGGTTTGGTCCTCGACCCCCAAACGTGATCCCTGCTTAATAATTTGGGCTTCAACTCAGAATTCAAAGCTCTAAATCATCCATTTTAGTTCCAAATTTATTTCTCCACTCGAATCACATCCTACACGGCATAAACGCACGTAATAAGTACAAAGTACTAGCGATTAGGTTTAAATTTAATTAAAGTATAGTAATTAGAGTGTGAAAATATAGTTAAAACACGAGTTCCTAGCCTACCATCACCACCAAATATTAAAATCCCAAATCGGAGGTTATAGTTATTGTTTCATATGTTGAGTTGTAGAGCTCGGTTTTGGGCGATTTTGGAGGGAATTTTCACATCTTGGATCGGGGTAAGTATTTTTTACTTGGATTTATTAATATTTTATGATTCCATCTTCGTTTTTAGCTTTTAAATAGTGAACTAAAGTGAAGAAATGTGGGGTTTGGTGGAAACGTTTCAAAAATAAAAAATGGAGGTTTGAAGGTCGATTTGAGGTTGGAATTGGATGATTTTGGTATGGTTGAATTCGTAATCGAATGGATATCCGAAATTTATGAATTTTATCGGGTTCCGAGGCTCAATCCCGGGGTTGACTTTTTTATTTTGATAAAGATAGAAACTTTATTATTGAAGTTCTTTCCTACGGCATTTTTTGTTGATATTGAGTTGTTTGTGACTAGATTCGAGTCGTTTGGAGGCCGATACGCGTGGGAAGGGCTTGTTAGAGTTATGATTTGCGCGGTTTGAGGTAAGTAACACATCTAAACTTGAATTTGAGGGTATTTAACCTTAAGGACTATGTTATAGGAAAGATATTGGGGTGACGTATGCGTTTGGTAACTGTCACACCCCCTTTTTCACCCCGCAAAATAATGGTATGTGTATGTTGTGGATTAAAGGATTTTTTCAATTGAAGTGAAAATTTGAGTAGGGATTATTTTATTTACAGAGTCACCACTTAAAATTAATTTTTGGGTGTTCCAAGTCACCTTTTATTTGAATCACTTGTCAAAGGAAAGTTTGACTCTATTTTATTGGTCCGCAAAAATAGGAGACCGGGTAAGAAATTTTGTTGACATGGGAGAAGGTGTGAGGCACTCCCCGAATCACGTGGTTCTAGCACAATCGCTTTTATTGAATAAAACCTGGCTTGAATTATTTTTTCGATAAACTGTTATTTAAAATTATTATTGTCTATTGCCGCTTAATAATTAACTGAATTTTATTAATTTGGGCATAGGAGCTTGTAAGCACACAAAGTCTTTATTTGATTATGTGTGTTTAACCAAGGAATGAGTATGAACACATGATTAAACACGATTTATTATTGACGAGTCAAGGAGCGAAAATACACACATGACTATTTTTATTATTTGATATTAACTAAGGATCGTGTAAGAACACATTGTCAATATTTGAAGACGCGCCTAAAATTGCCTAGCGAACAAAACTAATTTTATTAAAAATCATTGAAAGCTTTTGTCGAACTTAACACTTTAATGTTTGGGGCCAGCTTTTATTTTCTTTTTTCTAAGAAAATGGATCAACTTTGTTTATTATGGAAGTGAACTTAGCAGTAACATTTTGGCCTAACTCCTATTTTTCGTTTAATAACTGAACCCCAAAAGTTGTTATCTTTTCAAAAAATTCTCCCAGCAATAGCAGATGACAGGTTTATTCGAAACTAGACATAATTGGGTTAAGAGCATTGAAATCAACAACAAATAACTCATCCACCACCTCTTTTTAAGCATTTAGAATTATTCTTAGAAAAGAAACTCTTTTCTCAGTCAAGACTTAATAAAGTATTACTCTAAAATTATTGATGGCATCTAGCTTCAAGATTCGAAATAAAAATACGTGATATCACCTTTATTGGTAATTTTACTTAAAATAAAAAAATTACTGACTTAATGAGAAATACATGCTGTAAAATTTTTACTTCAAGTTCCTAACAAGAACTCTATTCCAACATCAAGACTTAAAGTCAGATCTACTACAACTTACGGACTAGGATCTGCTTCAATACCATTTTTTATTTGAACTATAGATTTAAACTTCCAAGCAAATACAAACAAATTTATTTTACTTAATCTTCTATTAGCACTAATGGAAAACTATAGATTTAAACTTCCAAGCAAATACAAACAAATTTATTTTACTTAATCTTCTATTAGCACTAATGGAAAACTAAGAATAAACAAGCCTACTGCCCAATCCACTAATTTAAACATTCTTTTTCAGAGTTTATTAACACAAAAGTACATAAGAACATTGCTAGAAATGTCACGACCCAAAATTCACTAGTCTGATGGCACCTAACCCGATCCGTTAGGTCAGCCAATTAACAGTTAACACAATTCTAATAAAATAAAGGTGATCAACAAATGATATATTTGGATTTTCATACAATATTCCAAAGACTGGTAGTACAAGACATAAGCTACTAAGACTGGATTATTGTAAAAACGGATATGAAATAAATACAACTTCTGTTTGAAATGTACATAAATAGAATTCAACTCTAGAACTACCCAGGTGCAAGTGGTAGCCACGTCCGGAAGGCACGAACATCTTCAGAGTCAACCCCCGACATCCACTGCAGCTCCGCTCCAAAATTTGCACGCAAGGTGCAGAAGTGTAGTATGAGTACAACCGACCCCATGTATACAGTAAGTATCTTGACTAACTTAGGTGAAGTAGTGACGAGGCTTTTAGTTAAAAGATACTCACAGATATAACCCGTGCAGAAGACTAGCAATACAACAATATTAGAACATAACAGAATAGAGTACAAGAAACAAATATAAGAAGCAGTAGATGATTTCTAGAAGAACCACGATTAATATTCCTCGATATCACGACCAATCCTCTCCTTAGAGCGATAACCAGCAAATCAAATCACACGGCAACACCCTTCGTGCATTTATCTCGTCCTCACCAACTATACGTATAATAGTACCAACCAGGTGAAAAAAATACCGATAATAGTAATGATAAGGTAGGAAATATACAAGTAGCAATGATGAACAAGGCAGTACAGATGGACAATAATAATAGACTAGGTAGGAGGCATAAGAATGATGATATCAATTAGGAAAGGAGAGCATAATTTCACCTAACTAGCATGGTAGAAGGCATAGATGCAGATATAACAAATAAGAAGGGATAACTAGCATGGTAGAAGGCATAGATGTAGATATAACAAATAAGAAGGAAAATCGTAATCTTTATAAGCTAACAAATAGATGCATGAATGACTAACATGGTAGAAGGCTTATACTAAAGTATAACAAAATAGAAACGACATGGATGTGGTTATAACAGCAGGAAGGGAGGCATGATATTTGGAGTTAAACAGATATAATGCATGGACAACACAACAACAACCGAGATAGAGGACAAAAACACAATAACAACGACAAGTCGCGTAGATAACATAGGTGCAACAGTAATAATTCCAGGTAAGGGCATGAATGTACACACAAGGAAAAGATATCACAACATAAGGCATGTCCCTCGTCCTCGCCTGTACGAAAACACCCTTCGTGCCATGAACTCATGATAATATAAAAACATGGTAATATAAATAAAATGACACGGTATCACCCTTCGTGCTTTTACTCTCATCCTCACATGATAATGTAAATGAGATCAGGATAATATAAATGAAATGACACGGCATCACCCTTCGTGATTTCACTCTCAAATTAAATGGCACGGCATCACCCTTCGTGCTTTTACTCTCAAATGAAATGGCACGCCATCACCCTTCGTGCTTTGCACTTTTCTTCACATGATAAAATATATGATATGGCACGACATCATCCTTCATGTTTTACACTCTCCCTCACATGATAATATATATGCAATGGCATGACATCACCATTCGTGCTTCACACTCTTCCTCACCAAGCACATGTATATCAATGACAAGCAAGGTAGGAAGCATAAATAACATCAAGGAGAGTTGTTAAACGAATGTTTCAAATGAACTTCAATCACAACTTTCAAGCCAACAATAATTCAATAAACCCTCAAGAACCTTATTGTCCAAGTATTTCAACAAATAAAAAAAATGATCTACAACTCAAGTATAGAATCTATTATCTCAACAATAACGGTCATAGCAATGTATTAGTGATTAAGCATAATGATGACTGAATTAGACACATCAATATTTCTCAAAATGTTGTCAAATTTAATCAAGTTATAATAAACTAAATCTTGGTTCCTAATATTTAATTTCATATTCTTAGTAATCTAGAAGTCAAGTAAGACATGAAGCAAGAAGGTCACGTAATTCTACGTGGCATAATTTATAGTATAATTTATCCCTGAGCATGATTAACCCTGGAACATACATACACGCTTACCATCTCATATATGTATCACCCCCGCATGTAGAAAATAATGGTAATTAGTGAGAAAAGTTCACTCAACAAAGTTAGGCAAAACACTTACCTCAAACAAGCCCAATCGATACACTAGAAATGCCATCTCGCTCAAATCATCCGCTGAACGGCTCGAAACTAGCCAAAAGCAACTCAAAACCATCACATAATGCCATAGAAAGAAAACTCAATCGATAAAGGTCAAATCTTTATACATTTACTCAAAGTCAACCAAAAAGTCAAACCCAAGCTCGCACCTCGGAACCCGACAAAAATTATAAAATCCAATAACTCATTCAATTACGAGTCCAACCATACTAATTTCACTCAATTTTGACTCCGAGTCGATGCTCAAAACTCAAAAATTCACTTTAAAAAAGTTTAGACAAAATCCCCAATTTCTCTTTTGAGATTATCAATCAAATGTCAAAATCGAAGATGAAATCACAGAATATAATCAAAACCAAGTAGAAAAAACTTACCCCAATCTATGTGGTGAAAATCCTCTCCAAAATCGCCCAAATCCGAGCTCCAAAATCATGTAAGAAAAAAGACTAAATTCCGGAATAAGTAAAAAAGCGCAACAGTTATTATAGCTCGAATCAGATCCAAGACGACCCCAAAACTCACATTTGATAAGCTCAACACAATCCTTGCAAGATTGCACCCAAGATAACCTTTTGAATCACTCAATTTGGCCTTAAATGAGGGAGATATGATGTTTTGAAGTTTTAAAGGAAATCTGAAAATTTAAGAGACAAAAATGATATTTTTGTAATTATTTTACACCAGAATATCAACAACAAAAGAATTTTCGTTTTAGAACCCAAAACTCATTCGGAACCTCCTGTATAAAAACCATATATGTATTTCAATCATAAAATACGCTACGAACCTGCTCGCGCATTCAAAATACCAAAAAGAGGTCATCTTGACCCGATATTGACCATGGTCAAACTCTAAATCCTTAACTTAACTAGTTTCTCAACCAATAATCCAAAATACACCCGAACCCCTCGGGACCCCATTCAGTCATACCAACAAGTCCTAAAATATGATACGAACTTATTCGAAGCTTCAAATCACATCAAACAATATAAAAACTACGAATCGCACCTCAAATCAAACTTAATGAACTTTTGAACTTTCAACTTCCAAAACTCGTGCCGAACCATATCAAATCAACTCGGAATGACCTCAAATTTTGCACACAAGTTTCAAATGACATAACGAAGCTATTACTACTCCTGAAACCAAAATACGAACCCGATTATCACCAAAGTCAATTTCCGGTCAAACTTATGAACATTCCAAAACTCCAAATTGCCAACTTTCGCCAATTAATGCTAGAACCTTCAAGAAATATCCAAATGCAAATCAAGGCATACGCCCAAGTCCAAAATCATCATCCGGACCTAATGGAACTATCAAAATTCTGATTCGGGGTCAAATACACAAAAGTCAAACTTGATCAACTCTTCCAACTTAAAGCTTTTTAGTTGAGAATTATTCTTCCAAATCAACTTCGGATCACCTGAAAGCCAAAACCGACGATTCACACAAGTTATAATACATCATATAAGCTCCTAAATGCTTCAAATAACTGAACAAAATGCAAATATTCAAAACGACCGGTTGGGTTGTTACAAAAAACTTCTAACACATTTTGTTATATCTTGAAACTCCACGAAGATAAATAAAGGACACTATCATAGGTTTGTTATTTACACGTACAAAAACTATTTTAAAGTTTATGATCTACGTACAAATGAACTCTAATACTCAAGTATTCATTCTTCGTACCAGTCAACTTAAATCACATTTAAGATAGTCTGAATAGATTCAGATAACTAAAATAAACCCATGTTCCATAAACTTCATTCAAGATTTACACTATTAAAGGTAAAGTGAAAAACCTAATGAAAAAAACTTTGAACAAGGAATTGCAAGGTTAAACTCTGAAGCTGCTTTACATCCAACACAACCAAATAGAATGCAACAAACAACAACACGATCAACAACAATTTAAACCTAAGTGAACCAGAAACTTGGACTAAAAAATTCAGCAGCTTGAGAAATAAAGAAACCAAGACTGGCTTCAAGAACTTTAAGTATTTTCATAAGGTTTTTTTAGAAAGAAAAAATCACTCAAACACCTCTCAGGTTTTGCAGCTTACTATGAGTGTTCAACTGATTTTTCTATATCTAAGATGTGTCTTTTTAAAGTGTGAAAGAGTGCGTTTCTTTTATAGGAGAAGAAGCAAAGCATTCATGATTGAAAATCTGTCCAACGGACATATACTTTTGGTTAAAGATCTGTCTAAAGGATAATATTTTCACCAAACCTTGACAGACTTTTTTGGAGTTTTGTACTCCCAAAAGCATATGAATAGTAAAAAGCAAGCAAACTTGTACTATTCCTTTTTTTAATTTTAGCTTTTATCAACACAAACTCAAACTTAATCCAAACATAAAATTGACAAAGCAACAATAAGACTTCAATTGGAGCTAGGCTAAGCATTCAGACAAACAAGATTGAATCAATTCAATTCTTGCAAACTAACATGGAGTGACTGAAATTATAAACTATCATGCGAAACAGAAACTAAACGAGCATTGCTAACTATCACACATGATTAATAACAACTGAACAAATGACTAACAAAAAAATGATTCAACTAATATTTTTGGGTTTTCATGAAACTAACATAAAAACTTAACTATCAACCGATTAGGTCGAAGAATTGAAAAATTCAAACTTAAAAAATCCATACGAAATAGTCGACCGGCTAGGTCAAAGAACCAAGAATCAAAACTAACAGACAATAACGAACTACTCGACCGGCTAGGTCGAAGAACGAAATTCAAATTTATAAAGTATAATGTAATTGAAAACCAATATTACCCTAGCTCAATTGCATACATGAATGAAAATTAAACCTTAAAACTAATACTAATTACAAATGCAAAAAAAATCAGAAAAGATTAAAAAAAAAAGTAAGGTTTATACCAATCGAGGGCATGTGAAACTGTTCGAGCAATGAGAAGATGCCGGAGATACCAAGCGGTGATTGTCCGGCCTTGGAACGCTCCTTTCCTTTTGGAATACACTGAACTCAATGAGCCTGTCATCATACCAAAAGGAAACAAATGTTCTTCGGTCGAAACTAGGCTAAGACAGAGGGTTAGTGGGCTTGGTGGTGGCTGGTGGCTTCGGATGATCGGCGGCAGTGGGGCATTTGGGGTGGAAATTTACATGAAAATATACGTCTCCTGGAGCTCTATCCATTTATGTATGTGTCATGGGGTGGAGATGCCATGAACTGTACGAATTTGGGAAAAAAGGGTGGCGGCTAGGGTTCATAGATCTAAAATTCATGTTCTTCAGAGTAGCTGGCTCGGGGTTTATATCCGCGAGATTGTCCGACTTCATGGTGTACCGATATCTATCATCTCTGACCGGGGTATGCATTTCACCTCGTGTTTTTGGAAGGCTATACATCATGAGCTAGGCACACGGGTTGAGTTGAGTATAGTATTTCACCCTCAGACTAACGGACAATCCGAGCGCACAATTAAGATATTGGAGGACATGTTTCGCGCTTGTGTTATGGATTTTGGGGGTGCTTGGGATCAGTTCTTGCCATTTGCGAAGTTTTCCTACAATAATAGCTACCAGTAGAGTATACAGATGGCTCCGTATGAGGCTCTATATGGGAGACAGTGTCGTTCTCCAGTTGGGTAGTTTAACCCAGGAGAGGCTAAGTTATTAGGCACGGATCTGATTTGAGATGCTTTAGAGAAGGTCAAGATGATCCAGGATCGACTGCGTACAGCCTAATCTAGACAGAAGAGTTATGTGGGTCGGAAGGTTTGCTATGTTTCATTCATGGATGGAGAGCGAGTCTTGCTCCGGATTTCAGCTATGAAGGGTGTGATGAGGTTTGAGAGGAAGGTCAAGTTAATCCCTAGGTATATCGGACCTTTTGAGATCCTTGAGAGGATTGGAGAGGTGGCCTGCAAGCTTGTCTTGCCACATAGTTTATCTGCGGTTCATCTGGTGTTTCATGTCTCTATGCTCTGAAAGTATTATGGTGATCCGTCTCATGTTCTAGACTTCAGCACAGTCCAATTGGACTAGGACTTGACTTACATTGAGGAGCTTGTGGCAAGCTTGGACTGGCAGGTCCGGAAGTTGAGATCAAAGGATATTGCTTTAGTGAAGGTTCAATGGAGGGGCCATCCGGTCGAGGAGGCGACCTGGGAAACCGAGCACGACATGCGGAGTCGTTATCCTCATCTATTCACCACTTTAGGTATGTCCTTATGCACATTCGAGGACGAACATTTGTTTCAAGATGAGGAGAATGTAATGACCCGGTCGGTCATTTTGTGTAATTGTGCCTCGTTACCCCTTTTATTGCTTCACACATGTGTGTTTATGATTTTATGACTTGCGGAATTGATTAGTTTTGTTCCAGAAAGCTTTCGGGTTGATTTGGACCCTTGATTTTAGACTTAAAAGCTTTAATTTAAAAATGTTGACCAAACTTTAACTTTTGTGAAAACGACCCAAGAACTGTATTTTTAGGACTCTGATAGCTTCGTATCGTGATTTCCTATTTGGGCGTATGCCTGGAATTGATTTTGGAAGTCCGTAGGTTAATTTGTGTTGATTTGCCGAAATTTGACAATTTATAATTAAAACGTTTAACCGTAGGTTGACTTTTAGCTATCGAGTTCGGAATTTTATTTTAGTACTTGGAATAGGTCTGTTATGGAATTTAGAACTTGTCTACAAAATTTGGTATCGTTTAGAGTTGATTTGATAGGATTCAGACGATTAGTCATAATTCTAGAAATTCTTGAAAATCTCTTTGAAAATCATGCGTTTTAGAGTTCAATCCGTAGTTTTAGATGTTATTTTTGTGTTTTGATCCAGCGAGCGAGCCCATATGACATTTTTAGACTTGTGTGGATGTTTGGTTTGGATCCCCCAGGGCTCGGATGAGTTTCACACATGTTTTGGAATGGTTTGGACTAAAATTGGACTGTTAGTGCTACTAGTGTTTAGGTATCGTAATTGCGAGCACCAACATTGAAATTGCGAAGGAGACAGTGGGGGCTCTAATGTCGCAATTGCGAAGGGGGAGTCGCAATTGCGAAGAATGCCAGACTTCACCTTGGTTTGCATTTGAGAACAATTTGTTCGATTTTGCGATGCCCCCAGTTCACAATTGCGACGTTGACTTAGGCTGTCAGGGTTTGCAAATGCGAGCCATGGTCCACAATTGCGAGGGTTAACAAATGCGAGCCCTGGTCCACAATTACGAGGGTTCACAAATGCGAACCATGTGTCGCAAATGCGAACCATGTGTCGCAAATGTTACATGCTATCTCTTTATTGCTTAAGTATCATTATTTGAAGCTATTGTTCATGCTATCTCTTTCCTTATCGATTTTCGTTACTTGAAGTAATTGTTTGTGTTATCCCTTTACTTGTTGATTTCCATTGTTTGAGACGCATTGTTAAAAATTTTCTCTTTTATTGTGAGTTAGTCTTATTTCGCATTGTGGTTATACATTATTTCCCTCATTGTTGAGTTATTTGGTGTTGAAGTTGTGAAAATCGTTAATACGTTGAGGCTATGTTGGTTATTGTTGAAACATCTATCTTATTGAGCATTTTTCATCCAATGTTGTTTTTGCTATTCTTGTATACGTTGTGGTGGAGCCGTGAGCTATTGTTGTTGTTGGAAAGTTGTGGCATATGGGTACTTGTGGTGCGAATTATTATTGTGATATGATATTGACGTGCATGCGGCGATATCAGGTTGGGGTCGATGTGCATGCGGCAGTATAAGGTGGGACTTATGTGCGTGTTGCTTGTAAGGGAACTACGTGAAGTCACGTGGCGTCATAAGGTGGACTAAAGTGCGTGTACCTATTTCGGGAAAACTATTTTCAAAACCTATTTTCAAATGTAAAGCTCACGCAGCAGTATAAGGAATGATTGTGATTGAAATTGAGAAAAGTGAATACGAGGTAGTACCTCGGTTGTGATTCTTGATTATACGAGACAGTATCTCGATTTGATTTCATTATACATGAGGCGGTACCTCGTTGTGATTCTTGCTATTCGTATCATGTTGCAAGGTGTTTTGGTGGAAGTATGTCTTGTTGTGTCATTCCTTATTTGTTCTAGCATTTGTTGTCCTTACATGATCATTGTAGCACTTTAGTTGTTTCTTTTTATGTTATTTCTATTGTGGATTTCTTGTACCAGTTCTTGCTATTATCTTTCCGTATTAGTTGTTTCTTCACATTCCATTACATATCAGTATTGCAAATTTCATATTATTTATTTTTTATCCTAGTAGGTGTCTTGACCTGGCCTCGTCACTACTCTATTGAGGTTAGTCTTGATACTTACTGGGTACCATTGTGGTGTACTCATACTACGCTTCTGCATAACTTTTTGTACAGATCCAGGTACGTCTGTGCGTGCCTATCGTTAGAGGTTGTTGTAGCTGCTGCTTGGTAGACTTCAAGGTATACCTTCTCCACGTCCGCAGGCCTCGGAGTCACCTTCCTCATTTTATTTCCTATTGTATTTTCTTTCGGACAGTGATGTAGTAGTACTCTAGTTGCATTTTGTAGAGCTTATGGCTCATTTCCACCGGTTTTGGGGTGTTTATTGTGAGATTTTGTTTTTCGTAAGGTTTTTATCTATCATTCAGTTGTTTTCAGTAACTTGTTAATTTGTATATGTTCATTATCATTATCTGTTAGGCTTACCTAGTCGTAGAGACTAGGTGCCATCACGACATCCTTTGGAGGAAAATTGGGGTCGTGACATCAACCCAAGGTTAGTGTTGTTACTTATTGAGTACATTGGGTCGGCTGTGCTCATACTATACTTTGTACTTCATGTGCAGATCTAGGTACATCCGGCCGAGGTGGTTTTCAGGCTTGAGTTGTGCCAGCTATTTGGGAGACTACGAGGTAGCTGCCATACCGTCCAAAGTCCTTGAAGTTCTCTTCATGTTATCTTTATCGTTAATGTTTCTCATGTTCAGACAGTTGTATTAGAGGATTTATTTCGTACTTTGTTATTTAGTAGTGCTCATGTACTTGTTGACACAAGATTTTGGGGTTGGTTGTAGTAGCATTTTGACTTTATTCTCAGATATTTTTTTGATATTCTTCCATTGTTGAGTCGTTACACCATGTTATTTTATTTTTATTGTTAATCATGTGACTGTTGGCTTACCTAGCGGGTTGAGTTATGTACCATCACGACTTGTGGATTTTGGGTCGTGACATCCTCCTGCTGAATAATTTATCAATTCCAGACATAATTTGTTCCTAAAGACAAAATATGTAAATAGAAAGTGAAAAGATTATCAGATGTCCCGGTAACATAACTAATTTATTTAACCAAAAAATAGTTTTTATGGTCAAAACAAATAAAAGAACAATTCAGGTTTCTATTAACCAATTTTACTTCCCTTTTCCTAATACTAAAGATAAAAGATTATGGAAAGCAAGACTGAGAGAATAAGAAAATAAAAATCTCATTGGTAAATGTAGCTTTCTTCCAATAGGAAAGAACAACTTCCAGTGTCATAGAATAACAAGAATATTGACAATTGATAGTATTACTTTGTGATTTTCTCTATGGGAATACAAGATATGGTATGGGAATTTATATAAGGGAACAATTTGTAAATGTTTCCCCCTATCTAATTCATGCTCGTTACTAACGTTTATTACATTGATTACTCGTTATATGGGTGAATTGTAACAGTTAAGGTAATAACGACTAATTACGCATAATCAAGGATTATGCTAATTTCTTTCCATATTCGTGGCTATTAATGATCTTTCCATCTTCATGGCTTCTGGTGTCCTTAATTATCCACTCCGTACATGTTTTTTCTTTACCAGCTAATAGGCACGGTATCCTTGTAGACGATCTCGTGGCTAGTACTTATACCATACATGTTCTTCATTCTTCTTTATTACTTAGACTCCCATACTACCTATCAGTATATTATTGGTCCATGTTGTGAATTTATTTTCCACCAATACAATTCTGAGACAAATGACTTAGTTCGGATATGGAGAACCATTATTTCGGCGAACAAAGAATCATGATTTGATGAATCACGTAGATAAGAAATTAAAGGTAAGAACAAATAGGATGAGTTCTTATCTTTTACACATCAACTATAGATCCTCCAACAATAACCGCTACCAAACGAGCACACTTCTAACTACCCAAAAAACTACCCCTTTATTTACTCTGCAAGAGGGTCTTGCATTTGCGCCCACGACAATCGCTTCTGCGAAGTCGCAGATGCGACTCAAATTCTGCATTTGTACAGACTCCAAGCCCAGTCTTCTCCCGCTTTAGCGATGAACCTCCCGCATCTGCGAAGTCGCTTCTACGACCAATACTCCGCATATGCGGCTACACCAGCACCAGAAATCTTCAGCAATGCAACAAGAGGAAAAATAATCTGAACCTCGTTCCAAACTCATCCAAGCCACTCGGGACCCCGTCCGAATATACCAACAAGTCCCATAACATAACACAGACCTACTCAAGACCTCAAATCATACATAACAACATCAAAACGATTTCAAACTTAATGAACTTTAAATGTTTCAACTTCCAAAACTCCTGCCGAAACATATCAAATCAACTAGGAATGAACTCAAATTTTGCACACAAGTCCCAAATGACATAACGAAACTATTCCAATTCCCAGAACTACAATCCGAACCTGATATCCTCAAAGTCAACTCTCGGTCCAACTTAATGAACTTTCCAAACCTTCAAATTTCTAACTTTTGCCAACTAGTGCCGAAACCTTCTAGAAATATCCAAATACAAATCCTGGCATACGTCCGAGTCCAAAATTACCATTCGGACCTAACGGGACCATCAAAACTCTAATCCGAGGTCAAATATTAAAAAGTCAAACTTGGTAAACTCTTCCAACTCTAAAGCTTTAATGATGAAATTTATTCTTCCAAATCAATTTCGAATAACCTGAAAACTAAAACCGACGATTCACACAAGTTATAATATATCATACGATGCTGGTCATGACTTCAAATAGCTGAACGGAATGCAAGTGCTCAAAATGACTGGTTGGGTCGTCACATTCTCCCCCACTCAAACATACGTTCGTCCTCGAACGTGCCAAGAGTCGTTCTAAAGCCATCAAATCACTGTGCCACCTTACCATGCACATACCCGAGGCGATCCCACGTCACCCTAATCCATATAAGCCTGACAACACAACCTAACTGAAGATCATTAATTCAACCTTAGCCCATAAACCTTGGAACCCAATTTCCAACATTCCAAATTCCTTATAAGACCGAATCTCGCACCTACACACTATATAAGTCTAAACAAGCTGTATAAAATCATATCCATAACCCAAGACATAATCATATGATATACCACATAACTCAGACTCTCACATCAATAACTTCTGACCATAGTAGCTGCTAAATACAAACCCAATACCGGTAAAAAAACCTCATACCAAACAAAAACCTCGTTCTAAAATCTTTGTACACTACCGATGATGAAAGTAACACACAGAACTGATAACCACTCATCAAATCAACCAGTTACAGAGCTCTCTCGCCTAACCAAAATCATAGCCCAAATTCTAAGCTGACTCCCGATATTACTCTTCCGAACACACCGTAATCAAATTCGATAGCAACCACCTCACGCCCAAAGACTGCATCTCATCAAATACAAGCTACCCTACTGACATGCCACACCAATACTACCCATAGCCACAAACTGTGCAATCCGTGCACCAATACTCGACAATTCAAATGCACTCAAAAATGAAAAATGACTCAAATGAGAGATCCGTTCTGCAAGCTCAACAAGTACCACCATAACGCAATGCTAAGAACCTATCACACACAGTAGAACCAAAACACACGAATCTATCACAAAGGATCATATCCCATCATAACCTAGCTGCAATATGTGACCCATCCAACCACCAATCCATATGAAATACCTTAAGCCCCAATGCTCAAAATCAACCACCCTAAGCAATTTGACACCAAGTACACAAGTGCATGACCATAACCATAGAGCAGCGAATAACACTTTATACCAAAGCCCAGAAAGAACATAACCAAGGCGCAATCAACCATTCAATACCCTAATAACCATCTCGCTCAAATTTTGCTACAAGACCCTCATAGCAGAGAAGAGTAACACATAGAACATATCGGATACGCATAAGATCAATTCTAACTAAATGACACACCTTTCTGCAATACGCCGAGTTAACAAATCCAACCCGGTGTAGGATACTCATCCTCATTAGGCCTACCAATGAGCCCCCAAATTAACCCTGGTCATCCACAAATAGATAAATAACCCTCTAAAAGTCCATAATGACCTAACTGTAACACATACTACCAGTTGGCTAACTTTGGCCACATCTACATAGTCCACAACCACGAAACAATCTGCTTCTGAGAACTTCCAGTATCTAATTCCATGGAACACATGAATTTCCATAGCCGATTCCAACTCCGCTACTCAAATGGCTAACCCATTTATCATATATAATCATCCCCACGAGAAATACTTCTATAATTCTTCCATGCCGCATAGCAAAATCTGAATGACAACAATCGATTAACCAGGCGAGTACCGCAATAACCATGAACCATCCGCAAGTCAAAACATAGTGCGCCTTCTGAAATGTGCACCCTTCTCAGGCAATACCAAGTAGTAATACCATTTATCTATTCATCTGCAACCGTCCATGTTGTCTAAAAATTTATGACCTTCCCTTCAAAACTGAACCGTGACCTTGCACATGCAAACCTCAATCTCACACAACACATGGTTTGTGATGGGTATTTACTAACTCAAACCAAGCCATCCAGGTCGCCAAACCTAAGTGTATTGCCACAAAACACCTATAGAGACTCACCACATCATAAGTACCCAAAGAACCGATCATATCCATTATCGTGCTAATCCAACCTATTACCAAACTGTCCTATTTCTCTGAGTTCCTTCCAAATTACCCTCAAGTTGACACTTCTCCTTACCATAACACCATGATCCTTACACCAAGCTCACATCTCAAACCATGGTAGAAACTGGTTTGAATCCATTAGAACCTTCTCGAGAGTCATCCACTATGCTCAAATCTCAATTACACCGACCAAACGGGCTTAATGACCTATGCTGCATTAGTACGACAACACCCAAAGAAGTAATCCATACTTTTAAGAAACCGAGCAATTTCCTACTCCATGCGCATTACATCCTTCACGAATAAAAACTCAATCATTCCATGATTCCCATATACCCATAAAGTGTAACATAACCCGTATCCAGAAATTCTTTTACCCGAGCCATCCTCGATCTCAACCTCCGCAAGTCACATCTGATTCACAAGTATGCATCAAACCGAAATCAGTAAAATACATAACCATGCAATCAAATCGTCAATAGCAGACTTCCCCACTTGGTTCAAAGCCATAGAACAAAACACTTGATAACTCATAATACCCATACTCTATTACTGCCATCCCGCGCCTAAATTTAACTCAATCCTTCATAAGCTCATGTTACACAAACCATCTAATACCTCAAATCATATGTAAATCTCGCATTCATCCTCATGACGGTCAGGTCAACTAACTGATCCAACTCAAATCGCACAAATATGACCCACTGATAGGAAAGAAAGCATCCACATAACATCATAAGGATCACACATCTGTAGATTACCCCGCACCTACTTAGTCTCAAACTGACATCTCTCTATACCCTTTCACAGCCACGACTAATATGCAGCCCCTTAATCTTCCCGAGTTTGAACTTATCAACAAAACATGAAAATCTACTCTGTTTCACTAATAAACAACATGAAAGATTCCGCATTATGATCATAACTCGAGACTATACAACACATTAAGATAGAAATCAAGCACCCAATAGTCCTTTTTACATCTCAAGAAAACGCTTCTCATCACGTTCAAACCATCTGAACACATCCTGCAGTCACATCATACTTCATCATATATCCATAAAACCACTCGTCGAGCCTCAAATTCCACTCATAGGGGAATTACCGGACATATAAGTCCAAAAACATATACTCATACAACTGAAACTAGCGAGCCTAAGTTGCAGTCTAAACCTGGTCTCCAGTCCTCCATACTGGTCCATCACCAAAACATAGAAAACACATCTCGCACCTTATCCATGAGATCCACGAGTCGTCGATGTACAGATGATACCGAGTGCTTACGTACACATACGAGTGAGTGGAAGGATTTCAAAGTGATACGCTTCACGCTGAATCAATGTCGCACGATAAGGAAAGAAAGATGGGAAGTTTATCCTAAATGTCGTGTAGCCTCTCGAAGATGGGTATGGACGTCATCATACCGATCTACAAGACTCTACTAGATACTTGCTCATGACTCGTAGAACCTATGAACCTAGAGCTCTGATACCAACTTGTCACGACCTAAAATCCAACTAGTCGTGATGGTACCTAACCCCAACCCGCTAGGTAAGCCAATTAACAATAAACCAATTCCAATGAGATTCATTAAGAGAAGTAATGATAATATAACTGTTCTTTTATACAAAGAATTTCCACGAACTGGTAGTACAAATCATGAGCTTCTAAGATTTAGAGTTTACAAAGCTGGTATGAAATAAATACATCATCTGTTTGAAATATACATGAACAGATTAAAACTTTCTAAAGCTACCAAGAACAAAAGGAAGCAATGTCTGGAACATAGGTACGTCTTCATTTCCAGCTCTTGCCATACACAACAAGATCAGCATAAAAAATGTGCACGCAAAGTGCAAAAGTGTAGTATAAGTACAACTGACCCCATGTACTCAATAAGTAACAAACCTAACCTTAGGTTGAAAGTAGTGACGAGATGGGACAAGGGTTGGAGTCCAACACCAATAGCCAACAACAGTTCATAACAATATAATAAAAGTGATAAAAGAAATAACTCAGAGATGCTCAGCTCAGCTCGTTAACAATTACGGAAAATAGTCATGCTTTTTAGTTATAACAGTAAAACTCAAATCCTTCACCGAAATCACCAAAATATGAGTGAGTCAGAAAAATTGTGATTTTTCCCAAAACCTTTCAACAATAAATAAGATGATTCAATTTCAGATAGCATGAGGAAAGTACATCTCTATGCCTACATGTCAATGTGCACGTGAAATGATGAATGTCACTGAAACCGCGTAGCATGAGTAAATGCATCTCTATGCATATATGTTAAGTATGCATATCAAATGCAATGCATCACAGTGATGAATTCATGTACTTACACTCTCAGAGTACTCAATCTCGCTGTATCACACTTTTCACTCATCACGCTCAATCACTCAACACATTGAGTCGCTCACCACTGAATATGGTAGATCCAGCCCTTAACACTCTCAGTCACTCAGCATTGTACAGGGAAGATCCAGCCTAAATGAATCAATAGCAACTGCACTCACTATGGGTGTGCAGACTCCGAAGGGGCAGATACAGCCCAAGCGCTATAACAAGCCAATCATGGCACGAATCAATAATACCTGTTGCGGCGTGCAACCCGATCCCATCATGAATCAATAATACATATTGTGCCGTGCAGCTCGATCCCATAATGAGTCAATAATACCTGCTGCGGCGTGCAGCCCGATCCCATCAATATCACTCACAATCCAGCTCTCAGGTCTCAACTCAGTCATCAATCTTTCCAGTCTCTCGGGCTCATGATGTAATGAAAATCAGCCCAAAAATGATGATATGATGTATCAATAAATGGCAACAGACACTGAGAGAAGATATGTAAATGAATCAGTATGACTGAGTATGTAATTGCAATGTAAGCAAATAACTCAACAACAGAAATGACCTTAGTGGCTCTCAACATGATAAACATATCCTAGATATGGTTTCTAACATGGATCACATCTCAATTACCCTATCACATAGAAATTTCATGAATAGAAATAAGATTAGGTCACTACACAGTACCACAGAATCAATCGAGTCGTAATTCACACGGTGCACGCCCACACGCCCGTCACCTAGCATGTGCATCACCTCAACACCAAACATATATCGCGTATCTTCAGGGATTCATACCCTCAGCACCAAGTTTAAAAGTGTTACTTACCTCGAACAGCCAAATCCAATACCGAGCAAGCCAAACGATGCTCCAAAAATGTTATCTCGTGCGTACCGACCTCTGAACGGCTCGAAACTAGCCAAAAGCAACTCAAGACCATCAAATAATGACAAAAGAAATAAACCCAATTGATAAAGGTTGAATCTTTAATCAAAAGCCCAAAATCAACCAAAAGGTCAAACTCGGGCCCGCACCTCGAAACCCGACAAAACTTACAAAATTCGACAACCCATTCAATTACGATTCCAACCATACTAGCTTCACTCAAATACGACTCTGAATCGACTTTCAAAACTCAAAAATTCACTCTATGAAACTTTAGACAAAACCCCCAATTTTCTCTTTAAAATCAATAATAATACGCCAAAAACAAAGATTAATTCACGAAATATAATCACAAGCGAGCCGAGAATGCTTACCCCAAACCGTGTGGTGAAATTCCTCTCCAAAGTCGCAAAAAAACGAGCTCCAAGTCTCAAGAATGTGAATAAAACGACCAACCCTCAAAATTATAGATTCTGCCCAGCACTGTTCGCATCTGCGAAGAAATAGCCGCTACTGAGACTACAACTAACCGGCCGACCCCTCGCACTTGCGGAACAATTTTTTGCTTATGTGACATCGCAGGTGCGAGCTCCTCTTCGCTCATGCGTAAGACATCACTTCTGCGCCCATGACAATCGCTTCTCCGAAGTCACAGATGCGACTCAAATTCCATATCTGCGCAGACTTCAAGCCCAGTATTCTCCCATTTTTGTGATGAACCTCCCGCATCTGCGAAGTCGCTTCTGCGTCCAATACTCCGCAGATGCGGCTATACCAGCACCAGAAATCTTCAGCAATGCAACAAGAGGAAAAATAATCCGAACCTCATCCGAAACTCATCCGAGCCACTCAGGGTCCGGTCTGAATATACCAACAAGTCCCATAATACGGACCTACTCGAGACCTCAAATCACATATAACAACATCGAAACGACGAATCTCACCTCAATTCAAATATAATGAACTTTAAATCTTTCAACTTCCAAAACTCCTGTTGAAACATATCAAATCAACTCGGAATGAACTCAAATTTTGCACACAAGTCCCAAATGACATAACGAAGCTATTCCAATTTCCAGAACCTCAATCTCAACCCAATATGCTCAAAGTCAATTCTCGGTCAAATATATGAACTTTCTAAACCTTTAAATTTCTAACTTTCGCCAATTAGTGCCGAAACCTTTTAGAAATATCCAAATGCAAATCCGGGCATACGCCTGAGTCCAAAATCACCATCCGGACTTAATGAAATCATCAAAACTCCAATCTAAGGTCCAATACTAAAAAGTCAAACTTGGTCAACTCTTCCAACTCTAAAAAGTTTCAATTATGAAATTCATTCTTCCAAATCAATTCCGAATAACTTGAAAATCAAAACCGACAATTTTCACAAGTTATAATACATCATACGATGCTGCTCAAGACTTCAAATAGCTGAACGGAATGCAAATGCTCAAAACGACTGGCTGGGTCGTCACAATATCCATGTATACCTTAGATTTTTAACTATGAATTTTGATTCCAAATCAACTCCAGTCTTTCTCAAATTCTGTGTATTGACTCATCTATATGTTTTCAATGAATCTCAATCATACCCATTTGCTTAGATTTATATATATATATATATATATATATATATATATATATATATATATATATATATCATCACCTTATTTGTTATATCATCCATGAAATTTGCTTTTCGTATTCATCTAATGTTGCTGATCACGTTTAAATATATGGGAGGAGATCTTTGCGTGTGGTTCTTGGAGAGAAAGAACTTTATTTGTTTAGGTTTTTAATTTTATATGTGTTTGGCTAATTTTAATAAGTCTATGATTAATGATTAGAAGTTAGTAAATTAAAACTTATTTGGGACATTTACGTAAGATTCCCTTTGTTCTGTTCGACATTCTTCTACATCTTGTGATACAGTAGTATTCTCTTTAAACTCTTTGCACATCATTATTCTTGAAATAATTAAATACTCTATTATACTAAATCTAGTAGTGTATCACTGAAAGTTTCTCAATTAATTAAAAGAATTTTTCAAGTAAAGAAGGAATGAAATCTTTACCTTTCAAATTCCTCGTACAGTATTCTAAACAATGTTATGATAGCTGTACGGACATTGTAGGAGTCTGGTATTATTGTTATGGGCGATTTTATTCATCTACTTGTTCATAGCATACAACTTTATAAGTGGTCAAAATCAATAACATTATAATCTTTTATTTTTTTAAGTTCCCCATACTAAAATATTTGATTCCTTTATATTAAGAATAAATATATTTAAGGAAATTTTTGTTTTCAATATATAATTATCCCATTGAATTTGTACCTATGTTTCAGTTGCACTGTCCTATGATCCTCCGTACCTTGTTCAAAATGTATCTTTGACCCCCTTTACAGGGAAAAGCCTACTCTAAACTAGTAGGTGATAGACACGCGCAGACACATATTTATAATAATAAAAAATTAAAAACTATTACTGCTACTCTCATGGTTCGTAAACCTATTTTTTTTTTTGGTCCCTTTCAGAAAAATTAATTTTTTTTTAAATTTAAAAATAATTTTACTTAAACTTACAATTCTATCCTTAATAAGAAACTTTTATAACCACACAAATACTCCCTTTTGAATTGTTTAAGATCATAAATTTTAAAAAAAAAAAAATTTTAAACTCTGTGTCTAGTTAAACCGGTACAACACAAGGTACTTTTTATATCAATCCCACCGTAGGTCCCAACCCAAAGAAAATCTGCCCCCCTCCCTCAGGCGTAGCAAATTCCTTCTCATCATCCTCAAATCGATTCCTTTTTCTTCCTTTTCCAATCTCTCCTTGCAACCCTTCAAATTTCATGCTTTTCATCCTTTTTTTTCTTTAGATTAGTAGTGATGCCGCCTTCTTCATTCTTTTTCTTTATTTTTTTCCACTTCTTTTTCTGTTCATCTTTCTTCCTCCGGTCGCAGGAGAAAATGACCAACAAACAAAATGTGGTCGGAGAAGATGATCGGAAATGTGATAGCTACTCAGAATCCATGAATTCTTCCTTTTTTCTTCTTTTTTTTCACCACTTTTTTTCACCTTTTCCCGTCATTTCTTTCTCCGCCATTTTAGGATGAGAATAGTGACAGTCACCGGGGAAGATGACCGGAGAGAGAGAGTTCGGTCATCTGAGATTTTTCCGGCAGCTCATAGCTGAGTTTCTTCTTCTTCACCCCACTAAATCTCTTAATAATAAATCTTAGGAAAGGGCAAATTTAATTCCGGCAAAAAAGGTTCACCAAAAAAAAGCTTTCTGGCGATCTTGTTAATTCCTTCACTGATGGTAATAGTAGAGGAGAGAAAAGAAAAAGAAAGGAAAGGAAAGGAAAGGAAGAAGAAAAAAAATAAAAACAACACTAAAAAAATAATATTTTATGAAAGAAATGCTAATAAAAATAACTTTTTTTTTTACCTCTTACTCTCTTCAAAGAGAGTGATGTAAAAGTATAAGAGTTGGAACAATCTCATGGTGGTAATTACGTAGTAATCTTGTTTTTTTGCCTCCTTTTTGTGGATAAACAATGTAAGCCATATATATAAAGAATCCCTATAAATAATCAAAGATAAAAACTTATTAACCTTTCAAACCTTAAACTTTTCAACTTTCGTCAATTCAAGCCAAAATGATCTACAGACATTCAAATCAACATCTGGACATATGCCTAAGCCCAAAATCACCATACGAAGATATCAGAACCATCAAAACTTCATTCCAAAGTCGTCTACACAAAAGTCAAACTTCGATCAACTCTTTCAATTTAAGCCTTCAACCTTGGGACTAAGTGTCCTATTTCACTCTGCAACATCCCTGGAACCAAACCAAACATCTCGGCAAGTCACATAACTACAAATAAATATATAATAAGCAATGAATGGGTTAATGGTACTACAATACTCAAAACGAACGATTGGGTCGCTATAGAGGATGGACAATGAGGGACTCCTCCACACAACACACCCACTCATTCCACAGCATTCACAAGAAAATTTACCTATCAGATCTTCTAATCGTAACGCTGGGAAACAAAATAAAGAACAGTCAAATTTACAAGATGATTTGAAATAATTTTATGCGCAATAGATCGGTGAAGCTTTGCGAGGTTTTACGAGTGGATTGCCAAGTGTTGTTTAGGCTCCACCACCAGTTAATACAAATGTGAAAAATCTTCATTCAGGGTTCGAAAACTTTATAAGTGGAGAAATTCCAAGTAATTCAGGAGCCGGATGGTCAGGTACGATAAATAATTATAATTTATAAATTATATCACTAACCTTGCAGAAACAGCTCAAGGAACAAAATGAGCAGATAGAAAGAATACCGGGTATACTACCCATGATTAAAGGAGTGGATATAGATAAATATTCGCAACATCCATAGAAGCCAATTGAAACACCACTACCAATACCAAAATTTTTTAAAATGCCCGATATTCCTAAGTATGACGGGACTACTGACCCACAAGATCATGTTACTGCCTTTGCCACAGGGTCAAAGGCAACGACTTAACGAAGCAGGAAATCATACTAGTGTTGGTGAAAATATTTGGTGAAACCCTTACGAAGGGAGCATTGACACGTTATTCTCTTTTACTTGAAAATTCAATTGACTCTTTTGCGGAGCTTGAAAAATTATTTATAAAAGTATATTTGGGAGCTGAAAAAGTAAAAAGAAAGAATGAAAGATATCTTCAAGGTAAAACAAAGAAGTATAGAGTTACTTCTGACGACTTGGAGGATGAGGAAGATGAGTGGAAAAACATATTGCCGGACGACGTGATGCATCATTCGAAAAGTTGGACGGTTTTCATATGTGAGATATCAACTGAGATAGTGGGAGGTGATGGTGTTGGTTTGAGAGCAAAACCAACTAGGCATAGACAGCTATTTGCAAAGTAGTACTGTATCTCTACCATTTTATTCTTGACTTCTCTTTGTTTCTCTTTGTTTTTTATTTGTTTTCCTCCTCAACCTAATTATTGAATAGTAAAATAATTCAGAAATACTCATTTGCGTCTTGGGTTCTATGAAAAGGAACAATTTTCTCTTAATTGTATTACCAACATACTTAGTGAAGACCACCTATCCTGAAAATGTACCATTATTATGTATTATTTTACTTCTATAGAAATTCTAAAATACTTTCAAATATAATTCAATTAGGGATCTAAAATATATCTAGAACCTAGAGGCAAGATTCATGACTATGAAGATAATTACACAAGAGTAAAAAAATATTAAAAAACTCAAAAGAATGGGCAGGGGAAGAGGTTCGAGACAAGGGAATGGGGGAAAATAGAGGGGTCGGGGAAAGGGTGGGGACAGGGGAGGGAGAGAGAAAAGAGGGGTCGGGAAAGGGTGCGGATAGGGGAGAGAGAAAATAGGGGGACACAGTCAAGAGAGAGAGAGAGGGGGGAGGGAGAGAGAGACTAACCTTTTTCCAGCGAATAGACGAGATCAGCGGCGAACAAAGCTGCGCGACAGCAGATTGAGGGAGAACGCAAAGAGAAGAAAGAAAGAATAGAGGTCGGGGATTCAGTTTTAAAAACTATTTTCGACCATTTTGGTCGCAAACAAAGACAAAAATCTAACATTTTTTAAAAATAATTTGTGTTTGTTTCGGTCGTAAAGGGTCAACATAAATGTCTGACTTATTTTTAAAAAATTGTGTTTGTTTCGGCCACAAATGGTCAAAAAATTGACTTTTACTTACCGACTTAATCGGTCAGAAATTATTTTTTCCGAATTTTTGTGCCACACATTGATACTATTATTGTCGAAAATGTGGACGAAAAGATTTTTAAAAAATTATAATATATATTTTTTGATATTTCTAACCGAAACGGTCTGAAAATCAATTACTTTTTTAGATCGAAAATTATTGGTCACAATCTTTCTATTTTTTAGTAGTGTTCAAAAATCAAATTCTGAACTTCTTCTATCTTTCAAATGCAACTTCACAAATTTGAATCTGAAGTAGTTCAATCTCTTAAATGCAATTTCAGAAATCAGATCTCAAGTTTTTCTATCTTTCAAATGCAACTTCAGATTTCAAATAGTTCAATCTATTGAATGCAACTTCAGATTTCAAATCTTAAATTCTGAAATATAAACTTGTTCTTCGAATCTCGACAATCCAATACATGATTTAATGCCTAAATCTAATCCAAATGAACACAAATTTGAAACATAACTTTCAACTATCATAAAGAATAAATCTCAATCAATAAATTGTCAAAACAACAATAAATTTGACAAACTCATTTTACAATTAAGAATAAGAAGAAACTCTAGGCACAAAGAAGAAGAAAACAACAGTAAATACGAAGAGAAAAGTGTATGTATCTGAAGTTATCAAAAAATTAGGTATCAGTTAAACGTTTTTTTAAAAGTGGGTACAAATTCAATGGGTGGCACGGTCACGACCCAAAATCCAACTAGTCGTGATGGCATCTAACCCAACCCGCTAGGTAAGACAATTAGCAACAATAATCCAATTCATTGAGATTTACTAAGAAATGTAATGATAATATAACTGAACTTCTATACAAAGAATTCCCAAGGACTGATAGTACAAATCATGCGCTTCTAAGATTTAGAGTTTACAAAGTTGGTATGAAATAAATACATCATCTGTTCGAAATATACATGAACATATTAATAATTCTAAAGCTACCAAGAATAACAGGCGGCAATGATCGGAACACAGGTACGTCTTTAATGCCAGCTCCCGCCATAAAGAGCAACATCAACATCAAAAATCTGCACGCAAGGTGCAGAAGTGTAGTATGAGTACAACCGACCCCATGTACTCAAAAAGTAACAAACCTAACCTTAGGTTGAAATTAGTGACGAGCTGGGACAAAGGTCTAAGTCCAACACCAATAGCCAACAACAATTCATAACAATATATTAAGAGTGACAAAAGAAATAATTCAAAGATATAATACTCAGCTCATTCACAGTTACAGAAAATAGTCATGCTTTTCAAGTATAACGGTAAAACCCAAATCCTTCACCGAAATCACCAAAATATGAGTAAGTCAGAAACTTTTGCTTTTTCCCAAAAACTTTCAACAACAGATAAGATGATTCAATTTCAGATGGCATGAGGAAATTACATCTCTATGCCTACATGTCAATGCGCATGTGAAGTCATAAATGTTACAAAACCGTGTAACATGGGGAAAAACATCTCTATGACTACATGTCAAGTATGCATGTCAGATGCAATGCATCACAGTGATGAACTCATGTACTCATACTCTTAGAGTACTCAATATCACAGTTTCACACTCCCATTCATCACGCTCAATCACTCAGCACACTCAGTCACTCAGCTTTGAACAAGGATGATCTAGCCCAGGGCAGATCCAGCCCAAATGAATCAATAGCAACTGCGCTCACTGTGGGTGTGCAGACTCCTGAGGGGCAGATCCAGCCCAAGCGCTATAATAATCCAATCATGGCATGAATCAATAAAGTCTACTACGGCATGCAACCTGATCTCATCATGAATCAATAATACCTATTATGGCGTGCAACCCGACCCTAACATGAATCAATAATACCTGTTGCGGCATACAACCCGATCCCCTCAATATTACTCACAATCCGGCTCTCAAGCATCAACTCAGTCATAAATCTCTCTAGTCTCTCGGGCTCACAATGTCATAAAAATCAGCCCAAAAATTATGATATGATGTATTAATAAATGGCAACAGAAACTGAGATACGATTTGCAAATGAATGAGTATGACTAAGTATGTAATTGCAATGTAAGCAAATGACTCAACAGCAGAAATGACCTCAGTGGGTCTCAACATGATAATCATATAGCCTAGACATGGTTTCTAAAATGGATCACAGCTAAATTACACTAGCACGTAGAAATTTCATGAATAGAAACAAGAGTAGGTCACTACACAGTACCACAAAATCAATATAGTCATAATTCATACGGTGCATGCCCAATCATACCCTCAGCACCAAGTTTAGAAGTGTTACTTAGCTTGAATAAGTCAAATCCAATACCGAGCAAGCCAAACGATGCTCCAAAAATGCCATCACGCATGTACCGGTCTCCGAACGACTTGAAACTAGCCAAAAATAACTAAAATACATCAAATAATACCTAAGAAATCAACCCAATTGATAAAGGTCTAATCTTTAATCAAAAGCCCCAAAGTCAGCCAAACAGTCTAATTAGCGCCCGCACCTCGGAACTCGACAAAACTCTCAAAATCCGATAACCTATTCATTTACAAATCCAATCATACTAGTTTCACTCAAATCTAACTCCAAATCGACGTTCCAAACTCAAAAATTCACTCTATGAAACTTTAGACAAAAACTCCTAAATTTCTCTTTTGAATTCATCAACCAAATACCAAAAACGAGAATAGGTTCATGAAATAAAATCAAAATCGAGTAGAGAACACTTAACCCAACCAATATGGTGAAAATCGCTACAAAAATCATCTCAATCCGAGCTCCATAGCTCCAAATATTTAAAAATGGTCAAAACCCCCGAAATTAGAGTACTTATAATCACTGGGCGAATCAATGAATCGTGATCGCGTAAATACTATCGCGATCGTGAAGAAGAAAAAGCACTGCTCTTGAAAATGCACTATGCGATCGCAGGAACAGACTCGCGAACGCGATACACAAGACTGACAGGACTACACATTCGCGGAAACAACCTCGGGAATGCGAAGAGATAACCAGCATTCTGCCCAGCTCAGCCCCAAACACTACGCGAACTCGTAGAAGAAGACGCAAACGTGATGAAGACCATCCCGACTCTACACGAACATGGCCATCCAATCGCGACCGCGATGAAGAAAATGCCTAGCTCCAGATTTTCAACAGTCGAGGCATCAGAAACCAGCAGCAACTAGCAATAAAAACATGAAGAAAAATGGTCTAAAATCAATCTGAAACATGCCCGAGCCCCTCAGGACCCCGTCCGAATATACCAACGTCCCATAACCTAACACGGATCTACTCGAGGCCTCAAATCACGCATAACAACATCGTAACGACGAATCGCACCTCAAACCAAACTTAATGAACTTTTGAACTTTCAATTTCCCAAAACTCGTGCTGAAACATATCAAACAAACTCGTAATGAACTCAATTTTTTTGTACACAAGACCTAAATGACATAACGAAGCTATTTCAATTCCCGAAACTATAATCTGAACCCAATTTCATCAAAGTCAATTCCCGGTCAAACTTATGAACTTTCCAAACTTTCAAATTTCTAACTTTTGCCAATTAGCGCCGAAACCTTATAGAAATATCCAAATACAAATTCAGGCATACGCCCGAGTCCAAAATCACCATCCGGACCTATCAGAATTATCAAAACTCTGAACCGAGGTCAAATACTAACAAAGTCAAACTTGGTCAACTCTTCCAACTTAAAGCTTCAATCATGAAATTCATTCTTCCAAATCACTTCTGAATCACCTGACAGCCAAAACCGATAATTTACACAAGTTATAATACATCATACGATGTTGCTCAAGACTTCAAATAGCTTAACGGAATGCAAATGCTCAAAACGGCCGGTTGGGTCATTATATTCTCCCCCACTTAAACATATGTTCTTCCTCGAACGTGCCAAGAGTTATTCCTAAGCCATCAAATCACTGTGTAACCTTACCATTCATATACCCGTGGGTGATCCCACGTCACCCTATTCTATATAGGCCGGACAACACAACATAACTAAAGATCATTACTTCAACCATAGTCCGTAAAGCTCAGAATCCAATTTTTCCACATCCAGAATTCCTTAAAAGATCTGAATCTCGCACCTACACACTATATAAGCCTAAACAAGCCGTATCAAGTCATATCTATAACCCAAGTTGTAATCACATAATATACCACACAATTCGCATACTCGTATCAATAATTTTCGATCACAGTAACTGCTAAAAACAAACTCGATACCGATAGTAAACCTCATTCAAAACCTTCGTACACTGCTGATGATGAAAGAAACACGCAAAAAATCATAACCACTCATCAGATCAACAGGTCAAGGAGCTCTCTCTCCTTCGACAAGAACTATAACCAATATCTAAGTCGACTTCCGACATTATCCTCCCAAACATACCGTAATCAAATTCGATAGTAATCACTTCAGGCCCAAAGACTTCACCTCATTACATACAAACTACTCTACTGACATGCCGCACCAATACTACCTATAGCCACAAACCGTGCAATCCGTGAACCAATACAGAACAATTCAAATGCACTCAAAAATGAATAATGACTCAAATAAGAGAACCGTCCCGCAAGCTCAACGAGTACCACCACAACGCAATGATAAGAGCCCATCATACACCGTATGACCAAAACATATGAATCTATCACAAAGGATCATATCTCAACATAACTCTGCTGTAATGCGTGACCCCATCCAAACATTGATCCACATGAAATACCTCAAGTCACAATGCTCAAAATCAACAACCACATTCAATTTGACGTCTAGTACCCAAAGTACATGACCATAACCATGGGGAAGCAAACAACACAATATATCACAACCGAAAAAAGGCCATAACCAAGGCGCAATCAACCATTCAACACCCCAATAACCATCTTGCTCGAATTCCGCTACAAGGCCCAAATATAACCACATCATGTGTGCATATAACCAACAAATCACAACTCTTCGTAGCATAGAAGAGTAACACATAGAACATATCAGAACACGCTCAAGCTCAACTCTAACCAAATGACACACCATTCAACAATAACGATGTTGAGTCAATAATTTTGACCTGGTGTAGAATACACATCCTCTTCGAGCCTACCAATGGCCCCCCAAATAGATACATAGCCCTCCAAA
This sequence comes from Nicotiana tomentosiformis, assembly GCF_000390325.3. Taxonomy (NCBI): domain Eukaryota; kingdom Viridiplantae; phylum Streptophyta; class Magnoliopsida; order Solanales; family Solanaceae; genus Nicotiana; species Nicotiana tomentosiformis. The sequence goes on along the minus strand of NC_090812.1, from coordinate 97,668,273 downwards.
AGTTCACAATGACCTAACTATAGCACGTACTACCATCTAGCTAACTTTAGCCGCATCTTCACAGTCCACAACCCCGAAACAATCTGGTTCCGAGAACTCCTCATCTCCAAATCCATAGAACATATAAAGCACCATAGCCGATCCCATCTCCACCACTCGAATGACTAACACATATCTCATACATGATCATCCCACGAGGAACACTTCTATAATTCTTCTGTGCCATATAGCAAAATCTGAGCATCAGTAGTTGATCAATCAGGCGGGTACTGCAATACCAATAAAGCATCCGAAAGTCAAAACACAGTACGCCTTCTGAAATGTGCACCCTTCTCAGGCATTATCAAATAGTTATAGCATTCATTGAAACATCAAAAACCGTCTGTGCTGACTAAGAATTTATGACCTTCCCTTCAAAAGTAAACCGTGACCTTGCACACGTAACTCTCAATCCCACATAACAAACCGCATCTATCACGCCATCATATAAAAAGTACGAGAATTTCATAATCAACTCTGAGTCACAAGAAGAATACATACTCGGTCAGTCGGAAACCTTCCATTTGGTCTCATCCAGGAGAACATCACAATACACAACATGCTCCTTACGCCGGTAGGAAATATCCATCTCAAACCGTGGTAGAAATCATCGAGACCTCTTTGAAACCCATTTGCACATAGCCAAACCATTAGAACTGAATCTCTCTAACTCAACCAAGCCACGCAGGTCGCCAAACCTAAGAGTATTGCCACAAAACACCTGTAGAGACTCACCACATCATAAGTACCCAAAGAACCGATCATATTCATTGTCGTGCTGATCCAACCTACTACAAAGATGTCCTATTTCTCTGAGTTCCTTCCAAATTACTCTCAAGGTGACACTTCTCCTTGCCAGAACACCACGATCCTTAACCAAAACTCACCCCACGAGATCCTAGCATAAACCACACCGCCCTCAGGCCCATAAGCCACTGTATTCCCTCTTAAGAACCCCAAAAGTACCACAATCGAGACACCCACTCTGAAGGGACTTTCTGAGAATCTAAAGTCGTTTCCTTCACCTTCCTGATACTTAAATGTAGAATCCATAATGATAAAGAAATATCGCGAGTCTCGACACCATCCAATGTAAACCTCAGATTCCCAATTGCTATATATAACTCCCGAATCTATTAGAACCTTCTCGAGAGCCATTCACTCTGATCAAATCTTAATTGCACCGCCCAAACAGGCCGAACGACATGTGCCCTATTAGCACGACAACACCCAAAGAAGTAATCCACACCTCTAAGCAACCGAGAAAATTTTCTACTCCATGCGCGCTACATCCTTCATGAATAATAACTCAATCATTCTATGATTCCCATATACCCATAAAGTGTAATACATCATACATCTAGAAATTTCCTTACTTAAGTCATCCTCAAAACCAGCTTTTGCAAGTCATAACAGATCCACAAGTATGCCTCAGACCGAAACCAATACAATACGTAACCATGCAATCAAATCGTCGATAGCAGACTCCCCCACTTGGTTCAAAGCCATAGATCAAAACACTCGATAACTCACAATTCCCATACTCTATTACTGCCATAATACCGCAGTGAGATTCAACTAAATCCTACATACGCTCTTATAACACTAACCATATAGTACCTCAAATCATCTACTAAGCTCTCATTCATCCTCGTGACGGTCAGGTCGACTTTCTCAACCAATCCAAACACAAAACGCAATACCTATAACCCACTGGTAGAAAAGAAAGCCTCCACACAACATCATAAGGATCACACATCCGTAAATTACCCCGCAGGTGATAACCCACCTGCTTTGCCTCAAACTGACATCTCTCTATACCCTTTTGCAGTCACAACTGCTACACAATCACTTAATCTTCCTAATTCTAAACTCATCAATAAGACACAAGAATCTAATTCGTTCCACAATTAATCAACATGAAAGATCCTTCAACACAATCCTAACTCGAGACTATACGTCACATCAAGACAGAAATCAAGCACCCAATAGGCCTTTTTACATCTCAAGCGAACTCTTCTCGTCACATTCAAACCATCTAAACACATCCTGCAGTCACATCATACTCATAATTTAGCCATCCAACCACTCACCAAGCCATAAATCCCACTCATAGGGACACTACCAGACATATAACTCCAAAAGCACATGCTCACACAACCAAAATCCCCATGCTCAAGCTACATAAAAAACACGGCCTCAATTCCTCTAGACTGGTCCATTATCAATACACAAAAATCACATCTCGCACCTCATCCATGGAATCACAAGTTGTCGATGCACAGCTGAAACCGAGCGCTCACATATGCATACGTGTGAGTGGAAGGGATTTAAAGAGTTATGCACTAAGCTGAATCAATGTCGCACGTTAAGGAAAGAAAGATGGGAAGTATATCCTAAATGCCCTGTAGCCTGTCGAAGATAGGTACGGACGCTATCATACCGATCCGCAAGACTCTACTAGACAATTGCTCATGACTCGTAGAACCTATGAACCTAAAGATCTGATACCAACTTGTCATGACCCAAAATCCAACTAGTCATGATGGCACCTAACCCAACCCACTAGGTAAGCCAATTAGCAACAATAATCCAATTCATTAAAATTTACTGAGAAATGTAATGATAATATAACTGAACTTATATACAAAGAATTCTCAATGACTGGTAGTACAAATCATGAGCTTCTAAGATTTAGAATTTACAAAGCTGGTATGAAATAAATACATCATCTATTTAAAATAACATGAATAGATTAATAATTCTAAAGCTACCAAGAACAAAAGGCAGCAATGACCGGAATGCAGGTACGTCTTCAATGCCAGCTCCCACCATACACAGCATCATCAGCAACAAAAATCTGCACGTAAGGTGTAGAAGTGTAGTATGAGTACAACCGACCTCATGTACTCAATAAGTAACAAATCTAACCTTAGGTTGAAAGTAGTGACGAGCTGGGACAAAGGTCGGAGTCCAAAACCAATAGTCAACAGCAGTTCATAACAATATAATAAGAGTGACAAAAGAAATAACTCAAAGATATAATACTCAGCTCATTCACAGTTACGGAAAATAGTCATGCTTTTCAGGTATAACAGTAAAATCCAAATCCTTCATCGAAATCACCAAAATATGAGTAAGTCAGAAACCTTTGATTTTTCCCAAAAACTTTCAACAACAGATAAGATGATTCAATTTCAGATAGCATGAGGAAAGTACATCTCTATGCCTACATGTCAATGTGCATGTAAAGTCATAAATGTCACAAAACCGTGTAACACGGGGAAATGCATCTCTATGCCTGCATGTCAAGTATGGATGTCAAATGCAATGCATCACAGTGATGAACTCATGTACTCACACTCTCAGAGTACTCAATATCACAGTTTCACACTCCCACTCATCACACTCAATCACTCAGCACACTCAGTCACTCAGCACTGACCAGGGCAGATGCAGCCCAAATGAATCAATATCAACTGCACTCACTGTGGGTGTGCAGACTCCGTAAGGGTTGATCCAGCCCAAGCGCAATAATAAGCGAATCATGGAATTAATCAATAAATCCTATTGCATCGTGCAACCCGTTCCCACCACGAATCAATAATACCTGCTGTGGCGTGCAGCCCGATCCCCTCAGTATCACTCATAATCCGACTCTCAAGCCTCAACTCAGTCATCAATCTCTCCAGTCTCTCGGGTTCACAATGTCATAAAAATCAACCAAAAATGATGATATGATGTATCAATAAATGGAAACAGAGACTAAGATATGATATGCAAATAAATGAATAAGACTGAGTATGTAATTGCAATGTAAGCAAATCACTTAACAGTAGAAATGACCTCAGTGGGTCTCAACAGGATAAGCATATAGTCTAGACATAGTTTCTAATATGGATCACAAGTCAATTACTCTAGCACGTAGAAATTTCATGAATAGAAACAAGATTAGGTCACTACAGAGTACCACAAAATCAATCTAGTCATAATTCACACGGTGCACGCCCACACACCGATCACCTAACTCGCGCTGACATCTCAACACCAACACATAACATGTACATTCAGGGGTTCATACCCTCAGCACCAAGTTTAGAAGTTTCACTTACCTCGAATAAGCCAAATCCAATACCGAGCAAGCCAAACGATGCTCCAAAAATGACATCCCACGTGAACCGACCTCTGAACGGCTCGAAACTAGCCAAATAAAACTCAAATATATCAAATAATGCCTAAGGAAAAAACCTAATTGATAAAGGTCTAATCTTTAATCAAAAGACCCAAATTCAATTAAAAAGTCAAACTCGGGCCCTAACCTCGAAACCCGACAAAACTCACAATATCCGACAACCTATTTAACTATGAATCCAATCATATTAGTTTCATTCAAATCCGACTCTGAATCGACGTTCAAAACTCAAAAATTCACTCTATGAAACTTTAGAGAAAAACCCTCAAATTTCTCTTTTGAATTCATCAACCAAATGCCAAAAACTAGAATAGGTTCATGAAATAAAATCAAAACCGGGTAGAGAACACTTACCCCAATCCATATGGTGAAAATCACTTCAAACATTGTCTCAATACGAGCTCATAGCTCCAACTATGTAAAAGTGGCAGAAACTCCCAAAATTAGAGTACTTATAATCAGTGGGTGAATCAATGAATCGCGATCGCGAATAAGAAAAAGCATTGCTCCTGAAAATGCACTATGCGATCGCAGCAACAGACTCACAAACGTGATACACAAGATTGACAGGACTACGTGTTCGTGGAAACAACCTCGCAAACGCAAAGAGATAACTAGTATTCTCCCAGCTCAGCCCAAACACTATGTGAACGCATAGAAACAGACATGAACCCGATGAAGACCATCCCAACTCTATGCGAATGCGGCCATCCAATCGCGACCGCGATGAAGAAAATTCCCAGCTTCAGATTTCCTCTACGTGATCGCATACTAATCTTCACGATCACGAAGGACAATCGAGGTATCATAAACCAGCAGTAACCAATAATGAAAACATGAAGAAAAATGGTCTGAAATCAATCTGAAACACGCCCGAGCCCCTCGGGACCCCGTCCGAATATACCAACAAGTCCCATAACCTAACACGAACCTACTTGAGGCCTCAAATCACGCATAACAACATAGAAACGACGAATCACACCTCAAACCAAACTTAATGAACTTTTGAACTTTCAACTTCCTAAAACTCGCGCCGAAACAAATCAAATGAACTCATAATGATCTCAAATTTTTGCACACAAGTTCCAAATGACATAACGAAGCTATTCCAATTCTCGGAACCACAATCCGAACCCCATTTCATCAAAGTTAACTCCCGGTCAAACTTATGAACTTTCCAAACCTTCAAATTTCCAACTTTCTCCAATTTACGCCGAAACTTTCTAGAAATATTCAAATGCAAATCCGGACATGCGTCCGAGTCTAAAATCACCATTCGGACCTAACGAAACCATCAAAACTCTGAATATCAAATACTAAAAAAGTCAAACTTGGTCAACTCTTCCAACTTAAAACTTCAATCATGAAATTCATTCTTCTAAATCACTACCGAATCACTTGAAAACCAAAACCAACAATTAACACAAGTTATAATACATCATACGATACTTCTCAAGAGTTCAAATAGCTTAACGAAATACAAATACTCAATACGATAGGTCGGGTCGTTACAGGCACAAAATTGGGCACCACATAAAATTTTACCATGCTGGCATGTCCTAGCCCACCAAATTCAAGGGCCCGAGAGGTTTAGGTTGGGTTGGGTGGGGTGGACCTTTGACAGTTTTAGATGCAATTAGAGTTCACTAATTAATTAAGGTGATCCATACAATATGGAATTAGACATTTATAACAAGAGATTTTTACCAATATGAACTTCATCATAAACTTATTCACCCTCATTGTTTAGGTTTTAACTAACTTACAAGTTGATATATAATTTACCAATTATATACAACTAAGTTTAAAGTGAGTATCCTTGATTGTAACCTTTTAATGCGAAAATCAAATTCCATAGATCTACCGCTTCCACGTATCTTTCTCTCTCTCTATTTTCTTTTTTTGCCCGACTTCTTCTTCTTTGGATCTCGATGATTCTCTTCTCTTTTCTCATTTTATTTTCTTTTTTTCTTTAGAGAATTCAATAATAGATTTGATATTTTCTCTTATCATCATCGAACCAGTCATTGTCCATTGGCCCGTCACCCATTGAAAGCCAACAACTTTGAAACTTTGATTTTAAATTTGATTTTTTAAAAATATTATTTGTTTTGATTGGATGTTGTTGAAAACGATCTGAAATATTCTTTGGAGTATATATCTTAATTTTGAGGGTGTTTGGTGAAGATAAGAGTTGATTTTGGATAATTTTCAGATTGAAACTCGAAGATGAAGAAGATATATTAAAGATGTATTATAATTGTACGTAAATTATATTTATGCTGTGTTATGTTGTAGTTATATTTTTTTATTTGAATATTATATAAAAGTTAAAAAATAGTTATATAATGTATGAATCTTGTATAAAATTTGTATTTAAGTTATAAATACTTTTTTTTTACATCAAGTAGTTGATATGTATCAAAATTGTATTAAGAGAGAGTTTTGATTAGAATTTCAGAGAAGAAGAAGAAGAACACACCACATACATATAATGACCTGATATGTCATTTTGAGTTTTAGCCTCTATTATCGTGTTTCAAGACCTCGATTAGCTCTGGTTAGAGTTTCTCGATTTGCATGCACAGTCTGTGTCTTGTTCCGGAAAGTCTTTATGTGAGAAATTGAAAAAATGTGAATTTTTGCCTTTAAAATGATTTGAGTTGACAACGGTCAATATTTTGTGTAAACGAAGCTGGATCAATATTGTGACGGTCCCGGTGTGTCCGTATCATGATTTGAAACTTGGGCGTATGCCCGGAATTGAATTTGGAAGTCCCGAACTTGATTTAACGTGATTTGATGAAAACTAGTAATTTGAAGGTTTAAGGAATTCCGAAATTTGACCGTAGGTTGATTTTATAGCTACCGGGTTTAGATTTCAGTTTCAGGACTTGGTATAGGTTAATTTTAATATTATTGACTTGTCTACAAATTTTAGTTCAAAACGGAGTTGATTTGACATGATTCGGACGCTCTGTTGTAAATTTGAAAGTTGTTAAGTTTCTTTGAAAATTTCATGCATTTTGAGGTCTGATTCATAGTTCCATATGTTATTTTGGTGTTTTGATCGTGCGAGTGAGTTCGTATGATGTTATTATACTTGTGTGCATGTTTGGTTGGGAGGCCGAGGGCTCGTTGAGTTTTGGATAAGCTACAGAACATTTCAGACTTAGGAAGTTGCTGATTTCAGCTATCTGCTGATGTCTGGTGTTTTGTGCTTCACGATCGCGAAGCTACTATCGTGATCGTGAAGGGGAAGGTGGGGCTGAAGCAGAGTTATTCTTCACGAACACGAGGAATTAGTCGCGAACCCGAAGTGGAGGGGTGCTCACCCTATGCGAACGTGACCGTGTCTTCGCGAATGTGAAACTTTGAGGGATCCTGGGGAGCTGGGCAGTAACTCTACGCGAACGCGGACTTGGGCTCGCGAACGTGAAGGCAAGGGGGGCTAAGCCTTCGCGAACGCGTAGGGTTGACCGCGATTGCGATGACTATTTGGATAGTGCTCTTCGTGAACACGTCAGGTGCTTTGCGAACGCGAAGAACACTTGACGCTCAGGTATTAAACATTTCAAAACTCGGGATTTTCTTCATTTTTCACCATTTTCAAGTTTGAGCTTGGGCTAGAGGCGATTTTGAAGAGAAAGTTCATCCCAACTTGATAGGTTAGTAGATTATAACTCGTTTTCTTCCATTTCCATAAACACATATTGACTTCTAACCTTTAACTTATGCTTTTTCATAGTGGAAAGTAGGAGTTTAGGTAGAAATTGAGAATTTTGAGAAATTGAGATTTAGACCTCAAATTGAGGTCGGATATCTAAACTAATCACGTAATCGGGCTCGGGGGTGAATGGGTAATTGGGTTTTGGTCCAAATCTCAGATTTTGACCAAGCGAGCTCGGTGTTGACTTTTATTGACTTTTCCAAAATCATTAAAGATTAAATCTTTTTCACTCGTGGGTAGTTTCTAAAGCTTATTTTGAATTGTTTGAACTATATTTGGTTAGATTCGATTGGTTTGGAGGCGAATTTTAGAGGAAATGCTCAGGTTGAGCTTTGATTTGATTGCGGAGTGAGGTAAGTGTTGGATCTAACCTTGACTTGAGGGAATTAAGAATTTGTGAACTATGTGTTGTGTGGATTATTTGAGCAAATGACGTATATGCGAGGTGACGAGTGTATATACGCCGTCAAGATATTGTTTCAATGTTTTCTCGTTATTTCATGAATTAGCTTATTCCATGCCTTAATTGTTACATGCTTTATTTGACTTCTATGTCGTAATTGTTATTTGCCATTTAATTATTCTTGTATTGAATTGTTTGTCCCCTCCATGACTCCGTACTTATTTGCTACTTGCCTTAACTATTTTACTTGCACACCTTAATTGTCACATGCTTTACTTGTCCTATTATTTTGTAATAATTGTTGCATCCTTTGATTATTACGTGGTCCTTTATTTCCGTGCACCCTTACTCTAGATGTAGAAATTCTTGTAAATTGAGTTGTTGGATTGTTTTTGTTATCTAAAATTGATTGAGGATCGGGTTGCACGCCGCAACGAAAATTGAAAGATGATGAATTTTTACGGTAGAATAAGGGAGGATACTTGATACTGATAAATAATGATATGGTGGGATCGGATTGCGCGCCGCAACAGATTGTATACGGATATTTGATATTGATAAATGATGAAATGGTGGGATTGTGTTCCACGCCGCAACGGATTGTATAAGTGATGCTTGATATTGATAAAGAATGATATGGTGGGATCAGGCTGCGCGCCGCAACGGATTGTGTGTTGTACTTGTTGTTGTTGTTGTTGTTGTTGTTGATGATGATGTTTTATGAGATTATGGGACTTGTTATTCCGGCTTTCTGACAGAGAGGTTCAAGTTCATTTCCACAAATTAATTGCTTTACTTCCATTTCATGCTTTTCCTTATTATTATTATTATTATTATTATTATTATTATTATTATTATTATTATTATTATTATTATTATTATTATTATTGTTATTATTAGTTATTATTATTATTATTATTATTATTATTACTGCGTACGGGTTATTGTAAGTAACCGCTTAGCCACATCACTACTTCGTCGAGGTTAGACTCGACACTTACAGAGTACATGGGGTTGGTTGTACTCATACTATACTCTCCACTTCTTATGCAGATACTGGAGTTGGTCCTAGCGGTGTTCAGTGGCGTTTGCTCGGATCTAGTCGCTGATGGAGACTTGAGGTACAGTTGCACAGCGTTCGCAGCCCTGAAGTCCCCTTCATTCGTATCTTTATTATTTTTCTGAGTTTCAAAACAATGTATTTTATTCAGACCATGTTTGTAGCACTCTAGATGTTCATGTACTCGTGACACCAGCTTCTAGGTTATGTTTAGACTTTGTTGTTCAATATTATTTTACCGTACTTCAGAATTATATCATTCTCATTGTTAATATCTAGTTATAAATTGTTAAAATCAGTAAAAAAAAAATTTCACGTCGACTTGCCTATCAAGTAGATGTTAGGCACCATCATGACCTCGAGGTTGGGATTCTGGATCGTGATAAGTTGGTATTAGAGCACTAGGTTGCCTAGGTCTCACGAGTCATGAGAAAGCTTAGTAGAGTATGCAGGATCGATACGGAGATGTCTACACTTATCATCGAGAGGCTATGGAGTTTTAGGAAAATTTTACTTCTTTCTTTTCCTATCATGTGATTTTGTTCTCAATTGATGTTTGAATCATTCTATTCTTGCTCTCTCGCAGATGGTGAGAACATGCCCAACATCTATAGTCGGGCAGGAGTTAGAGCCCCCAGTTGCAGCTACTACCAGGGTCAGAGGCCGAGGCAAAGGCAGAACTCAACCTAGAGCTCGAGCAGCAGCACCCATAGTGGAGCCTCAGATTGATCATGAGGAGGAGATCTCAGGTCAGACCGTGCCCGTCAGGCCAGCTCAGGTCCCGAAGGGGTTCATAAACACTCCAGTGCTTCAGGACACTCTAGTTTGCTTGGTGGGCCTTATAGAGAGTGTGGCCCAGACCGGTGCATTTCTGGTGTCACCAGTTGTCTCTTAGGCCGGGGGAGGAGCACAGAATCCCGCTACTCATACTCCGGAGCAGATTGCTCCCCTATATTAGACTCCAGCAACCCATCCAGTTGGGGTAGTTCAGCCAGTTGTTGCGGCGCATGCCGGGGATAGGCTCGCTATGTATTTTGAGGCCTTGATGAGGTTGGATAAGTTTACCAAGATCTTTCTTGTTCATTTTAGTGGTGCACCTTCTGAGGACCCACACGATTACTTGGACCATTGCCGCGAGGTATTGCACAAAATAGGTATTGTTGAGACTAATGGGGTCGACTTTGAAGTGTTCTGGATGACCGGTTCTGCCAAGAGATGGTAGAGAGATTATATGTTGACTAGACCAGCTGGTTCGCCTTCACTTACCTCGGATCCATTTTCACAACTATTTCTAGAGAAGTTGATTCCTTTCACTCTGAGAGAGGAGTATCGTAGGCAGTTTGAGAGCCTTCAGTAGGGTGGCATGACTGTCACCCAATATGAGACTCGATTTATGGACCTAGCTCGCCATGTCATTGTCTTGCTCCCTACTGAAAGAGAGAGAATGAGGAGATTCATTGATGGACTCACTTTCATTATCAGGTACAGATGGCCAAGGATACTGGAGATGATATTTCTCTTTAGAAAGTCGTAGATATTGCTAGGTGGATCGAGATGGTTTGTGGTCAGGAGAGGTGTCAGATAAGAGGCCTCGTTATTTCAGTGGTTTTAGTAGTGCCTCATCAGGAGGTAGGGGTACTTTTGGTAGAGGCCATTTTAGTCAGTGCTTCAGGCATCCCATGGTGCTTAGGGTAGTCATGATCCTTATGTATCTCATCCTAGGCAGCTAGCCTACAGTGCACCATCAACTCCTATTAGTGCGCCTCCCATCCAGAGCTACCACAATGGTTATCCGGCCCATTCGGGTCAGTCTCAACTTCATTAGCCACAACAGATGGGAGGATGTTTTAAGTATGGAGGTACATGTCACATAAGGAGATATTGTCCTATATTGTTAAGCAGCATGCCACAACAGGGTTCTCGTGCCATGGTTCTGGCATCGGTTGCTTTACCTCCTGCTCAGCCAGCCAGATGTGGAGGTCAGGCCATTAGAGGTAGAGGTCAGACAGTTAGAGGTGAAAGCCAGCCAGCTAGAGGCCGTCCGAGAGGCGTAGGTCGGGGTGGTAGGGCCCAGCCTCATTTTTATACATTCCTAGCTAGACTTGAGGCCAAGTCATCTAATGTTGTTATCACAGAAATTATTCCATTTTGCCATAGATATTCATCAGTTCTATTTGACCCGGGCTCAACTTATTCCTACGTGTCATCCTATTTTGCTTCATATCTGATTGTGCCTCGTGATTCTTTGAGTGCTTCTGTGTATGTGTCCACGCTTGTGGGATATGCTATTGTGGTAGACCGTATTTATCGCTCGTGTGTGGGTACTATTCGAAGTCTTGAGACAAATGTATATCTCCTATTTCTTGACATGGTAGACTTTGATGTTATTTTGGGCATGGATTGGCTGTTACCTTATCATGCTATATTGGACTGTCACATCAAGATGGTGACCTTATCCATATCGAGATTTCCTCTATTAGAGCGGAGGGGGACTCCTAGACATTCTACCAGCAGGGTTATTTCTTATGTGAAGGCTCGGCGTATGGTCGAGAATGGATGTCTAGCTTATTTGGCCTATATTCACGATTCTAGTCCGGAGGTTCCTTCTATGGATTCGGTACTTGTTGTGCGTGAGTTTCCAGAGGTGTTTCTTGTAGATCTACCAGGGATTCCACCCGACAAAGATATTGACTTCTTTATTGATTTGGCTAGGGGCACTTAGCCCATTTCTATTCCACCATACCGTATGGCCCAGCCTGAGTTGAAGGAACTGAAGGAGCAGTTGCAAGATTTAATTGATAAGGTATTCATTAGACATAGTGTCTTGCCTTGGGGTGCTCCCGTGTTGTTCGTGAAGAAGAAGGATGGTTCGATGAGGATATGGATAGACTATCGGCTGTTTAACAAAGTCACTATCAAGAAAGAGTATCTATTGCCGAGGATTGATGACTTATTTGGTCAGCTTAAGGGTGCCAAGTGTTTTTGAAGATTGATTTGAGGTTTGGCTACTATCAGTTGAATATTAGGGCATCGGATATCCCTAACACAACTTTTCGGACTCGATATGGGTATTATGAGTTCCTACTGATGTCATTTGGGTTGACAAATGCCCCAGAAACATTTATGGACTTGATTAACCAAGTATTTAAGCCCTATTTGGATTCTTTTGTGATCGTATTCATTGATGATATCTTGATCTAATCCCGCAGTAGAGAAGAGCATGAGCAGCATCTTTGAGTTGTACTTCAGACTCTAAGAGATAGTTAGTTATATGCCAAGTTTTCAAAGTGTGAGTTTTGGTTAGACTCGGTCGCCTTTTTGGGGCATGTTGTATCGGCCAAGGGCATAAAAATGGATCCTAAGAAGATTGAGGCAGTTCAGAACTGGCCTAGACCTACATCAGCTACAGAGATTCGGAGTTTCCTAGGTTTGGCTGGTTATTATCGACAGTTCGTGGAGGGGTTTTCATCTATAGCAGCCCCATTATATTGACTAGATTGAACTAGACGAGTGCTCCATTTAGGTGGTCCGATGAGTGTGAGCTGAGCTTTCAGAAGCTCAAGACTGCCTTGACTATAGTTCCGGTGTTGGTATTCCCCATAGGTTCATGATCCTACACGGTGTATTGTGACGCATTATGTATTGGGCTCGGTGCAGTGTTGATGCAGGATGGCAGGGTAATTGCATATGCGTTGCGGCAGTTTAAGGTTCATGAGAAGAAATACCATGTTCATGACTTAGAGTTGGCAGCCATTGTTCATACACTAAAGATTTGGAGGCATTACCTCTACGGCGTGTCGTGTGAGATATTCACAGATCATCGGAGTCTACAGTATTTATTCAAGCAAAAGGATCTCAACTTCAGGTAGCGAAGGTGGTTAGAGCTGTTGAAATACTATGATATCATCATTTTGTATCATCCCGAGAAGGCCAATGTGGTGGTTGATTCCTTGTGTAGAAAGGTTGTGAGTATGCATAGCCTTGTATATATTTCAGTTGGTAAGAGACCGCTAGCATCAAATGTTCAGGCTTTGGCTAATCAATTCATGACGTTAGATGTTTTGGAGCCCAGTCATGTTCTAGCCTGCACGGTCTCTCGATCTTCTTTGTATGAGTGCATCAGAGAGCATCAGCATGACGACCCCCATTTGGTTGTCCTTAAAGACACAGTGCGACATGGTGGTGCCAAGAAGGTTACTATTGGAGATGATGGGGTGTTGTGAATGTAGGGTCAAATTTATGTGCCCGATATGGATGGGCTTCGTGAGTTGATTCTTTAGGAGGCCCACAGTTTACGGTATTCCATTCATCCGGGTGCCACCAAGATATATCAAGACTTGAGGCAGCATTATTGGTGGAGAAGAATTAAGAAGGATATAGTTGCATATGTGGCTTGGTATTTGAATTGTCAACAAGTAAAGTACGAGCATCAGAGGCATGCCAGTTTGCTTCAGAACGTTGAGATTCCCGAGTGGAACTGGAAGCGTATTACCATGGATTTTGTTGTTGGGCTCCCACGAACTTCGAAGAAATTCGACGCGGTATGGGTCATTGTGGATAGGTTGACCAAGTAAGCACATTTCATTCCACTAGCAGTTACCTATTCTTCAACGCGGTTAGCTAAGATCTATATACGCGAGATCGTTCGTCTTCACGGTATGACGGAGTCCATCATTTCTTATCGGGGTAAGCAGTTCACGACGCACTTCTGGAGGGCCGTACAACGTGAGTTAGGCATACAAGTTGAGTTGAGTGCAGCATTTCACCCCTAGACTAATGGACAGTCCGAGCGCGCCATTCAGATATTGGAGGATATGCTTCGCGCCTACGTTATGGATTTCGGGAGTTCTTGGGATCAGTTTTTGCCGCTTGACAACTACCAATCGAGTATTCAGATGGCTCCCTATGAGGCATTATACGGGAGGCGATGTCGATCACCAGTTGGTTGGTTTGAGCTGGGAGAGGCTCGGTTGTTGGGTACCAATTTGGTTCAGGATGCCTTGGAAAAGGTCAAGATGATTCAGGATCGACTTTGCACAGCTTAGTCTAGGCAGAAGAGTTATGACGATCGTAGAGTTCGTGATGTTGCATTCATGGTTGGAGAGAGGGTTCTGCTTCGGGTTTTACCCTTGAAGGGTGTGATAAGGTTCGGAAAGAAGGGCAAGTTGAGCCCTAGGTATATCGGACTTTTGAGATTCGTAAGAGGGTTGGTGAGGTGGCCTACAAACTTGCACTTCCACCTAGGTTATCAGCAGTTCACCCGATGTTCCATGTCTCCATGCTCCGGAAGTATCACGGTGATCCGTCCCATGTATTAGGTTTCAGCCCAGTCCAATTGGATAAGGATTTGACTTACGAGGAGGAGCCGATGGCCATTCTAGCACGGCAAGTCTGAGAGTTAAGGTCCAAGAGTTATCCTTCTGTTAGAGTGCAGTGGAGAGGTCAATCAATCGAGGCAGTCACGTGGGATTCCGAGTTCGACATGCGGAGTAGATACCCACACCTTTTCACCAGTCCAGGTACCTTTCTATGTCCGTTCGAGGACGGACATTTATTTTAGAGGTGGAGAATGTGATGACTCGATAGGTCATTTTGAGTTTTAGCCTCTATTTCCGTGTTTCGAGATCTCAATTAGCTCCGTTTAGCATTTCTTGATTTACGTGCACAGTATGTGTCTTGTTCCGGAAAGTCTTTATATGAAAAATTAAAGAAAATGTGAATTTTTGCCTTTAAAATTATGTAAACAAACCTGGATCAAAATTTTGAAAATCCCGATGGGTATGTAGCGTGATTTGGGACTTGGGCGTATGCCCGAAATTGAATTTAGAAGTCCCTAACTTGATTTAACGTGATTTGATGAAAACTAGTAATTTGAAGGTTTAAGGAATTATAAAGTTTGACTGTAGGTTGACTTTATAGCTACCGAATTCGAATTTCATTTTCGGAACTTGGTATAGGTTCATTTTACTATTATTGACTTGTCTGCAAAATTTGGTACAGAACGGAGTTGATTTGACATGATTCGGACGCTCGGTTGTAAATTTGAAAGTTCTTAAGTTTCTTTGAAAGTTTCATGCATTTTGATGTCCGATTCGTAGCTCCAGGTGTTATTTTGATATTTCGATCGCGCGAGCGAGTTCGTATGATGTTATTACACTTGTGTGCATGTTTTGTTTGGAGCCCGAGGGGCTCGGGTGAGTTTTGGATAGGCTACGAACCATTTTGAACTTAAGAAGTTGTTGATTTCAGCTATTTGCTGATGTCTGGTGTTTTGTGCTTCACGATCGCGAAGTTACTCTCGCGATTGCAAAGGGAAAATTGGGAATGGGGTAGAGTTACTCTTCGCGAGTACGAGGAACTGGTCGCGAACGTGAAGTGGAGGAGGGATTACCCTTCGCGAACGAGACTATGTTTCCGCGAACGCGAAGCTTTGTGGGATCCTGGGGAGCTAGGCGGTAACTCTACGTGAACGTGGTCTTGACTCGCAAACGCGAAGGCAGCTAATACTTCACGAACGTGAAGGGTTGACCGTGATCACGATGGCCATTTGGCCAGTGCTCTTCGCCAACGCAAAGAACACCTGACGCCCATGTATTAATTAAACATTTCAAAAGTTGGGATTTTCTTCACTTTTCAACATTTTCATGTTTGAGCTCGGCCTAGAGGCGATTTTGAAGAGAAATTTCATCCCAACTTCAAAGATTAGTAGATTTTAACTCGTTTTCTTCCATTTCCATAAACACCTATTGATTTCTAACTTTAATATATATTTTTTCATGGTAGAAATTAGGAATTTAGGTAGAAATTGGGAATTTTGAGAAATTGAGATTTAGACCTCAAATTGAGGTCATATTTCCAAACTAATCACATAATCGAGCTCGGGGGTGAATGGGTAATTGGGTTTTGATCCGAATCTCGGGTTTTGACCAAGCGAGCTCGGGGTTAACTTTTGTTGATTTTTTCAAAATCATTAAAGATTGAATCTTTTTCACTCGTGGGTAGTTTCTAAAGCTTATTTTAAATTATTTGAACTATAATTGGTTAGATTTGATTGGTTTGGAGGCGAATTTTAGAGAAAAAAACCCGGTTGAGCTTTAATTTGATTGCGGGGTGAGGTAAGTGTTGGATCTAACCTTGACTTGAGGGAAATAGGAATTTGTGAACTATGTGTTGTGTGGATTATTTGAGAAAACGGCGTATATGCGAGGTGACGAGTGTATATACGCCGTCAAGATATTTGTTTCCATGTTTTCTCGTTATTTCATGAATTAGCTTATTCCATGCCTTAATTGTTACATGCTTTATTTGACTTCTATGCCGTAATTGTTATTTTCCATTTAATTATTCTTGCATTGAATTGTTCGTCCCTTCCATGACTCTGTGCTTATTTGCTACTTGCCTTAACCGTTTTACTTGCACACCTTAATTGCCGCATGCTTTACTTGTCCTATTGTTTTGTAATATTTGTTGCATCCTTTAATTATTACGTGGGTTTTTATTGCCTTGCACTCTTACTCTAGATATAGAAATTCTTGTAAATTGAGTTGTTGGATTATTTTTGTTATCTGAAATAGATTGGGGATCGGGTTGCACGCCGCAGCGAAAATTGAAAGATGATGAATTGAAACGGTGGAATAAAGAGGATACTTGATACATATAAATTATGATATGGTGAGATCGGGTTGCGCTCCGCAACGGATTATATACGGATATTTGATATTGATAAATGATGAAATAGTGGGATCGAGTTGCACGCCATGATGGATTGTATACGTGGTACTTGATATTGATAAAGAATGCTATGGTGGGATCGGGTTGCGCACCGCAACGGATTATGTGTGTTGTACTTGTTTTTGTTGTGTTAGGTTCATCATTTTCTATTATGAGATTACGAGACTTGTTATTGTGAACTTTCTAATAGTGAGGTTCGAGTTCATTTCCACAAAATAATTGCTTTACTTCCATTTCTTGCTTTTTCTTCCCTGTTATTATTATTACTATTGCGTACAGGTTATTGTAAGTAGCCGCTTAGCCTTGTCATTACTTCGTCGAGCTTAGGCGCGATACTTACAGAGTACATGGGGTCGGTTGTACTCATATTAGGCTCTGTACTTTTTGTGCAGACACTGGAGTTGGTCCTAGCGGCGTTCAGTAGCTTTTGCTCGGATCTAGTGGGTGACGGAGACTTGAGGTACAACTGCACAGCGTTCGCAGCCCTAAAGTCCACTTCCTTCCTATCTTTACTGTCTTTCTCAGTTTTCAAAGCAGTGTTTTTTAGTCAGACCATGTTTGTAATATTCTAGATGTTCATGTACTCATGACACCAGCTTCTAGGTTATGTTTAGACTTCATTGTTCAGTATTATTTTACCATACTTCAGACTTATATCATTTTCATTGTTAATATCTAGTTATAAATTGTTAAAATTAGTTAATTTTCTGTTTCACGTCGGCTTGCCTAGCAAGTAGACATTAGGCACCATCATGACCCCGAGGTTGGGATTCTGGGTCGTGATAATACAAAATATATATTAGTCATACACAAAACATATACAAAAGATATATATGTATAAAATTTGTATGGAAATTATATCTTAGTTGTATGATGTTGTAGTTGTTTTAACTGGATAAAAATGATGTACGAAAGTTGTAGATAAGTTACAAATAAGTTGTATACTATACATTAGTTGTATAAAATTTATTTTTAGTTTATATGTTATTATAAATTTATTAAATTTGAATATTCTGGCATTCAACTTGTCTGGTTTAGGTGTCGTCTATCATCAATTTCTCTATTGCTTTGGTTTGGCACTACTTTCTGGTTCAAGCTATGAAAATTATTTTATACAATTTGGTTATCAATTAAGTCTTGAACTATTTTATGTCACTGTGGTTCGACATTATTGGAATGGCTATACTACTGTTAATTATATAAGGCACTATTGGAAAGAGGAGAAGAGAGGGAAAAAATTGGTGTAACTGAATCTCAAAATTTAAGGTATTAATAATGGATTATATATGGATAGAGGCGGTGAAGAATAGGAAAAGAGGGTATGAGAGAAAAAAGAAAAAGGGTGTAACTGAATCGTCTAATTTAAGGCACTAATAATGGATCGTATATAAATTGTAAGCAATCCTTGTTTAGGGCGGATAATATACAAAATTAGAACAATTTTAGTAAATAAGTTTCAATATTGTACGGGAACCAAAAAAATTCCTTATAACAATAAACTATGTAGGACTTAACTCATAGGCCCATAATATGACACTAGAGTTATGCAAATTTATTGATTTGGGTTATCCTGCTACATCTTCGTTTTTAGCTAGGTTTCCTCTATACTCATATGAATTTTTAGAGTAAAATAAAGTATATATTCCGCATCTACCTAGTGAGAGTTTTAGGTTGTGAATTGGATTACACAAATGAGTAGCATTGAGTGCAAGCATGTTAGCCAATCTATCGCATGCAGAAATCCCGATCTTACAATGAAGTTCTTTGAATGCTGTAAATAAAGAAATACATAAGAGCATGGGCAGCTCGACTATAAGCCAGAAAAGCAATCGTTTGGCCCCATTTTTTTCTTAAAGATATATATATATATATATATATATATATATATATATATATATATATATATATATATATATATATTATTAAAAAAATGTGTACATTTAAATTTAAAAAGAATTTTTGGAGTGAACGTACAATAACTTTAATGT
Organism: Nicotiana tomentosiformis; assembly: GCF_000390325.3. Lineage (NCBI taxonomy): Eukaryota > Viridiplantae > Streptophyta > Magnoliopsida > Solanales > Solanaceae > Nicotiana > Nicotiana tomentosiformis. The sequence continues at coordinate 97,649,130 of NC_090812.1, read as the reverse complement.
GAGGATCGTTGTAATAATTAGAGAATGAAATAATTTTTAATGAATTGTTTCCTTACATGGGTAGGGTAACTATTTTTTTTGCCTCATTTATATCCAAACAACTAATACGTTCACATATTATTATTTATATATATTTACCTTTTTCATTCTGTCTTTTACTATTCTTATTCTCAATATTGAAAAGTCTCTCCATCGGCAACTTACCGTGACTTACAAGTTATCTTCTTCAAATCATTACAACAAGCAATCATTATATTGAAGCAATACAACACTTTTCGATATAATTATATCAACTTATTGTTATAATTCTGTATTGCTGTAATTAACAATTAAACTTTCTGAAAAAACAAAATAGAAAGTTAGTAATATTTGTTTAACGAAATAAATTCTGGAAAAATAGTATTGTGTCTCCGTCGTATTGTGTCTAGAGAGTAGTTGTCTAACGGTATTGTGTCTCCGTCGTATATGACGAGATTTTTCGTTATACATAACGCTCCCTGCCCTGCCTATTGCCGCTTGACTATCACAATGTATACAAATAGGTGCCAAAGGTTTGGGCCAAAATGGAATATCTTTCAAGAAATTCCGGAGCCATTCAGCTTCTTCACCGGCCTTATCTAAAGCTATGAATTCAGATTCCATTGTAGAACGGGAGATGCACGTTTGTTTGGATGATTTCCAAGACACTGCTCCACCCCCAATTGTGAAAACATATCCACTCGTGGATTTAACTTCAAATGATCCAGTGATCTAATTTGCATCACTATATCCCTCGATCACGAAGGGATATTTGTTATAATGCAAAGCATAATTTTGGGTATGTTTGAGATACCCCAAAACTTATTTTATTGCCATCCAATGTATGTGATTGGGATTACTTGTAAACCGACTCAGTTTACTAATAGCACATGCTATATCTGATCGTGTACAATTCATGATATACATCAAACTTTCCAATACTCTTGCATAATCCAGTTGTGAGTCACTTTCACCTTCATTCTTTTGAAGTGCATAACTCACGTCAATTGGAGTCTTGACAAATTTGAAATCCAAACACTTGAACTTGTCAAGTACCTTTTCAATGTAGTGAGACTGTGATAATGCTAGACCTTGTGGAGTGTTGTGAATTCTGATTCCTAAGATCACATCAGCAACTCCTAAGTCTTTCATATCGAATTTGCAAGCCAACATGCGCTTACTAGCATTTATATCTGCCATGTTTTTTCTCATTATCAACATGTCATCAACATATAAACAAACAATGACTTCATGACCTAGAGTGTTTTTAATGTAAATACATTTGTCGCACTCGTTGATTTTAAACCCACTTGCCAACTTTGTTTGGTCAAATTTGGCATGCCATTGTTTGGGTGCTTGTTTAAGTCCATAAAGCGACTTAACAAGTTTGCACACTTTCTTTTCTTTACTAGTTACCACAAAACCCTCAGGTTATTTCATGTAAATCTCTTCCTCTAATTCTCCATTTAAGAAAGCTGTTTTAACATCCATTTGATGGATTTCAAGACCATACACGGCCGCTAGTGCCACTAACACCCTAATAGATGTTATCCTCGTTACTGGCGAGTAAGTGTCAAAGTAATCAAGGCCTTCCTTTTGTCTATAACCTTTGACAACAAGTCTTGCCTTATATTTGTCAATAGTGCCATCAGCTTTCACTTTCCGTTTAAAGATCCATTTCGAACCTAAAGGCTTATTTCCTGGAGGAAGATCTACCAATTCCCATGTATGGTTATCCAAAATTGATTGAATCTCACTATTGACTGCCTCTTTCCAAAACGCTGAATCAGAAGATGACATAGCTGCTTTAAAAGTTTGAGGCTCATTTTCAAGCAAGAATATCACAAAATCTGGTCCAAAGGAAGTAGATGTTCTTTGACGTTTGCTACGCCTTGGATCTTCTATAGGTCTTTGTGTATTTTCCTTTGGTTCTTACCGAGGTCATTTAGGTCTTTCACTTAACGACTCACATTCAGTTTTATACGGATAGATGCTTTCAAAGAATTCAGCATTATCTGATTCCATTACCGTATTAATGTGAATTTCGGGATTATCGGATTTATGAACCAAAAACCGACATGCTTTACTGTTTGTAGCATATCCAATGAAAATGCAATCAACAGTTTTTGGTCCGATTTTAACCCTTTTAGGTAAAGGAACTTGTACCTTTGCTAGACACCCCCACACTTTGAAATATTTCAAGTTGGGTTTTCTTTCTTTCTATTTTTCATATGGAATAGATTGCGTTTTGCTGTGGGGTACTCTGTTGAGTATTCGGTTAGCTGTAAGGATAGCTTCGCCCCACAAACTCTGCGGTAATCCGGAACTTATTAATAAGGAATTCATCATTTCCTTTAATGTCCGATTTTTCCTTTCCGCAATTCCATTGGATTGAGGTGTGTAAGGTGTAGTAGTTTGATGGATAATTCCATATTCCGAACATATTTCTGCAAATGGAAATTCATATTCTCCACCCCTATCACTTCTAATCATTTTGATCTTTTTATTCAATTGATTCTCCACTTCATTCTTGTATTGCTTAAATGCTTCAATTGCTTCATCCTTACTATTAAGCAAATAAACATAACAATATCGAGTGCAGTCGTCAATAAAAGTAATAAAATACTTTTTCCCACCTCGAGATGGTGTTGACTTCATATCACAAATGTGAGTATGGATTAAGTCTAAAGGATTTGAATTCCTTTCAATAGACTTATAAGGATGTTTTACAAACTTAGACTCAATACATATTTGATATTTTGATTTATTACACTCGAATTTAGGTAACACTTCTAAATTAATTAACTTTCGCAAGGTTTTGTAATTGACATATCCTATACGAATATGCCATAAATTATTTGACTCCAATAAATAAGAAGAAGCTGCAATTTTATTCATACTGTCAACAACCATTACATTTAGTTTGAAGAGGCCCTTTGTGAGGTAGCCCTTTCCAACATACATTTCATTCTTGCTTACAATAACTTTATCAGAAACAAATACACATCTGAATCCATTCTTAACAAGCAAAGAAGTAGAAACTAAATTCTTCCTAATAGTAGGAACATGAAGAACGTTGTTGAGCGTTAACACCTTGCCGGAAGTCATCTTCAGGAATATCTTCTCATAACCTTCAATCTTGGCTGTTGCAGTATTTCCCATGGAAAGCTCTTCTTCGGGACCAGCAGTAGAGTAAGTCACAAATGCTTCCTTGACAACACAAACATGTCGAGTGGCTCCAGAGTCAATCCACCACTCCTTCGGATTTTCAACTAGGTTGCATTCCGAAAGTATTGCACACAGATCATCAATGTCATCATTCTTCTCCACTATGTTGGCATGTCCCTTCTTCTTATACTTTTTTGGGAGACGACAATCAGGGGCTTTGTGACCGATTTTTTCACAATTGTAGCAGCTGCCCTTGAATTTCTTTTTGTTCTGCTCCTTAGTTTGTCCAGAAGACTTCTTTCTCTTCTTACTTTTTGGAGCAGTCTCCCAACGATATTAGCTCCCATGATCGTTGAATTTCCACGAGACTTCTTCTCGGCTGTTTTGTTGTCTTCCTCAATCTTGAGACGAATCACAAGATCTTCCAACTTCATTTCTTTGCGCTTGTGCTTAAGATCGTTCTTGAAATCTCTCCACGAATGAGGCAATTTTTCAATCATTGCAGCCACTTGAAATGCTTCATTCACGACCATACCTTCAGCAATAAGGTCATGAAAAATAAGTTAAAGCTCCTGAACTTGGGTTCCAACACCCTTTGCTGCCATCCTTTGAAGTTGGCTCCGGAAAATTTTCCCGGTTTCTCTGCCGGTGGAACAGCAGTCCGGCTTGACGAGGCTATCGTCGTTGCCGCAATAGTCGCAGAAGAATTTCCGTTATCAATTGCCATTTCTCACTGTAAACAACAGAAGAGTTCAATTAATGGCAAAATCAGAACAGTAAACAATATTGTTATTAACAAAAAAAGTATGTATAATAAATAAAACCGAAGTTTTTATATACTGTTTCACAAAAAAATGATAAAATTTTTATGTTCTTCAAATCGTTTTACGAATTTCAATACTCTGATAAAGTTTTTATATCTTCAAATCAGAATAGTAAAATTCAGAAGGAGTAGAAAACTACACAGGTTTTAATCTCCACAAACAAAATACAGAATATAAAAAAAATCTGGAATATATCCTCCCAGAATAGAACAATTTAACTTACCGGAGTGTTGGTACAAAAACGCCGGTGAACAGCGAGTCATTCGAAGGCTATAAAACACACTGAAATTTTTGTGCAGAAGAAGAAGAAGCTTAGAAAATTTCGTAAGGAAAGATTCTGGGATTCAAACTCTATTTATAGAGTTGCTGGCATTGTTTCTGAAAAGGTTTGCAACCTTTGGCTGTTGGAACAGGGTTGTTTGAAATATTGCGGGAAAATGGTATTTAAAATAATCCAGGAAAGAAAACGGGCCTTTAATTAATTAATTAAATAATTGAAAGGAATTTTGTCCAAAAAGATTAATCAATCAATCTTTGACCGAAGCCGAAGCCGAAGCCGAGCGAGCGACGACGACGGCGCGAGGCTTGCCTTTTCTTAACTCTTTAAGAGCTAGAAGAAGAGCAATTATATATATACCCATCAAAAGCCTTTTCTTCCTCCGATATGGGACAATGTCCCTTTGCCAAGGGAAACTCAAATATTTTATTTTCCCTCCGTTTCTCATTCACCCTCTTTAAGCTACACAAGCTTAAAATCCCAACACTTATCAAATTCTTGAGCCGGTATTATTATTATACCTTTATTTTATATTTTTTCATTAAAAATTTATTAGAGGGCCTCTCTCTGAAATTTAGCTTTGGGCCTGGAATCTTGTTGAGACGCCCTGCATAAGAGTCTCATAAGCTAGCTACTCATAACTCGGCATCAAATCTTTAGTTTTGAATTGGATACTAACCTCCCAAATTATTTTTTATACCATGGTTATTGATGATAGCCTCAATTTGATTAAACTCATTCTGTTACCGTGAGTGCTCGTAAATATCCAGGACCATATTCTTCATAGAAGTGTATCTGTTATGAGCTGGGAAATCTGAAGGAATAGATGCAGCCACAAATTTGAAGGAACTGCTCAGTCAACACATATATAGAATCATTAATCAAGCTATTTGGTTGATTACTCTGATTTTAAATTGTCAGTTTTCATCGGTGAAAGTATGCAAAATGGAGTGAGATATGTGAGAAGGTGGAAGGAGCTAAACTACAGCTTGACATAAAAAATTAATAATAATTGAAGATTAAACCTAAATAGACGATGAACCATCTGTTTAAACTAAAAATATTTATATGCCGTGAAGCTCAACACTTACGGATGTTGCAAAGGCAATCCATGCTGATCAGAGATAAGAATGGTAACGTGATCATGACTTTCTACTCTGTTTTTTGGGACTTACAACAACAACTTGACTGTGGAAAGTGATTCCTTGTTACTAGCATGTTTGGCCATGCTTCTAAAGTTTGAAAATTGCTTTTGGTGCAAATTAATTTGTGTTTGTCTAACCAATTTAAAAAGTATTTTTTAATATAATGTTTGGTCAAACTTTTAAAAAGTGCATGTATTTCTATTAAAAATACTTTTCAAAAAAATACTTTTAGGAAAAAATTATTTTTTTTGTCCTTCTCAAAAACTGCTTTTGTTTCTATTCAAAAATATTATTTTCATTCTAAAAGCTTGGCCAAACACTTTAATTTTAGAAAAAAAGAATTTTTGACCAAAAAGAATTACGGGTAAAGAAGCTATACTATTTAGCATGATTGATCAATTGGGACAGTAGAATTCACGGGCAACATAGAGAATCTATTCTGTTGATAAAACAGCTATTGGCTCAAGAAGATTTCAAGTTGTGCATTGCTACAGAGAGGCAAACTTTGTAGGTGATACTCTTACTAATTTAGGAGTAGTTGTAAAACAAGAGATGTTCTTCACGGTGGCGAACCAGAATTTTGGTTAGAGGTGTTAAAATATATAAAAGTAAACATACCAAGAAATTAAGGGGAGTCAATATATAGTATATATACATATAATTTATTTTTTGACCTAGCTACACAGTGTATTTTTTCCGCGAAGGGTTATCGTTTGAATGACACCCCTTCCTATAAGGTGGCTCCGCCACTGGTTCTTTGTGCAAGTTATATGATAAGTTTCACAAATGGTCATATAACTATTATATGTTTTCACCAAAGTTATATAATTTTATTTTTTCACACAAAAATCATAAAACTTTTACTAACTCACATAAAAATCATAGTGAATGAAAATACAACTTTTCAGTAGTATTCTCTTATTCCACGGTTTTTTTCTATCTAATAAATAATAATTCAATTAAAATAGAAATGACCCAACCCGACTCGACCCACCCAATACCCATATATATAAATTAAAATAATACTAAAAGTGAATCTTTCAAAACACGATACTTTTATCTTTTATTTTCTTTTCAAGATCTTCATTCAACTTTATAGCATTTTTATTTCAAGTGCTCTCCAATTATACCTTTTATATCATTATTTTTTTTGTCAGAATCTCATACATTCCGGACTAAGTTTTTTATGTGGGAAGGATACACTTTTAGTATTATTTTAATATATGTATATGTGTATTGGGTCGTGTTGGATTGGGTCACTCCTATTTTAAGTAAAAATACAAAATTGACCGGTCGGCCGAAACTAATTGCATTCGCTAGACAAAAAAAATATAAAATATACATATTATAAAAATATATATTTTATCGGCTATTATTTTTTGGGCGGCTAAAAATATATATTTCTTCTATTTTAATTACATTATTATTTATTAGATAAAAAAAAAAAATGCTACCGAATGATTATGTTTTTCAGTCACTATGATTTTTAAGTGAGTTAACGAAAGTTTTATAATCATTACCTAAGCTATATCATTACCTAAGAATGTTAAAGATTTAATGAAGAATGACCAAAGGGCTATGTAACAAACCAAAACAAAAAATGGTCACTTTCTTTTTGAAAATGGATAGTTACTCATAATTGTATAGGATTATGTTGGTACGGACACATCTAGCCACTCGAACAACTTGTATCATGAGAGAGGAGTCCTCTTTCTTTCCAAACTCTACAGATATATCATTTTGTACAAGAATGAATTCTCTCATTCTTCGGGTGATATTATAGACAGGTAGGGTTGATGCGTAAGCCCCACCACCACGAGTCAGTATAGCTCGGGTGATGATGGATTTAATAAAAGAAAATCTTAAGTATATATTGAATTCTTTTAACTTAAAGTCAACTTTCTTAATTTTTCAATTAAATGGAGAATAGGACTTGTAGGGACTACAATGTGTTTGAAGAATAGATGCAACTTTTTATGAAAAAACAATTGTTCAAAAGTTCAATAAATGTTTAGTTTTAGTTTGTCAATATTGAACAAAACCGTATATAGACAAAATATGTTGAAGCTTAAAATTTAAACACTACTTCAAATGGATGAACTTACGATCTAATTGAAGATTGAAAATCATATTTGACCTTAATTTTTTATATAGGGCAATAAAGTGAATCGTAAAATTAAATTCTTGTCCGAATAAAAACACCATAGATAGAATATGTTAAACTTCCAAGAAACTTAAGTTTCCATTATCAGCCATTTTCACAAAAAGTATGGCTTTAATTTCTTTACGGTCCCCAACCAAGTTACCCCCTTTTGAGGAAACAAGACAAGAAAGAAAAAAGAAAATAAAAAGCACATTTGGTAGGCTAATCAAGAGCCTAGAGCTATGTTTTTTTTTTGGATTACAACCTAAGCTTCTCAAAGCCAGTGCCATTTCAATTCCTCTTGAATCTTGGTCCAATTCATGAACTGCTGGGCTTGCTCCAATTTCATAGAATAGTGCTTTTATGCTATGACACATACAACATGAGCTCTTAAGATGAGATTAACGAGAACAGAAAAAGAAGAAAAAACTCGTGTAGAGCAGAAGGGAGTATTGCAAGTCTATATGATGCTAATGTTGTAAGCTTTAGTGATGTTTGAGGTTTCATATCTTGGCTTATTTATAGGGATTCTTGATAGATATGGATTACATTATTTATCCAGAAAAGGGGGGAAAAGAAGATTACTGAAGCTAAAAATGAAAAGAGAAAATTCCTTAAAGATACTTCTTTTTAAAAAGGAATCAAATATTTAAGTATGGGAACTTAACAAAATAAAAGATTAAAAAAAAGTGTCAGCACCTTGATAATGTTCTTGATTTTGACCACTTATATAGTTGTATGCTATGAACAAGTTGATGAATCGGGCCGCCCATAACGATAATACCAGACTCCTGCAGTGTCCGTACAGATACAACACTGTTTAATAGAGTGCGAGGGATAGGCAAAACTAGATTTTATTCCTTTTTACTTGAGAAATTCTTATATTGATTGAGAAACTTTCGGTGATAAACTACTAGATTTAGTATAATAGAGTATTCAATTATTTCAAGAATAAAGATGTGTAAAGAGTCTAAAGAGAATACTACTGTATCACCAGATATAGAAGAATGTCGAATAGAATAAACTATGCTTTATAATTATTCAATGCATGCGTATACGTAGGAGAAGGGCAAAGATCACTTTAGCCCGCGGCCAAAATTATTTATATTCGGTAGCCGCAAAATTATATAAAATTTATATATTTTTTGTATATAACATAGAAATGTATATATATACAAAAAACAATCTCAATTGCTGCGAATAAAAGCAACTCGATATTGTTTAGTAGAAGGCATTTTGTATCGAAAAATGTTTGGTGGACCATTAGTTCGATCACTACAAGAAATTCGACAAACCGACTACGGTTGACCAACCGATTTCGGTCAGTCAAACAAACGGCCGAAAAACTGACCGAAGTCGGTCGATTTTTCAAACTATTTTTTTTATTTTTTATTTTATGAAACCGATCAACTTTGGTCGATTTTCTTTGGCGCAAAAATGCGGGAAATTATTTTTGCGTCCCGCGAATATTTTTTTCAAGAAACCGACCAACTTTGGTTAGTTATTTATTTAAAATATATTAAAATTATTATTAAAACAATCGACCGATTTCGGTCGGTTAATTCGACCGGTCATTTTAAAAAACTAACCGAATTCGGTCGGTAATTTTATTTTTAATAAAACCGACCGACATCGGTTGGTTATTTTTGCGCAAAAATACAATTAAAGAGTATAAATGAAATAAAAGACAGTCTTAAAACAAAATGCACCTATGTCTAGTGGTAGAATAATATCCCGCCACAGTACAGGCCCCGGTTCGATTCCCAGATGAAGTATTTTTTAATTACATAATTAAAATACCGTCCAACTTCGGTCGATTTTTTCGATTTTTTTTTGTTTCTGGAATTTAATTGACCGACTAAAATCGGTCGAAAAATACCGATCAAAGTCGTTCGGTTAGCTCTACCGACCTTACGATTACCGACCGCCATAAATCAGTCGATTTTTCCAATTACCGACCAACATCGGTCAGTTTTTCCTGTGTTTTTAGTAGTGGATGCTTTTGACCCTCACAAACTGAATACATGATGCGTGAGGTACATGAAGGACATTGTGAAAATTATGCAGGTGGAAGGTCACTAGTGAAAACACTAATAAGAGCAGGGTATTACTGGCCGAAAATGGAAGACGTGGCGGAAAACTTTGTAAAAAGGTGCATGCGATAAATGCTAACGGTATGAAAATAATATACATCAATCGGCAGAGTTGCTTCATTCAGTTATCGTACCATGGTCGTTTATCAAGTGGAAAATGGATATCGTAGGTCCTCTGTCGCAAGCACCAGAAAAGGTACGACTTTTATTAATTTTAACTGATTATTTTTCTAAGTGGGTGAAAGCATATGCCTTCAAGCAAGTGCGAGAAAAAGAGGTCGACTTCATCTGGAGGAATATAATATGTAGATTAGGGGTTCCAAGAGAAATAATACATGATAATGGGCCATAATTCGTGGTAGCAAAGGTCACCGACTTTTTCAAAGGATGGAAAATTAAACGGATTACTTCAGCACCATATAATCCCGTAGCTAATGGACAAGTAAAGTCGACAAATAAAATTATTGTCAAGAATATAAAAAAATATTTGGAAGAATCAAAAAGCAAGTGGCCTGAAGTGTTACCTGGGGTGTTATGAGTCTAACAGGACAACTGCTAAAATAAGTACGAGAGAAACTCTATTTTTACTTTTTTATGGTACCGAGGCACTAATTTCAGTAGAAATAGGAGAACCAAGCCTGAAGTTTGAACATACAAATGAATATCCAATAAGGAAGAATTTCGTACAAATTTGAATTTGACAGAAGAACGAAAGGAAGCAACTTGATACGGATGGCAGCGCTATATAAGAGTGAATCTTTGATATTTTAATATTGGAGACTTTGTCCTTAAAAAGGAGTTTCAGCCAATACAGGTAATAAATGCATGGAAATTAAGTCTGAATTGGGAAGGACCATATCGAGTTCAAGGCATTGCTGGAAAAAGGAGCATATGAGTTAGAGATCATGGACGGAAAAGTATTTTCTTCCAATTGGAATGCGGTAGACTTCAAAAAATTCTACTTTTGAGCAAGTACTCGCATTCAGGTATCTCAAAGTTCATTACTTATTTGTTCATTTAAAATTTATTAACCATTTTAGATGATAGGCAAAAAGTTAGCCCGAATCAAATAATGACATTAGACCCAAAAGACACGCGGAATACTTAATTATTCTCGTTCTAGGTTACAACAATTCTAATGGTAAGGGTTAGGCAGTCATCATCTAAAAAATTACCCCTAGTCCCGTGTGTATTTCATTTTAAAGGAAAGGACAGCGGAGGAAAGTTGATCCAGTATTCAAGTTTTCATACTTCAAAACTCAAACATTGGGGGGACTATGCATATCGAAGAAGTATAACCCAAAAGCATAGCTCAGTGGCCAAAAACAACATTGAAGACTACACTTGCCAATTTACTCAGGGCTTCCGTGGACCAATACCCTAGTGGAAGTCCAGGAAATTTAATCCACATAGGAATGACACTCAACCACTCTGGATTGAAGTAGAAATCTATGCTCCAATGGTGCAGAAGGAGTGGTTTGTTATAATAAGTGTAAGGACCCTCATGTAATACAAGATCTCGATCCCCTATATTTTGGAAATGAAAAATGTAGTATCCCTAATCATGATAAAGAATTCTAGGCTTAGCTACAAAATTCCATACATTTGTCACATAATTGTTCATAGATTTCTCGTATGGGTTATCTCCGAGAACATACCCAATTAGAGCAGTACTCCAGTATTCTTCATGTTCCTTTGTGTCCGCTTCCTCAATTTGCACAACAAATTTACCATCACGCAGTTGTTATCAATAAGAATTCTTTTTCCTTGTTCTCTCAGTATTTTATTTCCACCTTTTGCTAGTCATCTATATTAAGGAAAGTGAAGTAAAATTGGTTATCAGAAACCCAAATTATTCTTTCATTTGTTTTGACTACAAAAGCTATTTTTTGGTTAAACAAAGAATCCACAAGAATCAAATACTTCTAAGTATGTCTTCTTGGTATGCTAATTTCATGCAATCAATAGCTATTGAAATTAATTCTTACCTTAGACTAAGGTCATGCCAGCATTGGAAACAAAAAAAAGAAAAAAGAAAAAAGAAAGAAAAAAAAAGGGAAGCCTATGGCAACTTTGAGTGCAAGCATGTTGGCTAATCTAAAGCATGTAGAATTCTCGATCTTAAAGTGAAGTTCTTATAATGCTCTAAATGAAAATATGTAAGTGGCAATAATTAGTTTTGAATTGGATGCTAACCTTCCAAAATATTTCTCTATATACTATACATGGTTATTGATGATAGCCTTAATTAACTCACTCTGTTAACCGCGAGTGCTCCTAAATATTCAGGAACATATTCTTCATCCTAGTGAACTTGTTATCTGCTGGAAAATTTGCAGCAGATGCAGCCACAAATTTGAAAGAACTGCTCTCTCAATACGTAGAATCATCAATCAAGTTATTGGTTGATTAGTCTGATTTAAATAGTTAGTTTTAATTTATGATAGATGATGTTTGGCATATTTCGATATGTGTTGATGTTACTTTACCCATGTTTTAACCGCTTCTTGATGTTATTTGATCTTTAAAATGCCCAACATGGTTTAATTATTGGTTTTATGACTAATTGAGTTGTGTGTGGTGAATTAGGGTGTTTGGAGTGCAAAAATATGAAGAAAAGGTGCTCTAGGTAGAGGAAAAGAGATTGGATGCGTCGCATCCAATCTAGAAAAAGATCAGATTTCGTGCACCCTTAGCAGTGAAGTCGGCCCATAGCATCCGCCTTAGCATCCGCACCTGGGCGAAGCTGAGAAGTGGAGGACGAGGTGGATGCGAAGCATCCACCCTAGCATGCGAAGCATCCACCCTAGCATGCGAAGCTGAGAAGTGGAGGACGAGGTGGATGCGAAGCATCCACCCTAGCATGCGAAGCTGAGAAGTGGAGGACGAGGTGGATGCGAAGCATCCACCCTAGCATGCGACGCATCCACCCTAGCATCAATCCCTGAAGCTGATTTGGATTAGAAATAGGAGAACTTTGGCCCACGACTTTTGTACGCAATATATAAGCCAAAAACGCCTCTTTTAGGTGATCTAACATATTGGGAAGGGGGAAAAAGCCACGACAAAGCTGTGGAGGCCGGAATTCATTAAGTTTCATCTTTCTCCCACCAAACTTAGTAATCTTTATGTTTCTTTGTATGATTTGTTGTTTGGCTACCATGTCTATGTGGAGCTAAACTTCACGTTCTAGGGTTGTGGTTCTTTCATGACTATTGTTATTCTGATATTGATTTTGCCTTCTTGATTTATCATATTGGTTTATTTATTCAATCTTGCGCTTAATTATTTAATTGCTTGATCACCAATTGAATACTATCTACGAATCTAGAATTGAACTCGAAAGTGGGAATTCTAGATTGCATATAGGATTGAGTAGAGCAAGTTCTTGAACTCGGGCATCGGGGAATGGATTCGTGGTTAGGATAGACATATACCTAATTGCCTTTCTTGGTTGATTTACAGGAATTATAAATGCGTTCTTGTTGATTCTAACTCCATAGACATATAGGCGTTAGGTTAGCTTGAATAGGCGAGTAAGAACTCGACAGATTCTTATGAGCATTAACCCTGTCAACCAATAAGCTAGATAAATTAGTCGGTCAATTCAATTAAAGAATACAATAGGATTGTTAGATAGCCCATAACCCTAGATCGTTTTCATTACATTGATATCATTAAAATCTGCTCTTTCTCTGTTCAAAGTTTATTATTTATATTTTTCTTATTTAATTAGTTTAGAATAAAATATTTTTAGATTTAATTCTTGTTTAGATAATTGGGATAGTCTAATTTAGTTAATAGTTAATCATAAGTCCTCGTGGGTTCGACATCCGACTTTTAGTCACTTTATTACTTGACGACCGCGTATACTTACGTGAGTGTGTTTGGTCGCAACAATAGATTTAATGGTCACAGTAGAAATCAAGGGCAACTTAAAGAATCTTTTTAGCTGATAAAGCAGCTATTGGCTGAAGAAAATTTCATGTTGTGCATTGCTGTAGAGAAGCAAACTTTGTAGCTAATACCGGAGTAGTTGTAATTAAGACAAGAGATGTTCTTCACTCAAGCTATATCATTACCCAAGAATATTAAAGATTTAATGAAGAATAATTAAAGAGGCTATGTACATTTCAGAATAAAGCTTAAACTTCATTCTTTTTGAAAATGGATAATGTCGCTCATAATTGTATATATAGGTTTGGTACTGACATATCTAGCCATTAGAACAACGTAACTTGTAACATGAGAAAGGAGTCCTCTTTCGTTCCAAATTCTGCAAATATATTAAATCCCTCTTTCTTCATGTCATCATATTGGAGGCTATGATCGATATCCTCGTATTTTGTTGGATATACTAAGGTAGGGATTCATGTCAAACCCTCAGCCACCACATGTCATTATAACTTAGGTGATGTGTTTTAATTAAAAAAAATTAAAGAATTGGATTCTTTTATAGTACTTAAAGTTGACTTTGTAATTTTTCAGTTAAATATAGAGTTGGACTTGTGGGAACTACAATGCGTTTGAGGAATAGCATCTAGCATGAAAAAATAATAGTTCAACTGTTCAATAAATGTTTATTTTTTGTTTGTAGATATTGAACTAAACCATACTTTAAACAAAATGTTTTGAAGCCTAAAAATTAAGCACTAATACATCAAATGGTTGAACGTACGATCTAACTGAAAATTAAAAATCTATTAAACTTTAAAAGTACGTCGTAAAATTCAATTCTTGTCCGATAGAAACACCATAGATAGAAAATGTTAAACTTCCAAGAAACTTAAGTTTCCATTATCAGCCATTTTCACAAAAAGTATGGCTTTAATTTCTTTACAGCCCCTAACCAAGTTACCCCCTTTTGAGGAAACAAGACAAGAAAGATAAAAGAGAAAAAGAAAAAAAAACACATTTGGTCGGCTAATTAAGAGCCTAGAACTATGTTTTTTTTTTTGGCATACAAGTTAAAGCCATATAGCTTTGGCATTGATGAGCATTTCCTTAAGAGAGCCATCAACATGAAGGGAAATAACATCCTTAGCTGAACCAACAAACTGTCCACCAATGAAAATAGCAGGAACACATGGATTACAACCTAAGCTTCTCAAAGCAAGTGCCATTTCAATTCCTCTTGAATCTTGGTCCAATTCATGAACTGCTGGGCTTGCTCCAATTTCATAGAATAGTGCTTTTATGCTATGACACATACAACATGAGCTCTTTGTGAATATTACTGCTGCCCTCTTTGATGCTAACTCTCTAATCTTATCCATTAGTATCGTAAGTCCTAAGTCGTGTAGAACAGAAGGGGGGTATTGCAAGTCTATATGATGCTAATGTTGTAAGCTTTAGTGATGTTTGAGGTTTCATATCTTAGGTTATTTATAGGGATTCTTGATAGATATGGATTACACTATTTATCCAGAAAAGGGGAGAAAAGAAGATTACTGAAGCTAAAAATGAAAAGAGAAAATTCCTTAAAGATATTTCTTCTTAAAAAGGAATCAAATATTTAAGTATGGGGAACTTAACAAAATAAAAGATTAAAAAAAGTGTCAGCACTTTGATAATGTTCTTGATTTTGACCACTTATAAAGTTGTATGCTATGAAGTATGAACAAGTTGATGAATAGAGCATACTACCAGACTCCTGCAATGTCCGTACAGCTATAATAATACTCCCTCCGTTCTTGATTTGAATGGAGAATACTTTGAATTTGTGGTGTAAAATGAAGCACATATATTTTGTGTGGCTATAAATTATTTTATAAAGGTAAATTATTTCCAAATAGAAAAAGGGGTCATTTTTTTTGGCACGGACTAAAAAAAAATATGTTCACATAAATTGAGACGGAAGATTGTTTAGAAGTACTGTACGAGGGATTTGAAAGGTGAAGATTTTATTCCTTCTTTAGTTGATAAATTCCTATAATTAATTGAAAAACTTTCGGTGATAAATTATTAGATTTAGTATAATAGAGTTTTCAATTATTTCAAGAATAATGATGTGTAAAGGATACTCTAAAGAGAATACTACTGTATCACAAGATGTAGAAGAATGTCGAATAGAATAAACTATGCTTTATGATTATTCAATGCATGAGTATACGTAGTAGAATATCATCAATAAAACTTACTTCTAAAGAATTTTTTCTTGTGAGCAATATAATGTCACACAAGTTCAGCCACTAGATTCAAGATGTAAAAAGTCATAATATTCCTCATTCCTCTAAATTTTGTTAGGACATTTAGTAGACAAGGTCAATTTCTATGGAATCAAAGCAGCTAATAATTGGGAATGTAGATTCCTTACTTTTTCCTAAAGGAGATTTTCATGTTGCAGCGTAAACAAAGGGGTAAGTTTCTGGGCAATTACAAATGTGCTCGTTTGGTAGTGGTTATTGTGGGAGCTAAGATCCATAGCTGATGTGTAAAAGACAAGAACTTATCCTATTTGTTCTTCACCTTTAATTTGCTTATCTACGAGATTCATCAAACCAAGATTCTTTGTTCGCGGAAATAATGGTTCTCCATATCAGAACCAACTACTTGCATAAGATTGGGGTAACGTTTGCGTACATATTATCATCTCTAGACTCTACTTATGAAATTACATTGGATTTGTTGTTATACAGGTCGAAACCAAGTCGTTTGTGTCAGAATGTCACACAGTGATCAACAATTGTCTCTTTGTATATGATTTTCGATAATTATCACATCATAAGCTAATTTTTGTATTCAGTTAAGCTCAAAATTCATTTTCTATATATATATATGATCAGGATGTCCAATTGAATCCCCTTAGTCGAAAAAGCATACGGGTAAAAATTAACTATACTGTGCATATGGCAGGCACTCTTCTAAGTTCTAACATTATATATATGCGTGTTTTCTACTAATTTCATTCGTAGTTATCTTAGCTGTGAAGGAAGCAAGGGATCGGTGTAAGTAGATAAATCAAAAAAACCCAAAAAGAAAGAAACAAGAAGAATCTGCTAGTGATATATATGCATCTTTGCTTCCACTTTTATCTGTAAAAAGGGATGCTGTTTACCCAGAAAAGAATCTGGGCTGCAAAGTGAGGAAAATTCTCCATAAGCTTATGGCAGCAATATTGCAATTTGCATGCAGACTGTAGTTAAGATCCCCATGACTTAGCTTATGTGTATACGCAGTAAATGATTAAAATGTGAATTCATGGTTATAAATCACTTTTTTTCCTACTCTCTGTTGTTTGTTGCAAGGGGCACATGACTTGCAAGGGAAATGTAATGTCTTCGGCTTCTTAAGTGAGCAGGTTTTGAAAAATATGTGGTTATTGTGAGTTGAGTCTTGAGGCTATGATGTTACGATATGGTGCTTAATCTGCTTTAAATATACTTGGCATGATGAGTAATGGAAGTTGTTTGATGAAAAGGTCGTCTCGATTTAAAGTGTATTTTGATTGCTCGAGGACGACTAATGTGGTTTAAGTGTGGGGTGTCGATGGTAGGCTAAAAATACGAATTTTTGGATACTTTGCACCTATTACTTGACTACACTTTAATCATGTTTGAGCTAAATTATGGATAATTTATACTCATTATGTATTTTTTGTTGTGTAGGTCGTGATTTCGAACTAAGACATATTTTTGGAACTAGCAGCTTGTTTGGATGGTTGTTACTCATTGTATTGTTATCCTAAAATAATGTTTGTTTTGATTGTCTATTTAAAATTGATTGTATCGTATTGTTAAATCCATTGTTCCGGAACAATTAAAAACCCCATTTTATGAAACAACCGATTTGGTATGGTGCGACCGTTTCCTATTTTCTTTTCTAATTATGTCCTTACTTATTACTCCATAATTCTATTTTATTATTTTTTTTTTAATTTTAACTCCAAATCTCCAACCTATTTACCTACTTTGTCTTCTTCCATCTTTTCTAGAGTTGGTTTGCCCCGTTCTTTTTATTATCCAAGTCTCCGTTCGATTCTTTGTCTCTTTTCCTCGTTTTAATTTTTTTTTGGTGTTTCTAATATTAGTTAACTTTTTTTTCCAGGTTTTTGCTCTTGTTTCCAAGCTACGTAATTAATGATAAATTAGTAGAAAGAGGTTTTCTTAAATTATTTTTATGTGTAATTCTTGATAAATTTTATTTAAAATAATTGCGCGTATTTTAGTGAACTTATCAGTTACAATACTGTACGATACAGTCAAACCACCAACAAAAATATTATTTAACAACAGCAAACGATACAATCTATTCAAACGTTGTATCTATAAAACGATACAATACAATACAGTACAGTACAGTACAATACAATACACTATAAAACGATGGGTAGCAATGATCCAAACATAGTGTAAAATAAGCAAAAGAGAACTTTGAAGTCTGAGTAGAAGTTTGAGAATTAAAGTCGGGATCGAGTCCGAGGTCGAGTTTTTCTTGTCCAGTATCCGTGTTTGGGCTCGACTAATCCGTATTTGTGCCGTATAAGACCCATCAAAGGTAAAACCGCTCCATATCAGATTTTTTCGATCTGCGAGACCTTTGATTAAGGGTGAAGGAATCTTATCCATCTCACCACAATCATCTCACCACAATCCTTCGGTTAAATCACTATCATAGGACTCACTTCTCTGTTGTGTAACCAGTTATGAAATAAATATCAATTACATGTAAAATTTGTTCAATTATGCATATAAATTAGTCTCACCAAAAGCAATTAGTACATCTACAACCACTATGGATTTTCTGCAATATCTCATTGTGAAATGAACACTGAAAAAAAATATCTTCAGTTTATCAATTATCAAATAGTGTATATTAACCTTCGTTCCAATTCTTTTTTCAGTCCTTGGTTCGTGGTGGTAGCCTAAACTTAAGTCCCTCTCAAACCGTAAGTGCTCCTAAGAATCGAGGAACATATACTTCATCCAACCAGTCAAGTAGAAAGGAATGGGGGAATCTTTTTGGGGGGCAAATTCCCAATGTAATTTTCTAGCCTTTTATAAGTATTGAGTATTTTAAAAAAAAAAAAATTCAAGGAAAGTTGACTATCCTAATATTCGATTAGGAGTAGGAATTGTTTCGTCTAGAATTGAGACACAATTAATTGAACGATTATTGACTTGGAAGGAGGACTTGTTTTCTAGACTACAATTTTGAGGGATGAATGCTTTTTGCATTAAAAATGTAGAAAAGTAGTTTTGGTTGTTGAGAGTTTTAACTAAAAGAAACTTGTAAAAACAAAATGTTTTGGAGCCTAAATTTAGGCACTATTTTAAAGAGGCTTTTAAGTAAAAGTCTAAATCGTTTATTTGACTTCTAATTTGCATATCAAAATATGAAGTTCTTTGTAAAAGTTATGCTCTTAGGGATCTTAACATTTTTAGCAAACCGATTAAATAAAATTAGGCATTTTCATATATACCAACTTTTGGTGCCACCATTGAAGTTATACCCTCGTTGCATAAAATTTTGCAAAGTGTACCCGCTCGGATCTGAAGTAATTCAATCTCTTCAATGCAACTTCAGAAATCAAATCTGAAATTCTTCTATCTTTCAAATGCAACTTTAGAAATTCGAATCTGAAGTAGTTCAATCTCTTCAATGCAATTTCAGAAATTAACTCCTTCTATCTTTCAAATGCAACTTCAGAAATTTGAATCTTAAGTAGTTTAATCTATTGAATGCAACTTCAGATTTCGAATCTTAAGTTCTGAAACATAAACTTGTTTTTCGAATTTCAACAATCCAATACACGATTCAATGCCCAAATCTACTTCAAATGAGCTCAAATTTAAAATATAACTTTCAAATATCATAAAAAATAACTCTCAATCGTTAAATTGTCAAAACAACAACAAATTTAACAAACTCATTTTGCAACTAAGAAGAAGAAGAAGAAACTCCCAGCACAAAAAAGAAGAAAACAACATTAAAGAAGATGAGAAAAGTGTATGTATCTGAAATTATTTAAAAATTAGGTATCGGTTAAACCTTTTTTAGAAAGTGGGTATAAATTCAATGGGTAGTACAAAACCAGGCGCCACATAACAAATTTACAATAAAAATTGTACTCGTTTATCCATAATGGAAATCGAGTCAAACAAAGTGGCTGTTTGGTTACTATGATGGGATAGACAAGGGGAATTTTCATATATACCCACTTTTGGGGCTACCATTGAAGTTATACCTGTATTGCACAAAATTTTACAAAGTGTACCCGCTCGAATCTGAGGTATTCAATCTCTTCGATGCAACTTCGGAAATCAAATCTGAAGTTCTTCTATCTTTCAAATGCAACTTCAGAAATTCGAATCTTAAGTAGTTCAATCTCTTTAATGCAACATCAAATTATCAAAAATGATAATAAATTTAACAAATTTGTTCTGTAACTAGGAGGAAGAGGAAGAGGTAGAGGGGCAGAGGAAGAAAAAGAAACATATATGTATCTAGAGTTACTCAAAAATTGAGTATCAATTAATTTTTTTTTTAAAAGGTGGGTACAAATTCAACGGGTGGCGCAAAACTGGGTGCCTCATGAAAATTTTATGATAGACAAGGATATCCCATGAGTTGAGATATCCCATAAGATTAGCTATCTCACCTAGTCCGAAACCAAAAGGTTGCATTTTTGGACTCAAGACACGAAAATAGGTGAAAAAACGTTTTGAGGACAATACTATATATAATGCATGTAAAACATGCGCTATACCTTAACGGTCATTTACCCCATTAAGTTATAGCGCATGTAATACATGCACTATACTGTGTATTTGCAAACCCATAATAATTTAGTGTATAGTGCATGTATTATGTGCGTTATATGTACAATACATATACTACATGCATTATATTTAACAATTCACATCCCCTCACATTGGATCCGAGCATTCGTTCTTCAAAAAATTATTCTAAAAAAAATCATTCTTCAGCATCCTTTGTATCACTTCATATTCATCAATATATACCTTTTCTTTTTGAAATTTGCTACAATGTCTGATGAGCGAAAAATTAGGGTTGCATTATATTGGAGTGGTGCGGTTGTAGTGGAGAATAACTCGGAACACTATAGTTGTTCTCCACAGAGTATTGTTTATCACGACCCAAATTGGAGGGCCATGACTGGCACCCAGGCCATACCTGCCGAGCACCAACGTACATTTTATCTAACCTTTTTTATTATCTATAAAGGCCGACGAGATCAACATAAATAGTAGATATGAATCATGAACAACCAACAATGACAGTCAATGGCATGAACATATATAACACGGGCCGATAAGGTTGTCATGAAGCTATATATAATGTACGAGCTAACAAGCTGCTATGAGAGACTATACAACAAAAATCAGCCGACAAGGCAATCCAAATTATACATGAGTCGACACATGTCTATGAGTCTCTAAAGGAACATAAGTTATGCAACACTGCCGGAACAGGACCCCGGCGTATCCATAATGTCTATAACAAAACTGCATACCAAGACCACGGCAAGTCCGGAGAAGGGATCTCGCCAACAACCGCTGAACTGGGCAACCTACTGTGTGTGTGGGGGGGGGGGGGGGGGATCTGCGTCTACCTGTCTATTAGGACCCGCAGCACGACATGCAGCATCCACAAATAAAAGGGACGTCAGTATGAATAAAGTACCGAGCATGTAAGGCAGGAAAGTATAAATAAGAACAGTAATGTAATCAGATATAGAGAATATATAACCTGTAATATCTGAGTGCCTCTAAGGGAGACTGATATATATATATATATATATATATATATATATATATATATATATATATATATATATATATACTTTTAAAAACATATGCCTCTGTGATCATCATCATCATCATCATATAGTACCCGGCCATAACATGCTCAGTAAAAATGTACCCAGCCATCATAAGGCTCGGTAGAATCGTACTCGACCATGTAGAGCTCGGTAAAACTCAACTGATCAGTGGTTTCACAATAGATGTCGTACCCAGTCGACTATAGCGCAACTCGGTAGAGTAAAATAGGTACATATATATAATGCATGCTAGACTCATTGGAATCACATTCTAAACCTTTCAGAGTGACGTAAGGTCGGTAACCTTCGTACACGTTATTAGGAATAACTCTTCGTCATAGATCTTATAAGAATCAGGAAGTACCAACAAAATTGATAACATAAGAATAACATAAGTAACATCAACATCAATCGTTCCATAAGAAGGGAAACGATGTAAGTACTGCTAGCTTCTAAGAGTGGAGTATCTTTGGAAGCTCGTTCATTACATTATGTACAATCGGAGTCGTGCAAAAGAAGGAAAGTGATAGCCTCACATACCTTGTATATACTGCCCAACCTCAAGCTATGAAAATGTCACGACTCCTTAGTCTACAATAAGAGAAATGATACTATTGTTATCGTTTAAGCGTCATAACTATTATATATCGACCACAATCTATTTTACGATGAAACGGACAGCACCTCCCCTATTTGTAAAACTTCCCACAAGTTAAAACAATGACCAAACAGCCCAAACAACATCAATAATAATCATATTAAGCCTCCCAAAATAGTCCACGAACCAACATCATTACTAACAAGTCTTTCGATAGATATCTCACAAGTTCTAGCTTCAACGACTTAGCCGCAACTTGGATAATCTTAAATACATGTAGAGTAAGAGGTTCCTTACATTTAAACAGATAGAAAAACTCCAATTTTACCTTACTTCACCACGAAATATCCTTCCAATGCTGCCACAAGAACAAGGAAGCGAAACTAGCAATCAATTCGGGGTTTTCGGCACTAGAATCACTTTGGAAGACTTGAAATCACCTAGGGTTGATATTAAAAACTTGAGATAGTATTTTAAAGAACTTAAATCACTTAAAAAAACCTCCCACACGAGCTGGAATCACACAAAAATCAGCAACAACAAGAAGAACAAGAAACCTACTAGCGACACGGGATTTCCGACACTTGATTTGTGTTGTTAGCCCTTTGTTTGGGTCTTGGATCATGAGAGAACCTTGAGAGAGAGTTTTTAGTTATCTAGGTTCTGAAGAGAGTGAAAGAGAATGAGTTAAAATGGGCTTAAGGCGTCTCATATATGTCAATATATCTCAATCGCCTATGTGGGTCCCATAGAGAGTTGCTTGTGCAGTCTCACGAAAATGCAAATATCTCTCTACTCTGATGTCGTATTGACGAACGGTTTAATACGTTGGAAACTAGAATCATAGATCTTTAATTTTGTGGGTAGATCACCTCGTAATTCGAAGTAAATTGGAAGAAAAACTTAGTAACATTTGACCTAAAGTTTAAGTAAAATTATGAACGTAAGTTGCGACAACTTTTATGGAATTTTGTTTCATAACTCGTTTGACTACAAGACTTAAGATACGGATATTATATGATTCAAATACCTTAAAACACGCCCTCTTGAGAATATTAAGCCCTTATAGGTTTACCCAAAATACGGGTTATAACATCCTTGATTCGTTTAACTTCTAATACTTGTTAACCACTCTTATACACCCATATATCATTTAAGACCAATAGGATTAACTTCTTATCATCTCAAAGATAATCTCTTATCAGATTTACGTCGACTAACTTATGGCATGATCTAACGTATGCGAATATGGGTTGTAACATTGTTAAGGTGCCACTCACATTGGAGTATTGATGGTAGGGCTATAATCTCATGTTTTAGTCGATTATTACATTCCAATTTACTGCACTTTAGTTGAGTTTGATCTTTAATCGCTAGTGTTTTGCACTAATTATGTGTTTTGTGTCTTGTAGGAGTGATTCCGAGCTATGTAGATGTTATGGAATAAATTCAAGTGATTTGGAGCTTTAAAGTCTGAGTAAAAGTCCAAGGAATTAAGTCGGGATCGTGTTCGGGGATCAACGGATGATAGTGGAACGAAACGAAGAATCGAGCAGGCATATTATGCAGTGTCTAGTAAAATGCACATATCTTTTCGCTCGAAAATCCATTTAAGATCCACAATATATTATTGGAAAGCTAATAATGTTTTACGTTTTTTCTATTTCCCAACAGAACATGGTGAAAAGTGCGCGGCAAGTGCGCGACCGCGCACTAACCGTGCATATGGGGCAGAACAGTGTGAAAAGTGCATAGCCAAGTGCGCGGGCACACTTCCAGGTGCGCGGCTACGCACGTCCAACTCCGGAAAAGTGTCCTTTTTTCGTAGGAGAAGGTGTATTTGTTTGGGCCCGACCCTACTTGATATATATACATAGAAAAACGGTATTTTGAAGACTTTTGACATAATTTAGACCTAAGGAAGCTAAGGAGAAGAGGGAGAAGGGTTTGGATGTTTTATGTTTTTCTTTGACTTAAACTTAATAGTGATGAATTTCTCCATATCAATGGAGTAATTCTTCCTTAGGGATTGATGGATTTGGTGTTTTGAGAATTGTTTGTGGATATTAACTCTAGTTTTATGTATTGAATCATTTTGGGTGTTTTTATTGTTGCATATATATTCACATGTTTATGTAATCGAAAGAGGCATAATTTGTGATGTTTTGCATTATCTTGTTGGTTGAATTCGTTGATTCTTCTTAGTAATCGAAAGAGGCTAGTTAAATTATTGTTTAGACCTAGTTAGGAGGATAATCGAAAGAGGTTCTCCTAAAGATTAATCCACTACGAATTCTTGCATATCTTCACTCAGCTTAACTTAGTTTATATTGTGAGATTGAGACTTAATCAAGAGAGGGGTTTCTACTAAACGTTCGAACTAATACTAGAGTGAATTCAAGAGACTCACTTGAACCATAAAGTGAAGTAACTAGAGTTAATTCCAAAACAAGTATCTTACACCTATCCAATCAACCCCTATTTTCTCCCCTTGATATCTTCTTTGCTTACTCTTGTTGCGATTGTCATTAGCCAATAGTTTAGACTTTTAGTTAATTTTAGTTTTAATTCACATATATCCAAATTGTTGATCATCTTGAATAGCAATAAGACTAGAAGCTACGAAAACTCTGTTTAAATCCAATCCTTGTGGATACGATAATTTTCTATACTATATTCGACTAGCGAGCATAATTTAAGAGTGTGTTTTGCGCTTGTCAAATTTTGGCTTCGTTGCCGGAGATTGGCAATCAATAGTATTTGAAATAGTTTGTAGTGCTAATTTAGGAATTTTTATTTTTATTTTTATTTTATTTTTCTCTTTTTATGTTTGGGTGTTCTTTGACTGTGCGCAGGCTACAGATTAGATTGGTGCATGACCCCATCTTTTAGGAAGGAATTACTACCATACGAACCAGAAATCGAGAAACATCTGCGATAGTTGAGGAAGGAAAGAAATCTTTCCAAGAATATAGAGACGGTTGGGCAATCCTCAACCAAAGAAAAGATGGAGGAAGATGATGATAATGTTGATTTACTGCGAGAGAGGCAACCCCACTCAGAGAGAAGGCTGTAAGAGATGCTGAAGAAGCAGCACTCATAGATGCACACATTGCTTATGAGGAGGAGAGAGCTCGAAGATTATCTCAGAATCAACCTTTGGTTCCATACCAGTTCGAAAACCTAGCTCCAGGCCAAGGGAGACCACTTGGTGATTACGCTAGACCAGTTTACAATCAAGGTTTATCCAGTGTGAGACCACCGAGTTGCAGCCAATAATTTTTAGTTGAAGCAAGGGTTGCTCCAAACCCTCCAAAACAGTTGTGTCTTCAGAGGAAAGATGAACGAAGATCCAAACAATCATCTGATGGACTTCGAAGAGATTATGAACACCTTTTAATATAATGGTGTGTCATAAGATGCAGTTTATCTAAGGGTATTCCCCTTCACACTTAAAGATGATGCAAAGCACTGATTTCGAAGCTTGCCCCAGGGATCAATTAGAACACGGGAGAAGGAAGGGTGGTTGAAGCAGGACCATAAGAAGTACCTTTAGCATTTCAAGTACCCGGTTCAGAATTCCTAATTGGAATTAGGGGATCTTTTTTAATTGATTCTTTTATCACACTGTGATATTTTGGATTTTCCAACAGCACCAATAAAAAGTAAAATACAATTTCTTGCTAAATATTTCTCCTCAGCTAAAACGGGCAAGTTTAGAAGAGAAATCCATAACTTCTGCCAGAATGAGACTGAAACCGTGTTTGAAGCTTGGGAGAGGTTCAAAGAAATAGTGCGTAAGTGTCAGCATAGTGAAATAGAACTCTGGATGCAACTCCAAAATTTTTGGGATGGATTGACACCAACTTCACGTAGGACATTGAGCAATGCAGCTGGAGGTCCATTGATGAAGAAGACTCCAGAGGAGATAGTCACTATTCTAGATGAGGTTGATGCTAACACATCTATGCAGGTACAACTTGATGCCATGGAAAAAGAAATAAGGAAGCTAACCTTAGCTTAAATACATAATGAGCCTCATGCAGCATGTGACATATATGGAAGAGGACACCCTACTCATGAGTGTCAAGCTTCAATGGAGGAAGTTAATGCTGTGGGTAATTACAATTTCAGTGCAATGGGTCAGAAGAACCCCGGTTTTTTATGGAGTTCACCTGGGGGTACAGCAAATTCATGGCAACAAAATAACTCCAGATTTCAAGGAGCTCCTGGTTTTGTGAATCAGCAAAGGCTGCAGTTTCAGCCTCAACAGCAAATTCAGTCTGGGTTAGAAGATCTAATGAAATCCTTCATTGTCAAGACTGATGAAAGATTAGATGTTCATGGGGCAGCTATCAAAGAACTTGGGACAGGTTTTCGTAACTTGGAGAGACAAGTGGGACAAATTACAACTATATTATCTGAGAGGATCCCAGGTACTCTGCCTGCTGATACTGAAAAGAATCCCAAAGAAATGGTAAATGATGTGACCTTGAGAAGCGGACAAGTGTTAAAGGATCCCACTCCAATTCAAAAAGAAGTTGTGTCTGAAAAAGAAAGTGGGAAGGAGCTGAAAATTGAAGATGATGATAAAAAAGACTGAGTTGAAGAAAGGCAATAAAGGAGCTGAGAAAAAGAAAAAATGAGGAAACCTCAAGAAGAGAGGACACTAATGAAGAGAGCAAGCACATTCCTGCTCTACCTTTTCCTCAAAAGCTCTATAGAGAAAAGCTGGACAAGCAGTTTGAGAGATTTCTAGACATGCTAAGGCAGGTTAATGTAAACCTGCCATTCACTGATGTTCTCTCACAAATGCCATCTTATTCAAAGTTCTTGAAGGAGATCCTTACAAAGAAGAGGAAGATAGAAGAGACCTCAGTGGTCAAGCTCACAGAGCATTGTAGTGCAATATTGCAAAATAAAGTCCCACAAAAGTGTGGAGATCCACGGAGTTTTAATATACCTTGCTCTTTAGGCACTCTTAACTTTGATAAATCTTTATGTGACTTTGGTGACTCAATTAATCTAATGCCATTGTCTATTTACAGGAAACTGGAGAAGGAGATTGAAGAGATAAGGTCAGTGCCAATATCTTTGCAGCTGGTAGACCAAAAGACTATAACACCCGAGGGGATAGTAGAAGATGTTTTGGTATAAGTGGATAAGTTCGTATTTCTTATAGATTTCATAATGGTGAATATGGAGGAGAATAAGGAGGTCCCCCCATCCTAGGAAAACCATTTTTAGCAACGAGTAGAGCTATACTGGATATACATGATAGAAAACTCATGCTTAGAGTGGGTGAGGAGACGGTGACATTTGAGATGAATGTAGCAACGGGGGTGAAAACAAAGAAGCCAACTGCAAGTGTTGAGTGGAAGGTGAAGAGTTCAAAAGAGAAGGCTCCAGTGATTGAGAAAGACAAGTGTGGGGTGTACCCCAAGATGGTTGAGAAGAAGATGTCTGCATGTATGTGTGCACTAGTTCGGGCGCGTGGAATGGAGCCCGACTTTGATTCAGACCCCGACTAGAAATTCAGGGAAGTTTTTTCTACTTTATGCTTT
The DNA here is from genome assembly GCF_000390325.3 of Nicotiana tomentosiformis. NCBI lineage: Eukaryota > Viridiplantae > Streptophyta > Magnoliopsida > Solanales > Solanaceae > Nicotiana > Nicotiana tomentosiformis. The sequence continues at coordinate 97,621,515 of NC_090812.1, read as the reverse complement.
TTAATTGTGTGTCATGGGGACATGCCACAACTTAAAGTGTGGGGTGGAGAATATTTGTATGTTGTATGTATATGTGTTAGTTTTTGCTTTTTAGTAGTTAGAAAAATATTGAAAATCCATAAAATATTTAAAATTTTCGACTTTTTCTGACAATGGATATCATTCGACGGGTTTCTTGAGGGATTAAAGTCGAAAAAAAAATACAAAAAAACATTTCTTTTGGTAGGTAGTGTAATAATTCCCCCTTAATTTTTCTTTGTGTCGCGGTTCTTTTCCAAGGGTTTTGTTTGAACCGGGTGTAGTTAGTTTTTATTTTATTAGTAGTAGGAAACCTTGTGCTATGATTTGAATTGAAGCAATATCTCTTGACTTTATTATGCCTTGAGAATAGTAAGTGCTTTAGTTGTGACGCTTAGGCTCAGTTTTTTACTTTTGTATAAGTACCTTAAATTGTATGATCTTAACTTTGCTTAACTGTTTTGGCTAGAGTGTCTTGATGAATCCAATCTTGAGTGAGTTATATGCCATGTGTGTGAGGTGTATGTATTCTGTGCATTGCATTTGATGTCTAGAACTTGTCCCATGTGTTTGCAAAGTGAAATAGTAGTTTTGTTCAGTCTTGGAAGTGATTTAGGCGTTTCTTTGTTGAGCCAGTTATATTCTATTACCCACCTAATTGTTATGTATCGTAATTAACCCGTTTGAGCCTGTAATCCTATTTTCTTTGGCAATCACATTACAAGCCTTACCCAATTGTTTGAATTGACAATCTATTTGAACCTTGTACCTCTCGTGAGCACTTGAAATTATTATGAACTTTGTAAAAGATGAAGTATGGGGTGGTTGGTTTGGCTTTTGAGTGGAACTATCTAAATAATGAGGAAGGTGCATTGTTTTGAAAAAGTAAGCGCCACTTGAATTGAAAAAGAAAGAAAAATATGTTTTATTGTTGTGAAAAATATTCTTTGATAGTGGTGATTCTTGATGTACATGTCCTTAAATAATTTGGGAGTTAATGTATGTAGATGTGAAGGTGGAGTATAGTTTGACATAAGCGTGGGGTTTTGAATGTTAAAGTGTATGTATTAAAGTGCTTAGGGAGGTGTAGTCACTCTTATATCTAAATGTATCATACCCATCCTGCAGCCTACATTACAACCGGTTAAAAGTTCTACCTGATCCTTGACTGAATGAGCTCAATTAGTAGAGTAGTATACTACGGGTAAACCTATGGTTCATCTTTTGTGGCATATGAATGTTATTTCTGAGAGTAAGCGAATTCTTTCTATCTTGAGTTCTTAATTGTTATTAAATTCTATGGTGTGAGGAAATACTCTCTATTGTGTGTGAGGGCACTTGATTCATGAAGGAAAGGTAATGTTGTTGACCTCTATGTTAGAGTAAGTGAGCGGGTTGTGAATAATGCATGGTACTTGTGAGTCAAATCTTGAGGTGAAGATGTTACACTATTGTGCTTAGTCTATTTTAAATATTCTTGGTGTAATGAGTTAAGAGAGTTACTTAGTAAGGTTGTGTCTATATAAAGTGTGGTTTGATTGCTCGAAGATGAGCAATAGTTTAAGTGTGGGGTGTTGATGGTAGGCTATAATATCATGTTTTAGTCGATTATTACATTCAAATTTATTGCACTTTAGTTGAGTTTGAGCTTTAATCGCTAGTGTTTTGCACTAATTGTGTATTTTATACCTTGTAGGGGTGATTCCGAGCTATGTAAATGTTATGGAATGAATTCATGTGATTTGGAGCTTTGAAGTCTGAGTAAAAGCCCAAGGAATTAAGCCGGAATCGTGTTCGGGGATAGATGATAGTGGAACGAAACGAAGAATCGAGCAGACATATTGTGCAGTGTCTAGTACAATGCACATATCTTTTCGCTCGGAACTCCGTTTGGGATCCACAATATATTTTTGGAAAGAAAATTCAAAGGGATACAACTTTCATGTTTTACGTCTTTACTAATTCTCAACAGAACAGGGTGGAATATTCGTGGCAAGTGCGCGATTGCGCACTGACCGCGCATATGGGGCAGAACAGTGTGAAAAGTGCGCGGGCACACTTCCACGTGTGCGGCGGCGCACGTCCAACTCCGAAAAAGTGTCCTTTTTCACGTAGGAGAAGATGTATTTGTTTGGGCCCAACCCTACTTGGTATTATATATATACATAGAAAAACGGTATTTTGAGGACTTTTAACATAATTTAGACCTAAGGAAGCTAAGGAGAAGAGGGAAAAGCAAGAGCACAAGGATTTCACCATTCATCCTCACTCAAGACAAGAGTTTTGGATGTTTTATATTTTCCTTTGACTTAACTTAATTATGATGAATTTCTCCATATCCATGGAGTAATTCTTCATTATGGATTGATGGATTTGGTGTTTTGAGAATTATTTGTGGATATTAACTCTAGTTTTATGTATTGAATCGTTTTGGGTGTTTTTATTATTGCATATATATTCACATGTTTATGTAATCGAAAGAGGCATAATTTGTGATATTTTGCATTATCTTGTTGGTTGAATTTGTTGATTCTTCTTAGTAATTGAAAGAGGCTAGTTGAATTATTGTTTAGATCTAGTAAGGAGGATAATCGAAAGAGGTTCTCCTAAAGATTAACTCACTACGAATTTTTGCATATCTTCACTCAGCTTAACTTAGTTTATATTATGAGATTGAGACTTAATCGAGAGAGGAATTTCTACTGAATGTTCGAACTAATAATAGAGTGAATTCAAGAGACTCACTTGAACCATAGAGTGAAGTAACTAGAGTTAATTCCCAAACAAGTATCTTGCACCTATCCAATCAACCCCTATTTTCTGCCACTGATATCTTCTTTGCTTACTCTTGTTGCGATTGTCATTAGCCAATAGTTTAGACTTTTAGTTAATTTTAGTTTTAATTCACACAAATCCAAATTGTTGATCATCTTGAATAACAATACGACTAGAAGCTATAAAAACACTGCTTAAATCCAATTCATGTGGATACAATAATTTTCTATACTATATTCGACTAGCGAGCATAATTTAGGTGTGTGTTTTACGCTCGTCAAGTATGACAGATTGGTAACCCAAATTTGTAAAAGAATGAGTGTGAGTAAACGTTAGGTTAATCTTAAGGTAACCGGAAGATATATGTATTCGCTTACTCCGCAAGGATTGCTTGTTATGCCAAGTTTAACATTGATGACAATGAAACTCTATAATATTTTTTGAGGACTCCGGATGAATACCGGGATGTTCTTATGTTAACAATGCTGGAAATGTATGTCAAATCTGATGACGTCAACAATATTGATGTTCCGCAAAATATGGCTAACACTCAACCATCTGGTGGTGTTTTTTGAGTTGTTTTATCCGAACAGGTTCTGTATCAAAGAGTCTAGCCAAATCTAAACTTTTCTCCATGGGCTAATAAGGAACGAGGACATAATTTCTTCCCAATGCAGCAGCATGGAGGGTCGCCAAGTTTACATAATTCACAGGTCAAGAGGTAAATTTCAATTTTCCTTATTTTAGTATAATTGTTCCTTTTATGTATCATAGTCATATTAACTCTTATATCTTTCATAGGGGTTACCATCCAGATATGAATTTGACAAATTATGAACCAACCAACAGTTGAAATATATCTATTTTTGGAGGTATGGATCATGCTGGTCCACCAGCGAGTCATCAACAACTCGATAATGTGCATGATAAGCTATCTGCAAATTATGAATTGTACGTTAAGATATAAAGTTAATACATTATGTTGGGATGACTCTGAAATACATATTATTTTATTGGTGCAGTGAAACCGAGCAATATGGCGGCCCTGTCCTAACTCAGTTAGGCGATTACGATATATTGAATTAGGATATGGCAGATGCACAGAGTGAGAAAGATGACAGTGATTATGATAACAACACTGATGAGTCTGGAGATGATACACCCTTCCCTGATGAGAGCGACGACGAGGAACCACACTTCACAGATGAGAGTAAGAATGAGCAACCTGATTTGACGATGGAGCATGATGCCACAACTGAGGATGCTCCGTATATGCAGACTCCACCTACCATTAGACCAACGGTGTACGAGTCGTGTGTGCCATTTCATTCAAGGGAGATTCCCTACCTTGATCACTTGCCAAGTATGCCGGATGTGGATGCCCTCACAAGGGTTCTTGATAACATTCGTACAACAATATGGGATAAAACTAGACTAACAGAGCTCTGTAACACAATGCTTTTCGGTGACAAGGCACGCCTCAGCAAGGCAATGCGAATTTATAGCATAAAAATTGTTGTGAGATCGACGTTGTTGAGTCATCTAAGCAAATATATAAGGCGGTTTGTCATAGATAGGACCAAGAGGGAGATGATGTCGAGCCTCGACGTCGCAGGCGCGGCCTCTTCTATCTATCCACCTCCTAGCACGTGGTAGAAGCGGCGGAGATGGTGCATCTGGAGCTAGTGGTCGAGGAAGGGGTTGTATCTGTAAGAATCTCTCACAAGCCCAAACCTAATATTGATTGTGGACGTAAAATTGAGTGTTTTTTACTATATCGATGATAATCATGAAAAGAACTGATAATGTTATCACCTGTAGTAGTGGAATAAATCCAGCGACGTCCCTCACACTACCCATTGACGCCCTGCATAACTGCCTATAAAGGTACGCTAGAACGAACCACCCCAACTGTACATGGGTAAATAATCTAAGCGCTCCAGATGAGGCAAAAAACGTAGGCTCACAAGGTTCCCCAAGGTGTTCGGGAAAAGAATTCCACCAAATATCATCAAAAGCAACAGCCTTGACTGGCGCTTAATAGCCTCGACTGGTGTCTCGTCCGTGATTTGTTAGTGAAGCGCCTCCAGATGATACTTAACATGCAATAGCTATAGTCGACTAACTCTACTAATCGCAGTCTGCTCAGTCGGCAGGAATCCAGTGTGCCTCTCCAGCATCTCTAGATAGTCATGCCTCTTATAATCCCTAACTGCGAGCAGGTAGCTGACATCAAGACTGTCTGCGGGCAGCCCAAATAAAACCTCCACATCTTGTAGCGTGATAGTGGCCTCCCCGGTAGGCAAATAAAATGTTTGTGTCTCAGGCCTCCAACGCTCGATCAGAGCCGTGATCAAGGGCCAATCGAACTACAACCGACCGATCTCAACAACTCGGTAAAAACCAGCCCGAGTGAGGCATGCAACTATACGATGATGAAGTGAGTCCCAAAAGTCATCAATGTGTCTCGGGTGGAAGTTCTGGCTAAGCAACTCTCCATCCCAGATATATGAAGACCTATGGCCCGCCTGGAGCGTAAGTAGTTCATGAGAAATAGGTCTAGGATGAACAGTAGGGCGATCCATAATGATGTCTGCACATTGAATAATATTAATTAAAGATAGGTTCTCTTTACTCGTTTAACGTCTCGTAATATTTTGAAATATTTTTTATATTATTATTTAATTCATAAAATTTTATATTATTAATTAATTTGATATAAAGTATTTATTTATATGTTAGTTTTTAGGATTTTACGATAAAAATTCGGCATAGTCTCATTTGTACTGACAACTTTTTATATTTTTATTCGCATTAAAAGAACACTAAATATTTAATTTGTTTGACTTATCGAGATATTTTTAAATATGTTTATCAATTATTTTGATATAAAGTATTATTAATTATTTATTTCTTTTGTAACGGTTTATATGTTAATTTGTTATATTTTACGACAAAAATTTGGCTAGATCTCTTTTATACTGACAACTAATTAACTTTTTATTCATCAGCCAAAGAACACTAAATATTTAATTTATTTAACTTATCGTATTTTAATTGATTATTATCTGATAATACTTTTACTATAAGATTATTAATTGATTAGTATATGATCCTTAATTGATTAAACTGACGGACTACGTTAATGATGACACATATTTATTATTCTACACTAAAGGACTACGCTAAAGGACACTAAAGAACACTAAAGGCACATATTTATAGTTCTATAATTATAAACAATATTCAACAAATTAAATATCAACAATTAGACAATATTCAACTATTAGGCAATATTCAACAAATTCAATTAATAAAATAAATTCTAGCACGTTTTTATAACTACAAAAAAAAAGGCCAAATACAACAAATTATCACAAAACATCGCATATTACCACAAGTTACACGGAATAGCATAAATTCAAATTTAAAACAATGGCATAAAAAATAATGGCGTAAAATATTTGCATAAAATATAATATAAATTCGGGTACAAAAAAAAAAACAAATAACAAAACACATACAAAATCATGGCATAGATTACTATACACAAATTACACAAATATATATACAACTTATATGAAAAGAGTTTATCAAAATACCTCTTTTAAAGTTTTTGACCGAAAAAATGCGTCGCTTTTATAACCAAATCGAGCACAAATGACGTTATACACTATGAGTTAACCTTGAATCGTGTCTTTTTTTACTACTCTTTCGTTTCTCATAGTGCCGGGTCTATTTACTGGCTATCACTTTTACTTTGCATCTATCTTCTGGTTTTCATGTTGTTATTTTTCCTATGATCTCGATGGTGGTACTGATATTGTCTCCTTTTGTCTTCTTGAGTTGAGGGTCTTTCGGAAACAACCTCTCTACTCCTTCGAGGTAGAGGTAAGGTCTGCGTACACACTACCCTCCCCAGACCCCACTAATAAAATTTTACTGGGTCATTATTATTTTGTGTCTTGAGTTCCAAAATACAACTTTTTGGTTCCGGACTCTCTATATTGGATAGATAATCTCATTATTTTTGTAAGAAATAGTTCTTAGGATTAATTAATATTCATAATAAAAAGTGGGATAAAATAATCTCGCATTTTATTCTGAAAATATTACCCTTTACCCAACCAACCAAACAATCTCAATAAGCCACCGACTAAAATTTGCAAAATGTAAAAACTAGGATTATTTTTTTTCTAGAAGACACCCATTTAATTTTTGTCCCTAGTAATAAAATTTTAGCAATTTTCGGCCTCCGCCGGAAAAATACTTCTTCTCCGTCTACCTCCTCCTCCTCCTCCTCTTCTTCTTCTTCTTTTTCTTCTTCTTCTTCTTCCTCCAATTAGCACATAACTAAAATTAAAAATGAATGATATATGTATGATAGAAAATTAAAGATTCATTGCTTATATATGGCTGGAATTGCGTGAGTAAGGTCCCATTGAGCTTGTATTATCTATATTTAATGACTTGAATTGATTTGGTTGGAGAAAATTTAAGAACACCATTGTTAGATTTTGTTGAGCTTGAAAAAAATTGTTGGAGAATACAATATGAGTCTACAGATTTTTAAAGTTTTAGGTTCAATCTAAAATTGAAAATTATTGGGATTGACATAGGAGGTTGTATATCAAATTTGGAGGTATTTGATGTTGATTTGGATAAATTTGAAGGAAAAACATGATGGTGAAATTTTTGCACAATGGTTATGGCGACCACAAGGATTTTGTGGCCAACTATGGCGATTTATCACGATATATGGTCAAAATTATAGCAATTCATCAGTATTTGGCCACAAATCCTAATGATCAGTTAGGACTTTTAAATAAAGCAAGTTTGCCTATCACAAATCATGGCGATCCGTGCGGATTTGTGGACATATCCAGCCATTTTGTCTGAATTTTGACGAGGTCTTGACAATTTTTGAACAAGGCAAGTTTTGCTTATTAATTTGAAGTCTAGTGATTCGCGTATGATTTCGCAACGTAATGTTAGCCATGAAGCTATTTCTGCAAAACTTTTCTTTGTAAGGACAAAATTTAAATGATGGCACTAAAAGAACCTAATTGTGCAAATACTCCTTATGTTTTGTTCTGGGCGTTTTTGGGCTGCGGTGTAAAAATAATGAGAAAATGGCATGGTATAACAACACATAAAGAGAATTGACAATATTTTAACCTTATATTATGTTTGGCAAAGGTAATCCAAAAAAAAATTGACATAATATAGTCAAATTCTAAATAACCCTAATTTTTTATTTATTCTCTCTTCCCGTATTTTTTCTTCTCTCTCCCCGTATTTCTTCTCCAATTTTCTTCTTCAATCGTTTTTCTTTTTATCCTCTTCTTCTTCAATTTTTTTTCTTTTTTTTTTTCCTCTTCTTTTTCAATCTAGCAAATTTTTCTCTTCAATCTAGATTTGGAAGGGTATATGTTCTTTGACAATGTTTGGACTGTTGTAATGGTTGAATACATTTTTCTATTTATTCTCTCTCGCCCTGAAAGTGTCTATGATGATGATGGCAACGGCAGTTAGCAATGACAGATTTGAATTTTCTTTGGCAAATTGTTATTACAATGACGGCAACGACAATTAGCAATTGTAGAGTTCGATCTGTTTCGTGTTTCTTTGGCAATTTCAATTTTCATCTTCTTCTCTATTCTTTTTTATAGTAAAAAATATAATATATGTATTTGAGGTGGTATTCATCTATGTATATTATCATCTATACCCATGTGTATACCATATTATATATCGTGATATACATTGTTAGGTTTGGCAATATAATATTAGTTCGGAATCAAATCGTCCAATTGATTTTAAAAGGGCAAAATTCATTCTGAATAAACTTACTTCAAATTTGTTATTGATCAAAGAACAAAAATAAATTATTGATATAATAGGTGTAGAGCAAGTTCTAAAATAAAATTAATAAATATAACTATGGGAGTAAATAAAATTTTGATATACAGAGAAAAATAAATTGATATACATTTTGATATACACAACGAAGAAAAATAAAATTAGAATATACATTTTGGTATACACATATTCGATGTGTTATACACTGCGATATATACAAAATACAATTATTTTTATCGTGATATACATTGATATAGAGGCAACAATAAATTTTAAATAACTATAGAATAATTTTCATATTTTGGATATACTAAGAAGGAAAATAAAATTCTAATATATATGTTTATATATGCAAAGAAGAAAAAAAGTTATGATATACACATTATTGTTGTGATATACATTTATTGGCTACTTGGTGTCAATATTTATAACCATGGCCTTTTTCTGCTAATTATGTGGGTGGGTTGTCACACCATGCCAAAAGCCTAATAATAATTTTTCAAATCCAAATAATTGCAATTTGAAGGATTAGAGTGGGCCAGGTACTCTTTCGATCAGATCCAGACTGAGGCTCTGTTAACATGATAAATGAAAGCATGAATCCTGCCCAGTTGGAGCCCAATATGCAATAGAGTTTTGTTGAGCTTATGAATAGGACCAATGAAAGCAATAACTTTTTTGGGCAAGTTATACATTTGACCGGTCGGCCGAAAATAATTACATCTGTTAACTAAATATACAAAAAATATATATTGATTAGGTAAAATATATACATATATATATATATATATATATATATATTAAAATATAAAACATATACATTTTACTAGATATTATTTTTAGAAGCAGCAGCTATACCATGTAGTTTTCCCAACTTTTTTTTCTTCCCTAGCTTAGCCTCGACTCAAAAAAGAGTTTTACTTACTCTTTTGGACACTTTCATATTGCGTTCAATTTTTAAGGAAAGTATTATATGCTTTTCTCAAACTGTGCACACTTTATGTGCGACCTATTATAACTATTTTCTATCCATTTTTTCTTTAGTCAACTCGTAAAATATAATATAATATTATTAGACATACGAAGAGGTAACGATGTATTGATGTGTTGGATATCATATGAACCAAAGAAATATTGACACTTGAAGGTCGAGTAACCGTTGAATTCAAAGAAATTAGTTGCAGGTTGAGAAATTTAATAATAATAATAATAATAATAATAATAATAATAATAATAAAATGGAGCAAATTATTCAGAATGTAATCACTCTACATTAATAAATAATAAGTTAAATTGGTAAAAGTAGTCAAAACAAGCAATTGAACGTAATACTATAAACTATAATAGGTTAGTGTTACAAAGTTAAACATTGAGAGAAATCTGAAATTATCTCTAAATTTAAGGTAAAAAGTTTGGACAACAGTTGAAAAAAGAAAGATTTATAATAGGTTACTCTTTCTTTTTTCAACTTCAATCAAATACTGTCCAAACGCCTATGACTGACATACAGCAAAAATTGGAATACGGAAATATTCCAATTAAAATTAGTTTGCAAATAATATTTCAAATTAAAATACTTTGTATGGTGCCTTCCCAATTGAAATTATGAGCAGATAAGAGGATGCATCAATACCCCTTAGATGCGAATGACTGACATACAGCAAAAAAGAAGTTGACTTTCAGTGTATGCATCAATTCTCCTGAGATGCCAATTTAGCTAACACATACCTCCAAAAGTCTTGATATTAGTTGACTTCTAATTTACTTTTCTTTTCCTCTTAAATACATGCTAAAGGAAGTCAACTATATATACTTCAGGAGTGAGGTAGGAAATACTCCGTTGTTTCTTGATATTTTGATTTGAACTTATGATATTATCTAGTCTTTTAGTAATTTAGAAATGGGCTAATACGGTCGGATTAATTATTTAAGTTAAGTGTATATTAATTTAACTTTGATTTAGAAATCCAATTTGATTGAGTTAATCAACCTAGTTAGACCAAATAATGAGGCCCCTTTTTAGCCCAAGGATCAGTGAATGTCACCTTATTCTAAAGGCTTAATTTAGTGTCACGTGTAATAACACCATGTGTCAAAGTTAAAGGAGTTAGGATCGCACATCTCTAAAATAGTGACCAAGTAATCAAAGTTAAGCCTAAATTTCTAAATAAACCATTATTTGGAAATTTTCCAAGTATAATATAGTGAGCTTCAAGGGGATAAACCATTTACTTATTAATTAGTTTCTTATTAAGTCACTAATTACTGACTTCCCTTGTCAAGTTCTTTCTTGAAAGACAACATGAATTGTATCGAAATCTGGCAATGTTCCTGCGATTTGTCCCTTTCATAAGAACTTGGAGAAAGAGTTACAAGAGCATGTTCCCTTTTGCTACTTTTAGTTAGTTTTGTTTCCATCCCTGCAAAAGATAGACTTGGTGACAATTTTTTTTTTTCCGATTTTCATGCGGTCACTATCTATTACGCGAACTCTCTAAATGTTGCTCTACTCGTGCTGGATTCCAAAAATACACTATTTTTAAATGATTCGATGCACACTCGGCAACATTTTTGAAAAGTCCGAACAATATATGCCGACTAATCCTCGTTCATTAAAAGGTAATACAAGGTTAAACACGGGGTATTGATGTAATGTAGTGTGTTACACGAAAGTGGGATAGAGGATCCAATTAAACCTGAAACATTCCCTATTTCCATTCTTTCATTTCATTCAGCTGCTGATCACAAAAAATTGAAGTTATCACAAGACAAAAAGACGATGCATCAATACCCCGAGATGCCAATTGGTGACATAGAGCCTTTAGGCTAAGAAAAGAAAGATTGACTTTTGTCTACTTCTTTGCCTTTTTCTTTTCATTTTGTCTTAAACTACCAATTTAGGTACTTTTCTTGAAAACTCTGAAACTCTTAAAGATGATTTGAGGCCTCGGTCACCATTGTAAGAACAGATAGCCCAGTTTGGCCAAGCTTCTTCAATCTTAGAAGTATTTTTTCTTTCAAAAGTATTTTTTTTCAAAGTTAAAATATTTGGCCAAGCTTTTTGAAGAAAATAAAAGTTTTTGAGGAGAGACAGTTTTAGAGAAGCAGAAAAAAGTAATTTCTCTCCAAAAGTACTTTTGAGAAAAATACACTTACAGTTTTTAAAAACTTGGCCAAACACTAATTGCTGCTCAAAAATGTTTTTCAAATTAATTAGCTAAACACAAACTGTTTCTCACCAAATATACTTTTAAGATAACGCACTTCCAAAATAAGCTAATTTTTGCAGTTTGGCCAAACATGCTATAAATGAGTCTAAAGCTTAAGTAGGATTTGATGTGAAAGGAAGTCGACTGGCCAAAAAAGAATTAGCAAGATTTGAACTTATTATATTAAAATTAATTTAAATTGTATTTTTTTGTGCATTGAACTTTCCATAAAAATAGACTTTAAGATAGTAGCAGAGCCACACAAACTTAAAGAATTTAGTTAAATCTTCTTTAATGGAAAATTATACTATATATATAGATTAAAAAAATTATATATATATATATATAAAAAAATAGACTTTAAGATAGTAGCAGAGCCACACAAACTTAAAGAATTTAGTTAAATCTTCTTTAATGAAAAATTATACTATATATATAGATTAAAAAAATTATATATATATATATATATATATATATAATTGTTGAGTCTCTTAGACAAGAGTTTTTTTCTTTAAATGTTTTTGATAAATTTCTTCCTTTGTCACTATTTTAAGATATTAGCGGCTGTTCTATTCAGCTGCACCCAAAGTTGCAGGACTAGAATCTTAATCATCATCCACTTGTACAAGTACAAGCCTTTCTTTTTAGTTGACTTATCCATGAGTGGAATTTTAATTAACTTTATTCATATGCTAAAAGCAGAACAAGGGGCTCTTTCCAAGCATAAGAAATCTCAAGTCTCTATCTCCTAAGTCATAACCTCCGAAATAGGTAAAGAATCTTTAATCTTGCAACTATTAACTATTGAAATATATGTTGCTTAATTAATTGAAACTTTTCGGTCACCACCACCTAAGCAACATGAATCTTTGTAAATCAAAAGAATGGACATCTTTTTCTCGACAAACTAACCGACCTAATCAAATGCTAAGTAAGCATCTTAAGAAGATCAAAAGAATCACATGATGATAAGAACAATATAATCCTCTTAATTCATTGCATTGTTTATTATGAATAATTAGATCTTAAATCTCCTATGATTCTGAATTAGTGGAGAATATGTCATAGGCTAGGATTTAGTACAAACGTCTTAGGAATTGGATAAATCTTGGACATACAGTTTCATCTTTAACGAATAACCACCATTTTCCCTAAAAGGAAAAATCACTATTCATCTATTTTTTGATCACTTCCAAAACTATGAGATGGACTTGGACAGAAATATCATTAGTGGATGAAATCAAAAATCCTTTTCCTCGTCGCTAAATGCACCCACATGTCACAGCATCATCAATCCAATCATCCTTATACATTTGTTTTACAAAAAATTAATTTATTGATTGCAAACCCATGTGTTTTAGAACAAGAATTTAAGAGTGCACGACGTAAATTCAGAAGTAATGCATGAAAGAGGTCGTTACATTACTTAAGTGGTGCACTTTAATGAACAAAAGTGTGACAACGGAAAATGGATTATTTAGTATATTTACCAAGTTCTAGGGAAACACCAGCGTCGATGTGGAGCTAGAATATTAAGTACGAGTTCAATCAAACTTAATAGCTTTTGCTTATATTCTATGTGTTTTATATATATATATATATATATATATATATATATAAACTCAGTAACTACGACGAGTTATGTGTTATTCGGTGGCATGCAAATTCAAAATTCATAAACTTCAAATCCTGAATCCGCCTAACTCAGTGTACTAATTAGCTCCCGCTAGGTGCATGTGACTTAGTGTCACGACCCGACATCCCATCACAGGCGTCGTGATGACACTTAATCTCTAAAACTAAGTAAGCCGATTATAATCACAATTCAAGCCATTTTTTTAAAAACATATAATTTAATACAACCTCCCAAGACTGGTAATACTGAGTCACGAACTCTAAATGAATATATGGAATTATCTCGAGGGTCGAATATACAATACTGTTCGAATAAGAAATTAACAGCACAATAAATGGGGAAAGACTCCAAGGCACTGTGATGACCAAGTAGTCCTACTTTGAATTTGAATCCTTACGATCATACTCTAATCTCTGTTCGAATCCGATTTTTTCAATACCTGGCTCTGCACAAGAATGTGCAAAAGTGTAGTATGAGTACATCAAGGTCGGTACTCAGTAAGTATCAAGACTAACCTCAGTGGAGTAGTGACGAGGTACAGTCAAGACACTCACTAGCCAAATAACCTGCGCAGTATAGCATACAAAAATAATAGAAAACAAATAGCCGTGATAACAATACCAATCAACTAGTGATTTAATATCACGACCCAAAATCCTAACCTGTCGTGATGGTGCCTATCTCAGTATTAGGCAAGCCGACAACATCAATAACCCATGATTTCCTTTAAATTTAAAAACGTAACGTTTAATACAATACCAAAGATCTAGTAATTTCCAATACAACACTCCCAAAACCTGGTGTCACTGAGTACATGAGCATCTAATATGAGTACAAGTCTAGAAAATACGGTCTATAATAGTCTAAGACCAAATACAGTAAACAAGGAGATAGAGAAGGAGAGACAAGGTGTGCGGAACACGGCAACTACCTCAAAATCTCCTGAAAATCAACTGCGCGAAATGATTAACACCCGCTATGTTCAGGAACACCTGGATTTGCACACGAAGTGCAGGGTGTAGTATGAGTACAACCAACTCAGCAAGTAATAATAATAACTAAGGAACTGAAGATAATGACGAGCTATACAATCATAGTTCACTTTCAGTAGTTCCAGCAAAGAATAGACATACTTCCAAATCCCACAGTTTAAGTCAAATCAATTTTATACAGTTTAATTTCAAATAATCCGGATATAAATTCTTTCAGAGATTTCACAACAATGACAGATAGCAATAAAGTGCAACAACAAATGCAAAGCAAGTACAGCCTCTCAGGCAACAGTCACTCAGTTCATCACAACAGCTCAACCACTCGGCTCTCAGCCCTCAGCACTCACACTCAATGGGTACCCGCGCTCTCTAGGGGTATGTACAGACTCCGGAGGGGCTCCTACAGCCCAAGAGCCATAATCTGCACGGACAATTCACGTGATGCACGGACAAATCACGTGCTATAATATCCTGCACGGACAACTCACGTGCCATAATATCCTTACCTCACCGACAGGCCCTCAGCCTTACTCAGTCCTTAACCTCTCAAGTCTCTCGAGCTCTCTGAAATCACAAAGATCAGCCCAAACAAAGATAACATAGTATATTAACAAATATCCAGAAAGACTGAGGTATAATACGCAAGAAAAATCATGACTGAGTACAAGACATCAATTAGCAAATAATTCAACAAGTACGCGACCTCTACGGGTCTCAGCAGTACTATAACATAGCCTAAGCATGATTTCTAACATGATTTATAGTCAAATTTCTTCAACACATAGAGATCATATAGATAACAATAAATTATTCAACTTTACAGTTTCTCAGGACAGACCAAGTCACAATTCCCTCGGTGCACGCCCACACGCTCGTCACCTAGCATGTGCGCCACCTCCAAAATAATCACATGATACCAAAATTCGGGGTTTCATACCCTCAGGACCAGATTTATAATTGTTACTTATCTCAACCCGTGTAATTCTTTATTCCGCTATACCCTTTCCACGAGAATTGGTCTTCGAAAGCCCCATATCTAGCCACAATTAATTTGATTCAGTCAATATCAATTATTATAATTAATTCCATAAGGAGATACTAATTTTTCCAATAAAATCCGAAATTAACTCAAAAATTGCCCGTGGGGCCCACGTATTGGAACCGGACAAAAGTTACAGAATATGAATGCTCCTCCAACCACGAGTCCAACCATATAAATTTCACCAAAATCCGACACTAACTAGACCCTCAAATCTTCAATTAAAGCCTATGAAGATTTCTACCATTTTCAATCCAATCCTTACCCATTTGAACTTAACAATCTTTCCACAACCTTATTGGTATGTATATTTAATACTCTTACACCCAAGAATCATACTATAAATCACCCATTTTTACTCCAAACCCGAAATTGAAGGATTGAGGAAAGAAATTCTTACCTCTTTGAAGCCCTAGCAAGATCCTTATGAAATCTTCAAACCTTGAACAAGAATTGATGGATAAATGACTAAGTCTTCACTTTATCTCTCTAAAATGCTCTCACCTCTCTCTAAAATATCAGATTTTGGCTAAAAAATAAGCTTCAAGGGCTATAAATCGAAATTGGGTTGGGTCAAAAATTAAAAAGAATTGAAGCTCCGACGCAGTTATGCGATCACATAACAGGTATGCGGTCCGCATACCCGCCGCATAATTTGGTCTCCAAAGCTGGGCATTACTGACCCGGTCTGCGGTCATTATGCGGCCCGCATACTTGTTCTGCGGTCGCATAATGCACCGCAAAACAGGTATGCGGTCGCACAGTACACCGCAGATTTTTCTCAAATCTTACCCCTCTCCTGATCCACTTTGCGACCATTATGCGGTCCGCAGAGTGATTCTGCGACCGCATAGTGGTCGCAGAAATGACCTTTTTCTGACAAAATTTTTCTTTACACATCGGTGCATTGTTCAGCCCCAAAAGTCCGAGACCTTTTTCCGAGAAATTTCTATAATCTTTGTACTAATTGATCTACCTTAGCACCACCAAACCTTAATTTCCTTAGCAAAATTTCTCCGGGGTCGTTACATATAGGTTAACATCCGGTCAACATTTTCAACTTAAATTCTAAACCTTGGAACTAAGCGCTCTAAATCATTTCAAAACCTCACCGAACCCAAACTAATTACCCCGGCAAGCCAAATAACAACTGTAATTCACAATTTGAGCAGTAAATGGGGGAACGGGATCGCAATAGTCAAAACGACCGGCCGGGTCGTTACATTTAAACAGCAAGGCAATTGCTCAAACGAATAATAAACACAGGTACATCCAATTAATCAAGTCTTTCAAAATATACATCTTTTCTCTATAAGTTCTTAAATAAAAGTCTCTAAAATATAATCCTTTCCAATAAATATATTTCGAATATACTCCCTTCAAATAAATATCTTTCGAATATAATTCTTTCAAATAAATATCTTTCGAATATAATTCTTTCAAATAAATATCTTTCGAATATAATTCTTTCAAATAAATATCTTTCGAATATAATTCTTTCAAATAAATATCTTCAAATATAATTCTTTCAAATAAAAGTCACTGTGTGACACCTAATTTAACTTTTTTGTTGTGAGAAATATATTCAACATATCACATCAATTGGCACGGCAATACCTTCGTGCACTTGTCTCATTCTCACCCAATATATATACATGTAGATCAAATCAATTGGCACGGTAACACCCTTCGTGCACTTATCTTTTTCTCACCGTGCATACACATAATAATACCAATTAAGTGGGAGAAATGTCAATAACAATAAAAGAAATAAAGTGGGAGGTACACAGAAAGCAACAACGACTACAAGTCACATAGAAAACATAGGTGCACAATAACATCTCAAGATAAAGGCATGAATGTATACACAACAAAACGATATCACCATATAATGTATGTCTATCGTCCTCGCCTGCACGAAAATACCCTTCGTGCCATGAATATATGATAATATAAAAATAATGGCACGACATCACCCCTCGTACTTTTACTCTCATCCTCACGCGATAATATAAATGAAATGGCATGGCATCACCCTTCGTGCTTTGCACTCAATGACACGGCATCACCCTTCGTGCTTTACACTCTCAAATGGCACGACATCACCCTTCGTGCTTTTACTCTCAAATGGCACGGCATCACCCTTCGTGCTTTACATTCTCCCTCACATGATAATATAATTCAAATGGCACGGCATCACCCTTCGTACTTTACACTCTTCCTTACCAAGCACATGTATATCATTAACAAGTAAGGTAGGAAGCATAAGTAACATCAAGGAGAGTGTTTAAACGATAACACAATACAATAATTCATATCACAATTTGCCCATTTACCACAACCAATTCCAAAGATATAGAAAAATCAATAAATTTCTCAACAAATAGCCAAAAGTTACGCACAACGTATATAAAACCTCAAAATAACAGAGATGGAAAAGTAACTCAGCATAAGGCAATGCCTTCTTTAATCCAAAATTTTGATAAATATATTATCGCCTCTTTTTAAGCTTATTTAATTAATTATTTGCAAATAAAAAATTCATAATGAAATTAATTCCAATAAATATCAAATCAACAAAAACACGAAATTCACATAAAAATTCAAGTGGCAATCACCCTAAATTATCATATAAAATATAAACTCAACAAACAAGGAATGAGGCATGACAAATAAAGAATTTACTATGTTCCAATAATTTTTCAATTTGATACATAAAGGTTTCTACGAATTTAAACCGATATAATTTGCACATATAAACCAAGTACGTACTCGTCACCTCACGTATATGATTTTCAATCACACAAATTTCAAACAAGACTCAATGCCTAAGGAATAATTCCCACACTCAAGGTTAGGCAAGATACTTACCTTTTTGAAGTTATGCCGATATTCCAAAATCGCCTTCTTGCTTGAATTAACCTCTAGACAGCAGCTCAAATCTATCAAAATTAATTGTATAACTTCATTAAAATTCATCGGAAATAATTCAGGATAATAAAATGTCAACTTAGAAATTTATTCTAAAAAGTCAACAAAAAGTCAACGTGGGGCCCGCCTCTCGGAACTCGATAAATTTTGTACGAAATCCGAACACCCATTCTAATACGAGTTTAACCATACCAATTTTATTAAATTCCGATAACAACTCGACCTCCAAATCTTAAATTTTTGTTTTTGGAAGATTTTGCAAAACTTTTGATTTCTTCCATTTAAATCCGAATTAAATGATGAATATAACCATGGATTTATGAAATAAACAATTTACCATATAGTATCATATTCCAATATGTTAAAGGTAATTGCAAAAAAACTATATAGATAAGCAACGAAGTTCACATACGTTCTCCATACGTGTAAAGATCTTAGTAATTTATAAGAAGGATTGCATTTTTTAGACACTTTTAAGGCAGTATCAAGAATCTCGAATGCCTGCGTATCTAACAGTTTCAACGCCTTATCTGAAAGAGGCCTTGAATTTATTCTTTCCTTTCTCTTTCTTTTAATTTAATTGCAGGGACACACGTCGCTGTTATTCTATAAATAGCTTCAATGGGGTTTCGATTTCATCATCACTTCAACAACTGATCAACTCACCTCATCAAATTAATATCAGTACTTTTTGCAATCTTTTTGTCCCTCATATCTTCCTCTTATTATGGAGTCAGTGAAAAAGATGATAGCAGAAAAGCCAGTGGTGATGTTCAGCAAAAGCAAGTGTTGCATGTGCCACACTATAAAGACACTCATATCAAGTTTTGGTGCCAACTTAACTGTATATGAATTGGATGAACTTTCCAATGGCCTACAATTGGAAAAAGCACTGTTGGCATCAGGGAGAAGGCCTAGTGTACCAGCAGTGTTCATTGGACAAGAATTAATTGGTGGTGCTAATGAGATCATGAGTCTCCATTTAGAGGGAAACCTTATTCCTTTGCTCAAGAAAGCTAAAGCTATTTGGTTATAGTAGCATTTATACTCTGTGTAACTACACTCCTTTTTCTTTTTTTAGACATCTGGTATTCGAAATCTACTGAAACTACTGATTCGGGTTCACCTTCTAATATGCCAGTAAAAGTTATGAACAAGAAGGTGAATAGTAGTGGCTAGTAGTTTGGTTTGATAGCAATGTTTATGGACTTGAGTGTAGTCATTTGAGCATCTTTTATTTAACATGCTCAATGAAGAGTCTGTTTTCTCAATAGAGATGTCCCTAATGTTTCATAAGTATTGCAATAATACTTCACATATAATGTCATAGACTTGTCGATTTTGAGTTGTGACTTCCACGAAACTCTCCATTCTTCTTATTACTCATTTTTTTGTGAAACATGTTTACCCATAAAGCTGTGCAGTTGAATTTATAGCATGATTTATAGACAAACGAATCGATTTGACCCAAAAATAGTAAGTAAATAAGAACAAAAGTAAGATTGTTAAATTAAACAAGATTACAAGCCTGATTAAGAACTTAGACTTTTCGATGGCAAAAGGGAGAGCAATGTTCAAGAAACTAAAACTGAGCATAATATGAAAGTAGATTATAGCTTTTTGTGTGCAGAGTATTCGTGCCTATAATGGATGCTAATTCTTCTATTTATAGTTGTATAGGATAAAATCGGTTCATATTTAATACTCGAATAATAGAGTGACACGTGGAATCAGAGACACACAGAAAAGGAGGCAAGTGGAAACCAAAACCACGAACAGCAGCTTCGGTTGGCACCAGGCAGACCTCGAAGGGAATATTGCTAATGAGGATAAATGAATATTTGCCACCCGATAATATTCAATGAAGAATATTCCTCGTATTAAATACGCAATCCGTTACAGAGAATTTTGGCATTCATAGCCTCCCGTTACACATTCATCAATGGCCACCATAATTGTCATTTAAGAGGGGCTTGATCCTAGGATCTTGTTCCCTAGGTGTAGCTATAAATAGTGACTTCAACAGCCATTGCAGGACACGAAAAATTCTGACAAGCTTGTGCTACACATTATTCTAAGATCAATAATACTTTATTTTCAGTCTATTGATGTTCTTATTGCTATCTTCGGAAGCCTTGCTCCCGGAACCAAGATGTTTGCTATCTTATCTCGATTTCAACGCTAAGTCTTGTATTTTATTTAATTATCATTTTAGAATCAAATCAATTCGCTTTTCTATAAACCACGTTATAAATTCAACTGTACTGTTTTACGAGTAAACAGTTTGGCGCCCACCGTGGGGCTTAGACAATTCCGTAATTGAGTCAATCCTTGCATCTATTACTAATCTGTTTGATTCATAGCAAAAAATCATAAAAGATGGCAGATAACGATGTCAACATCGCTCACTATGTTGAGGCACAAGGTAATCCACCTCAACACGAAGATTCGATCAGTGACACCCGCAACGAGGAGGACTTAGCCACGCCGGTTCATGGCGGGCAATATCCACGACATGTGCATGAGACGACTCCTGATGATGCCGAAGACGAGCACATTGCGAAAACGGTAAGGATCTTAAGAGAACAACAAAAGGCCATCATGGGACATCTCTCACGGCAAGACCAGGCCATGATAGAATTAAGGCAAGCATTGCCGGGCGCTTCCAACAACGTGAATGGAAGAGGTCCAGTTCCTCCCGGTGCTCCTGCAAATCAAGCAGCACAAAGGGTTGATAATAACACCCCGAGGGGTAAGGTCGGCTTTGATGGGGCCGGGCCAGGAGGAACGGCAGCGGATCTGGTAACAACAACGAGAATGATCCTTTCAAAATCGAGCTCACGTGGTATATGAGGGAAATAAACGCTCGAATGGACTAAGTTCCGGGTGCACCTCCAGTTTCGAAGGGACTAGAGTCAAAGAAGTACACCCAGTTGCCGTTAAAACTGAGCGCGTCACCAGAGTTAATCCCGAAGTGGTTCAAAATTCTAGACATACCAAAATATGATGGGACTTTGGATCCTCAGGAGCACATCACCACCTACACAATGGCGGTGAAAGGAAACAATTTAGTTCCGCACAAGATTGAGTCGGTCCTACTGAAGAAGTTCAGGGAAACCCTCAGGAAGGGGGCCCTGACATGGGATTCACTTTTGTCTGAGCACTCAATAGATTCCTTTGAGATTCTCGCGGGTTCTTTCATCAAGGTCCATGCTGGGGCCAGGAAGGTATAGGCTCGAAAGGCCGACATATTCAGAATTACACAAGGAGAGTCTGAATTGCTGCGAGAGTTCATGACCAGGTTTCAGAAAGAAAGGATGCTGCTACCGGCCGTTCCAGATGAATGCATTTACTAAGGGGCTGAATCCGAGGAGCTCTGACGCTTCCTGAAAGCTGAAAGAAAGTATGCTCGAGTTCCATCCAACTATATGGACAGATGTTCACAACTGCTATGAGTCAAATATAAGAATAGAAGACGACCAGCTTGATTTTCCGGCATCAACCAAGGATCGGGAAAAGAACAAGGATAAGTCGAAGGATGATTTTGACGCAAATCGGTGATCTTCTAAGGGCCGATTTTTGCCCTACGAAAGGGCCAAAGGACGCGGCAGAGGTTTTCGATCGGCGAACAGGTTTGCTACCAATAGGATAACTGACCGTGGACGGAATAACAAATCATTGCAGGACAAAGATATGTCAGGCTCCCGGGATTCCACCTACTCTAGACTGTCTGAGTATAATTTCAATGTCAGTGTATTGGAGCTGGTATTGGCGACGAGGAACAATAGGGAAGCACAGTTCTCGAGGCTGATGAGATCCGATCCGAGTCAGAGGGATCCTAATCTGTGGAGTATCATGGGACTAACGGCCACCGAACTGGGGACTGCTGACATCTGCACGATGAGGTGGAGACATTGATGAAAAATGACCATTTTAGAGAGTTCTTAAGCGATTGGGCTAAAAATAACTATGGACGCAACTGGGATAACGCAGAGCCCTCAAAGATAATAGAAGATCCTCCTCGACTAACTATCAACATGATTTTTGGGGAGAACGAGATTAAATGGTGTAACCTTTTCAGCAGCAAAAAAATACAAAGGTATCAGTGACTCATAGAAAGATACTCTGGAGAGTCACTGAGGACGATATCACCTTCACAGAGGAGGAGGTCGATGGACTCCTACTACCACACAATGATGCCATGGTAATTTCTCTTAATGTTTTAGATTTTAAAATTAAACATATTTTGGTGAACCTAGGAAGTTTAGCCAATATCATTCAATGGAGAGTGCTGGAGCAAGCCAAGCTAACCCGAAGCATTATCCCGGCCACAAAGCTCATAGACGGGTTCATCTTAGCAAGTGTGACAACCCGAAGGGAGATCCTGCTGCCCACAAAGGCCGAAGGGGTCATGAAGACTACCTTGTTTGAAGTAGACGACGACGACATGTGCTACAACATTATTCTTGGTAGACCATGGCTACACGTGATGAAGGCTGTGCCATCAACATACCATCAACTCCTGAAATTCCCAACTCCAGAGGGAATTAACCAAATAAGAGAAGATCAACCAGCGGCAAGGGAGATGAACACGGTCTCGGTTTCAAGCAGTAAAAGGAAGGAACATGCGGCATAACAATTGTTTCACCCTATTTTGCACTAGTCAAAACAAGATTCAACTTGTGGTTCCTCTGTTTCTGATAAAAGATCGTCGCCACCTAATATTTGAAGGTATACTACAGTACCTATTTGATTACTAAGTCATATTCTTTATTAGTCTGCTAACCGGTGAGATTATGGGTAAGGGTTCTTGTTCTTCTAAGGGGAAGGTGTTAGACACCCCTTAAAATCTACTTGAGGTAGCTCCATGGGACTTAGACTAGATTTGGAATCAATTATATATACTATGCCTTAATTAACGTTCTAAAGATATGGCTTACCGTATATTAGGACATAATTCTTACAAAGGGAGGGTGTAGTTTAAAAAGGATAAAGCTTGCGATTCATATCTGATTTTCCTCCTTTGAAAGTGGGGCTGCCGTTTTTCTATGCTTTGGGCTTCAAAATCTTTAAGACAAGAAGGTGAGCGAAAACGTAGTAAAGATATAAAAAAATTTTAATTAGCGAGTGAGAGATTAGTTACTAACTAGTTCTTTTAAATCCTTTGTCATTTAAGGCTTGCCTAAGTTTTATATGACTTAAGGTATAAAGTAAAGCATGTAATCCAATATATAAGTGTTGTATACATGTGAGATAGAATAATCAACAACAAAGTACAACAAAGTATAACAAGGTACTAGACTAAGGTGGCGAAACAATAATAATAATAATAATAGGAGTTTAGATAAAGAAGACTGGACTCTGGTATTTGAGCCTCAAAGAGGCAGGCCCAATAGTAAAGGATGCGGCTACAGCTGACTTCAGACTTCCAGAAAAATGTAGCAGTGCTGGGCTTGGGCCTGAGTTCTTTAGGAACTCAGTAGGCCCAAACAGATGTATATGTTAAAAAAAGAAGGTCATTAGATATATATTATGCATGTTCAATTATGTATGAAATATATAAACAAATGATTGGAGCAAAATATAAACCCCTAAAGAACAACACGTGTTAATGAATTAAGGGCTAAGGAGAGAATTTTACTCAAGGTCGATGCCCTCTTTGAATCTCCCGATATTTCAAAATTCCCATGGGTATTAAGGCCCAGAGAAATGCTTGTGCCAGTGAGAGCAACCCAACCTAGAGTTAAACTCTACTCCTAAATATCCTTAACCACTAACGACTAATTTTTCCTTTTGGGTTTAAGTGCCAATGAGACTCTTTCAATGTAAACCAACTACCATAATATCCCCTACCATAGAAATATACTATTCCCTTGACAGAATAATATAAGGGTGTAAGAACAGTTTCACTTTATAACTACATTTCTAATATCACATGAATAATACACATATTAAGCAAGTCTAATGGTCGAATTTCAAACACATATGGGGGAGGGGGGAGGCAGAGACATTATAGCATTATTGTTAAAGATCTACACACTTAGGATCACATTCAAAGGATAGGTAAAGAACACACAACTCACGTATGCAATAACCCAGAAATATATATTTTTGCCTTGGAAAACTAATCATGGGTTGATTAGTTTAGGTCTTGCCACTAGCACATGCATAGACTAATCACACTGCTTGGAATTCTTAAAAGCAGTAACAAAGATTTAGACAAACAGTCACATCAAACAACTTCTTTAGGTGTAACGACCCAGCCAGTTATTTTGAGTATTTCAGACCCGTTCCCCTATTTACTGCTCAATTTATGCTTTACAGTTGTTATCTGACTTGTCAGGGTAATTGGTCCGGGTTCGGGTCCGATGAGGTTTTGGAATAAATTGAAACACTTAGCTCTAAGGTATAAAGCTTAAGTTTAAAAGGTTGACTGAATGTTGACTTATGTGTAAACGATTCCGGAATAGAGTTTTGATGATTCCAATAGCTTCGTATTGTGATTTTGGACTCAGGAGCGTGTCCAAAAAATTCTTTGGAAGTCCGTAGTTAAATTAGGCTTGAAATGGCTAAAATAGAAATTTAAGTTGGAAGTTTGACCGGGTAGTTGACTTTTTGATATCGGGGTCAAAATCCGATTCTGGTAATTTGAATAGGTCCGTTATGTCATTTATGACCTGTGTACAAAATTTGAGGTCAAGCGGACTTGATTTGATAGGTTTCGGCGTTGAATGTAGAAATTGAAAATTCTTAGTTTCATTAGGCTTGAATTGGGGTATGATTTGTGGTTTTAGTGTTGTTTGATGTGATTTGAGGTTTTCACTATGTTTGTATGATATTTTAGGACTTGTTGGTATATTTGGTTAAGGTCCCGAGTGTCTCGGGTGAGTTTCGGATGGTTAACTGATCAAATTCGGACTTAGAAGAAATCTAGAAAATTTCTGTCTTCTGGTGTGATCGCACCTGCGAGAGTCTAAGCCGCAGGTGCGGAGTTTGGAGGAAATGAGCAGAGGTCGCAGGTGTGATGTTGGGTCCGCACGTGCGAGGTCGCAGATGCGGCGTTGAGGGTGTTGGAGCGAAGGGACCGCATGTGCGATGGTGAGTTACGCACCTGCGAATGCGCAGATGCGCATAGAGGATCGCAGAAGTGGAGGCTTGTTGGGTAAGTGATTTTCGCAAAAGCACTGGTTTTTCCGCAAAAGTGGATGTTGCGCAGGTGCGAGCCCATGCTCCGCAGGTGCGGAAATGCCTGGGCAATGCTTAAAAACGAGGGTTCCGGAATTTTTTCTCATTTTGGATATTTTGAGCTTAGGTTTTGGCGATTTTTGAGCGATATTCACGGAAAAACTTGAGGTAAGTCCCTTGTGATCATTTCTACTCCTTAATATTGGATTATCATTGAGTATTTCGACTAGATTACATGTATTTGAGGTGAAATTAGAGGATTTGGGCCTAGGAATTTCAAAATAAGAATTTGAGATTTGGAGGCCGAGTTGAGGTCGGATTTTGGTAAAATTGATATGGTTAGACTCGTGGTTGAATAGGCTTTCGGATTTTATAAATTTTGTCGGGTTCCGAGATATGGGCCCCGGGAGCGATTTTTGAGTTAAATTTCAGATTTTGTTAGTATTTTCTTATGGAATTAATTCCAATAATTTGTATTGACTGAATCAAATTAATTGTGTCTAGATATAAGGCTTTCGGAGACTAATTCACGAGGCAAAGGCATATCAGAGTAAGAAATTATACAGTTTGAGGTAAGTAACACTTCTAAAATTGGTTCTCAATGTATGAATCCCCGAATTTCGTGTTATATAAATTGTTTGGATGTGACGCACATGATAGTTGACGAGCGTGTGGACATGTACCATTGAAATTGTGACTTGAATAAATTCTGTGAATTTATAAATATTAAAGAATCATGTTATTATTTGAACATTTTTCACGTGTTAGGAAAATTGAGCTGAGACTTGTATTAAAGATCATAATTGGGCTACGCTCCTATATTTTGGGATCCTAGGTGAGGCCAAAACTAGGTAACCTCACCTAGAAAAATTGGCGCTCGCTTTGCTAAGCGCCTTTAGGGAGCTAAAACTATACTTTCAGTGTCACCCCATATGTGTCGTAACTACTTACCCATTGAGGAATGTTATGCATAAGCCTGAGCTCTTGGGCCGATTGACCAAATGGGTCATGGAAATAAGTGGGTACGATATTGAATACCGACCCCATACCGCCATTAAGTCTCAAATCTTGGCAGACTTTGTGGCTGACTTTATGCTGGCCCTAATACCCGAGGTCGAAAGAGAGTTATTAATTAACTCAGGGACTTCCTCGGGAATCTGGACCCTCTTTACAGACGGCGCCTCAAACGAAAAAGTGTTCAGACTTGGCATCGTATTGAAGCCACCAACAGGTAACATAATTAGACAATCTATTAAGACTGTGAAATTGACTAACAACGAAGCCGAATATGAGGCCATGATTGCAGGTTTTGAACTAGCCAAAATCTTGGGGGCAGAGGTGATCGAGGCCAAGTGCGACTCCCTCCTTGTGGTAAACCAAGTTAATGGAACATTCGAGGTCAGAGAAGAACATATGCAAAGATACTTGGACAAGTTACATATAATATTACATCAGTTCAAAGAATGGACTTTGCAACACGTAACAACGGATCAAAACAGCGAGGCCGATACCCTCACTAACTTAGGGTCATCGGTCGAAGACGACGATTTCAACTCGGGAGAAGTTGTACAACTTATGAGATCATTGGTGGAAGAAGTCCATGGCGAGATCAACTCAATGAGCCTAACTTGGGACTGGAGGAATAAATATGTAGAATATCTCAGAACCAGTAAATTGCCCTCGGATCCAAAAGAATCGAGGGGCTTGCGTACAAAGGTAGCCCGGTTTAGCATGTCCGAAGACGGAACCCTGTTCAAAAGAACATTCGATGGCCCACTCGCAATATGCCTAGGACCGAGGGATACTGAGTACGTTTTGAGGGAAATCTACGAAGGTACTTGTGGAAATCATTCGGGCGCCGAATCGTTGGTTCGAAAAATAATCAGAGCCGGTTACTACTGGATCGACATGGAAAAAGACGTAAAGGAGTTCGTTCGAAAATGTGATGTTTGCCAAAGACACACTTCGATGATTCATCAACCCGGGGAGCTGCTGCATTCGGTTTTGTTACCATGTTCGTTCATGAAGTGGGGAATGGACATCGTCGGCCCTCATCCATGGGCACTCAGTAAGGCTCAATTTATATTGTTTATGACTGACTATTTTTCTAAATGGGTGGAAGCCCAGGCGTACGAAAAGGTCAGGGAGAAGAAATTCATCGATTTCATTTGGGACCACACCGTATGCTGATTCGGAATGCCGAGTGAGATTGTATGCGACAATGGGAAACAATTCATCGATAGCAAAGTAACCAAATTTCTTGAATACCACAAGATCAAAAGGATACTATCAACACCTTATCACCTAAATGGGAATGGACAAGCTAAATCTACCAGCAAAACCATACTCCAAAACCTTAAAAAGAGGTTAATCGACGCCAAAGGAAAATGGAACGAAATCCTACCCGAAAACCTATGGGCGTACCATACGACCTCAAAGTCCAGTACCGGGGCCACCCTATTTTCTTTGGTTTATGGCGCCGAAGCTCTAACATCGGTCGAAATCGGAGAACCAAGTATCAGATTATGACATGAAACAAAGGAATCGAACGACGAGGCCATGAGTACGAGCCTGGAGCTATTCGAAGAAAGGCGCGAAGCCACCCTTGTCTAGTTGGCCGCCCAAAAACAGCGGATCGAAAGGTATTACAATCGAAGGGCCAACCTTCGACACTTCAATTCCGGGGACTTGGTACTAAGGAAGGTCACACTGAGCACCTGAAACCCGAACGAAGGGAAATTGGGGCCGAACTGGGAAGGACCATACCAAATTATCAAGATCACCGGAAAGGGATCCTACAAACTCGGAACAATGAACGACAAGCAACTATCAAACAACTGGAATATAACTC
Source organism: Nicotiana tomentosiformis (assembly GCF_000390325.3). Taxonomy (NCBI): domain Eukaryota; kingdom Viridiplantae; phylum Streptophyta; class Magnoliopsida; order Solanales; family Solanaceae; genus Nicotiana; species Nicotiana tomentosiformis. Next base: position 97,593,017 of record NC_090812.1, on the reverse strand, counting down.
ACTTGAAGTGATATTACTGCTACGGTACGACCCCGTTCTTTCTTTTATTTACATTTTAAACTAATGCTTGCAGGTAACCAACAAGGGACGATACAAGATTTTTGGTCTGAAAGCACGCGTTGTACTCTTTTTCTCTTGAACTGGTTTTTTCCCAAATGGGTTTTCCGGCAAGGTTCTTAACGAGGCAACAAGTAAATCGTGCTAACTTAGAATTGAAGGCCGGCTATGAACAGCGATGTTCACAATAACATTCGAGGCCTCTCTTCGATCAACTCTGAACACTGAGGGGCATTATCCTCGGATATCAACTTTAGCAAGGAAAGAGACTTTGTGATTGAAGGATCTCAATCGATAGGATATATTGTAAGGGCCAAACGGTCAAATGAACCGTGCCCACATAGACTACTCAAATCATTGAACAAAGCATGTATACATGTATAACTATTATGTACAAGAATAAAAATAAGTCTCTTCCTTGCGCACAAACATCTTGTCCTTTAAAAGTTTTCTTGCATTTCTCAAGGAATTTTCTACATCCGATCTCCTAAAGGTATCGAGCCCAAGGGCCACCTTAATTCGAGTTCGAACAATCACTCTCACTCGGGGACTACCATCCAAAAAAAAAAAACTCGGACGGACCGAGCTATCTGGCCTCGGGGGCATAAGACCTACTAGTCAATGCCCGAATTTCAAAGGCCTCAGCCACCCCCACCCGGGGACTGTTATCTTAGTTAAAGAAAATGTTTTCGGTAATACCGAATCCCCATGATGCCTTAAAACAAAATAATATTAAAGGCAAGGTTAGTTTGAACCTCCGAACGTAACCAAACTATTTTATACAAGGGCATTTCGGTCTTTGGGAATACAAAATAATAAAACAAAGGGAAAATTCAAAAGCTGTGGAAGGGAAAAAGTCTTATATACAAATCAAAACTTCATTTTACAAGGGCCAAATAGCCCCGATGCAAATTTTTACAATGGCCGAACAGCCCCAACAAAAGGGTGATACAGAAGGCAGAAGACAAAAACATCTAAAAAGGGTCCTAAGTGGCCTAGTCTTCGCCAGGGGCCTCATCATCACCTTTGGGGTATCCGCCACCCTCGGACTTAACTCAGCCCTCGGAATCTTCCTCATCGGGATAGGCTAGCTTCCTGGCCTTGGCATCCTCAATCTCAGCTGATGAATCAAAGCCCCGAGCGTGAACTTCCTCAAGGGACTCTCTTCGGGATTTCCACTTTATATGCTCGACTATATTTTTTACGAGGTCTTGAGCCGCTTCATCATCGGCCTTGACAACGACAACCTCTAGCTTGGCCATTTTAAGCTCCCTGGCCAGATTTTCTCGATCTGAGACGACCGAACCTAGCCGAGATTGGAGCTCCTCAACCTTTTTTGTTTGAACCTCGACCCTTTCTTTTGCTGCTCTTAGTTAGATTTCGGTCGAAGTTAGTTGTGCCCGAGCAGCCTCTTTTTCGGATGCCAAACGATCCATTTTGCCTCTCTATTCATCGGTCTTAGCTTTGACTATATCCATTTCAGCTCGGAGCTGATCAATCCGACCGAGTTTTTGCTGGACCTGTGAATTTTGACCATCAATCACCGAATAAAATTCATCGTCACTTACTTCAAAAAATTTTACCTGCTCGACCAAGTCAGCATGTTCCTTTTGAGCAACTTCCAGCTCGGCACGGAGGTTCTTAGCCTCCCCTTCGAACTGTTCGCTAAGAAGTTTTAAGGTGTCTCTCTTCTCAGTGAGCTCTCGAACTTCAGCTTCAAGTCATTTCAGGTCATCCCGGTACCTCAAAATGGTCTCGTGATGAAGCACCGAGGCCTACGAACAAAAAAAGAAAAGAAAAAGAAACGTTAAGTCATCAGCGAAACGATCTAAGTGTAAATGAAAAATTCACTTAGGAAAGCATGATGTTACCAGGTTCAGCGCATGTTGTGCTTCGTTGAAATGGCAGGATGCATCCACCCCGTTCATTTTAGCTTGATCATCCTCGGTCACAGGCACCGAACATAGCTGGCCACCCCTAGGGGGGGAGGGGGAGGGGGAAAAGAATCTGGGCATCCTCCGAAAGGGGAAAAGACAATGGTACGTTTCTGATCCGGATATGCACTCGGAGCAAGAAATATACTGACCAATTTCGGGCTCAAAGAGGGCCCGCTTGCTTCCGTGGATTAGCTTTTTCTCGGTATATCTAAGTCTCCCAACCCAGTAGCATCTTCCGTGGCCGTTGAGTCCACGCCATCGAAGAAACTACAGAAAAGGTCATTCGCTCCATGAGTCCCTTCGGTGGGGCATTCTTTAGCAGCTTGCACCTCATTGAGCGTCGACTTTGTGAATGAGGGTGACTTGACAATCTCTATTACGTCAAGTGCTTCCTCCGAAGCGTTTCCCACAACTCGTGAGACTTCGGCCCCGGCCGTCTCAGTTTCTATAACGTGATAAGGGTCAGCCTCACCCCCCCTCCGGGTAGGAAGCTCCTTGCCCTTCGAGCTGAGTCGGCACGCTGTCCATCAAGTCAAAGGCCTTTCCTTCACCATCAGACTCATCTCTCAATTGGTGGAGTGAATCCGGAGGTGGTGCTCGATTACTGGTACTTTCTTTGGGTTTTCACACCAATCGCCTCTTTGGCCTGTCTTTCTCGGGGCCCGGATAACTCGAAGCCTTTTTTCATTTCTTCTCTTTATCCTGCCTCGAAGCTGGGGGACTCGGTGAAGATAGCATCGCCACTAGATGGAGGCCTCATTTTGACATCTTTTGGTAAACCTGCAGAAAGGAAGTAAAACAGGTCAGAAATCTATAGCGTAAAATTAAGATCAAACGTTACTTAAAGAAGAATCTCACCAAGGGAACGAGCCTCCCATCGGCTATTTGAAAGCTCATGCCACGAATGCTCGGAGTATGATCTCTGTGTGGTAATACCCTCGACCCACTCCTTGAGTCGAGGAACTGCATCTGGGATCCGAACGACAACTGCACCACCACAAGATAATGATGAGTAGAGAAAAGGAAGGGAAGAGTAATGAATAAAATCTTGAAAATAGTATTGTACTTACGTGACATGTTCCACTTCTCAGGAAATGGCATATACTCAGCTGGGATTAAATCCGAGGTCTTCACTTGGACAAATCGGCCTAACCAGCCTCGGTCCCGGTCTTCATCGATACTCGAGAACGGGGCCTTACTAGCCCGGCGGGCAAGCTTGATTAATCCCCCTCGATAGAGTCGGGGACTGTACAAACGCATAAGATGGTCGATGGTGAAAGGACATCCCTCAATCTTTCTCACGAAGAAGCGGAGGAGAATTACTATCCTCCAAAATGAAGGATGAATTTAACCGAGTGTCACCTCGTACCTCTTACAGAAGGCAATGATGACCGGATCCAAGAGGCCCAGCGTGAAGGGGTAAGTGTAAATACTTAAAAAATCCTCCACGTGGGTAGTAATTACTTCCTCGGGCATGGGGACCACTACGTGCTTACTAGCCCAGTTGTAATCCTCATTGACCTTGCAGAGGACACTATCGATGACCGAGCATATATATCTCGAGACCGGCTAACATCGACCCGGTACCGAGGAGGGTTTTTCGACCTTGAAATCATCTCCGGTTGGGCACCCCGTAGGAACGAACATTTTCAAAAGAGGTTCCGGAGTTGGTTCCTCGGCAGCAGCAGGCGAAACGTTCTCCTCAGCTGACGATCGTGAGGAAGAGGGGGTTTCTTTTTGAGGAAGAGGGGGTTCCTCGGCAGCAGCAGGCGAAACGTTTGCCATTGCTTTAAAAAAAAATGTAAAAAAAGTGGAGAAAGGAAGATGTTGATGAAATAAAAGGTGTGATTGGCAGATAGGAAACTCTTATGGAAGCTTTCAGAAAACCAGAAGGGAAGAGAGTGAGAGTGAGAGTGATGAAGTTTCTTAAGCACAAGAGAAAAAATTTTGAATGTAAAGTTCAAATGAATGGATGAGAGGATATTTTTAGTTTTCCAAACGACGATTCACATCCTGGAGTGGTCGATCATTAACTGACACGCATTTAATGCCTTGAAGACTGGACCGACAGGACGTTTCAACTACCTTTTGTCGCTTACATCATAATTTATCGAAATAAGAATCGGGAGCTCATATCGTTTCTCGCCATTTACTCTCCGAAAAATGAGGGGACTATCTGTATACGGTAGAAATCGGATTCAACTATTGCACAATAGATCGGACTCAGAACGCGAAGGGTTGAAGATCGACTTCGAATCTCATCGAACCAGAGCACGAGGTCAGAATGTTCGTCCTCAAGAACATTGAGCCCGTGATCCCGGAATCGACCCTGACCCCGAATAAGCTCGAGGAAACATTGTCGGTATAAAACAACAGAAGAACGAAATAACGAAAAGCCGAAATATCCGTAACTAATTGGATATTTCGACGAAAATCTTGACACATATCAGTAAAGAACCGGCAAATAAGCAAACTAGGAGATTTTTTACCTTTTATAGTATTGTACCTAAAGTAGGGATCTCCTACTATATAAAGGAGAGTTTGATTACTTGTAAAACACATTGTAACAGGCATCCTAAGACAATTTATTGTTCTTTCTAGATCTTATTATCCTGTCATTCTGTTCCGGTATCGATAAAAGCATTTTTGGCTCAAGGGTGACAAACCTTCCAAAGCTAAGATAATTCTACTTGTGTGGTTTGCATTTACTTTCTCATTATTTATTTCAACTTTAATCTGATTTATTATTTTGTGTCAAATTATTTAACGTATACTTAAACCACGAACAACTTCAATTATTATCCGATTTTGAGGGTAACTACGTATCAATTGTTGAATCTCCTAAACACGAGAGAGTTTTTTCCTTTAAATTTATTTGATAAAATTCTTTCTCTGTCGCTATTTAAGATATTAGCAGCTATTCAAATCAAAATTTCAGCTGCATCCAAAGTTGCAGGGCTAGAATCTTAATCAACCTCCACTCATACGATTACAGGCTTTTCTTTTTAGTTGACTTATCCACGGGTGGAATTTTAATTAGCTTTATTCATATGCTAAAAGCAAAACAAGGGACTCTTTCCAAGCATAAGAAAATTCAAGTCTCTATCTCATAAGTCATCACCTCTCTGAACGAGGTAAAGAATCTTTAATCTTGCAATTAGTAAAATATATTTTGCTTAATTAATTGGAGCTTGTCGGTCACCACCACCTAAGCAACATGAATCTTTTATAATCAAAAGAATGGACATCTTTTTCTCGACAAACTAACCGACCTAATCAAATGCTAAGTAAGAATCTTAAAACGATCAAAAGAATCACATGATGATAAGAACAATATAATACTCCTTAATTCATTGTATTGTTTATTGTAAATAATTAGATCTTAATTCTCCTATGATTCTGTATTAGTAGAGAATATGTCTTGGGCATGCAGTTTCTTCTTTAACTAATAACGACCATTTGCCTTGAAAGGGTAAATCACCTCTTTAATTATTTCCATAAATTGAGATCGAATTCTGAAAAGAATATCATTAGAGGATAAAATCAAACTTCCTTTTCCTCGTCGCTAAATGCACCGACTTGTCACAGCATCATCAGTTCAATAATCCTTATACATTTGTTTTACAAAAATTCAAATTTATTTTGCAAAACCCCTGTGTTTCGGAACAAGAATTTAAGAGTGCATGAGGCGAATCAACAGTAGAAAATGCACTAGTATATATAGAGATCAGTCTAGTAGCCCCCATACTTTATGTTGTAATATCATTGGAAAAAGAATATCTAGATATGAAGTTCACATACAGTACTAACCCCCATACTTGTAAAATGTTAAATTTAAGAAGGATTGCATTTTGTTTTGGACACTTTAAGGCAGTATCAAAGAAGCTGGAATGCCTGCGTATCTAACAGTTTCAACACCTCATCTGAAAGAGACTACGAAATTATCTTTCCTTTTTCATTCTCTCTGTTATTCTATAAATAGCTTCAATGGAGATTTCAATTTCATCATCACTTGAACAACAGATCAACTGATAACTAAGTGACTTCAATTCCTCTTATTATAACTTTCCAAAAATGGAGTCAGTGAAAAAGATGATAGCAGAAAAGCCAGTGGTGATGTTCAGCAAAAGCAAGTGTTGCATGTGCCACACTATAAAGACACTGATATCAAGTTTTGGTGCTAACTTAACTGTATATGAATTAGATGAACTTTCCAATGGCCTACAATTGGAAAAAGCACTGTTGGCATCAGGGAGAAGGCCTAGTGTACCAGCAGTGTTCATTGGACAAGAATTAATTGGTGGTGCTAATGAGATCATGAGCCTCCATTTAGAGGGAAGGCGTATTCCTTTGCTCAAGAAAGCTAAAGCTATTTGGTTATAGTAGCATTTATACTGTGTATAACTACACTCCTTTTTCTTTTTTTAGACATTTGGTATTCGAAATCTACTGAAAACGACTAATTCGGGTTCACTTTCTAATATGCCAGTAAAAGTTATGAACAAGAAGGTGAATAGCAGTGGCTAGTAGTTTGGTTTGATAGCAATGTTTATGGACTTGAATGTAGTCATTTGAGCATCTTTTATTTAACATGCTCAATGAAGAATCTGTTTTCTCAATAGAGATGTCCCTAATGTTTCATAAGTACTGCAATAATACTTTACATATATGACTTGTTGATTTTGAGTTGTGACTTCCACAAAACTCCCTATTCCTCTTATTACTCATTTTTTTGTGAAACTTATTTACCCGTAAGATGGTACAGTTAAATTTATAGCGTGGTTTATAGACAAACAAATCGATTTGACACAAAAATAGTAAGTAAATAAGAACAAAAGTAAGATTGTTAAATTAAACAAGATTACAAGCCTCACTAAAACTTAACCTTTTCAATGGCAAAAGTGAGAGCAATGTTCAAGAAACTAAAACTGAGCGTAATATGAAAGTAGATTATAGCTTTTTGTGTGCAGAGTATTCGTGCCTACAATGGTAGCTAATCCTTCTTTTTATAGTTGTATAGGGTAAAATCGGTTCATATTAAATGCTCGAATAATAGAGCGACACATGGAACCGTAGACAGATAGAAAAGGAGGCAAGTGGAAATCACGACCGGGGACAGCAACTTCAGTTGGCACCATGCAGACCCCGAAGGGAATATTGCTAATGAGGACAAATGAATATTTGCCACCTGATGACATTCAATGAGGAATATTCCTCAATATTAAATACATAATCCGTTATCGAGAATTTTGGCATTCATAGCCTGCTGTTACACATTCATCAATGGCCACCATAATTGTCATTTAAGAGGGGCTTGATCCTAGGACATTATTCCTTAGGTGTAACTATAAATAGTGACTTCAACAGCTATTGTAGGACACGAAAAATTCGGACAAACTTGTGTTACACATTATTCTAAGCTCAATAATACTTTATTTTAAGTCTATTGATATTCTTAATGATGTCTTCGGAAGCCTTGCTCCCTGAACCAAGCTGTTTGCTATCTTATCTTGATTTCAACGCTAAGTCTTGCATTTTATTTAATTTATTTATCATTTTGGAATCAAATCGATTCACTTGTCTATAAACCACGTTATAAATTCAACTATACTGTTTTACAGGTAAATAGTTTGGCGCCCACTGTGGGGCTTAGACAGTTGTATAATTGAGTTGATCCTTGCATATATTACTAATCTGTTTGATTATTAGCAAAAAATCATAAAAGATGGCAGATAACGATGTCAACATCGCTCGCAATGTTGAGGCACAAGGGAATCCACCTCAATACGAAGATTCGATTAGTGACACCCGCAATGAGAAGGATGTAGCCACGCCGGTTCATGGAGGGCAATATCCATGACATGTGCGTGAGACGACTCCTGATGATGCCAAAGATGAGCACGTTGTGGAAACGGTAAGGATCTTGAGAGAACAACAAAAGGTCATCATGGGTCGTCTCTCACAGCAAGACCATGCCATGATAGAATTGAGGCAAGCATTGTCGGTGCTTCCAACAACGCGAATGGAAGAGGTCCAGTTCCTCCGGTGCTCATGTAATTCAAACAGCGCAAAGGGTTGATAATAACACCCCGAGCGGTGAGGTCAGCTTCGATAGGGCCGGGGGGAACAACATCGGATCTGGTAACAACAACGGGAATGATCCTTTCAAAATATAGCTCATGCGGTTTATGAGAGAAATAAACACTTGAATGGACTAAATTCTGAGTGCACTGCTAGTGTTGAGGGGACCAGACTCAAAGAAGTACACCCAGTTACCGTTCAAACCGAGCGCGACACTAGAGTTAATCCCGAAATGGTTCAAAATGCCAGGCGTACCAAATATATGCTGGGACTTCGAATCCTCAAGAGAACATCACCACCTACACAACGGCGGTGAAAGGAAATGACTTAGCTCTTCACGAGATTGAGTTGGTCCTACTGAAGAAGTTCGGGGGAACCCTGACGAAGGGGGTCCTGACATGGTATTCATGTTTTCTTAAGCACTCAATAGATTCCTTTGATATGCTTGTGGATTCTTTCATTAAGGCCCATGTAGGGGCTAGGAAGATATAGACTCGAAAGGCCGACATATTCAAAATTGTGCAATGAGAGTCTGAATTGCTACGAGAGTTCGTGACCAGGTTTCAGAAGGAAATGATGTTGCTACCGGCCGTTCCAGATGAATAGACAGCTGAGGCATTTACTAAGGGGCTGAACTCGAGGAGCTCTGATGCTTCCCGAAAGCTGAAAGAAAGTCTGCTCGAGTTCCAGGGAACTACATGGGCAGATATTCACAATCGCTACAAGTCAAAGATAATAATAGAAGACGACAAACTCGGTTTTCCGACATCAACCAAGGGTCGGGAAAATAACAAGGATAAGTCGAAGGATGGTTTTGACGCAAATCGGCAATCTTCTAAGGGACGATTTTTGCCTTACGAAATGGCTGAAGGACGCGAAAGAGGTTTTCGATCGGCGGACAGGTTTTCTACCGATAGGAGAACTGTCAGTGGCCGGAATAACAGATCATTGCAGGATAAAGAGATATCAGGCTCCCGAGATTCCACCTACCCCAGACTGTCCGAGTAAAATTTCAATATCAGCGTGGTGGAGCTGGTATCGGCGATGAGAAACAATAAGGAAGCACGGATCCTGAGGCCAATGAGATCCGATCCTAGTCAGAGGGATCCTAATCTATGGTGTGAGTATCATGTGACTAACGACCACCGGACCGGGGACTGCCGACATCTATGCGAGGAGGTAGCAACATTGCTAAAAATGATCATCTCAGAGAGTTCTTAAGCGACCGGGCTAAAAATAACTATGGCCGCAACCGGGATAACACAGAGCCCTTAAAAATAGGAGAAAATCCTCCTCAACTAACGATCAATATGATTTTTGTGGGGGAACAAGATTAATGGTGTAACCTTTTCAGCAGCAAAAAAGACAAATGTATCAGTGACTCATAGTAAGAGACTCTGGGAAGTCACCGAGGAGGATATCACCCTTACAGAAGAGGACGTCGATGCACTCCTACTATCGCACAACGATGCCATGGTAATTTTTCTTAAGGTTTTAGATTTTAAAATTAAACGTGTTTTGGTGGACCAGGAAGTTCAGCCAATATCATTCAATGAAGAGTGCTGGAGCAAGCCAAGCTAACTGAAAGCATTATCCCGGCCACAAAGCTCCTTGTTGGGTTTAACTTAGCAAGTGTGACAACCCAAAGAGAGATCCTGCTGCCCACAAAGGCCGAAGAGGTCATGAAGACTACCTTATTTGAAGTAGTAGACGGCGACATGGGCCACAACATTATTCTTGGCAGACCATGGCTACATGAGATGAAGGCTGTGCCATCAACATATCGTCAACTCCTGAAATTCCCAACTCTAGAGGGAATTAAACAAATAAGAGGAGATCAACCTGCGACAAGGGAGATGAACGCGATCTTGGTTTCTAGCAGTAAAGGGAAGGTACATGTGGCATAACAATTATTGCACCCTATTTTGCACTAGTCAAAACAAGATTTAATTTGTGGTTCCTCTATTGTTGATAAAAGAGAGTCACCACCTAATATTTGAAGGTATACTACGGTACCTATTTGATTACTAAGTCATATTCTTTATTAGTCTGCTAACCGGTGAGATTATGGGTAAGGGTTCTTGATCTTCTAAGGGGAAGGTGTTAGGCATCCCTTAAAATCTACCTGAGGTACATGGATAGATTCCTAATCAGTTATGAAATGATTGAGCAAAAATATATTTGTCCTGCAATGATCTGTCATTTATGAAATTATTGAGAAGCAACCCAAGGGAGTTGATTTTCAGAATCAATCAAGATGATTTCATTCCAGAAATAGAATGGAATTTTCCTTTCGTTGCTTCCTTGATTTCCTTTTCCCTGTGAGCCGTTGGAGAAATATTTTCAAAAGATCTTCTATACTAATTGATTGACGCTTTCCATAAATGATTGATTCGAATATTCATGTGATTGATCTACTATATTAATTGATTGATCATCGTATGCTGATTGATTTATGCCTTCCGTAATTGGTTGATTCGAATATTTAGTTTTCATAGAATGCGCGGTTACAACTTGATTCTTTCCTCCTTGATTTGTGCTTCCAGATCTTCTGTTAGAGTCTTTTCCATTCTCATGACATCCTTTGGGAATGGTTTTCTGCAAGTAGAATTAAGTTATTGTCTATCATTAAAATCCAAATCTAACAATCTCCCCCTTTTTGATGATGACAAAAAAACTTAATTCATTTAAATTCCCTGTTATAGTCGGCTCCCTCTTAACTTGGTGTGAGGTAAATTGAGTACTTGGAGTTGACTCCCCCTCATTTATACTCCCCCTCATTCAGATGCTAGTAGTTGTTTTTACTTGGTCGACTGAGCCGTATCCTGCAAGTTAGTATAAATGTATCCTACCAGTCGACTATATATCCTGCATAGTTAGTAAAAAATGTATTCTACTTCTCTCACTTTGGCATCAATCAAAAAGAGGGCTAAGCAGTTTTAACTACCATCAGATAAGATTAGCAGATAGTCTACTTAATTACAGTCATCCACAGAGTATCCAAAAAAATAACATACAAAAGAAACATTATCCACATAGACCAAAAGAAATTGTCTAAACATCCAACACAGATTTAACGACGGAGGAAATAGGTAAGGTTGTTGCAGATGGCTTCATTGAGGCATTCAAAGCTAGAGTTTAAAGTGACTAAGACTCCATCCACTCGATTATGCACCTCTTTGAAAGCTTTCACTGCCTTTTCTGCTGTTTTCAGTACCATAATTCTTAACTTGGATACATCAGAACCTGTTTCCTTTGCAATTTCATAGACATCTCAAACTGAAGTCTGAGTGACCAACAGTAGTTCTTTGATGACAGTCAGCTTGTCATCAAGTGCTGTTATCTTTTCAAGTAGCTATGGATTATTGATGGCAGTCTGAGGAGTATCAACCTTTACCTTGGAACTGGAGAGGATCACTTTTGCTTCAACGTCATGCTTCTTTACCCAAGTACCATCCACTGCGACATATCCTGTACTAAACAAACGCCCTGTTGTTATAGCACTTAGAAAAAAGATACATAGGTATAGTTAGAAACAGGGATATTGAAGGCCTCGAGGAGGTGAGTCATGACCACCCCGTAGGGTAGGCTTGAGGGATCTTCAGCACATTCAATCATGAAATTTATTACCAGGAGGATAGTTTCACCTTTTGTTTGGTAAGAAGATAGTTGACCAGAAAAGTGTCCCTTTGAGACAGAGTGGAGTAGGAACCAGTTATGGGGAGAATAGTGGTGGCAACAATGTGGGCAAGAATACGGGTTTCAAAATTGATGTCACGCCCCGATCTAGGGGAGCGCGACCGGTGCTCAACTGAGTGAACCTGACCGAGCAAGCCTGTTAGATTTCTTTCTACCCAAACTCATTCATGAATAAAGAGGAGATGTACTCAATTAATCAAACATTGAAAAGATTTCATTAACAACTCCCATTTCATATTCATTAGCAGCTTCATTTATAATTTCCAAAATATTACAAGTTTATAGATATAATGAAAAACATGTTTTCCAAATAGCAACATCTCTAGTTCAATTTCCAACATCAAACACAACCCACAACCTGTCTACGGAGCCTCTAAGTACAACAAAATAGTAATATGAAAATGCCGGCAACAAGGTCCCGACTATACCTCAAAACACAAAGTACAACATCAAATGATATTAGGCCCGAAATAGAGTAGGGCTCACCAAAACCTACTGAATAGGGTATAACTGCTAACGAGGACCAAAGTTACCCGCTTATGAACCACCTGCATCCATTGAAGATGCAGCGCCCCCGGCAAAAGGAACGTTAGTACATATGAAATAGTACTAGTATGTAAAGCTAACTGTCCTCTTTCAAAATAGAATGCCAATATAAGAAAGGGAAAATCATAGAAACAACAAGTCACAATCAACCATATCGAAATGTCCAGTTAAAACATAACAATTTTCCAAATACGAAATTAATATATATATATATATATATATATATATATATATATATATATATATATATATATATTATTGGTTGGGAGATCATTAGCACCGATACACCACCATGTTTGTAGCACGAGGTCCGATCACGCCCGATCGGCTAGGCTATCTCCCATTGAACAATGTGGTTCGACGTGTGATGCGAAAGAAAAGTGTTACCAAGAGTAGTACCACCATATGCGCAACATGGCGTCCGATCTCCACCCGATCGGCTAGGCCGCCTTCCCACATATGCCATGTGGGTTGACTTTTCTAATCCACAATTATTACCAGTTTCATCCCAATGAAGGAGAATAATATCAACCCATCAATCTTATCCCAAATAGGGAGAATAATCACAATCCACTCCTACACCGGCACATGTAGTTTTAGGTGTGGGTTGTTACAACCCACCCTTCCTCGGTTTGCTAATGATACTTCCCAAAAATATTATTTTTACTTTTGCACACAAAGGTAACATAGGTACAAATGTATTTACCTCATCATCTTTCACATTGTATGAATCTCCACTAGTATTTTCAACCAATAACAACAACAATATTCCCTTGGCTCTTTTGGCCATTCACAAGATTCTTTATTCAAGGCACGGTGGCCGTATTTGATATTCTACACTTTCATTTCTTCCCTCTCATGTATCATCGTCATAAATATTAACATATATAATATTTCAGAAATCACAACTTTAAGTTCATTAGAAACGAACAATTTAATCACAATAGATTTCTTTCCAAGAAATGGTGTAAAATGATTTGGCAATCGATGCGCAAATTAAAATCATAAAGAAGTAACATACCATTTATTCTTGAAATACTTTTCCCCAAAAAGGGCAATACACAATTTCCACTAACGAATATATAAGAATGCAAAACACATTGAAAATACTCAAAAAGCATAGTATTAGTTAAAACAATCACATATGGGCATCATTTGAGTACATAAGCTTTTAGGCAATTCTATTTTCAAAATAATTTTGGAACAGTTGAATCAAAGCTCATTTCATAATCTTTCTCACATCATCTCATTTCATTGGAACCATTGGCCACAAGTATAAATTTTACTCTTGGCACCTTGGCCACACTTTATATCCCCAATTCACTTATTTTGCTTCCAACCATCTTTATAGATTACCAGCAATAAAACATTTCCAATCAATACTTTAGGTACACATATGAGCAATTAAGAGTCTTAGGCATATTGAGTTTGTCTCACACAATTTGGCATACTAGCTTTTATTTGAAACACGACTCAAAGCCATAATATTTTAATACACATATCATTCTTGAACACATTCCCGAAGGATAATAATGTGATAGGAACATTCGGAACACATTTTGAATATATAATTCTCGACACTTTGCTTACTCGGGATAATCGAATTTATTAGAAACAACTCGAAAGATGGGAATTAGGAACTTAAGCCAACAATACATGACACTTACGGGAAGATCATGGAATTCATTTCTAAAAGAGTAGTTTAGCCAACATACCTCGCCTTGAGCTTTTCTTAAATTACTATAATATTCCGAAAATTCTAGCAATCCCAATCTATTTTGAGACATAACAAAATTGAACACAAATTAAGAAAAAATTCACGGTTTCATCTCATTTTAGCATTTCATCAAACACTTGGTATGCAAATTTGACTATAAGGTTCTTCTACAAGATTTCATTCACTTCACAACCTAATCTTTACCCATTTGAGCTCAACAATCTTCCCACAAATCTTATTTGTACATACATGTATAGATAATACTCTCACACCCAAGAATCATACTCCTTATTACCTACTTTTAATCCAAATCCCGAAATTTAGGGCTAGGGAGTAGAATACCTATTAGATGAAGATCTTGTGGGTTTTCCTTGTTAATGTTCCAAGATTTGAGCAAGAATTGAAGAACAATTATTGAGGAACACTTTCTCACTCTAGGGAACTCTTTCACTCTAAAAATATCAGTTTTATCTCAAGAAATGACTTAACCTCTCTCTCTACCCAGCCTTGGAGGGTATTTAATGGGATCCTACGTGCGCGATCGCACACCTGGTCACGCACCTGAGGCAGAATACCCTCTAATAAGCCCAGCCGCACATCTGGGTACGCATATGACATAGGTCCGGTAATATGTCCATAACGTTATATAGAAATATCTAAATGATGAATGGTTTGATGAATTGGAAACTAGACTCAAAGGATTTAATTTGATAGGTAGATCACCTCCTACGTCTTTATAGTTTGGTAGCAGCATGCGTTTGAAGTAGGACCTTGTGTGAATTGAGACATCCTTTCCACTTAATGTATCCAGCTTGTTCCACACTACTTCTTGCCATTCACAAAACTCTATAGTATGTTCCAACACACCTTAAACATAATTTTTATTCCAAAATGATATGGCTCTATCCGATAGGTCTCCTTTAATACTCAAATACGTTATTCCCAAATACCGCAGGCGCACTTTAAAATCTTAAATCATTAGAAAATTTTTAACAGGGCCTTACATTCAACACATTCAATCATGAAATTTATTACCAGGAGGATAGTTTCTCCTTGTGCTTGGTAAGAAGATAGATGACCATAAAGGTGTCCCTTTGAGACAGAGTGGAGTAGGAACCAGTTATGGGGAGAATAGTTGCGGCAACAATGTGGACAAGAATACGGGTTTCAAAATTGATGTCACTTGGCCCTAATTGATTTGGAAAGGGATCAGATAGGGAATCAACAAGACATTCCTTGGCTTGTTCAAAAGACACCCCAAAATCATCAGGCCAAGAGTTCTTAAACAAAGCAGTGCAACTATTTTTACTAAGCTTCCTCTAGAGGATAGGTTTTAAACCCTTAGGGAATTACTTGACATTATTACCTTTTCTAAATAAGGTTTTAATTTTTGTTATTAATTTTTGTTTTACTTGAAAGATTGCATATCAAATTAGCTTTTGGTAAAAAAAAAAGTCTTTTATTACTTTGATTGTTTGTTGCATTAATTATGCTCCTCCGTTTTTAGATTTTCTTTTCGCCTTTTTTGCTTATCGAGCTGGAAGCTGAATCAATCAGTCACGTCTCTTTCCTTTCTCTGCCCCGTTAGTCATGTCGATTTAGTCTCGTCAATTTGGAAGAGATGGAAGCCTTAAACTACAAGGTAAAAGACTTCTTCACTTTTCAAGGTTGGAAAAATTTCTTTGCCCTAACCCCTCCAAAAGTCTATGAAGACTTAGTTTGCATGTTCTATGTAAATCTCCGCTCTAAGAAATTTGATAAAATTGAGTCTCTTGTGTTAGGTCAGCGTATTATTCTAGACTGCTCTACTTTTGATACCATCTTTAAGTGATCTATATACTTTACTCTAGAATGATGCACAAGGTTTTTAGAAAGACGTATACCACTGAAATTATCACAGAAAATGTTAACAAGTTTAAACGAGAGATCATAATTAGTTAACTGATGAATCATCCAAAGTAGTTCAGCACAACATTGCCCAATGGCAATGTATTCAGCTTCAACTGTAGACAATGCAATTGATCCCTGTTTCTTATTGCTCTAGGATATAAGTGATTTGCCAAGCAATTGATATGTTTCACTTGTATTTTTCCTGTCATCTTTATCATCGACAAGATCTCCATATGAAAAACCTTCGAGCTTAAAACTGTTAAGACGTGGATACCAAAATCCATGTGAAGTAGTTCCAATAAGGTATCTAATAATTCGCTTCACAACAGTTAAATGTGACTCCTTTGGAGCTGCTTGGAACTTGGCACATATGCATATACTAAACATTACATCAGGACGACTCATAGTTAAATAGAGTAGAGATCCGATCATTCCAAGATATCTTGATTCATCAACTAATTTTCCTTCTTCATCTTTGACAAGAGTTGTAGCTGGACTCATGGGAGTCCCAATTGCCTTGGCATTATCCATTCCGAATTTTTGAATTAGCTCTTTTGTGTATTTTGTCTGACAAATAAAGATCCCTTCATCTGATTGATGAATTTTGAGTCTAAGGAAGAAAATTAATTCTCCCATCATGCTCATTTCAAACTCACTTTGTATGAGATGTGAGAATTCCTTGCATAAAATAGGGTTAGTACTTCCAAATATAATATCATCAACATACACTTGAATAATGAGGTTTCTAGACGATGATGTCTTGATAAAGAGAGTAGTGTCAATCATACCTCTTGAAAATCCATGACTAACCAAAAATGAGATTAGTCTTTCATACCAGGCTCTAGGTGCTTGCTTTAGCCCATAGAGAGCCTTAGTCAACTTAAACACATGATAAGGAAACTGTGAATTTTCAAAACCGGGAGGTTGTTTAACATAAGCCTCCTCATCAATGAAGCCATTTAAAATGCACTTTTAACATCCATTTGAAAAAGTTTAAAACCTTTAAAAGAAGCATATGCTAATAAAATATGAATAGATTCTAACCGTGCTACCAGAGCAAATGTTTCATCATAGTGAACTCCTTTTTGTTGAGAGTAATCCTGAGCAACTAACCTTACTATATTCCGGATAACTTTACCTTCTTCATTCAGTTTGCTTCTGAATACTCATTTGGTTCCTATGATTGCTGTATTTGTTGGTTTGGGCACCAATGTCCATACTTGATTTTTATCAAATTGATCAAGTTCTTCTTGCATTGCGTGAACCCAACTTGAGTCTTTTAAGGCTTCGTCAACTTTTTTTTGGCTCTATTTGAGATATGAGTGCGATGTTGGCCTTTTTCTTTAAAGCTCCTCTTGTTTTCATTCCATCAGTTGGATTTCCAATGACGAACTTCTGAGAATATTCTGGTTCGCTTCTCCACTCGTTTGGTACTGTTTCCGTACGTTGATCAGTTGACTCGTTCTGAGGTTGATCGTGCTCATTTATGCCTTCATTAGTCGACTGTGGGATTTCAGTCATTTTGTCAGTAGTTTCTTCTGAAGTCTTCTGTTCACTATTATTTGGCTTATTTGGCTGATCTCTTCATTACCTATAAAATATCCTTTCTCGGTCATAGAGTTATTATCATAAAAAATAACTTGAACTGATTCCTCTACACATAGGGTACGCTTATTATAGATTCTAAAAGATCTATTGTTGTTCGAGTAGCCCAGAAATATACCTTCATCACTCCTTGGATCAAACTTACCAATATTGTCCTTGCTATTATTGCGGACAAAACATGTGCTTCCAAAAGGATGAAATTATCCAATATTGGGTTTCTTACCTTTCCATAATTCGTATGGAGTTTTCTTCAACATGGGTCGAATCAAACACCTGTTGAGAATGTGACAAGTTGTTCTAACTGCTTCTGCCCAGAAATGATTTGGGAGAGAATGTTCTAGTAGCATGGTTCTTTCCATATCATGCAAAATTCTATTCTTACGGTCAACCACTCCATTTTTGCTGTGGTGATCTTGGTGCTGAGAAATTATGAGTGTATCCTTGATCGTTGCAGAATTCTTCAAAAACTCTGCTTTCAAATTCTCCTCCATGATCACTTTGGATAGTTGCTATAAGAATCCCCTTTCCTCGTTCAACTGTTTTACAGAAAATATCAAAAAATTTCAATGCTTTATTTTTATGAGATAAGAAAATCACCCATATAAAGTGTGAGTAGTCAGTCATCAACAATAACGAAAGCATATCGTTTACCTCCAATGCTTGCAGTTCTAGTAGGTCCAAACAGATCCATGTGAAGCAATTGTAGAGGCCTGGAAGTATACACAATGTCCTTGATTTTGAAAGAGTTTCTAGTTTGTTTACCAATTTGACAAGCATCACATACATGATTTCTAGAAAAAATTAGCTTAGGAAGACCAATAACTAAGTCATGCTTAGAGAGCTTTTCAATAAGATGCATGCTTGCATGAACGAGTTTGTGATGACCCAAAAGGTCATTTTATATTTTAGAACTCAAATCTGCGCTCTTAAGCCTTAAAAATCTCATTTTACCCTCCTCGATTTGCGTGCGCAGTCCAGGCAGGAGTCTGGAAAGCTTTTATGTTGAAAATTGATGAAAATAAGAATTTATGTCTTAAAAATTGATTTTAGTTGACTTCGGTCAATATTTTTGGTAAACAGGCCCGGATCCGTGTTTGACGGTCCAGGTGGGTCCGTATCGAATTATGGGACATGGGCGTATGCCCGTAATCGAATTCGGAGGTCCCTAGCTCATGTTATGAATTTTTGATAAAAATTAAAAGTCTGAAAATTTATTTGTTTTTAAGAATTGATTGCTGTTTGGCATTGTTAGTGTCGGGTCCGTATTATGGTTCAGCAGCCCATTACAGGTTCATTATGATATTTAAGACTTGTGTGCATGTTTGGTTTGGAGCCCCGAGGGCTCGGGTGAGTTTTGGATAGGCCACGAGATATTTTGGACTTTGGAAATCTGGTATTTTTGCTGCAGCAGGTGTTCTGGCATGTCCTTCTTCGCGTTCGCGAAGGTACTCTCGCGAACACGAAGAGTAAACTAGGTAGCTGAAGATTTCTTCTTCGCGAACGCGAAGGCTTGGTCGCAAACGCGAAGCGATGGGGGCGTTACCCTTCGCGAATGCAACAAGCCCATCGCGAACGCGTAGTGTTAGGCATTGGGGAGGGGGAGTCAGCCGTTCCTTCATCGCGAACACGAGCAATGCCTCGCGAACACAAAGGCCCCCAGGGGTAACCACCGCGAACGCAAGCTGGGACTCGCGAACGTGTAGGCTTGACAGCCAGTACCCTTCGTGAATGCGACAGTGCTCTCGCGAACGCGTTGAACACTGTCGCCCAGCACTTAACAGAATCCAAAAACGGGATTTTAGTCAAAAATTCATTTTCTCAAAAACCAAACGGTGAGAGGCGATTTTTCAAGAGCCATTTCTTTCCCAAATTATTGGTAAGTAATTCTAAACTATTTTCTTTCAATTACACATTATATTTCTTGAATTTTCAACCTAAAATCTAGAGTTTTTATGGTAGAATTAGGGGTTAGGGTAGAAACTAGGGATTTCGAGAATTTGGGAATTTAGACCTCAATTTGAGGTCGGATTCCAAAACTAACTACATATTCGGGCTCGGGGGTGAATGGATAAAAGTATTTTGGTCCGAACCTCGGGTTTTGACCAAGCGAGCCCGGGGTCGATTTTTTGACTTTTTGGAGGAAAATTTGGAAAATTTAATTTATGAAAAATAATTGATTCCTTTAACAATAATTGATATTATTGAGTCATTTTTGAATAGATACGAGTGGTTTGGAGGTGAATTCCAAAGGAAAAGATGTGATTGAGAATTAAGTGGCCTTCGGAGCGAGGTAAGTGTCGTGTCTAACTTTGCCTTGAGGGAATAGGTATTATGTGTTCATTTGCTAAATGTTTAGTTGTCAAACATGATGTATAGGTGAGGTGACGAGCATCTATGCGTCGTTGTCGAGTCATAGAATGCGAGTGAAATTCTATTCTTGTCCATTTTGTAGTATTAAGTTCTACTATCCATGCTTATCAGGTTATTTGAAATGATGGGTGACTCATATCTGGTTTCACTAAGATTTCGTAACTTTCGAATATTGATTCAAGGTTGAGATTACATTGTGCTATTGATTATGGGTAAAATACTGGTTTCTTTGTGACACTCTTATCTATCCGTTGTTATTGATTTTGTGATTGGTGAGGAAGAGTGTAAAGTACGAAGGGTGATGCCGTGCATGCATTATTTATATTGTGAGAAAGAGTGTAAAGCATGAAGGGTGATGTCGTGCATGCATTATTTATATTGTGAGGAAGAGTGAAAAGCACGAAGGGTGATGCCGTGCCGTTCTATTTATTTATTTGGTGAGGTTGTAAAAGCATGAAGGGTGATGTCGTGCCGTTCTATTTATCTATTTCGTGAGGTTAAGAGTAAAAGCACGAAGGGTGATGCCGTGTAGTTTTCCTTTGCTGTTTTAATTGCTCAATTCGTTCAAGGATTTTCTGTTTAATTCCGTCTTTTCATTATTCTCACTCTTTATGTTGTATTCCCCCACTGTATGTCCCCTTCCCATTATTTCTGCGTTATTGCTTTATTTACTGTTGTTGCCACTAGCATGATTATACTGTTCAGGTTATATGTGGGTGTCTTGTCCTAGCCTCGTCTTTACTTCACCGAGGTTAGGCACGACACTTACCAGTACATGGGGTCGGTTGTATTGATGCTGCACTCTGCATTTTTTGTGCAGATTTTGATTCCGGCTCAAGTTGATCGAGATTTGTTACTGGTCCGTTGTCCGGAGACTCAAGGTAGATCTGTCGGCGTTCGCAAACCTTGAAGTCCCCGTCTATCTTTTATGTCCTACTATTTTCTTTCATTTAGACAGTTGTATTTCATTCAGACTATTACTTGTAGTAAATTCTAGAATGCTCTTGAATTGTGACTCCAGATCCGGGTGGTAGCAGTTAATACAGTTTTATGATATTTCGCACTTATTATATTTCATATTAGTTAATTCTTGTTATTTACTGAATGGAAATAAGGAATTGGTTTAACGATTTTTCTAACGTTGGCTTGCCTAGCAAGTGAAATGTTAGGCGCCATCACGCTCCCGTCGGTGGGAAATTTCGGGTCGTGACAGTTGGTATTAGAGCCCTAGGTTGCTTAGGTCTCACGATTCACGAGCAAGCTTAGTAGAGTCTGGAGGATCGACACGGAGACGTCTATGCTTATCTTCCAAAGGCTATGAAGTTTAGTAGCAAGTTTCACTTCTATTCTTCTATGCCGTGCGATTTTGCTTTCTCAATACTAATTGAACTCTCCTACTCTTATTCTCTCGTAGATGGAGAGAACACGTACCGCTTCTTCAGTTGAGCAGCAACCAGAGCCTCCAGTGACAGCTCCTACGTGGGGCAGAGGTTGAGGCCGAGGCCGTGCCAGAGGCCGAGGTAGGGGCAGGGCTCAGCCTAGGGCCCGAGCAGCAGCTCCAGTAGTGGAGCCTCAGATAGAGCTTGACGAGGAGGTTCCAGCCCAGACTATTCCTGCCGGACCAGCTCAGGTTCCGGAGAGGTTCATTGCAACCCCAATACTTCAGGATGCTTTGGTCCATTTGGTGGGCCTTATGGAGAGTGTGGACCATAATGGCGCATTTCCCGTGGCTCCAGCAGTCTCTCAGGCTGGAGGAGTATCTTGACAGCTGTCACGAGGTTCTATGGAACATGGGTATAGTGGAGACCAATGGGGTCGATTTTGCTGCATTTCAGATGACTGGTTCCGCCAAGAAATGGTAGAGAGATTACTTGTTGACCAGACCAGCTGGGTCGCCTGCTCTTACTTGGGACCAGTTCTATCAGCTCTTCATAGAGAAGTGTTTGCCTATCACATTGAGAGAGGAGCGTCGCCGTCAGTTTGAGCGTCTCCAGCAGGGCAGTATGAATGTTACTCAGTATGAGACCCGTTTTGTGGATTTGGCCCTTCATGCTATTCTTCTTCTTCCCACCGAGAGAGAGAGAGAGAGAGAGAGGGTGAGGAGGTTTATTGATGGAATTTCTCAACCTATCAGATTGCAGATGGATAAGTTGAATGGGAGTGAGATTTATTTTCAGGCGGCTGCTAATGTCGCCAGACAAGTCGAACTGGTTCTTACTCGGGGAGGTCAGGGGTCTGACAAGAGACCTCGTCATTCTGGTGAGTTCAGAGGTGCCTCACCTAGAGGCAGGAGTACTTTCGGTAGAGGCCATCCTCCCAGGCCATTTCATTCAGCGCTCCAGGCATCCCACGGTGCCTCAGGTGGTCGTGGCCCTCAGATGCATTATTCTGACCTGCTAGCCTACAGTGCACCACCAGCTCCTATTAGTGAACCTCCACTCCAGAGTTATCAAGGTGGTAATTCAGGTCGACCGGGCCAGCTTCAGGGTCAGCAGTCACAGTAGCCGAAGTTATTTTATACTTGTGATGATCCGAGGCACATTGCTAGATTTTGCCCTCGAGTAACGGGCAGCTCACAGCATCAGAGTTCGCGTGCCATGGTCCCGACACCAGTTGCTGCACCACCTACTCAGCCAGCCAGAGGCAGGGGTCGGCAGCCAGAGGTAGAGGCCAGACTGTTAGAGGTGGAGGTCAGGCCGTTAGAGGTGGAGACCAGCCAGCTAGAGGCCGTCCCAGGGACGTAGTTCAGGGTGGTGGGGCCCAGCCCCGGTGTTATGCTTTTCCAGCCAGGCCTGAGGCTGAGTCATCTGACGCTATTATCACAGGTACTGTTTCAGTTTGCAGTAGAGGTGCTTCAGTTCTATTTGATCCGAGATCTACTTACTCCTATGTGTCATCCTATTTTACTTCCTATTTGGTTGTGCCCTGTGATTCTTTAAGTGCTCATGTGTATGTGTCCACACCAGTGGGAGATACTATTATTGTAGATCGTGTTTATCGTTCATGTGTGGTCACCATTGGGAGTCTTGAGACTCATGTAGATCTCCTACTTCTCGACATGGTTGATTTTGATGTCATACTGGGTATGGATTGGCTGTCACCTTATCATGCTATATTAGATTATCACACCAAGACAGTGACCTTAGCCTTGCAGGGGTTGCCTCGATTAGAGTGGAGAGGAAATCTTGGCCATTCTGCTAGCAGGGTTATCTCATATGTGAAGGCTCAGCATATGGTCGAGAAGGGGTGTCTAGCTTATTTGGCTTATGTCCACGATCCTAGTGCGGAGGTTCCTTCCATAGATTCGGTGCCGGTAGTTCGTGAGTTTCCAGAGGTGTTTCCTACAGACCTGCCGGGGATGCCACCCGACAGGGATATTGATTTCTGCATTGATTTGGCTCCGAGCACTCAGCCTATTTCCATTCCGCCATATCGCATGGCCCAGCCAGAGTTGAAAATATTGAAGGAGCAGTTGCAAGATTTGCTTGATAAGGGCTTCATTAGACCTAGTGTCTCGCCCTGGGGGGGGGGGCACCTGTGTTGTTTGTGAAGAAGAAAGATGGATCTATGAGGATGTGTATAGATTATCGGTAGTTGAACAAAGTCACCATCAAGAATAAGTATCCATTGCTGAGGATTGATGATTTATTTGATCAGCTTCAGGGTCCCAAGGTGTTTTCAAAGATTGATTTGAGATCTGGCTACCATCAGTTGAGGATTAGGGAATCCGATGTTCCTAAGATAGCTTTTTAGACTCGGTGTGGGCATTATGAGTTTCTAGTGATGTTATTTGGGCTGACAAATGCCCCAGCAGCATTCATGTATTTGATGAACCGGGTGTTCAAACCCTACTTGGATTCCTTTGTGGTTGTGTTTATTGATGATATCTTGATCTACTCCCACAGTCGAGAGGAGCATGAGCAGCACCTTCGGATCGTTCTTCAGACTCTGAAACACAGCCTGTTATATGCAAAGTTCTCAAAATGCGAGTTTTGGTTGAGTTCAGTTGCTCTCTTGGGTCACGTTGTATCAGTAAAGGGTATTCAGGTGGATCCTAAGAAGATTGAGGCAGTCCAGAATTGGTCTAGACCCACATCAGCTACAGAAATCCGTAGTTTCCTGGGTTTGGCGGGCTATTACCGTCGATTTGTGGAGGGGTTTTCATCCATAGCAGCCCCGTTTACCAGATTGACCCAGAAGGGTGCCCCGTTCAAGTGGTCAGACGAGTGTGAAGTGAGCTTTCAGAAGATCAAGATTGCTTTGACCACGACACCGGTGTTGGTGTTACCCACAGGTTCAGGATCTAATACAGTATATTGTGATGCATCTCGTATTGGTCTGGGTGCGGTATTGATGCAGAGTGGTAAGGTTATTGCATATTCTTCACGGCAGCTGAAGGTTCACGAGAAGAATTACCCTATTCATGATCTAGAGCTGGCAGCCATTGTTCACGCGCTGAAGATTTAGAGGCACTACCTTTACGGCATGCCATGTTAGGTATTCACTGATCATCGGAGCTTGCCGTATTTTTTCAAGCAAAAGGAACTCAATTTGAGGCAGAGGAGGTGGCTGGAGCTATTGAAAGATTATGATATCACCATATTGTATCATCCCGGGAAGGCCAACGTGGTGGCCGACGCTTTGAGTAGAAAGTCAGTCAATATAGGTAGCCTTGCATATATTCCAGTTGGTGAGAGACCACTTGCATTAGATGTTCAGGCCTTGGCCAACTAGTTCGTGAGGTTAGATATTTCTGATCCCAGCCATGTTCTAGCTTGTACAATCGCTCGATCTTCTTTGTTTGAGCGCATCAGAGATCGGCAGGATGACGATCCGCATTTACTTGTCCTTAGAGACACAGTGCAGCACGGTGGTGCCAAGCAGGTTACTGTTGGAGATGACAGAGTTTTGAGGATGCAGGGTCATATTTGTGTGCCTAATGTGGATAGACTTCGTGAGTTGATCCTTGAAAAGTCCCATAGTTCCCGGTATTCTATTCCTCCGGGCGTCGCCAAGATATATCAGGACTTGAGGCATTATTATTGGTGGAGGCGAATGAAGAAGGACACAGTTGCCTATGTATCTCGGTGCCTAAATTGCCAGCAGGTAAAGTGTGAGCATCAGAGACCTGGTGGTTTACTTCAGAGGTTGGAAATTCCTGAGTGGCAGTGGGAGCGTATCACTATGGATTTTGTTGTTGGACTCCCACGGACTCAGAGGATGTTCGATGTAGTTTGGGTCATTGTGGACAGGATGACTAAGTCAGTGCATTTCATTCATGTGGTAGTTACCTATTCATCAAAGCGGTTGGCAGAGATTTACATTCGTGAGATCGTCCGTCTTCACGGTGTGCCCGTGTCTATCATTTCTGATCGAGGTGCACAGTTTACCTCGCACTTTTGAAGGGCAGTTCAGCGTGAGTTAGGTACGTGGGTTGAGTTGAGCACATCATTTCATCCTCAGATGGACGGACAGTCCAAGCGTACCATTCAGATCTTGGAGGATATGCTCCGCTCTTGTGTTCTAGACTTCGGAGGATCATGGGATCAGTTCTTGTCCCCTTGCAGAGTTCGCCTACAACAACAGCTACCGGTCGAGCATTCAGATGGCTCCCTATGAGGCATTATATGGTAGGCGGTGTTAGTCGCCAGTTGGGTGGTTCGAGCCGGGAGAGGCTCGGTTGTTGGGTACAGACTTAGTACATGATGCCTTGGATAAGGTAAAGATTATTCAGGATCAACTTCACACAGCTCAGTCCATGCAGAAGAGTTATGCCGACCGTAGAGTTCGTGATGTTGCATTCATGGTCTGAGAGAGAGTGTTACTTCGGGTATCACCCATGAAAGGTGTAATGAGGTTCGAAAAGAAGGGCAAATTGAGCCCTAGGTATATCGGACCTTTTGAGATTCTGGAGAGAGTGGGAGAGGTGGCTTACAGGCTTGCGTTTCCACCTAGTTTAGCAGATGTTCATCCGGTATTCCATGTGTCCATGCTTCGAAAGTATCACGGCGATCCGTCCCATGTGTTAGATTTCAGCTCTGTCCAGTTGGACAAGGATTTGACTTACGAGGAGGAGCTGGTGGCAATTCTAGCCCGGCAAGTTTGCCAGTTAAGATCAAAGAGTTACCCTTCAGTTCGAGTGCAGTGGAGAGGTCAGCCTATTGAGGCAGCTACTTGGGAGTCCGAGTCCGATATGCGGAGTAGATATCCCCACCTTTTCACCAGCCCATGTACTTTTCTATTTCGGATCGAGGACGAACGGTTATTTTAGAGGTGGAGAATGTGATGACCCAAAAGGTCATCTTATGTTTTAGAACTCGAATCTATGCTCTTAAGCCTTAAAAATCTCACTTTTACCCTTCTCAATTTGCGTGCGTAGTCCGGGCAGGTTTCTGGAAAACTTTTGTGTTGAAAATTGATAAAAATAAGAATTTATGCCTTAAAAGTTGATTTTAGTTGACTTCGGTCAACGTTTTTGGTAAACAGGCCCAGATTCGTATTTTGACGATCCTGGTGGGTCCGTATCGAATTATGGGACCTGGGCGTATGCCCGGAATCCAATTAGGAGGTCCCTTGCTCAAGTTATGAATTTATGATGAAAAGTAAAAGTCTAAAAATTTATTTGTTTTTAAGAATTGATTGATGTTTGGCATTGTTAGTGCCGGGTCCGTATTCTGGTTTCGGAGCCCGCTACAGGTTCATTATGATATTTAAGACTTGTCAGTGAAATTTGGTGAGAAACGGAGTTGATTTGACGTGATTCGGACGTCCAGTTGAGAAAATAGAAATTTTAAAGTGTTCTTGAGAATTTCATTTGATTTGGTGCTAAATTCGTAGTTCTAGGTGTTATTTTGGCGATTTGATCACGCGAGCAAGTTCGTATGATGTTTTTAGACTTGTGTGCATGTTTGGTTTGGAGCCCCGAGGGCTCGGGTGAGTTTCGGATAGGCCACGGGATGTTTTGGACTTTGGAAATCTGGTATTTTTGCTGCAGCAAGTGTTCTGGCATGTCCTTCTTCGCGTTCGCGAAGGTACTCTCGCGAAGAGTAAACTGGGCAGCTGAAGATTTTTTCTTCGCGAATGCGAAGGCTTGGTCACGAACATGAAGCGATTGGGGCGTTACCCTTCGCTAACGCGACAAGCTTATCGCGAACGCATAGTGTTAGGCATTGGGGAGGGGGAGTCAACCGTTCCTTCATCGCGAACGCAAGCAATGCCTCGCGAACGCAAAGGCCAGGGGGGAGTAACCATCACGAATGCTAGTTGGGTCTTGCAAGCGCATAGGCTTGGTAGCCAGTACCCTTCGCGAACGCGACAGTGGTCTCGCGAACGCGATGAACACTGTCGCCCAGCACTTAACTGAATCCAAAAACGGGCTTTTAGCCAAAAATTCATTTTCTCAAAAACCAAACGGTGAGAGGCGATTTTTCAAGAGCCATTTCTTCCCCAAATTGTTGGTAAGTGATTCTAAATCATTTTCTTTCAATTACCCATTACATTTATTGAATTTGCAACCTAAAATCTAGAGTTTTTATGGTAGAATTAGGGGTTAGGGTAGAAACTAGGGATTTCGGAAATTTGGGGATTTAGACCTCAATTTGAGGTCGGATTCCAAAACTAATTACATATTCGGGCTCGGGGGTGAATGGGTAAAAGGATTTTGGTCCGAACCTCGGGTTTTGGAAATTTAATTTATGAAAAATAATTGATTACTTTAGGTATAATTGATATTATTGATTCATTTTTGAATAGATACGAGTGGTTTGGAGGTGAATTCCAAAGAAAAAGCTGTGATTGAGAATTAAATGGCCTTCGAAGCGAGCTAAGTGTCGTGTCTAACTTTGGCTTGAGGGAATAGGTATTATGTGTTCATTTGCTACGTGTTTAGTTGTCAAATACGATGTATAGGTGAGGTGATGAGCATCTATGCATCGAATTCGAGTCATAGCATGCGAGTGAAATTCTATTCTTGTCTATTTTGTAGCCTTAAATTATACTATCCATGCTTATCGGGTTATTTGAAATGATGCGTGACTCATATCTGGTTTCACTGATATTTGGTATTTGAAAAGAAATTCTATTCTTGTCTATTTTGTAGCCTTAAATTCTACTATCCATGCTTATCGGGTTATTTGAAATAATGCGTGACTCATATCTGGTTTCACTGAGATTTGGTAACTTTCGAATATTGATTCAAGGTTGAGATTACATTGTGCTATTGATTATGGGTAAAATACTGGTTTCTTTGTGATACTCTTATCTATCCATTGTTATTGATTTTGTGATTGGTGAGGAGGAGTGTAAAGCACGAAGGGTGATGCTGTGCATGCATTATTTATATTGTGAGGAAGAGTGTAAAGCACGAAGGGTGATGCCGTGCATGCATTATTTATATAGTGAGGAAGAGTGTAAAGCACGAAGGGTGATGCCGTGCATGCATTATTTATATTGTGAGGAAGAGTGAAAAGTACGAAAGGTGATGCCGTGCCATTCTATTTATTTATTTGGTGAGGTTGAGAGTAAAAGTACGAAGGCTGATGCCGTGCCGTTCTATTTATTTATTTGGTGAGGTTGAGAGTAAAAGCACGAAGGGTGATGCCGTGCAGTTTTCCTTTGCTGTTTTAATTGCTCAATTCATTCAAGGATTTTCTGTTTAATTCTGTCTTTTCTTTATTCTCACTCTTTATGTTGTATTCCTCCACTGTATGTCCCCTTCCCATTATTTCTGCGTTATTGCTTTATTTACTGTTGTTGCCACTAGCATGATTATACTGTTCAGGTTATATGTGGGTGTCTTGTCCTAGCCTTGTCACTACTTCGCCGAGGTTATGCTCGACACATACCAGTACATGGGGTCGGTTGTACTGATGCTACACTCTGCACTTTATGTGCAGATTTTGATACCGGCTCAGGTTGATCGAGATTTGCTACTGGTCTGCTGTCCGGAGACTCAAGGTAGATCTGTCGGCGTTCGCCGACCTTGAAGTCCCCGCCTATCTTTTATGTCTTACTGTTTTCTTTCATTCAGACAGTTGTATTTCCTCCAGACTATTACTTGTAGTAAATTCTAGAATGCTCGTGAATTGTGACTCCAGATCCGGGTGGTAGCAGTTAATACAGTTTTATGATATTCCGCATTTATTATATTTCATCTTAGTTAATTCTTCTTATTTACTGAATGGAAATAAGGAATTGGTTTAACGATTTTTCTAACGTTGGCTTGCCTAGCAAGTGAAATGTTAGGATCTATCACGGTCCCGTCGGTGGGAAATTTTGGGTCGTGACAGAGTTTTTTAAGCCATAGCCATAGATCATTAGATATGGATGCTAAATAGATATTACTATCTAGATTTTTAATTCCATCAAGAATGTAGACGTTTCCATACCTTTTACCTAGAAGAATAATCATACCTGCCTCATTTGCAATAGCACATCCAGTTTTCTTGAATTTAACTTCGTACCCTGAATCACATAGTGTAACGACCCAACCGGTCGTTTTGAGCATTTGCACTATGCTCGGCAATTTACGGGCATGGGTAGATCCGTATGATGCATTATGACTTATTTGAATCATCGGTTTTGATTTTTATGTTATTCGGAATCGAATTGAAAGAATGGATTTCATTGTTGAAACTTTAAATTGGGAGAGTGGATCAAGTTTGACTTTTTGTGAATTTGAACCTGGAACGGAGTTTTGATGGTTTCGTTAGCTCCGTTGGGTGATTTTGGACTTAGTAGCGCGTCCGGATTGTGGTTTGGAGGCCCGTAGTAGAATTTGGCTCGAAATGGCAAAAGTTGGAATTTTGGAAAGTTTTACCAGGAGTGGACTTTTTGATATCGGTGTCGGATTTCAATACCAGAAGTGGGAGTAGGTCCGTAATGTCAAATGTGACTTGAGTGCAAAATTCGAGGTCAATTGGACGTAATTTGATAGGTTTCGGCATCAGTTGTGGAAGTTTGAACTTTCAAAGTTCATTGAATTCGAATTGAAGGGTGATTCGTCGTTCCGATGTTGTTATGTGTGTTTAGGCTTCGCGTAGTTCCGTATTATGTTACAAGACTTGTTGGTATGCTTGGATGGGGTCCCGAGAGGCTCGGGCATATTTCGGATTGATTTCAGATCATTTTCTTCAATGTTCCTATTGCTGGTTCTGGTGTGACCGCACCTGCGACTAGTTTGCACAGGTGCGATGGTCACAGAAATGACGAAGGGGTCGCGGGAGCGGAAATATTGCTGGGAGCAGGGTACCGCAGAAGCAGAGATTGCTTTGCATCTACTTAGGCGCAAATGCGGTGAGTTGAGCGCAGAAGCGGTTGTCAGGGCAGAAGCGATATTTAGGCGCACACCTGCGAGTGCGTAGATGCGGGTATTTACCACATGTGCGAAGGCAGGCCTCCAGTGCTTCTCCGCAAAAGCATGATTTTGGTCGCAAAAGCGATGCCGCAGAGGCGGCTAATGTGTTCCAGGTGCGAAAGTGCTAGGTAGAATGATAAATACATGGTTCGCGATTTTGGCTTCATTTTAACATTTCCAAGCTCGGATTGAGGCGGTGTTTCAAGAAAATGTCACCATATGAATTGGGGTAAGTGTGATCTACTCGGTTTTGGTTATATTTCATGAATCTACCTTCATTTTGGTAATTGGATTGTGAATTTAAAGAGGAAATTGGGGGTTTGGGCCTAAAGTTTCATAATATGAATTTTTGAGTTTTGAACATCGAATTGGAGTCGGATTTGAGTAAAACTAGTATGGTTGGACTCGTAATTGAATGGGTTGTTAAATTTTGTAAATTTTTTCGGGTTCCGAGGTGCGGTCCTGGGTTGGGCTTTTGGCCAATTTTGGGCTTTTGATCCAAGATTTGATCCTTTTCGATCGGGATTGGTTCCTTTAGCATTGTTTGATGTATTTGAGTTGTTTTTGGTTAGTTTTGAGCCGTTCAGAGGTCGAAATGTGTGGGATGGCATTTTGGAGCATTGTTTGTCTTGCTCGGTGTTGGAATTGGCTTGTTCGAGGTAAGTAACTCTTCTAATCTTAGTGCTGAGGGTATGAAATCCCGAAATACGTGTTATGTGATTGGTATTTAGGTGACGCACATGCTAGGTGACGGGCGTGTGGGCGTGCACCCTGTGAATTGTGATTTCGTTGTTTCCATAGACACTGTATAGTGGCCCTATTTTGTTGATATCTGTGTTATCACCATGTGATAAAGTAGTTAAGTTGTCAATCATGCTAAATATCATGTTTAGGCTTTATGCTGATATTGTTAGGACCCATAGTGGTCGTTTCTTGCTGTCATCTCACTGATTTCATTGATATATTGTACTCAGTTATATTCATGCATTCATATCATATCTTAGTCTCAGTTGTTGTTTATTGATACATCATATCATTGTTGTCGGGCTAGTTTCATGGCATTGTGAGCCCGTGAGTGAGACTGGAGAGATTGATGACTAACTGAGGCCGAGGGCCTGAGTGAGAGTGACATTTTGGGATCGGGCTGCACGCCGCAGCATATGATATTGATTATATTTTATATGGATCGGGTTGCGCCGCGACAAGCCTTCGGGCTATATATACATATTATTAGACCGGGTTGCACGCCGCAACAATATTGGATCGGGTTGCACGCCGCAACAATATTGGATCGGGCTGCACGCCGCAGCAATATAGCGCTTGGGCTGAAGGAGCCCCTCCGGAGTCTGCACATCCCTAGTGAGCACAGTCGACTATATATATATATATATATATATATATATATATATATATATATGTGTGTGTGTGTGTGTGTGTGTGTGTGTATGTGTGTGTATGTGTGTGTGTGGATCGGGCTGCACGCCACAACAGGTATTATACAACTCTAAGTGATTGAGTATGCTGAGCCTTGAGCATAGTGAGAGAGAGTGCTAGAAAGTGAGATTGAGTAGTCTGAGAGTGTGAGTATGTGAGTTCATCTCTGAGATGCATTGCATTGATATGCATACATGACATACAGGCATAGAGATGTATTTTCCTCATGCTGTACGATATCACATCATTCATAATTTCTCACACATGTTGACAGATGGGCATAGTGATGCATTTGTTTTACACTGGTTATCTGGAAAGAAAATGAAATATCTTATTCATTATGGAAAGGATTTTGGGAAAATTATTGTTTTCAAACTTATTCATAATTTTGGTAATTCTGGTAAACGATTTAGGTTTTCATTGAAGTACTCGAAAGGCAGAACTATTTTCAGAAATCATGTTTTTGTTGAACATTTGATTGTTGAGTTACTTCTGGTATTACTTGTTTTATGTTGTTATGAACTATTGTTGGTTATTGAAGTTGGGACTCGACCTTGGTACAAGCTCGTCACTAATTTCAACCGAAGGTTAGGTTTGTTACTTATTGAGTACATTGGGTTGGTTGTACTCATACTACACTTATGCACCTTGCGTGCAAATGTTTGTTGCTGATGTTGCTGTGTTCGATGGGAGCTGGATTGAAGATGCACCTGCATCCCGGCTGTCGCCGCCTCTTGTTCGTGGTAGCTCTAGATCTGTAAAACTCTGTTTATGTACTATTCAAACAGACTATGTATTTATTTCAGTTCCGCTTTGTAAACTCTAATCTTACAAGCTCATGATTTGTACTACCAGTTCTTGGGGAATGTATAAGATTAAGATAATTCTTTACTTAAATTGTTTTATTAATTATTATTGGAATTAGTTAGTGGTTAAGTGGCTTACCTAGCGGGTGGGTTAGGTGGCATCACGACTAGTCGGATTTTGGGTCGTGACATATAGTTGGCTAATACATAGAAGATTGTAATTTAGTCCATCTACTAGATATGCTTCAATAATATCGCAATTATTTCTGAATGGAACTGTGCTAGTACTAACTGTCTTTCCTCTTGAATCATCTTCAAATTTGACATTTCCTCCATTTATTTTTGTAACTTCTTTGAATAGATTTTTTTCACCCGTCATGTGACTGGAACACGCACTGTCTAAATACCATTTTTCTTTGCGACACTTTCTGTGGTGTTCCTGCAAAATAAAATTATCACCTTCTTTTAGGTACCCAAGCTATCTTGGGTCCTTGTTGGTTAGTATTACTTGAATCGGGATTAGTTTTGGGTTTCCAAATCCATCCTAAAATATTTGATTTATGAAATCCACAAAAAGAGTATGTATGACCAACTTTGTTACAGTAATGACACGCAGGGGTTGATCTAATTTTCGATTTCCCACTTGTGTTACTACTTGTGGTCTTAGTTCTAGCCAGTTCTTTTACAGTTGACTTGTATGTCACATGATTAGATTTGACAGAACTGTGGCTGGTGGACTTGTGCATTCCATTAAGTTGCATTTGCAATTCTTGAACTTCATCTTGCATCTGCAATTCTTGAACTTCATCTTGGAGTACATCTCATTCGATTTCACAGACTTCAAGTTTAAGTTCCCAGACCTTATTTTCTCTATTGAGTATCCTTAGTTCATTCAATATTTTTTGGGACTCCTTTAGAGTAAGGTCAATAATATCCTGCAATTCATTACATCTATCAAAGTTATATGATCTTACCTCGCTTGTTTCACCTCCTTCCATGAAATAATTTTCAGTATCTTCTTTGCATTCATCGTCTGATGCATATTCATCGGTCCAACTACCAGAGTATGTATTCATGTCATTTTCCAAAATGGTCACGAAGCACAAGTTTGCTATTTCTTGGTGGTCTGAATTGTCTTCATTACTCCAGCTTCCAAAAGATTTGTTTTGATTGAATCCTCTGGAGACTTTTCTTTTAAGATCTGGGCTTTTAACTTGAACATGCCCATATTTCCACAGTCATAACACTTTCCATCATTCTTGTCTTGTTCATTATATTGCCTGGTTCGCCTGTATGGCATCCTTCCCCTTCTTGTGTTTCTATACTTTCTCATTAATCCATCCATGTTTCTTGATACCATGGCAATTTCTTCTTCAAGAGCTTATGGGTCATCATCAATATCATTTTTAGGTCCTTCAGTTGTAGCTTTGAAGGCAACTATTTTCTTCTTTTCTTCGTGGTTTGTTTTCTTAAGATGGGTCTTCTTGAATGCTATAAAATCTCCTTGTAGTTCATCATAAGAAAGTTTGTTTAGATCTTGAGATTCGAGTGCGATTACTTTTGTCTGCCAAGGGGTAGGTAGACTCCTTAGAATTTTCGAACTTGATCACCACTTGAGTAGGGTTTACCAAAGGCTTTTAGATCGCCAATGATTTATTGAACCTTGTAAATATTTCCTTAATGGATTATCCTTCTTTCATCTGGAATAGTTCATTATCATGGACAAACATGTTTATTCGAGTTTCTTTCACTTTGCTGGTTCCTTCATAAGTGACTTCTAGTTTGTCCCACATTTCTTTGGCTGTATCACAACTTGAGATTTTTTCATTCTCCTCTCCACTTATAGCATTATAGAGTAAATTTATTGCCTTAGCATTGACCTGAGCAACTGCCATTTGCTCGTCTGTATATTTATCTATATATTTAGGATAAGCGGGTGGTTGAGTTGCTACTGGTAGTGGATAGTTACCCTTTTTGATATCGCGCCATACTTTGACATCATAAGATTTTGCATATATTTTCATTCGCACTTTCCAGCAAGAAAGATGTTATCCATTGAAATATGGTGGCCTGACTTCCGATGTTCCTTCTTGAAAGAGTGCTCCAATAGTTACTTGATTTTACATGATCTTATCTTACAAGTTGTTAAGCAAAAAAGTGTGAGACTAACTGTTATACCAATTGAAAGTGCAAGAGGGGGGGGGGGAGAGGGGAGGGTGAATTAAAATTTATTCTTTCTTTTGCGAGGTAGTCGACTAACTTGCGTTCTAGTCGACTGATATTTTCGAAACTAAGTATAAGAAAGGAAATTACTGAAAGTAAATGACATAGAGTGTTTTTATACTGGTTCAGATTCATAATGAATCATACGTCTAGTCCCCTTGGGTTGCTAGAGTGATCACTTTCAAATATAAAGTGACTTAGTACAAATGGGTTGATGTTATACACCAACAACCTTTTAATCACTTTGTTTTTCTCTCTTATGGTTTATACAATGCCTCACCAGTGTTCTTTCCTCTCTTTCTTCTCTTTTTAGTTACATAAGAAATCTATGACAAACTACATCGTTCGTTTGAAGTAGAACGAAGTGATTGATTTTGGTTTGATCATAGTATATTAATCCTTGGCGTCTTCTGTAGAATATATATGGTGAGTAGGTTCCCATTCATCATTCTGTGATAGTGAAATGATTGAGCAGCAACCCAAGGGAGTTGATTTAGAATCAAACAAGCTGATTTCATTCCAGAAATTGAATGGACTTTTCCTTTCGTTGCTTCCTTGATTTTCTTTTCCTTGTGAGCCGTTGGAGAGAATATTTTTAGAGGATCTTCTATACTGATTGATTGATGCCTTCCATAAATGATAGATTCGAAAATCCACGTGATTGATCTTCTAAATTAATTGATTAATCATCTTATTCTGATTGATTTATGCCTTCCGTAAATGGTTGATTCGAATATCCAGCTTTCATAGAATGCGCGGTTACAACTTGATTCTTGCCTCCTTGATTTGTGTTTCTAGATCTTCTTTTAGAGTCTTTTCCATTCTTATAACATCCTTTGGGATTGGTTTTCTACAAGTAGAATTAAGTTATTGTTTATCATTAAAATCCAAATCTAACAATCTCTCCCTTGTTGATAATGACAAAAAAACTTAATTCATTTAACTTCCATGTTCTAGTCGGCTCCCTCTCAACTTGGTGTGAGGTAAATTGAGTACTTGGAGTTGACTCCCCCTCATTTGGACTCCCCCTCATTCAGATGCCAGTAGTTGTCTTTACTTAGTCGACTGAGTCGTATCCTGCAAGTTAATATAAATATATTTTACCAGCCGACTATATATCCTGCATCCTGAAGAGTTAGTGAAAAATGTATTCTACTTATCTCAGTTTGGCATCAATAAAAAAGAGGGCTAAGCAGGATTAACTACTAGCAGATAAGATTAGCAGACAGTCTACTTAATTACAGTCATTCACGGAGTATCCAAAAAAAATATGCAAAAGAAAAATTATCCACATAGACAAAAAGAAATTGTCTAAACATCCAACACAGATTTAATGACGGGGGAAATAGGTAAGGGTGTTGCAGATAGCTTCTTTGAGGCATTCAAAGCTAGCGTTTAAAGCGAGTGAGACTCCATCCACTCGATTATGCACCTCCTTGGAAGCTTTCACTGCCTTTTTTGCTGGTTTCAGTACCATAACTCCTCATTTTGGACACGTCAGAACCTGTTTCCTTTGCAATTGTATAGACATCTCAAACTGAAGTCTGAGTGGCCAGCAGTAGTTCTTTGACGATAGTCAGCTTGTCATCAAGTACTGTTATCTTTTCAAACAGCTCTGGATTATTGATGGCAGTCTGAGGAGTATCAACCTTTTCCTTGAAACTGGAGGGGATCACTTTTGCTTCAACTTCCTACTTCTTTACGCAAGTATCATCCACTGCGACATATCCTATACTAACAAATGCCATGCTATTATAGCACTTAGAGATAGATACATAGGGATAGTTAGAAAGAGGGATATTTAAGGCCTCGAGGAGGTGAGTAATGACCATCTCGTAGGGTAGGCTTGAGGGATCTTCATCACATTCAATCATAAAATTTATTACCTAGGAGGATAGTTTCACCTTGTGCTTGGTAAGAAGATAGTAGACTATAAAGGTGTCCCACTAAGACAGAGTGGAGTAGGAACCAGTTCTAAGGAGAATAGTGGTGGCAACAATGTGGGAAGAATACGGGTTTCAAAATTGATGTCACTGGGCCCTAATTAATTTGGCAAGGGATCAGGCAGGGAATCAGCAAGCCATTCCTTGGCTTGTTCAAAAGACACCTCAAAATCATCAGGCCAAGAGTTCTTAAACAAAGCAGTGTAACCAGAACTTTAACACTTAAAAATGGTATCAAAAGTAGAGCAGTCTAGAATAATGCGCTGACCTAACACAAGAGATAAAATTTTATCAGATTTCTGAGAGCGTAGATTTTCTTAGAACATGCAAACTAAGTCTTCATAGACTTTTGGAGGGGTTAGGGCAAAGAAATTTTCCCAACCTTGAAAAGTGAAGAAGTCTTTTACCTTGTAGTTTAGGGCTTCCATCTCTTCCAAATTGATAATCCTTCTATGAGAGATTGTCTTCTCTTTGTAGGAGACAAACTTATCTCTTTTGGGAGAATCCCAATAGTTTAGTTCGGACTCTAGTGCATTGTCTAGGTCGATCTTCACCTTCTTCGGAGTGTACGCTGTTGTTCCTTCTTCGATGGGTCTCTTCCGTAGTGCCTTTTCTGCTCGAGCATTATCAGAGATGATCTCTTGAGAAGACAAAATATCCTCGGAGTGGTCAGAGCCAATAGAGACTGGTTTTGATGGTTGAGAGGGGTTTCTTTCTTTGGACGGGGTACTTTTTCGGGTAGAACCAAAGTGATTTCTTGAGGCTTTATGCATTGAAAAGGATGGTTGAAGGAAGTATGCAGAGAACTTTCAAGAGAGAGGCGGAGAGACGAGTGAAGTGACGAGACTAAATCGACATGACTGACGGGCCAAAGAAAGGAAAAAGAGGTGACTGATTGATTCAGTTTCCATCTCGATAAGCCCAAAAAGAGGAAAGAAAAGCTAAAAACGGAGGCGCATAATTAATGCAACAGACAATCACAGTAACAAAAGACTTTTTTTATACCAAAAGATAATTTGATACGCAATCTTTCAAGTATAACAAAAATTAAAACCTTATTTATAAAAGGTAATAATGCCAAGTAATTCCCTAAGGGGTTTAAAACTATCCTCTAGAAGAGGCTTACTAAAAATATCAGCTAATTGATTTTCCGTGTTAACAAAGGATAATTCAATGTCGCCCTTAAGAACATGGTCTCTAATGAAATGATGCTTGATATCTATATTCTTTGCTCTAGAATGATGCACAAGGTTTTTAGAAAGACATATAACACTGAAATTATAACAGAAAATTTTAACAGGTTTAAATGAAAGATCATAATCAGTTAACTGATAAATCATCCAAAGTAGTTCAGTACAACATTTCCCAATATACATGTATTTAGCTTCAGCTGTAGATAGTGCAACTGATCCCTGTTTCTTATTGTTCTAGGAAATAAGTGATTTGCCAAGCAATTGATATGTTCCACTTCTATTTTTCCTGTCATCTTTATCACCGACAAGATCTACATCTGAAAAACCTTCGAGATTAAAACTGTTAAGTCGTGGATACCACAATCTATGTGAAGTAGTTCCAATAAGGTATCTAATAATTCTCTTTACGACTGCTAAATGTGACTCCTTTGGAGCTGCTTGGAACCTGGTACATCTGCATATACTAAACATTATGTCAGGACGACTTGTAGTTAAATAGAGTAGAGATCTAATCATTCCATGATATCTTGATTCATCAACTGATTTTCCTTCTTCATCTTTGACAAGAGTTGTAGCTGAACTCATAGGAGTCCCAATTTCCTTGGCATTGTCCATTCCGAAAATGTTATAGTTATATCCTGCAATTAATTATATCTATCATAGTTATATGATCTTTCCTTGCTTGTTTCACCTTATGCCATGAGTTAATTTTCAGTATCTTCTTTGCATTCATCGTCTGATGCATATTCATCGGTCCAGTGACCAGAGTATTTGTTCATGTCATTTTCCAAAATGGTCACGGAGCACAAGTTTGCTATTTCTTCGTGGTCTGAACTGTGTTCATCACACCAGCTTCCAAAGGATTTATTTTTATTAAATCCTCTGGAGACTTTTCTTTTAAGATCTAGGCATTCAGCTTGAACATGCCCATACCTGCTACACTCATAACAATTTTTATCATTTTTGTCGTGTTCATTGTATTGCCTAGTTTGCCTGGGTGGCATCCTTCCCCCTCTTGTGTTTCTATACCTTCTCATTAATCCATCCATGTTTCTTGATACCATGGTAATTTCTTCTTCAAGAGTTTCTGGGTCATCACCAATATCATTTTTAGGTCCTTCAGTTGTAGCTTTGAAGGTAACTGTTTTCTTCTTTTCTTCCTGGTTTTGTTTTCTGGAGATGGGTCTTCTCGAATGCTATAAGATCTCCTCATAGTTCATCATATGAAAGTTTGTTTAGATCTTCAGATTTGAGTGCGACTACTTTTGTCTGCAAAGTGGTAAGTAGATTCCTATCAAACTTGATGACTACTTGACTATGGTTTACCAAAGACTTTTAGATCGCCAATGATTTTGTTGAACCTTGCAAACATTTCCTCAATGGATTCTCCTTCTGTCATCTGGAAGAGTTCATTGATGTTTGGCTTATTTCGATATGTGTTGATGTTACTTTACCCATGTTTTAACCACTTCTTGATGTTATTTAATCTTTAAAACTCCCAACATGGTGTAATTATTGGTTTGATGACTAATTAAGTTATGTGTGATGATTTAAGGTGTTCGGAGTGCAAAATATGAAGAAAAGGTGGTTTAGCCAGAGGAAGAAGGGTTGGATGCGTCGCATCCAACCTAGGAAAACCTCATCCTGCGTGCAACCTTAGCAGTGAAGTTGGGCCATAGCGTTTGCCATCGCGTGCGAAACTGGGAAGTAGAAGAGAAGGCTGGATGCGTCGCGTCTACCCTCACATGCAAAGTTAAGAAATGGAGGACGAGGTGGATGCGTCGCATCCGCCTTAGCATCAACCCCTGAAGTCGATTTGGACTAGAGTTAGGAGAACTCTAGATTACAACTTTTGGACGCAATATATAAGCTTTAAAACGCCTCTTGTAGAGGAGAGACAGGGGAAGAGAAGAAAAAAGGCTATAACCAAGTTCAAAGACCACGGAATTCGTCTGGAGTTTTATCCTTTCTTTCTTTTATTGATTTTTATGCAATCTTATGAAATTTGGGATGATTGCCTGAATATGAGTGGCTAAGAACCCTATTATTCTAGGGTCATGGGTATACACGAATGTTGATGTTTGAAGTTTAATTTGACGACGTTGGGTTTATCATATTGGGTTGTTTATTTAATTCTGTTTCTAATTATTTTGCTGAGTAATTAACAGTGAAATACTATCTACGAATCTAGAGTTGAACTCGAAAGTGGGAACCCTAGATTGCATATAGAAGTAAATAGAGTAAGTTTTCAAAACCCGGGCATCGGGGAAAGGATTCGCGATTAGGATAGACATATACCTAATTGCCTTACTCGGTTAAAATACAGGAATTGTAAATGAGTTCTTGTTAAACTTAATTCCATAGACATATAGGTATTAAGTTAACTTGAGCATGCGAGTAAGAACTCGACAGATTCTTACGAGTGAAATTAACCCTGTGAATCAACAATTCAGATAAATCAATTAGCTATTTTAAAATACGAATGCAACATGAATGTTAGATGACCCGTGACCCTGGAATATTATATCCTATTGATTGTTGAACAAAACTATTTAAGTGTTGTGTTGAATTCTTAGCGATTCATTATTTGATCGTCCGTAGGTAGTAAGTTAGAAAATTATATATTTTGTTAGAAATATCTTGAATCAATAAGCTATTCGAGTTTGAATTAGTCAAAGTTAATCATAAGTCTTCGTGGGAACGATACTTTATTCACTACTTTATTACTCGACGACCACGTATACTTGCGTGAGTGTGTTTGGCCGTAACAAGTTTTTGGCGCCGTTGCCGGGGACTTAGAAATTAGCTACGTGACTAAGTTAAGCTTTTATTAGATATTTGTTTTCAAGTTTTAATTTTCAGTTTGCCTGGTTTGTGTCAACGCAGGGTCTTCTCTCGAATGCAGAGGAGTAGAAGTGCAAACAACCTCATTCCTCTTGATCCAGAAATCGAACGAACACTACATAGAGTGAGAAGGGAACACGAAGCTAGAACGAGAATAGAAAGAGAGTTGGACATCGCAGTCCAACCACAGCCAATAGATATGGCAGGCAATGAAGAGCGTCCGGTAATTGAAGCCGCAAGGCCCAATCTTGCGAATATGACTCAGGCTATTGTGAAGCCTGATATCACTGGGCATTTTGAACTCAAACAGTACATGGTACAGCTGATTCAGTCCACAGGACAATATGTGGGTCTATCTCATGAGGACCCGCAGAGGCATATTCAGAACTTCTTGGAAATCACGGACACTTACAATTATCTGAACGTCTCCAAGGACTATGTCAGGCTGACACTATTCCCTTTTTCACTGTTGGGGGAAGCTAAAGAATGGTTGCAAAAGGAGCCCGCGAACTCTATCCACACTTGGGATGATCTAGCAAGGAAATTCCTGATCAAGTTTTTCCCAACTAAGAAGACAAAGTCGCTGAGGAGCCAAATTCTTGGGTTCCAACAACGGGATGGCGAGACACTTCGTCAAGCTTGGGAAAGATACAAGAAGCTACTCAGAGACTGCCCGCATCATTGTCAAACTGATGAGGTATTGGGTCACACTTTTGTTGATGGGTTAGATGAAGCATCAAAGATGAATCTTGACTCAGCTTGTGGGGGTAGTTGCATGGCAAGACCGTATAGTGAAATACAACTCTTGCTAAATAATTTCACTGCTAATGACCATAATTGGCAAGGAGAGGGGGATTCACGAAGGGGAATTAAACAGAAGGCCGCCGGTTTGATTGAGCTTGATGACTTTTCCGCCATGAGAGCCGATATAGCAAAATTGGCAAATCAGATGAATAGAATGACAACACAACAAATGCAACATGTACAGCAGATGTCTATTTGTTGCGAACTATGCGGAGACAGTCATATGATTGACATGTGCCCCACGAATCCTGAATCTATATACTATGTGGGGCAACAAAACAGAGGTCCTATGAATCAACATGCGCAATATGGGAACACTTACAACCCAAACTGGAGGAATCATCCTAACTTCTCATGGGGCGGAAGTCAACAGAATCAGTATAGGCCTCAAGGGAATTTTACTCAACCTCAGAAGCCACCCCAACAAATGGAAGAAAGTACGAATGACTTGCTGAAAAAGTTGTTGCTAGACAATCAACAGCTCAGGACCGATTTCAGAAATCTTGAGAGGCAAATGGGGCAGTTAGCAGCAAACCAAAATACTAGACCTACAGGCTCACTTCCCAGTGATACAGAGAAGAACCCTCAAGTTAATGCAGTTACACTTAGAAACGGGAGGGAACTAGAGGAAGTGCCAAGGAAGATAAAAGAAAAACCTATACCTGGGGGGGAGTTGACACCTAAGGCAACACAAGAGTCAAAGGAAGATGATGCAAGTTCAGAGCGAATGGAGGTTACAAGGCCACCACCACCTTTCCCCCAAAGATTGCAGAAAAGGAATGACGATCGCATGTTCAACAAATTTCTCTCCATGTTGAGTCAGGTTCAATTAAATATTCCATTAGTGGATGTACTTCGTGAAATTCCAAAGTACGCTAAGTACATAAAAGACATAGTGGCTCATAAGAGGAAATTGACTGAGTTCGAGACGGTTGCACTTACTGAGGAGTGCAC
Source organism: Nicotiana tomentosiformis (assembly GCF_000390325.3). NCBI lineage: Eukaryota > Viridiplantae > Streptophyta > Magnoliopsida > Solanales > Solanaceae > Nicotiana > Nicotiana tomentosiformis. The sequence continues at coordinate 97,550,560 of NC_090812.1, read as the reverse complement.
ATCAAGGGTCCAAAACAAGCTTCCCCAAAAGCTTAAGGATCCTGGCAGCTTCACCATTCCAGTACAAATCGGTAATATTGACGTGGGACGTGCTCTGTGTGATTTGGGTGCAAGCATAAATCTGATGCCTTTATCCTTGTTTAAGCAATTAGGTCTGGGAGCTCCGAGACCAACCACCGTGATGTTGCAATTAGCTGATAGGTCCATAGCCTACCCCGAAGGAGTGATTGAAGATGTGCTGCTGCAAATTGGAAAATTCATCTTCCCAGCTGACTTCATTATTCTAGACTTCGAGGCTGATGAACAAGTTCCAATCATATTGGGACAACCTCTCTTGGCTACTGGCGATGCAATAATTAAAGTGAGAGAAGGGAAAATGATTATGAGAGTGGACAACGAGGAAGCAGTCTTCAATGTCTACAAAGCAATCCAACTTCCCCGCCACTATGAGGAGCTCTCTATGATATCTGTGGTGGAGGTGGATGAGAAACTTCTTGACACGAGTGTATATCTAGACGACTGTTTAGAAAAAGCAATCATGATGTTTGATAGCTTGGAGATGGATGATGAGGTTGAGGAGATGATGCATATCCTAGATACATCATGTGGTTACATGCAAGGAATAATCCCGTTTGAGCCCCTGAATAGGCCAAGTGGCCCCCCACCAAAGCCGTCAATTGAAAAAGCTCCAAATTTGGAACTTAAACCCCTACCCCCTCACCTTCAATATGCTTATTTGGGAAGTTCTGACACTTTACCTGTTATTATTTCTGCTCACTTGTCTAAATTACAGGAAGAAAAGCTATTAAGGGTGCTACGTGAGCACAAGCGAGCAATTGGGTGGACAATGTCTGACATTAAAGGCATTAGTCCAGCTTTCTGCATGCACAAAATCCTCATGGAGGACGGACACAAGCCAAGTGTAGAACACCAACGCCGACTAAATCCAATCATGAAAGAAGTGGTAAGAAAAGAAGTGATTAAGTGGCTTGATGCAGGTATTGTATTTCCAATCTCTGATAGTAAATGGGTAAGCCCCGTTCAATGTGTGCCGAAGAAAGGGGGGATAACCGTAGTAGTTAATGAAAATAATGACTTAATTCCTACAAGAACTGTCACTGGATGGAGAATTTGCATAGATTACAGAAAACTGAACAATGCCACCCGGAAAGACCACTTTCCCCTTCCTTTTATTGACCAAATGCTTGATAGATTAGCTGGCCAGGAATACTACTGTTTCCTGGACGGTTATTCGGGGTATAATCAGATTGCTATAGCCCCAGAAGACCAAGAGAAAACTACATTTACATGTCCTTATGGCACGTATGCGTTCAAGAGAATGCCCTTCGGTCTTTGTAATGCACCTGCGACTTTTCAAAGGTGTATGATGGCTATTTTCACTGACATGGTTGAAAGATTTGTAGAAGTATTCATGGACGATTTTTCTATGTTTGGATGTTCTTTTGATAGTTGTTTGATGAACCTTGATAAAGTGCTAGCTAGGTGTGAAGAGACGAACTTGGTGCTAAACTGGGAAAAGTGTCATTTCATGGTACGTGAAGGTATAGTTTTGGGGCACAAGGTTTCAAAAGATGGTCTACAGGTGGATAAAGCAAAGGTGGAGACGATTGAAAAATTGCCCCCGCCGACATCCATCAAAGGCATTCGCAGTTTCTTGGGTCATGCAGGTTTTTATCGTCGTTTCATTAAAGATTTTTCGAAAATTTCTTCCCCTTTGTGCAGGCTTCTAGAGAAAGATGTTACCTTCAAGTTTGATAATGCATGTCTGAAAGCATTTGAGGAGCTGAAGGGAAGATTGGTGACTGCACCAATTATCATTGGCCCCGATTGGGCACAACCATTTGAGTTGATGTGCGATGCAAGTGACATAGCAATTGGAGCGGTGTTGGGGCAAAGGAGGGATAAAATCTTTCACTCCATTTATTATGCAAGCAAAACTATGAATCCAGCTCAGATGAATTATACAGTGACTGAAAAGGAGTTGCTTGCAGTGGTGTGGGCGTTTGACAAGTTCAGATCCTATCTAGTGGGAACCAAAGTCATCGTCTACACAGATCATTCAGCTATCAGATACTTATTTGAAAAGAAAGACGCCAAGCCGAGGCTGATTCGTTGGGTCCTCCTCTTGCAAGAATTTGACTTAGAGATCCGAGATCGAAAAGGGACAGAAAATCAAGTGGCCGATCATTTGTCCAGATTAGAAAGTCGGGACCATGTAGCTGAAGGAGGGTCAATTAAAGAAACATTTCCGGATGAGCAAATATTAGCAGTCACCTCAGGTGAAGCCCCATGGTATGCAGATTATGTGAATTTTATCGCAAGTGGGGTGACGCCACTAGAATGGATAGCTGACAATAGAAGAAGATTCCTACATGATGTAAGGTTCTACGTGTGGGATGAGCCATTCCTATATAGGCAGTGTGCAGATCAGTTGGTGAGAAGGTGTGTTCCTGAGGAAGAGATGAAGGCTATACTACATGACTGCCATGCGTCACCATATGGAGGTCATCACGGCGGGGATAGAACCGCCCAAAAAGTGCTACAATCAGGTTTTTATTGGCCAAAATTATTTAAGGATGCACATGCCTTCGTTAAAAATTGTGATAGATGCCAAAGAACTGGAACTATCACGAGGAAGCACGAGATGCCCTTGCAAAATATTTCTGGCGGTAGAACTTTTTGATGTTTGGGGGATTGATTTTATGGGACCATTCCCATATTCTAACGGGCACAGATACATCTTGGTGGCGGTCGACTATGTTTCTAAGTGGGTAGAGGCCATTGCTCTTCCTACTAACGACGCAAAGGTTGTGGTAGGCTTTGTAAAGAAGCATATCTTCACACGTTTTGGGACTCCAAGAGTGTTGATAAGCGACGGGGAACTCACTTTTGTAACAAACTGCTGAATAATATTCTTGCAAAATACGGAGTCAAGCACAAAGTTTCCACTGCCTATCATCCCCAAACGAGTGGTCAAGTAGAAGTTTCCAACAGAGAGGTCAAGCAGATTTTGGAAAAGACAGTAAGTATGAATAGAAAGGACTGGGCCGGGAAGCTGGATGACGCATTATGGGCATATCGCACTGCGTACAAGACCCCAATAGGCACTTCTCCGTACAGGTTGGTTTATGGGAAGGCCTGCCATCTGCCCGTCGAGCTTGAACACAAAGCATATTGGGCGATTAAAAAGCTAAATATGGAGATGGACTTGGCCGGTGAGAAGAGATTGCTACAACTCAACGAGCTTGATGAGTTTCGATTGCATGCGTATGAAAATGCCAAATTGTATAAAGAGAAGACCAAAAGATGGCATGATAAGCATATCCAACATCGTGAGTTTGAACCAGGTCAAGAAATTCTACTGTTTAATTCAAGGCTAAAGCTTTTTCCAGGAAAGCTTAAATCTCGATGGTCGGGTCCGTTTGAAGTGGTTAGTGTGAAACCTCATGGTGCGATAGAATTGTGTGATAATGGGTCCAATACGACATTCTTGGTAAATGGCCAAAGAGTAAAACACTATTGGGGTGGTGACATTGCACGTCACAAGACCACAATGGATTTAGTGGAGGCATGAAGAACATGTTGCGTCGTGCCGCGACATTAAATCAGGCGCTTCTTGGGAGGCCACCCAAGTTAGTTAGTTTATTTTTATTTTTATTATTTTTTTGTAGGACGTTTAAAAAAAAAAAAAAAAAAGTTCCCCAGATATGAGAAAACGAGGCGGATGCGTCGCATCCCCCTCAGCAAAAAATTTTTTGACGGGCCAATTGCTCAAGGCAGTGAAGTCTGCCTATCGCGTCCATGTCGCGTCCGAAAAATTTTTGAAGGAAGACAAGGGGATGCGTCACGTCAAAGCTCGCACGCACAGGTAAGTACTATATATTTTAACACATCTTAAGATAACGAATTCGTTAAAAACTCTTCTTGCGACGCATCCACTCGTCTCTTTTTGCGACGCCTACGAATGCAGAACGGATTTCTTTAATCGAAATTGCAACGCATACAAACGCGATAGGTACGCATCATCCTCTTCGTTCTTCCGTTGGCTTCTCTCCTAATTCTTCTCTCTTCCCTCCCTCTATGGTAGCAACAAGTAGGTTTTACAATTTCAAAATTTTTTAGGGCTGTCGTTCTTGGTCGTTGTAATGGTTGCGAGATGATAAACTATAATTCCCTTCATCTCGTCAAACTTTGGGAGGGTAGTTGCATTGCTCAACTGATAGAATGAACTAGGCACACTTGTTGCATACCACATGTTCGACGAATTGTCCCTGAGGAAAATTTAGGCGTCGGTGAAGTCTGAGTAACCGAGCAACATTGGTGTATGCTTGAGAATAAGTGTGGGGTCGAGTGAGGGGCTATGTGAAATTGAATTTTTGAAGAGAGTTATCACATACTTGCTGAAAGTCATGAGCTACAATTCCATGAAGTAGTGAATGGCATGACTTTACGAATAATTGGAAGGGCAAGCTGTTGCAATTGCTTTCAAGCTGAACTTCACTGTTTCATCTGCTAATTGTTGAATTCTTTGCATTGCAGGTACTTAGATTCATAAAATGACAGCAGTGAGTAAACCATCCAAGCAACAAGACAAAGATGGTAACAAGCAACCGCCCAAAAAGCCTACCGGAAGGGCAGCGGGCGGTCCAAATCCACAGAAAAAAAGGAAGCGGACGGAGAAGGAAATGGAACTGCTGCCTAGGCAGTTAAGTGATGATTCAGAGCAAGAGGAGGAGGAAACATTAGTCAGGAGGACAGTGAAGAAGGGTATTACACCAAGCAAAGGAATAGAGATAAGAGAGCCTGTGACATACCAAAGAAAAGCTTCGAAAATGAGTGATCCGACTGATAAAGGGAAGGAGAAGATTACTACAGAATCTGAATCCGATTCCGATTCGGACAATGACCACCTACATGTCAACATGAGTGATGAAGACGAGGGTGAACCCATAGACCGAGTTGATTGGGAGAAATACTTTGTTAATGAGAAGGCATTCCGAGCCTATAAGAAGATACTGGTTTCAAAGAAGTATATTCCGGAAAAGCCGATAAACATCGGACCACTTAAGACAAAGTACTCAGAGTTTCTAAAGTCAATTCGAGAGGTGCAAAAATGGGGACCCATCTTGAAAGGTCACGGCAAAGCCAACCTCACCATTGTTAGAGAGCTCTACGCCAATTGGCGTCACGCCAGGGGAAACATTGTGCGAGTAAGAGGGGTAGATATTAATGTGTCAGCTGAAGCTCTGAATAACTTCTTAAGGGTGCCACACACACTTACAGATAGGTTTGACTCCATATGCAAAACACCAGATTATGCACACATTAAGTCTGTCCTATGCCCTACCAGGAAGGATGCAGAATGGAAGCATGGGAGTATGGAGTACCACTCTATAGCCAAGGAATTCATGAGTGCGTTAGCACGTGTGGCTCTAAATTTCATATGTAACCGCCTGATGCCATGCCAACATAAAACTGATGTCCCTCGTTACCGCGCACTCGTATTATATGCTTTATTAGAGGGGATACCACTCAACTTAGGAGCCATCATGCATGATCAAATGCAGCGAACCAGGATGAATTACAAGTGGAGGCTGTTCTTTGCTAATACCCTAACGGCTTTTTTGACAGAGATGGGAGTACTATGGGACAAGGAGAATGACGACATTGAGGCTAAAGCTCCAGGACCATATGATGTCACTCATGTTCTAGAGCCGAACAAGGGAAGGTCTTCTAAGCTCACCATTCAACAATTATTTGAGCAAATGCAAGCAGATATGCAAGAGAACAGGGCTGAGCTGATAGCGACTCGTGTCGAGTTGAGTGCCACCAGGGATGAGTTGAGACAGACTCGTGCGGATCTAAGCCGAGTTCAGACCGAGCAGGCCACGATGATGAAGGAGATATCATTACTCCTCAGAGCTCTGGTTCAATGTGCAGGTACAGACATCTCCCAGCTGATTGCATCATCCACTGCCGGACCATCCACTCCTGTTCCTCCCATAGTCACTGAGGCTCCACTCAACAGGCCTACTGAGGTCGCTGTAACACCTGCTACAGAATCAGCACCAGTTGTTGATGATAGGAATGCTATGGATGCAGATGCTCCTCCACAGACTGCGGATGAGCCCTCCACCTTGACTTGAGGGAGTTCTTCTCACCCTACTTTACCTTGTTTGTGTGCGTTGGGGACAACGCACAGTCCTAAGTGTGGGGTGGGGGGTGATTCATGTTTTGATGTATGGATGAATGTACTAAAATATTCACTGGATTAATGGCATAAAATAGCAGTAAATTCATCTATATGGAGTAACTATCAGTTTATCATTATTAAAAAAAAAAAAAAAAAAATAAAATAATATATATATATATATATATATATATATATATATATATATATATAGTATCATTGTAGATAGTAATAATCCCCTGTGGTTTTTCTTTGTGCCTCGGTTCTTTTCCATGGGATGTAGTTTGAACCGGGTAATTTTGTTTTCTTTTTAGAGTAGAGTAGGAATGTAGGGAATAAAAGGAGGAAGAATGATGAACCTAGGTGACCTTGACTTGGTTGATAATGGCATATTTAGGCTTTTACATATGTAATATCTTCCCTTCTCACTCTGAAATTATTGATGATGCCTTGTTAAAATGGATAGCATGTTTTGTGGCGCCTATTTCTCATTTTCTTGACTTGTGTTCACTTTGCGCTTAATGCTTAATATCTCGTTGCTCCGTGAATACTTGCATTGTTTGAGAGTCGGAATGTGACCGTCCTTAATGAGTCATGTGCCATGTGTGGTAAGGTTTTTGTGTAGTCCATGTAGTGTACTTGTGTCTAGAACTTGCCCGGTATGTGAGTTGAAGCGAAATTTTAGGTGATGCTCGGTTTGAAAAATGATTTTAGGCTTTCTTTGATCTTTTTGAGCTTATTGCTTATCACAAATAAAATCTATCCCTAGTTAACCCTTTTGAGCCTGTAGACCTTTTATTTGGTACCCACATTACAAGCCTATACCCTTTTTATTCTTAATTGACATTGTTTTGATCCTTTTACCTCTTAAGGCACTTTAATTGTTAGATGAGCGCTAAAAGAAGTAAGAAGGGACTAAGTGTGGGGTGACTTTTGAGTGGAACCAATGAAAGAAAGAAGGGTGCACTTATTTTGTAAAATAATACACCACTAGCGGAAAGTGAAAGAAAAAAAAAAAAAAGAGAAAAATCTGGAAAAAAAAAAGAAAGAAAAATATAAATGAATAAATTGTTGTCTTGTTCTTGATAGTGGGTATGAATTAAAGTAGTGCTTAAAGAAAGAGGAAATATTGTTTGGAGTGATATTATTGGTGAAATTGAAAGGGTGTTGAAGAATTCGCGCTTAAGTTATTTGATGATGTGTTAAAGTGCTTAGGAGGGTGAGTCACTATTCCTTAAATATATCCTACCCGTCCCTTAGCCCACATTACAACCATGAAAAAGTCCTAATTGATTTTAGATCGAGCGAGCTTACATTAGTAGAGATTTACATTAAGGGCAAGCCTATGGTACCAATTACATGCATGTGACTTCTTTTGTGAGAGTGAGCAATTTTCTTTGTGAGCATGAGATTCGAATGTGTGGATTGATTTTACTCTCTCTGCTTTTGTTGTGAGGGCACATGGTTTCACGAGGGATAGGTAACGTTATTAGACTTCTCTATGATGTTGGTTGTTCAAGCCATGAGTGCATTGTGACATTGAGTCGGTTTTTGAGGTTAGGATTGTTGTGAGCATGTTGTCTTTGTTCGAATATGTTTAAAGAAGGGCATAAGAAAAGGGAAGTGTGTTGATGCATAGTCTAGAGCCTAATTGTAGCAAATAACCATGGTCATAGATGTAGTGTGCTTTGAATGATAAGAGCTTAATTTTATTTTGTTTACTATAGTGATGGTTTGTTCGAGGACGAACAAAGGTTTAAGTGTGGGGTAGTGATGTTTGGCATATTTCGATATGTGTTGATGTTACTTTACCCATGTTTTAACCACTTCTTGATGTTATTTAATCTTTAAAACTCCCAACATGGTGTAATTATTGGTTTGATGACTAATTAAGTTATGTGTGACGATTTAAGGTGTTCGGAGTGCAAAATATGAAGAAAAGGTGGTTTAGCCAGAGGAAGAAGGGTTGGATGCGTCGCATCCAACCTAGGAAAACATCATCCTGCATGCAACCTTAGCAGTGAAGTTGGGCCATAGCGTTCGCCATCGCGTGCGAAACTGGGAAGTAGAAGAGAAGGCTGGATGCGTCGCGTCTACCCTCACATGCAAAGTTAAGAAATGGAGGACGAGGTGGATGCGTCGCATCTGCCTTAGCATCAACCCCTGAAGCCGATTTGGACTAGAGTTAGGAGAACTCTAGATTACAACTTTTGGACGCAATATATAAGCTTTAAAACGCCTCTTGTAGAGGAGAGACGGGGGAAGAGAAGAAAAAAGGCTATAACCAAGTTCAAAGACCACGGAATTCGTCTGGAGTTTTATCCTTTCTTTCTTTTATTGATTTTTATGCAATCTTATGAAATTTGGGATGATTGCCTGAATATGAGTGGCTAAGAACCCTATTATTCTAGGGTCATGGGTATACATGAATGTTGATGTTTGAAGTTTAATTTGACGACGTTGGGTTTATCATATTGGGTTGTTTATTTAATTCTGTTTCTAATTATTTTGCTGAGTAATTAACAGTGAAATACTATCTACGAATCTAGAGTTGAACTCGAAAGTGGGAACCCTAGATTGCATATAGAAGTAAATAGAGTAAGTTTTCAAAACCCGGGCATCGGGGAAAGGATTCGCGATTAGGATAGACATATACCTAATTGCCTTACTCGGTTAAAATACAGGAATTGTAAATGAGTTCTTGTTAAACTTAATTCCATAGACATATAGGTATTAAGTTAACTTGAGCATGCGAGTAAGAACTCGACAGATTCTTACGAGTGAAATTAACCCTGTGAATCAACAATTCAGATAAATCAATTAGCTATTTTAAAATACGAATGCAACATGAATGTTAGATGACCCGTGACCCTGGAATATTATATCCTATTGATTGTTGAACAAAACTATTTAAGTGTTGTGTTGAATTCTTAGCGATTCATTATTTGATCGTCCGTAGGTAGTAAGTTAGAAAATTATATATTTTGTTAGAAATATCTTGAATCAATAAGCTATTCGAGTTTGAATTAGTCAAAGTTAATCATAAGTTTTCGTGGGAACGATACTTTATTCACTACTTTATTACTTGACGACCACGTATACTTGCGTGAGTGTGTTTGGCCGTAACAAGTAGCATGTTTATTCGAGTTTCTTTTATTTTGCTGGTTCCTTCATAAGTGACTTCCAGTTTGTCCCACATTTCTTTGGTTGTATCACAACTTGAGATTTTCTCATACTTCTCTCCACTTATAGCATTATAGAGTAAATTTCGTGCCTTAGCATTGACCTAAACAACTGCTATTTGCTTGTCTGTGTATTTATATATATCTTTAGGATAAGCGGGAGGTTGAACTGCTGCTGGTAGTGGATAGTTACCCTTTTTGATAACGCACCATACTTTGACATCATATGATTTTGCATATATTTTCATTCACACTTTCCAGTGAGAAAAGTGTTGTCCATTGAAATATGGTGGCCTAACTTTCCACGTTCCTTCTTGAAAGAGTGCTCCAACAGTTACTTGATTTTCCATGATCTTATCTCACAAGTTGTTAAGCAAAAAGTGTGAGACTAGCTCTTATACCAATTGAAAGTGCAGGGGGGGAGGGGTGAATTGAAATTTATTCTTTCTTTTGCGAGATAGTCGACAGATATTTTTGAAACTAAGTTTAAGAAAGGAAATTGCTCAACGTAAATGACATAGAGTGTTTTTATACTGGTTCAGATTCAGAATGAATCCTACGTCTAGTCCTCTTGGGTTGCAAGGGTGATCTCTTTCAAATATGAAGTGACTTAGTATAAATGGGTTGATGTTGTTTTACACCAACAATCTTTTGATCACTTTATTTTTCTCTCTTATGGTTGATACAATGCCTCACCAGTGTTCTTTCCTCTCTCCGTTCTCTTTTTAGTTACACAAACAATCTATGACAGACTACAGTGCTTGTTTGAAGTAGAACAAAGAGATTGATTTTGGTTTGATCAAAGTATGCTAATCCTTGGCGTCTTCTGTAGAATATATATGGTGAGTTGGTTCCCATTCTTCATGCTGTGATAGTGAAATGATTGAGAAGCAACCCAAGGGAGTTTATTTTCAGAATCAATCAAGATGATTTCATTCTAGAAATCGAATGGACTTTTCCTTTCGTTGTTTCCATGATTTCCTTTTCCTTGTAAGCCATTGGAGAGAATATTTTTAGAGAATCTTCTATACTGATTGATTGATGCCTTCCATAAATGATTGATTCTAATATCCACGTGATTGATCTTCTATATTGATTGATTGATCATCTTATGTTGATTGATTTATGCCTTCCGTAAATGGTTGATTCGAATATCCAGTTTTCATAGAACGTGTGGTTACAGCTTGATTCTTGCCTCCTTGATTTGTGCTTCTAGATCTTCTGTTAGAGTCTTTTCCATTCTCATGACATCCTTTGGGATGGGTTTCCTGCAAGTAAAATTAAGTTATTGTCTGTGATTAAAATTCAAATCTAACAAAGGGATACGGCTACAGCTGACTTCAGACTTCCAGAAAAACACAGCAGTGGTGGGCTTGGTCCTGAGTTCTTTAGGAATTCAGCAAGCCCCAAAAGATGTATATGTTAAATAAAGAAGGTCATTAGATATATATTATGCATGTTCAATTGTGTATGAAATGCATAAACAAATTATTGGAGCAAAATATAACGAAATATCAATACTCAAATTGTATGAGAAACTTATAATAATGTGGTGGTTATACATGGAAAATAGTTTATAAACTTTTCGTTGTCATTAAATACTAAACCCCTAAAGAACAACAAGTGTCAATGAATTAAGGGTTAAGGAGTGAATTTTATTCAAGGTCGATGCCCCCTTTGAATCCCACGACATTTCAAAGTTCCCAAGGGTCTCAAGGCCCAAGACAATGCTTGTGCTGGGAGAGCAGCCCAGCCTAGAGTTAAACTCTACTCCCAAATACCCTTAACCACTAACGACTTATTTTTTCTTATGGGTTTAAGTGCCAATGATGCTCTTTCAATGTAAACCAACTACCATAATATCCCTTACGACAGAAATATACTTTTCCCTTGACAGAATAAGATAAAGGCATAAGAACAGTTTCACTTTATAACTACATTTCTAATATCACATGAATAATATACATATTAAGCAAGTCTAAAGGTCGGATTTCAAACACATATGGGCGGGGGAGGCAGAGACATTATAACATTATTGTTAAAGATCTACACACTTAGGATCACATTCAAAGGATAGGTAAAGAACAAACAACTCAGGTATGGAATAACCCAGAAATAGATACTTCTGCCTTGGAAAACTAATCATGGATTGATTAGCTTAGGTGTTGCAACTAGCACATGCATAGACTAATCACACTGCTTGGAATTCTTAAGAGAATTAACAAGGATTCAGACAAACAGTCACATCACACAACTTCTATAAGAGTTATTAAAATATCAGAATATGATCAGGATTCATAGTAGGACTACATGTTCACAGATTCAAACATGGAATTCCTAAAGATGCTTAGCAGGATTTTTCTCATAATATTAGTAACCTTAAGCAAACCATTATGTTTTGGCAGTAGCAATAAAGAACTTCTCATAGGATTTTAAAAAAAAATCAAATTCAGTTCAGATAGCAGGAAAGAGAGAACTGAGTACAATTTCAAAACAAAAGCATGGAATCATGAAGTCAAACATGGGAACATACAACATTTGAAATCAACTACACATGGATACTTTAATGATCTTACAAAGACAAGGTAAGCTTCATAAAATCAGTAATGTCATTTAAAGACAAGAAGAGTGTTGTACCAAGTTGGTTTAACTCGGCTATGCAGCTGAGAGTTACATCTAAAATTGAGGCAGCTAGGTCTAGCTTAACAACAACTACCATTCACTTATAACAAACACAACTATGACCTATTTTGTAAAAGACAATATGGTAATAACAAAATATAGGTAGATGGGTTACTAATGTTCATGAGAGTTCATCTCAACAAGACTATTTTCATATAGATGCCACCAATAGTTAGACATGAACATAATAACTCGGAGTTGCTCTCAGAGTTAACAGATACAAATATGGAGAAGGAGAACACTTAAACACTTAGACTTCATGCTTCAGTTAAGTAGTGAAGGATTAAACTATGAACTTTCAAGTTTTGTCCTAATTAGGATTATCAAACAATAGTCTCGACCATAGGAATGCAGGAAAATAGTGTATACAGATAAAGATCATAATAGAACCATTGATAGAAAATCTGAAACCTAGGCAAGCATGAGAGGTCATTTAAATCATAGTAAGAAGATTTAATCATATTGGCTATTTGAGATCAGAAATGAAAGTTATTAAGGTCACATACAGTTCAATCAAAACTACTTAAGGATACTTAAGAGCATAACAAATAATCACAAGTGAACAACATCTTATCATGAATCGAAAATAACATTTCTATACTATTAACAAACATTATAAGCTAATACAGTCAATAGAAAGAAAAAACATGTTCATGGTATTCAAGCAAAACAATTAAAAGAGAAGAGGTTAAAGGTGTACTGATCTTCTCTAGGGCAGCAAACCAAATAAGAGTTTGTGTAGCCATTTAGGATCCAAGAACTCAAAACTTCAACCGATGAGTACCTCAGAGCCATATCAGAAATCGAGCAAGAACTTAGCCTTAGTCGAAGAAATTCTAAACTACTATACTGATTTTTCTATTTTATTAGGTGTTCTTGGTGTATTTTCTTCGGTGGTTGTTTGTGTGTGTGATGTTAGGTAAGAACATTAAAGGCCCTATTTATAGTGCCATTAAGGCTTTAGGGTTTCAACATATTCAAAATCGTGAGTGAAAAGTGACGAATGGTAGATGATGTGAGCAAGATTTGGAAAAATCTAAAGAGACAGAGTGAAATCAGAGTGAATTGGAGAGAAAAGTGAATGAGGCTTTTACCTGAGTGCACGACAACCTTTACAAGTGAAGAATCTATCGGGTAAATATCAGAGGTCCATAGATCATTACATTTGACCTCTGGTTCAGAATAATCATCATGAGGAGCCCATGCATGCTCTGATTTGGGTCGCATCATAAGGAAATCTAAGGACTTGAGTTTCATCTTTGTGTTTGGGTAAGAAGACTCGAGATTTTGAATTTATATGATGAAATAGGGAAAGCGACGGCGAGAATCGCGGATAGGAAAGCATAAGGAATGATTTCTGGGTCAAGATTTGTGACCTTGCACAAATTTGTGCAAGGTTTGTGGTTGATTCTTTCATGGCAGGTTGAGAGAATTTAGAGAGGAAAAGGAAGAGAGGCGGCATAGTCAATTGAGAAATTATTAGGGTTTGGGAGATTTGGGGGTTGTCTCTAGTTTTAAGTTAGGGAGGTGGGATCTCAAGTGTTGATCTTTGAGATCAATGGTCCAGACATTTTGGGTTTAAATAATTTTTACGGCAAATTTTGATGGACGTTGGATCCTTGTGATCTAACGGTTGAGATTAAATCTCTGGGTGCTTAAAAAATAAAGAGGAAATAGAGTTAAAAATAGTGGGCCGTTGATTTAAGAAACGGACAACCTAGATAATTTGTTTTTGTTTTGTGAGTACGGGATATGAGTGACGTGGCAGATCATGATTGGTTAAAAAAGGATTACCAACTGGGATTGAAAAGGTTGTTTGGGTTGGGTATTTTCAGACTGGGCTTGGCCATTTGGGCTGAAATTACTTTTAAAAAATAGCCACTTTATATTTAGTTGAGAATTGTAATTATAGCCTTTATCCTCTTTTGATCCCATTTATAATTAAATTAAATAATCTTAATAATTTTTAATAAGATATATTAAAATTATAATTATTAGATATACTACTAATTATTTATAAATTCTTTATTTTTTGTATTATAGCACTAATTTCAAAATGGTAACATAATAACCTAATTTACTAGAAATTAAGGAGTAATGTTGTCAAATTAATTATAAAAGGCCTATGTGATGTATATATAAAAGTTATTTTAATAATCTTAAAATAGTAAGTATTTTGTAATTACATAATACTAATACTAAGTGATTAATTTCAAAACTAATAATTAAATAATTTGTAGAAATAGGTATTTATTACTAGAAAATATATTTAAAATATTTATTGTAAATTATTAAGTATATGTAAATTATTTTTAAAAGGGAGGGTTAAAATTGGTCGTAAACAACAATTACAGGAACCGCTCTATCCATCCACAACGAATCGCTCAGGGAAAGATGGAGTTGTGGACGGGATGATATCCCTGGTGGCAACAACAACGAACCGCTCTATCCATCCACCGTCTTTGTCGTCATCCATGCTAGTGAGCAAAGCATGGTGGCCACGTATGCTAAAGTTTATTACTCCCCCACGAAAAATCTTGGGGGAGTAGAGGTTTATCATGCAAGCAAAGGTAAGCTCTTCATTCGTCTCCTAGCACAGCCGCCGTAGACAGGCTACTGTTCGCCACACCGAAGAGACAACCTGTGCCAAACAAATCTGGTATTTGTGGCACATCTCCAAAATCACGGGATCAATTCCCCCGCTCAAAGAAAACGCGCCCAAACTAAATAGGTACGTATAAAAGTACATAAAGCCTTCTTAGGGAAGGTTACTCGCTCCACCAGTTCGAGAGCGATGAAGTTTAGATCATAGCAATCATAATCCTCCTTCACAGCAGGAATACTAGAAGGGCGGATGGAAGAAGGGTACACGCCAACCACCCATTTACGAGAGCTTGTAGAAGGAAACTTCTCTTTGAAGTCCTTGGCTGTGTTGAGTCTTCTAGGAATGATGGTGCTCACTGTAGGAGGGGCAGCATAATCAGTGTTTTCTTTATTTTTAAGAGAACTTGAGTTCTTGGAGGAGTAAGCCATGATTAGCAGAAGGAAATAAGAGGTTTTTGAAGAAGAATATTAGAGAAGAGTGAAAGCAAGAAAGAGTTGAATGCAAAGAAGTTGGGAGAGTTTGAAGAACTGTGAAGTGTAAAAGAAGAAGAATGAGGCATATAGAAATAGGCGACTAAAATAATAGCCATGATTACCTTGAGAACCGGCAAAAATATTGCTAAATCGTGGAGTGACACGCATTCGGGACATTAAATGCGGAGAGACATGCATCTAATCAAGTGTCATAAACTTTTCAGAAGGGATCAAAACATTTCCTGCCAAGAAAGGTATATTCACCAACTTCCCGATGATACAAAGATGTGCCACCGAAAAGCAGGGGGACTATCTGTATAGGGAAAAATTGATTCATATTAAATACTCAAATAATATAGCGACACATGGAACTAGAGACAGACTAAAAAGGAGGCAAGTATATACCATGACCGAGGACAGGAGCTTCGGTTGACACCTAGAAGACCCCGAAGGGAATATTGCTAACGAGGACAAACGAATATTTGCCACCAGATGACATTCAATGAAGAATATTTCTTAGTATTAAATACACAATCCGTTACAGAGAATTTTGGCATTCATAGCCTGCCGTTACACGTTCATCAATAGTCCCCCATAATTCTCATTTAAGAGGGGCTTGATCCTAGGACCTTGTTCCCGAGGCGTAGCTATAAATAGTGACTTCAGCAACCATTGTAGGACACGAACAATTATGACAAACTTGTGCTACACATTATTCTAAGCTCAATAATACTTTATTTTCAGTATATTGATATTATTATTCCTGTTTTCGGAAGCCTTGCTCCCGGAACCAAGCTGTTTGTTGTATTATTTTGATTTCAACGCTATGTCTTGTATTTTATTTAATTTATTTATCATTTTGAGATCAAATTGATTTATTTGTCTATAAACCATGTTATAAATTTAACTGTACCATTTTACGGATAAGCAATAGTCCTATTCAGGGAGACAAGATGCCCAAATCAAGTCACTCTTGAATGAGAATAAATCCGTCGTTAATGGCTACATAACAACTGGCTATAAATGCAGAAATTCTTTATAATGGCTGCCCATTGGATGTTATCCAATGATAATGCTTTGAATCTATGTTACCGGATACTCAATCTTTGGGATTCGTTTAGTGCCAAGGGCATGATTACATATGGTGTCAGTTGTTTGCTGACTCACATCCCACATGTTTTTACTTTCACATGTCATTCTGTCATTCGTCCAGCTATCACTAACCAATTTTACCCCACACAGATAGTCCCCCTACCTTTCGGTGATGCAACTTAGTGTTGCCGGGAAGTAGATAAGAGTTCCTTTCTTGGAAGAAAAGTTCCTTAACGAACTCTGACACTTGAAAGGACGCACGTCTTCTCGCATTAATGACCCGAACACATGTTTCTTCGTGATTTAGCAAATATTTTTGCCAGTTTTCGAGGTAATCATGACCACGATTTTGCCGTCTATAACTTCTTCACTACTCTTCATTCTAACTCTTTACTTTTACAACTTCCTTTTCTTCTTCAACTTACCTTAGATTATTGCTTGAGAACTTCAGCTTTATCAGTAAATAATTTCTTCATAGATATCTTACCACCATGTCTTCTTATATCGCTATCTCTGGAAACTCTGGCCTTCGTTTCAGTGGAGGACCGAAGAAGAACAGAACCAAAGATGTTGACGTCGGGTCTGAACCTCCAACTGTAAACACCATCATACCACTTCACCTTAGCACGACATCATTTCTTAAAGAAAAAAAACCACCTTCAAATTCTAAAAGTGAAAGGTTTTGGCCTGTTCGTAGATACCCTTCTTCCATTCATCCTCTTAGCATCATCCCTATTATGAAGGAAGAATGTAATTTGAACGACGTTGAAATTCTCATCCAGATGGGGTAGAACGAGTTACCTACTCCAAGCCAAGGTCCATGTATGTTTATACATACCTCTTCACTTTGGGCCCCTTCACCTTGGGAGCGAGTGAAGGAATTGACCCAATAATCTTAGAGTTTTGCCACCGGTACCAAGTGTGCTTGGCACAAGTAGGTCCACCCATATGGCATACGGTGGCCTGCCTCTACCAATAGTACTCTAAGACCGGGGAAACCCTAACTCTCACACATATGATGAACCTTTACTCCCAGAATTGTTTCATGGGGGGTGTGCTAAACCTTAGAAAGCGCGGTCACCATACCCTCCTTACCAGTGTTGATGATGACAATGACCGTGGATAGATGAAAGGTTCGTTGTCATTGCTACTAGGGACATCATCCCGACCACATCTCCAGCTTCCCCCAAATAATAGAATGTTTTCGATAAGTATTCGAGTATCTGTTTTCTTTCCACGTAAAAAGAAAACTTCTCTCTTTGCTGACTTTTTATTTTCTTCGTTCCAACTACTCATTGGGAACCACTACGGGTTCAAGGTCTGGACCGATGGGTATAGAAAATTCTAGATATCACTACACCAAAATCCCGCAAGTTGAAGAAAATGGCAAAGCCAAAAATCACGGTAAATAAAAATCCTTCTTTCTTTCAATCTTAACCATATTGAACAACTTTGGAACATTCTGGTCACTACCTCTTTTCTCGACACAGGACTTCTGAAGGGTTCTGTCGTGTGCCCCAACATTGAGGCTCTCGATGACCTAGAGAAAGCCGAACGGATACTGTAGAATGCCCTTAACCGGAGTAGGGCTCGTGGATATGCTCGCGTCACCTGTGAAGGTGCCTCCTACCAGAGACCCCAACCGAAAAATAAGAAACCAAAGAGGAAATGTACCTCTTTGGCTGGGACTCGGGGAAAAAATCGAAAAGAAAACCAACAGGACCGGCCACAGTGGTCCTCAATGACGAGGAAACCAAAGATGAAGTGGTTGCCCTTCAGAGAAGAAAAAGATCTTCATCAGCTCAATCGGGTGCTCAGCAGGGAGAGCTTCAAACTCCACCACCAGAGGAAGTTCAGGGACTCCAGGGGAAATGGATTTGGTTGAAAATATCGGCTCCCCTTGATCCCTGTCGATGCCTCCAGTTAAAGGGGTTCGGTCCCTTAACTTTATCTATCACCAACCACTAAGACAATATCAACTTCTACTCCTTGTACATAAGTCGTTTCTTCTCCACCGGCACTAGCTGCTTTTTCTTCATCTGCACCAGCCGAACAAGTAGGAAATGCCTCTTTTCCATGGTTGCCCGACCACAGAAACTTGGGAAACACTTATTCAACAACCTCTCAAGACCCTCAAGGAAAGAAAAGTGCCATCTTTCGGTTTCAAATGAGTGCCATATACTTTCCAAGCTGGTGGAGCTTGCCAATTACCTAAAGCCGCTAGCCCAACAAAGGATTGGAGAAAAATGAACTCTCTTTCTACAGAGTGCCTTATAAATAATAACATGCACTGTTCAGCATAGGTAGCAACCTAACATCCTTCTATCTTTTTTTAATTTGTGCTTTGCAGTAATAACTTTGGTTCTAACCTTTTTCAGGCCAACCTTCTTGCCTCCGAGTCCTGCAAAGGTTGATTCTGACAAGCAAAAGCTTGCTTCAGAGCGAGATCAACTTTTGACTGAAAGGAATAAGCTTGTCGAGCGCTTCTCAATACTGGAAGCAAAAGTCACTCAAATAGATGACCTCGAGGCCCGATTGCAGCAGTACAAACAAGATAGGATGGATCATAGCCAGGAAACTGCCCAGCTACATGAAAACTTCAAGGAAGCAAAGGCTAAGTATGTTGAACTTCATGATATTGTGACTGTTGCGGCTGAGCGAGAGTCTGCCTTCATGGAACAAATTAATAACCTAAAGGCTAAATTACACTCCAAAACCAAGAAAGCCAATGATTACGAGGAGAGGAGAGCAAAAATGGAAGAAAGACTCAAAAACGTCATGGAGCAAAATCGACTTCACTCAACCACCAACGTTGAGCTCGATTCCAAAATCAGCACAATGAAAGCTGAAAATGAAAAGCTCCAATCCCAGATTGATAAGCTCCGAGCAAAACTCCAAAACCCAGAAGATTCCCTCATCTTCAAGAAAACCTACATCATATATCATACGAAGAGGAAGACTTTTGCGGAGGCAAAAAAAGGCATTATCAACATTAATGACTGTATTGCCAAGGCCTAGGAGTTTGAGACAACTGCTCACGAGAATCTTCCTGCTCGGCTCGTTGCTTCTGATTCTTCGAATACTAACTTTGAGTATTCAGGAATAGAGGGAGAAACTGAAAAAGAAGAGCATCTCAAGCCGGAAGAGAAACAACCTCCTTCCGCTAGAGAAAATGAAGACTTTTCTTTCCCTTCAGGTTCTGGCAGCAAGAACGGATGCATATATTTTTCTTTACTTTTTGTAATGATGCCAAAACTTTTAACTAAGTTTCAAATTTTAATTAAAAGAAACCCTTTGCTTAAGTATCATGCAAATGATATTCATTTTTGTTTAATTAACAAAGCTTCGAAAATCTTTTCACATCCGATAGCTTTTGACTCCGGGCAAAAACACTTCCAAAATCTACCATTTACTATGAGGGTTTCATAAGATAGGGCCCTTTATGTTTATAGTGCTCTTGAAGAGGACGTCTCATGTCATACCGGCACAAGCATTTGAAGTTTTTGTTAACTCTCAAATGATAAAACAAATTAACATATCATTCAGGCAAGAAATAAGATAAAAGTAAAAGGACTTTGATTTATTCCCTTTGTCTTTAAAAATATATTTACATAAACATTCATTTGCTTAAGTAAATAAAGTTTCCAATACATGTGGCTAACTTTTACAACTTATTTCTACGGGGTTGATCATGCAGTACCCGGTCCTGATAAGATATTGACCCTAGTTCTAACAGTCCTCCATTTTTGTAACACTTTTAGTATTTTGTCATGTAGTATTCCCCAGTGTTCGGATGCTAAATATGAGAATTCGAACACTATAAGTCTTGCATTCGCGGATAATACTTCCTTCGTAGTGTACTTTTGCATTGCTTCCTCGTTAATGGTAACACCTTGTGGATGGGTAAATAATTTATTTCCAGAGGCCAATGAGAATCTTAGGAGATGCGATATGCTATCGAGCCAAATATTATTCAACCATCCACAGGTTGATTTCCATACGAGTTGATCCATACATAGCTTTGTTCATCAGTGTAAGGCCCCATAAAATTTCACGTAGAACCCGAGGTTTTGTGGTGACGAGGTAAGCTAATGTGTTTGAGGATTGTAGAAATTTCTCGCGCCTCATAAGCTCACCGCGGTATGGACTTTTCGGGTTGCTCACTACGTCGAGGAGTTGAAGGAAAATTTTTACGGAATATGGCAATTCTGCTGACAACTATGCAACCACAAAACCAATTTATGGACCACAGATCGGCCGCAAAATGAAGCAGAAAGATTTGCCAATATGGCGGACCATTATGCGGCCGCAGAACCATTTTGCAGGCCGCAGATCCCATCGCAGAACCAGTATGAGAAATTTTGGAATGAGGTTCTGGTCCACTATGCTACCACAAAATTGGTCTGCGGACCACATACCTATCGCAGAGTGAAGCAGAAATACCCAGATATGGAAGGCCATGATGCGGTCTATTTTGCGGACAACATAAGTGTTATGCTTATGCGACCGCAGATCTGCATCAGGGCTTCATTTTTCTAATTTATAACCCGACCCATATTTCATTTATCTAGCCTAAGGGTTCATTTTGGGGGATTACCTGACATTTTAGAGAGAGGAGAGAGTTATTCTAGAGAGAGGAAAGGGAGGACTAAGGATTTCACTACTCTACTCTGATCAAACCTTGGAATTTCATCAAAAGGAACTTGCTAGGGCTTGGGTTGATTATGGGTGATGAGGGTAGATTTATCACATGCATGAGCTAATAGAGGTTGTGGGGAAGTTGTTGAACCGTCTTAAGTAGTGAGGGTAGATTTAGAAGTGTCGGGACGTTATTGTTACACCAAGGAAAGCTCTTTTGAGGTATGAAGGCTAAACTCTTCTTCTTGTATCGAAATTCCTGAATCCTTGCAAAACCCTATCATGTATAGTCGAACTTGAAACACTATTGAGGTGGGATGCTCAAGCTAGTAAATTGATTCTCAAATTGCATAACGTGTCTGAGCCCTCATGTGTTAAAGATTTTCTATTGTGACTTAATTATGTTATGCCCCTTTTGGGAAGAAAACCTTGTATGAAATCAGTGTGATAAAACACTTATTTCTCATATGATGAGACCTTATGAACTTACATGTGCTAAGGCCAAATGTGCCAAACAATTGATTAGAATAAAATTCTTTTGTACAAACTATTATCATTTTGGGAATCTAAATTGTGGTATTGCAATTACACCTCCACCTGCATACATTAGAGTGAGGCGACAAGGCCGCTTTGTGTAGAATTATGGTATTGTGATTACACCTCCACCCGCATACATTGGGGTGAGGCGGCAGGGCCGTTTTGTGTAGAATTGTGGTATTATGATTACACCTCCACCCGCATACATTAGGGTGAGGCGGCAATACCGCTTTGTGTAGAGTTGTGGTATTGTGATTACACCCTTACCCGCATACATAGGGGTAAGGCGATAGGGCCACTTTGTGTAGAGTTTATGGTATCTTGATTGCACCTCCACTTGCATACATTGGGGTAAGGCGGCAGGGCCGCTTTTTGTAAAGGTGGTTACAGAGGATCCCCGACTTAAAATTTATAAATGTTATTGGAAGCTCTTAATAAATTTGCTTTGACTTTAATGGCTATCTAAGCCCTTTTATTGATACCATGATTCATCATATTCATGTTGTATTTCCATGTCCTTGAATAGGTGTTTTAGTTTTCATACTAGTACTATTCAACAAGTACTAACGTCCCTTTTGCCGGGAGCACTGCATCTTTAATGGATGCAGGTGGTTCCACAGTGGGAGGAATTGACCAATGATAGCGGTACACGCTCTTCCCAGGGCCCCACTTCATTTCGGGGTCGTGCATCTTTTGTTCTGTATTATATTTTGAGGTATATCAGGAGCCTTATTGCCAGCACTATCATTGTAATCTTTTGTATCTATTAGAGGCTCTGTAGACATACTGTGGGTTGTGTATGGTGTTGGAAAAGTCAAGCTAATGTCGTATGTGTATTATATGTTCCACTTCAAACTATGAAAGTGTTTGTATTTTGAGACTTTTTGAGTAACTAATGGTAATTGGGTTGGGGTTGTTTATGAAATCCTCTCAGTGTTTAATTAATAGAATATATCTCCACTGATGGTAGGATAGAAACTCGTGTTTTAGCCGTAGTATTGCACTCAAATTACTGCATTTTATTTGTGTTGAACTTTAATTGGTAATATTTTTGTACTTATTGTGTGTTTTATGCTTTATAGGGGTGATTCCGAGTTATGTAGCTATATTGGATCTAATTCAAGCTATTTAGAGCTTTAAAGTCTCAGTAGAAGCCCAAGCAATTAAGCCGGGATCACATTCGGGGGTCGAAGACCAAGTCCGGATGTCAAAAATTGGAGAAACAAAATAACTCTAAGAAAAATTCACTACCGCGAGGCACAGTAGTAGAAAATGTACTTAGAAATGAAGATGCAACATGTTCTGGAATTTGTCACAAGCGCACCGCGTGCTACGTCGCGACATGCGTCGCGGTAGCCCAAAATCCTTAGAGTATTTTCCATTTCTGCTAAATAAGGGTAGTTTCGTCCGGGGATTGTTTTGGACTTCGGTTTAAATGCACCAAAAACACCCTTTTCAGCATCTTTTGACCTAGAGAAGATTTGAGAGACACCAAGGGAGAAGACTCAAGAATTCATCAAGAATTTCAATCTACAATCGGTGCAATACGAGAGTTTGTATCAAATCTTTAGAATTGATGTTTTCTTAGCTCTTAAACTTATTTGAGATATCCTACTCCATTGTTATGGAGTAATTTTCATCTGGGTGTTGATAGATATGGTGTTTCATTAGCTTGACCAGGGATTCAATTCTTGAAACTTGCTAGAATTAATTGATGGAGCTTGATTTGTATTGTGGAGTTATTTAGTATTTTGCTTAATCGAAAGAGAAGTTTGATATTAAATTTCTGCACATCATAAGCTCTAGTTTAAATTCATGATTCAAATAGGTAATCGAAGGAGCCTCTTGAATTGGTTATTGAACGATAAAATAGGGAATATTCGCGAGAAATTACCTTTTAGATCATAAATCGGCTGAATTCGTTAGAATCGATCGTATTATCGAGTGAATTAACTCAAGAATTGGATCCCGGGATAGTTATCGTGCACCTATCTAGTCAATAACCCTTATTTTCCTCAAAAATATTTCTTCGTGCTCACTTGCTCTTTTTAGTGATCAATTGTTATTTTCTTTAACTTCAATAGTTAATCGTAGTAATAGATATCCAACAGATATGTTATATGTAACTTGTTATGTTTTGATGATCTAACAAACTTAATGACATGAACCAAATAAGGAATCTGATACACATCCTCAAGTACATGGGAATAACAAGTCTCAAGATGGAGATGTAAATTAACTCTTCAGAAGTCCAAGAAACAATAAAGGGAACAGAGGGACACCAGTTCCCCTGGTGACCGTACCCAGTTAACTCTCCAACAACTATAAAATTGCTGCCTGCACATGCAACAGTGCACAATAGTGCAACAGTCAACTTCATTGGGAATGCTCCTGTACCAAACACGCTTGCATCATTCAAGTGATGTCACCAATGTTATATTAACATTGAACAAAAGGAAAAACATCACTTAAATATTAAAGAATCGATTAAGCACTCTCTCTAGTGACCAATCAATCTGGCAAGCGATTCTCAAGAGCATCAAGAATAAAGAACAACATAACTATGGACTAGTTCCCTATTCTGGTTTCATATTCAACATTAGTAACTTCTTTTCACAATCTTTTTACATTCTCCACCACAAACTATATAAGTGCACAATAAAGTATTCATGTCCTTTAATCCTTTTTGTATTTTTTCTACAAGAATTTTTTTTTTCCAAAAGAGTGTCTTCACTAACGCAACGGGTAATATATGTTTTAATTATTTTACGGTACAAATATTGACTTCTTTTCAGTCCTTTTTGGATCATAGTTAGCAACCTATTATTCTTGATTATGCGATTTCTTGAAAAGTTCTAAAGTTAAACGTAGTACTAATGTAAAATATCCTCTAGAAAGTCAGAAGGTTGATAAGTTAATATGGAGAATTTCTAGGACTGTAATCCTCTAGAAAGTTAGAAGGCTAATGATGCAATTGTAGACTTCGCTTAGGTCCTTTTTGGATCAACGCTAATGTAACGACCCGGTCAGTCATTTTGAGAGTAATAGCCCCGATCCCCTATTAACTGCTTTCCCCAAATCTTTTTCTGCTATTGTGACTTGCCGGGATGATTGGTTTTGAGTTTCGGAGTGTTTTGGGACACTTAGTCCCTAAATGAGAGCTTAAACCTTAGGATTTGGACAGTAGTCGGAACTATATGAAGACGACTTCAGAATAGAATTCCGTCGGTTTCGTTAGCTCCGTTAGGTAATTTTGGGTTTAGAAGCATGTTCGTATTGTGTTTTGGAGGTTCGTTGGCTTGAAATGGCGAAAGTCAAATTTTTGAAGTTTTGGGCCGGTAGTGGAATTTTTTATATCGGGGTCATTTTTGATTTCAAAAGTTGGAGTGGGTCCGTAATGTTGATTATGACTTGTGCGCAAAATTTTAGATCAATCAGACGTGATTTGATAGGTTTCGGCATCAGTTGTAGAATTTTGAAGTTTCAAGTTCTTTAAGTTTGAAATGGAGGGTGATTCGTGATTTTAGCATTGTTTGATGGGATTTGAGAGCTTGACTAAGTTCGTATGGTGTTTTAGGATTGGTTGGTATGTTTGGTCGAGGTCCCGGGGGCCTCGGGTGTATTTCGGATGCTCAACGAGTCATCTTTGGACTTAGAGAAGTGGCAGATTTCTGGTATTTTATTGCAGAAAAATCCTTCATTGCGTTCGCGAGAGGTGCCTCGCGAATGCGTAGAGCATCAAGGAAAGGCAGCAAAGTTGTTCTTCGCGTTCGCGATGTTGTTCCCGCATTCGCGAAGGTATGGGACCTTAAGCCTACGCATTCGCGATATGGTCCTCGTGTTCGTGTAGAGGAACGGGGAAGAGGAAGCTTCGGGCATTAAGCCTACGCATTCGCGAAGAGGTTCCCACGTTCGTGAAGGGTCCGTCAGTGGAAGGTACGCGTTCGCGAGAGTCCCCTCGCGTTCGCGAGAGTCCCCTCGCGTTCGCGAAGGAGGAATTTTGGGCCAGTGGAAGATTGTTCATCGCGTTCGCAATCGTGATGTCGCGTTCGCGAAGAAGAAAGCACATGGGCAGAATTTAAGGTTCAAAAATGAGGGTTGAGTTCATAACACAAAAATTTGATTGAGCGCTCAGTAGAAGGCGAAATTTGGAGAGATTTTCGGAGGAAGTTTTTGGGTAATGATTCCTAACTCCTTTATGGTTATATTCCACTAATCTATGGTTGATTTCATCGTTTAATTTTGGATTTGGGGTGAAAAATTGAGAAAGATTCTTAGGCCGAATTTTGGGGTTTTGATCGAGATTTTGGTATCGGATTTGAGCAATTTTGGTACGAGTAATCTCGTGAGTGAATGAGTGTTCGTATTTTGCGACTTTTACCCGATTCCGAGACGTGGGCTCGGGGTGACTTTTTGGGCGTTTTTCCTAATTTCACGCTTTAGCTTCGAATTAATTAGCTAAATTAGTTACTCGTAGTTATATTTACATTATGCAATTTATTTGAATAGATTCGGGCCATTTGGAGTCGGATACTCGTGGCAAGAACGTGTTATCGAGGTGATTTGAGCGGTTCGAGGTAAGTGGCTTGCCTAATCTTGTGATGGGGACTTCCACCTTAGGATATCTTGATATTATTTAGTGTGTGGGCGCCGTGTACGTGAGGTGACAAGTACGTATACGGGCTATTATTGCAAAAAAATGATGTTTATCCTTTTTTTAAATCATAAATTGCTTCTCTTATTAAATTGTACTAATATGTTTAATTTGGTAGTTTAGACTAAAAAAGCATGCTTACTTGTTTTAACTGCCTATTTGACATTCTGTGCGCCATGCTTAGTTAAATTCCTATTTTCCTTGTTTGTGTTCAGTATAAACTGTATAACTCGATGCCATACCTGCCATTTCATCTTGCATTGCATATTTACTTTGGGACTACGGACGTATTCCGGGAGATCCCCCAGCACGGCATATTTACTTCGGGACTACGGACGTATTCCGGGAGATCCCCCAGCACTGCATATTTACTTTGGGACTACGGACGTATTCCGGGGGATCCCCCAGCATTGCATATTTACTTTGGGACTACGGACGTTTTCCGGGAGATCCCCATATACTGCATATTTATTCGGAACTACGGGACAGTATCCTAGGAGATTCCCCATTGTGTTTACTTTGTTCTGAGCCAAGAGCTCCCTTAACTATTAAATTTTCGAAAATCTCTTTAACTGTGTCACCATAAATTTTACTTATATCTTTTACTGTTTAATTTACTATATTAACTCCGGTAGGGCCTTGACCTGACCTCGTCACTACTCGACCGAGGTTAGGCTTGGCACTTAGTAGGTACGATTGTGGTGTACTCATTCCCTTCCCTGCACATGTTTTCGTGTGCAGATCCAGGTGCGAGCTATCAGCCTCGGGGTTAGTATGTGCTACTGATTTTAGGAGACTTCAAGGTACTACTGCTTGCGTCCGCAGATCTTCAGAGTCCCTTTCTACTCCCTCACCTAGAGACTTTCTTTATTATCTTAAGACTTTTGTATAGAGCTACATAGATTATAGCAGTTTGTGACTTAGTGATATTCCGGGTCTTGGAAAATTATTTTGTATATGTCGAGTGGTACTACTCTTGGCTATTTATAATATATTTTTTATCTTTAAAATGTTGTGTTTCTTTATACTTTTCACAATATTAGGCTTACCTAGTCGTAAAGACTAGGTGCCATCACGACACCTTACGGAGGGATAATTTGGGTCGTGACAAGTTGGTATCAGAGCACTAGGTTCATAGGTGTCGCGAGTCATAAGTCGGTTTATTAGAGTCTCGTGGATCGGTGCGGAGACGTCCGTACTTATCTTCGGGAGGCTATGTAACTGTTAAAAACAATCATATTTCTTTGATTTCCTTGTCGTGCGAGTTATTGACACAAAAAGAAATTATAAGATTTTATTCTATTCTTTCTCACAGATGGTGAGGACCCGCAATAGGAGGACCAATGATCAGGTACCCGAACTCCCTGCCAGAGCCACCAGAGGCCGGGGTCGGGGTAGAGGACGACCACGCGGTGCAGCCCAAGCACCTACGAGAGCTGCGTCAGAGGAGCCCCCAGCAGCTCCAACTGGAGTGCCAGCACCGGAGATCCCTATTGCTACTCCAGCCCTCCAGGAGACTTTAGCTCAGTTCTTGAGCATGTTTAGCACTCTGGCTCAGGCTGGACTATTTCCGATAGCTCCCGCTACATCTCAGGCCGGGGGAGGGGCACAGACTCCCGTAGCCCGCACTCCTGAGCAGAGGGTCCAGGTTGATCAGGCCCCAGAGTATATTCCTATGCCCCCAGTGGCTCCGGTTCAGCATGAGATCAGGGTAGCTGCTTTTGAGGCTAAGCAGCTCAGACTTGAGATGTACAAGAAGTACCACCCACCTACTTTCAGCGGACTAGCTTCAGATGATGCTCTGGGTTTTCTTGAGGAGTGTCATCATATTCTCCGCACTATGGGCATTGTGGAGACGAGTGGGGTTTCTTTCATCGCTTTCCAACTGAGGGGAGCAACATATCCACTGAGTGGTGGCATGCCTATGAGCTGAGTAGTCCGGACGAGGCAGCCTCACTCACTTGGACTCAGTTTTTAGAGATGTTCTTGCATGAGTATGTTCCTCAGAGCCTCAGGGATGCTTGGCATGCAGAGTTTGAGCAGTTGTGTCAGGGTGCTATGACTGTGTCGGAGTATGCAGTCCGTTTCAGTGAGTTAGCTCGCCATGCGCCGGCTCTGGTTGCTACAGTTAGAGAGAGGGTTCGTCGCTTCATTGAGGGACTCCACCCCAGTATTCAGACCAGTATGGCCAGGGAGTTGGAGATGGACATCACTTATCAGTAGGTAGTGAGCATTGCCAGGAGGGTGGAGGGCATGTTTGCCCGGGACAGAGAGAAGAGAGAGGCCAAGAGGTCTCGAGAGACTTGTCATTATTCAGGAGCTCGTGCACCAGCAGCACGCTATGGTAGGGGTTTTGTGAGTCACCCTGTTCATTCAGCTCTTCCAGCAGCCAGCGGTGTTCTAGCTCCTCCTAGACCTCAGGAGCCCTATTATGCACCGCAGTATCCAGTATGCCTCCTACTCGAGGTGCTATTACCGGCCAGTCCAGCAGGCCAGGTCCGAGTCAGTCTCAGCCGCCGCATCCTCCGAGAGGTTATTTTGAGTGTGGTGATTCTCGTCACCTAGTTAGAGATTGCCCCACAGCTAGGAGGGGTGCACCTCCACAGACTTATCAGCCTTCACGTGCTCCACCGGGTCCTCCGACCATTCTTCCAGCACCAGCTACCACCCCACCTCCTCAGCCAGCTCGAGGTAGAGGTCGAGAAGGTCGAGGTCGCCCTAGAGGGGGAGGCCAGGCCAGGTACTATGCCCTTCCAGCCCGTTCAGAGGTCGTTGCTTCAGATTCAGTCATCACAGGTATCGCCCTTGTCTGTCATAGGGATGCATCAGTATTATTTGACCCAGGCTCTACGTATTCATATGTGTCTTCTTATTTTGCTCCACATTTGGGGATATCTCGGGATTCTTTGAGTTCCCCTGTTTATGTATCTAATCCTGTTTGAGATTCTCTCGTTGTGGACCGTGTATATCGGTCGTGTTTGATTGCTCTTAGTGGTTTTGAGACCAGAGCCGATTTGTTATTACTTAGTATGGTAGATTTTGATGTTATCTTGGGCATGGACTGGTTGTCGTCTCATTATGCTATTCTTGATTGTCACGCTAAGACCGTGACACTGGCTATGCCAGGTTTGCTGAGATTAGAGTGGAGAGGTACCTTAGAGTATACTCCCCGCTGGGTCATTTCATTTCTTAAGGCTCAGCAAATGGTTGAGAAGGGGTGTGATGCATATTTGGCCTATGTGAGAGACGTCAGTATTGATACCCCTATAGTCGAGTCAGTTCCAGTAGTGAGGGACTTTCCAGATGTGTTTCCAGCTGATCTTCCGGGTATGCCGCCCGCTAGAGATATTGATTTCGGCATTGATTTGTTGCCGGGCACTCAGCCCATTTCTATTCCTCCCTACCATATGGCTCCTCCTGAGTTGAAGGAGTTGAAGGAGCAGTTGCAGGAGTTGTTTGATAAGGGTTTCATCAGGCCCAATGTATCACCTTGGGGTGCTCCGGTCTTATTTGTGAAGAAGAAGGATGGTTCTATGCATATATGTATTGATTATCGGCAGCTGAACAAGGTTACAGTGAAGAACAGGTATCCTTTGCCTCGCATTGATGATTTATTTGATCAGTTACAGGGTGCCAGGGTGTTTTCCAAGATTGACTTGCGTTCTAGCTATCATCAGTTGAAGATTCAGGAGCCGAATATCCCGAAGACTGCTTTCAGGACTAGATATGACCAATGCCCCAGCAGCCTTTATGCATTTGATGCACAGTGTATTCCGGCCTTATCTTGATTCCTTCATCATTGTGTTTATTGACGAGATCCTGGTATATTCTCGGTCTCGGGAAGATCATGAGCAGCACCTGAGGACCGTGCTTCAGACTTTGAGGGAGAAGAAATTGTATGCAAAATTTTCTAAGTGTGAATTCTGGCTTGATTCAGTGGCATTCTTGGGCCACATAGTGTCTTGTGATGAGATCAAGGTAGATCCGAAGAAGGTGGAGGCAGTGCAGAGTTGGCCTAGACCATCATCAGCTACGGAGATCCGCAGTTTCTTGGGTTTGGCGGGGTATTACCATCACTTTGTGGAGGGAGTTTCATCCATTACAGCACTTATGACCAGGCTGACCCAGAAGGGTGCTCCGTTCAGGTGGACCGAGGAGTGTGAGCAGAGCTTTCAGAAGCTCAAGACAGCTTTGACTACAGCCCCAGTATTAGTATTGCCTACAGGTTTGGGGTCCTACACTGTCTATTGTAATGCCTCGAGGATTGGCCTTGGAGCGGTATTGATGCAGGACGGTAGGGTGATTGCCTACGCATCTAGATAGTTAAAGGTGCATGAGAAGAATTATCCAGTTCATGATCTCGAGTTAGCAGCTATTGTTCACGCCCTGAAGATCTGGCGTCATTATTTGTACGGTGTTCCCTGCGAGATTTACACTGACCACCGAAGTTTGCAGTACTTGTCCAGGCAGAAGGACTTTAATTTGCGTCAGCGGAGGTGGTTGGAGCTACTTAAAGACTATGATATCACTATATTGTACCACCCGGGGAAGGCCAATGTAGTGGCCAACGCCTTGAGTCACCGGGCAGAAAGTTTGGGGAGTTTGGCATACCTTCTGGCAGCTGAGAGGCCCTTAGCCTTGGATGTTCAGAGCCTAGCCGGGTATTAGCTTGTGTGGTTGCTCGGTCTTCTCTTTATGACCATATCAGGGAGTGCCAATATGATGATCCTCATCTTCTAGTTCTTCAGGACAGGGTTCGGCGAGGTGATGCTAGAGATGTGACTATTGGTGATGACGGTGTGATGAGGATGCAGGGCCGGATCTATGTGCCCAATGTAGATGGGCTTCGAGAGTTGATTCTTGAGGAGGCCCATAGCTCACGGTACTCTATTCATCCGGGTGCCGTGAAGATATACCAGGACTTGAGACAACACTATTGGTGGAGAAGAATGAAAAAGGATATAGTTGGGTTTGTGGCCAAGTGTCTCAACTGTCAGCAGGTTAAATATGAGCACCAGAGGCCGGGTGGATTACTTTAGAGGTTAGAGATCCCAGAGTGGAAGTGGGAGCGGATCACCATGGACTTTGTAGTTGGACTTCCACGGACTTTGAGAAGGTTCGATGTTATTTGGGTGATCGTGGATTGGTTGACCAAGTCAGCTCATTTTATTCCAGTGTTGACCACTTATTCTTCTGAGAGGTTGGCTGAGATTTATATCAGAGAGATTGTCCGTCTTCATGGTATTCCAGTATCCATCATTTCAGACAGAAGTACACAGTTCACATCACGGTTTTGGAGAGCCGTACAGCAGGAGTTGTGTACTAGGGTGGAGTTGAGCACAGCCTTTCACCCTCAGACGGACGGGCAGTGCGCATAATTCAGATTCTTGAGGATATGCTCTGTGCCTGTGTGATGGAGTTCGGAGGGTCATGGGACCGATACTTGCCACTTGTAGAGTTCGCTTACAACAACAGTTACCAGTCCAACATTCAGATGGCACTGTATGAGGCTTTGTATGGTAGGCGGTGCCGGTCCCCAGTGGGATGGTTTAAGTCGGGTGAGGCCCGATTGTTGGGTACAGATTTGGTCCAGGATGCCTTGGATAAGGTGAAGGTGATTCAGGAGAGACTTCGCATAGCCCAGTCCAGGCAGAAGAGTTATGCAGACCGTAAGGTTCGTGATTTGGCATTTATGGTTGGTGAGCGGGTCTTGCTTCGGGTATCGCCTATGAAGGGTGTCATGAGGTTCAGGAAGAAAGGGCAAGCTGAGCCCGAGGTTCATTGGTCCTTTTGAGATATTGCGGAGAGTTGGGGAGGTTGCTTATGAGCTTGCCTTGACTCCCAACCTAGTAGGAGTTCACCCGGTATTCCACATGTCTATGCTCTGGAAGTATCACGGTGATCCGACTCATGTATTGGATTTCAGCTCAGTCCAGTTGGACAAAGATCTATCTTATGTTGAGGAGCCAGTAGCCATTTTGAACAGGCAGGTCAGAAAGCTCAGGTCAAAGAATATTGCTTCAGTAAAGGTCCAGTGGATGGGTCAGCCGGTCGAGGAGGCGACTTGGCAGACCGAGCAGGATATGCGCAGCCAGTACCCTCATCTTTTCACAGTTTCAAGTATGTCTTTATACTCATTCGAGGACGAACGATTGTTTTAAGAGTGGGATGATGTAATGACCCGGCCGGTCGTTTTGAGAGTTATAGCTCCGATCCCCTATTAACTGCTTTCCCCAAATCTTTTTCTGCTATTGTGACTTGCCTAGATGATTGGTTTTGAGTTTTGGAGTGTTTTGGGATACTTAATCCCTAAATGAAAGCTTAAGCCTTAGGATTTGGACCGTAGTCAGAACTATGTGAAGACGACTCCAGAATGGAATTTCGTCAATTCCGTTAGCTCCGTTAGGTGATTTTGGGTTTAGGAGCATGTCTGGATTGTGTTTTGGAGGTTCGTAGCTCATTTAGGCTTGAAATGGCGAAAGTCGAATTTTTAGAGTTTTGTGCCGGTAGTGAAATTTTTGATATTGGGGTCGTTTTCCAATTCCGGAAGTTGGAGTAGGTCTATAATGTTGATAATGACTTGTGCACAAAATATAAGGTCAATCGGACGTGATTTGATAGGTTTCGGCATTGGTTGTAGAATTTTGAAGTTTCAAGTTCTTTAAGTTTGAATTGGAGGGTGATTCATGATTTTAGCATTGTTAGAGGGGATTTGAGAGCTCGACTAAGTTCGTATGGTGTTATAGGATTGGTTGATATGTTTAGTCGAGGTCCCGGGGGCCTCGGATGTGTTTCGGATGCTCAACGAGTCATCTTTGGACTTAGAGAAGTGGCAGATTTCTGGTGTTTCATTGCAGAAAAATCCTTCATCGCGTTCGCGAGAGGTGCCTCGCGATCGCGTAAAGCATCTGGGAAAGGTCAGCGAAGTTGTTCTTCACGTTCATGATGTTGTTCCCGCGTTCGCGAAGGTGTGGGACCTTAAGCCTACACGTTCGTGATATGATCCTCGTGTTCGCGTAGAGGAACGGGGCAGAGAAAGCTTCGGGCATTACGCCTAGGCGTTCGCGAAGTGGTTCCCGCGTTCGCGAAGGGTCCGTCAGTGGAAGGCACGCATTCGCGAGAGTCCCCTCGCATTTGCGAAGGAGGAATTTTGGGCCAGTGGAAGATTGTTCATCGCGTTCGCGATCGTGATGTCGCGTTCGCAAAGAAGAACGCACCTGGGCAGAATTTAAGGTTCAAAAATGAGGGTTGAGTTCATAACACAAAAATTTGATTGAGAACTCGGTAGAAGGCGAAATTTGGAGAGATTTTCGGAGGAAGTTTTTGGGTAATGATTCCTAACTCCTTTATGGTTATATTCCACTAATCTATAGTTGATTTCATCATTTAATTTCGGATTTGGGGTGAAAAATTGAGAAAGATTCTTAGGCCGAATTTTGGGGTTTTGATCGAGATTTCGGTATCGGATTTGAGAAATTTTGGTACGAGTAAACTCGTGAGTGAATAAGTGTTTGTATTTTGCGACTATTACCCGATTTCGAGACGTGGGCCCGGGGTGACTTTTTGGGCGTTTTTCCTAATTTCACGCTTTAGCTTCGAATTAATTAGCTAAATTAGTTACTCGTAGTTATATTTACATTATGCAATTTATTTGAATAGATTCGGGCCATTTGGAGTCGGATACTCGTGGAAAGAACGTGTTATCGAGGTGATTTGAGCGGTTCGAGGTAAGTGGCTTGCCTAACCTTGTGTTGGGGACTTCCCCCTTAGGATATCTTGATATTATTTGGTGTGTGGGCGCCGTGTACGTGAGGTGATGAGTACGTACACGGGCTATTATTGCAAAAAAAATCCAGTTTATCCTTTTTAAATCATAAATTGCTTCTCTTATTAAATTGTATTAATATGTTTAATTGTGTAGTTTAGACTAAAAAAGCATGCTTACGTGTTTTAACTGCCTATTTGACATTCTGTGTGCCATGCTTAGTTGAATTCCTATTTTCATTGTCTGTGTTCAGTATAAATTGTATAACTCGATGCCATACCTGCCATTTCATCTTGCGTTGCATATTTACTTTGGGACTACGGATGTATTCTGGGAGATCCCCCAGCACTGCATATTTACTTTGGGACTACGAACGTATTCCGGGGGATCCCCCAGCATTGCATATTTACTTTGGGACTACGAACGTATTCCGGGAGATCTTCCCTGTACTGCATATTCATTCGGAACTACGGGACGGTATCCCGGGAGACTCCCCATTGTGTTTACTTTGTTCTGAGCCGAGGGCTCCCTTAACTGTTAAATTTTCGAAAATCTCTTTAACTATGTCACCATAAATTTTACTTATATCTTTTACTGTTTAATTTATTAAATTTACTCCAGTAGGGCCTTGATCTGACCTCGTCACTACTCGACCGAGGTTAGGCTTGGCACTTAGTAGGTACGATTGTGGTATACTCATTCCCTTCCCTGTACATGTTTTCGTGTGCTGATCCAGGTGCGAGCTATCAGCCTCGAGGTTAGTACGTGCTGCTGATTTTAGGAGACTTCAAGGTACTACTGCTTGCGTCCACAGATCTTCGGAGTCCCCTTCTACTCCCTCGCCTATAGACTTTCTTTATTATCTTCAGACTTTTGTATAGAGCTACATAGATTATAGCAGCTTGTGACTTAGTGATATTCCGGGTCTTGAAAAATTATTTTATATATGCTGAGTGGTACTACTCTTGGCTATTTATAATATGTTGTTTATCTTTAAAATGTTGTGTTTCTTTATATTTTTCGCAATATTAGGCTTACCTAGTCGTAAAGATTAGGTGCCGTCACGACACCTTACAGAGGGATAATTTGGGTCGTGACAGCTAATTAACTATTGTCAATGTTTGTTGCGAATTATTTAGTATTAATATTGTCATGTTATATTCAATTAGCTTCTGCTGCAACTATAGATTTTGCTTAAGTACTTTTGGATAATAGCTAATTAACCACTATAGTGCTTAGTGCAGAATATGTTTGTTGTAGATTATTTGGTATTGTCACGACAAAATTCTTATTACATTCCATATAGCCTTAAATCAGTGTCACGACCCAAAATCTGACCATCGTCGTGATGACGCCTATCGTGTTACAAGGCAAGCCTATTTCCCAAAATATTTCTACTAAACCGATTATAAGAATTTAATAAACATTTCAACACTTGAATTTCTCATAACTAAATCAACTCTAAATATATTTTTAGAAATACGAAAACGAGCCCCAAACATCGGGGTGTCACTAAGTCATGAGCGTCTAAATCTATGAACTAAGAAATGAAACTGTCTAACTGTCAATACAATCCAAAAGAAGAAATGATAAAAGGCGTAACGAGGTCATACGGATGCTAGCAGCTACCTTGCAATCTCCACAGAATTCAACAATCGTCGCGTTGTAACTCACCTGGATCTGCACATAAAGTGCAGGGTGTAGTATGAGTACAACCGACTCAGTAGTAACAGAAATAACTAAGGAACTAAGCAGTAGTGACGAGCTAAGTAAAACAGTCCAATTATTTATCTTCACAATTTAAAAATAAACGAAAATAAACAGGTAAATTCCATAACTCTGTAAATGCCACAAAGAAGTTTAACAAATAAATGCAGCAACAGTATAAATAAATACAACCTCACAGCAGTGTCACACTATCACTCATCACTCGCACTCAACACTCAATACTCAAAACACTCAACACTCTGCGCTCACTGGGGGTGTGTACAGACTCCGGAGGGGCTCCCAAAGCCCAAGCGCTAAGCACGGACAACTCACGTGCCATCATATCAATACCTGGATCCGCACGGTCAACTCACGTGCTACGCGGACAACTCACGCGCTATGGTATCAATATCTGGACCCGCACGGTCAACTCACGTGCCACGCGGACAACTCACGCGCTATTGTATTAATATCCTCACAACCAGGCCCTCTGCCTCACTCAATCAATATCAATACCTGGATCCGCACGGTCAACTCACGTGCTATGCGGACAACTCACGCGCTATGGTATCACTACCTGGACCCGCACGGTCAACTCACGTGCTACGCGGACAACTCACGCGCTATTATATTAATATCCTCACAATCAGGCCCTCGACCTCACTCAATCATGTACCTCACTAGCCTCATCATCACCAACAAATAAGGGAACACAGCCCACATCAAGTACCACCGCATTTTAGCAAATAATAGAGACTGAGGTAACATGTACAATATTTTCTCTGACTTAGTACCAGTAATGTGAGCATGAATAAAGCCTAAGCATGATCTCTAACATGAAGGCAAACAAGTTCAACAATAAATAAACACATAACCACAGATAATAGCCATTAGGCCTCACAACCTCACGGGACGGACCAAGTCTTAATCTCTCGCGGTGCACACTTACACGCTCGTCACCTAGCATGGATATCACTTCCAAACAATCACGTGATGTCAAATCTCCAGGTTTATACCCTCAAAGCCAAAGTTAAAACTGTTACTTACCTAAACAGAGTAAAATCCTACTCCGGGATGCCCTCGTCTCTGGACTCGGTCTCTAAAAGCTCCAAATCTATTCACAATTAATTCAATATACTCAACACGATTGTAGGAATTAATTCCATATGAGAATATAAATTTTTCCAACAAAATCCGAAATTTAACTCAAAAATTGCCAGTGGGACCCATGTCTCGGAATCCAACGAAGATCACAAAATCCGATAACCCATTCAATTACAAGTCCACCCATACCAATTTTATCAAATTCCAATATCGGATTGACCTTCAAATCTTCATTTTACATTTTTGGAAGATTTTACAAAAATCTGATTTTGCTTCCATAAATTCACGGATTCATGATATAAATGAGTATGGAATCATGAAATATAATCAATATAGGATAAGGAACACTTACCCCAATGTTTACCCGTGAAAATCGCCCAAATATCGCCCAAACCGAGCTCCCCAACTCTATTTTTTGTCAAAAATGGTCAAAAAACCCGTTTATAGAGCCTCTGGTGTTTTTGAGCGTCACAGGTAGCGTGGGGCGCTGCCTGTGGTGCAGTTTCCAGTACCCAAAAATTCCCAGCGCCAGGGATAGCGCCCCACGCTACCCTGGGCGCTCGCAGCGACGGAAAATCTCCTCCGATACAGAAATGGGCATAACTCTCTCATACGATATCCGAATTCGACGATTCTTTTTGCTATGGCTCCAAAATTTCAATACGGATCTATTGAAATCACAAAAATTCAAATCCGAATTCGTTTACACATAGGTCCATTTCCGATCCACTATTTCAACTTAAGCTTCCAACATGAAATTCATTCTTCCAAGCTAACTCCGAAATACCTTAAAACCAAAACCGATAATTTACACAAGTCATAATACCTCGTAGGAAGTTATGCAATACCTCAAATAGTTGAAAGCAGTGTAAATGCTTAAAACGACCGGTCGGGTCGTTACATTCTCCCCCACTTAAACAAATGTTCGTCCTCGAACGAGTCTTATAGAAGAACATACCTGAAATCATAGCATCTGAAGCAATAGCATCTGGCCTGGCTGGGAGGGCATAGAAACGGGCCTGACCACCCCCTGATCTGTCTCCCCCTCTCGGGCGACCCGTAGCTGATTGGGTTTCGCCCCTAGCTGGTTGAACTCCACCCCTAGTTGGCTGGGCGGGTGGTGGGGGAACTGGTGCTGGTGCCGTTGGCCGAGTACTCCGCTGTGGAGTCCCACCCAATATCCTAGGGCAATATCTCGCAATGTGTCCAAAATTCCCGCACTCGAAACAACCCTTCCTCTGACGAAATTGTTGCTCCTGATGCCCAAACGAATTACCCGATGATACCTGAGCGGGCGGGGCATAATGAGAACCCTGTGCTGGCAATGCACTGAATGATGATTGACTCTGCTGAAACTGATCCTGCTGAAACTGACCTCCCTGAGGAGCACCACTGAAACCACCCTGACCACGAGGCCTCTTAACCTCCCTCTCAGTCCTTTCCTGACCTCGAACCGTCTCAATTTGTCGAGCAACGTCGACAACCTCATCAAAAGTAACCCCAGATACTCTCTCCCTGGTCATAAGCAATCGAAGATGAAAACTGAGGCCATCTATAAACCTCTTGATCCTCTCTCGGTCTGTGGGAACCAACCAGACCGCATGACGAGCTAAGTCAGAGAACCGCATCTCATACTGTGAAACAGACATCTCACCCTGGCGAAGCTGCTCAAACTGCCTGCGCAGCTCCTCTCTGCGGGACTCAGGTACAAACTTCTCGAGAAAGAGAATGGAGAACTGCTGCCAAGTAAGGGGTGCTGCGCCAACAAGCCTACGCCTCTCGTAAGTCTCCCACCATCTGAGTGCAGCCCCAGAAAACTGAAAGGTAGTGAATGAGACTCCACAAGTCTCCAAAATACCTGCAGTACGGAGTATCCTCTGGCACCTGTCCAAAAAGTCCTGAGCGTCCTCTCTCTCTGTGCCACTGAAAGGTGGCGGCTGGAGTCTCCCCAACCTCTCCAACCTACGCTGATCATCCTCAGGCATAGCCGGAACCACATAATCCTGTGCAGCTGTAACCAGCTAGGCTGGTGGTGCCTCCGGTGTTTGAAGTCCCTAAATAACCTGATCGGGGGTGCGAGCGATGGGAGTTTGAATGCCTCCCCCAGCCTGAGAGGTGGTTGCGGCTGTCGTAATAGAGACCGCCTGAACAAGGCTGGTACATGCTGTCAGAATCTGAGATAGGGCCTCCTGAAGGCCTGGAATCACAATAGGCACAGGTGGTGCCTGGGCTGGTGCATCAACAACTGGAACCTGGTCCTGATCTGGGACAACCGGTGGATCTGCAGGTACTGCCCCAGCTGTTTTACGGGCTGCACCTCGGCCCCTACCACGGCCTCTACCGCGGCCTCGGCCTCTCGCGGCCCGAACTGGTGGCTAGCCCTCTTGACCGGTAGCACGAGTCATCACCATCTATGAGAGAATGAAATACGGATGTTTAGTTACTAGAATACACAGGACGCACGATAAGAATCCAAGAATGTGAAAGTTTCCTAAAGGTTCTGCAGACTCTCAAAGATAAGTACAGACATCTCCGTACCGATTCGCAAGACTCTACTAAACCCACTCATGACTCGTGAGACCTATGTAACCTAGAGCTCTGATACCAACTTGTCACGACCTAAAATCTGACCATGGTCGTGATGGCGCCTATCGTGTTACAAGGCAAGCCTACTTCCCAAAATATTTCTACTAAACCGATTATAAAAATTTAATAAAATATTTCAACACTTGAATTTCTCATAACTAAATCAACTCTAAATATATTTTTAGAAATATGAAAACGAGCTCCAAACATTGGGGTGTCACTAAGTCATGAGCGTCTAAATCTATGAACTAAGAAATGAAACTGTCTAACTGTCAATACAATCCAAAAGAAGAAATGATAAAAGGCGTAACAAGGTCCTGCGGATCCTAGCAGCTACCTTGCAATCTCCATAGAATTCAACAATCGTCGCGCTGTAACTCACCTGGATCTGCACATAAAGTGCAGGGTGTAGTATGAGTACAACCGACTCAGTAGTAACAGAAATAACTAAGGAACTGAGCAGTAGTGACGAGCTAAGTAAAACAGTCCAATTATTTATTTTAACAATTTAAAAATAAACAAAAATAAACAGGTAAATTCCATAACTCTGTAAATGCCACAAAGAAGTTTAACAAATAAATGCAGCAACAGTATAAATAAATACAACCTCACAGCAGTGTCACACTATCACTCATCACTCGCACTCAACACTCAATACTCAAAACACTCAACACTCAACACTCTGCGCTCACTGGGGGTGTGTACAGACTCCGGAGGGGCTCCCAAAGCCCAAACGCTAAGCACGGACAACTCACGTGCCATCATATCAATACCCGGATCCGCACGGTCAACTCACGTGCTATGCGGATAACTCACGCGCTATGGTATCAATACCTGGACCCGCATGGTCAACTCACGTACTACGCGGACAACTCATGCGCTATGGTATTAATATCCTCACAACCAGGACCTCTGCCTCACTCAATCAATATCAATACCTGGATCCGCACGGTCAACTCACGTGCTACGCGGACAACTCACGCGCTATGGTATCACTACCTGGACCCGCACGGTTAACTCATATGCTACGCGGACAACTCACGCGCTATGATATTAATATCCTCACAACCAGGCCCTCGGCCTCACTCAATCATGTACCTCACTAGCCTCATCATCACCAACAAATAAGGGAACACAGCTCACATCAAGTACCACCACATTTTAGCAAATAATAGAAACTGAGGTAACATGTACAATATTTTCTCTAACTTAGTACCAATAATGTGAGCATGAATAAAGCCTAAGCATGATCTCTAACATGAAGGCAAACAAGTTCAACAACAAATAAACACATAACCACAGATAATAGCCATTAGGCCTCACAACCTCACGGGACGGACCAAGTCTCAATCTCTCGCGGTGCACACTTACACACTCGTCACCTAGCGTGGATATCACTTCCAAACAATCACGTGATGTCAAATCTCAAGGTTTATACCCTCAAAGCCAAAGTTAAAGCTGTTACTTACCTAAACAGCGTAAAATCCTACTCCGGGATGCCCTCGTCTCTGGACTCGGTCTCCAAAAGCTCTAAATCTATTCACAATTAATTCAATATATTCAACACGATCGTAGGAATTAATTCCATATGAGAATACAAATTTTTTCAACAAAATCCGAAATTTAACTCAAAAATTGCCCGTGGGACTCATATCTCGGAATCCAACGAAACTCACAAAATCCGATAACCCATCCAATTACAAGTCCACCCATACCAATTTTATCAAATTTCGATATCGGATTGACCTTCAAATCTTCATTTTATATTTTTGAAAGATTTTACAAAAAACTGATTTTGCTTCCATAAATTTACGGATTCATGATATAAATGAGTATGGAATCATGAAATATAATCAATATAGGATAACTGTGAATTTGATAGAAGAATATTAGTTGAATTGCATAAATATTATTATATCAGTAATTTTAACATGCCAATCGCATGTCAAATGTTGATAGTTTGATGTTTTACTTAGTCGTACTTCACGAAAAATTTAACACTTCTATAGATTAGAGAATGATTCACACAAATTAATTTTTCGAAGAGAATTTAATTATTATCTCATAAGTTTTCGGGTAAAAATTTTCATATTAAAGAAAATATATAAGATGATAAAATTTATGAATAAAATATGTAACAAAATTACGAAAGTAGGAACCACAGATGTTTTGTGTGCGAACAAGTTTGCCACTATAGACACTTTATTGTGCACCTTTTTTAGAGTATAATGAGGAATGCCAAAAAAGCTATAACGTAAAAATATTATAACGGTTGAAGATGAAAGAAACAAGCAATCAAAGTTGAATAACTAAGAAGATTAAATTTACAAAATTGACATGCTACAAAGTCACCAAATTCAAATTCAAACAAGCAAATAATAACGACACTACAACAACAGCAAAAGAAGGATCGTATTATCTATTATGACATATTATTACAAAAATAAAAGTCTCACAAGAAGGATGTAGCTATGAAGAATACTTAAACAGTATATTCACAATCATCGTTAACATCAAAATTAAGTTTTAATGCAGATGATGAATTTAACACTCATACTAAATAATAAGGCATTAGAATTAGGACAAACAAATTATTTGATTTGTTTTTTAAATGGAGTAACTGATTGTAACGACCCGATCGGTCGTTTTAAGTATTTACACTCCTTTCAACTATTTGAGGTCTTGCATAACTTCCTACAAGGTATTATAACTTGTGTAAATTATCGATTTTGGTTTTAAGGTATTTCGGAGTTAGCTTGGAAGAATGAATTTCATGTTGGAAGCTTAAGTTAAAATAGTGGATCGGATATGGACCAATATGTAAGCGAATTCGGATTTGAATTTTTATGATTTCAATAGATCCTTATTGAAATTTTGGAGCCATAGCAAAAAGAATCGTCGAATTCGGACATCGTATGAGAGAGTTATGCCCATTTCTGTATCGGAGGAGATTTCCCGTCGCTGCGAGCGCCCAGGTTAGAGTGGGGCGCTATCCCTGGCGCTGGGAATTTTTGGGTATTGGAAACTGCGCCACAGGAAGCGCCCCACGCTACCTGTGGCGCTCAAAAACACCAGAGGCTCTATAAACAGTTTTTTTGACCATTTTTGACAAAAATAGAGTTGGGGAGCTCGGTTTGGGCGATTTTCACGGGTAAACATTGGGGTAAGAAAGGGCTCATAATTTTGAATCATACAAAGGGTACATGTACTTGCAATTATGATTTATAAATATGAATCAAATTTATTGATTTCAATAATTATTATATATCTCTATCGCAATTAACTAATATTTCTATGTAGTTGTAGGCCATAAAGTTGACATTCATTTTCTAGCCATCCTAAGGAAGATATATGTTGATCGAATTTCTCTAAGATAACAACTTCTTGACATGTACGCAACTGTAAAAAAAAAAAAGGAGGAGGCTACAGTTTTTAAACATAAGGCACAAATTTTAAAATAGGTAGCACTTGCAACCATAGTCGACGCTGCTCATATTCATGTATAAAGTATGTGTTGTTGAAGCATAGTAGGTTCACTATTAATTAGTTTTGAGCTTACAAATTTTCCTCTTCAAAATTTGTGTAACTCATTGCACGCTTATTTAAAGAACATTCATATCGCTTGAAAATATTTATAACATTTATCATGGGATATACGTGCAACGCACATATCCAAGAACTAGTATCTATAAAAAAAGGCTAACTACAACCAATATTACAGACTTGCACAAAACTATGTCCGTCGTGAGCAGCTATAGAGCCTAAATACATCCTTCGTGAATTATCCTAGTTTCCTTTGAAAGATGCCGAAGAGTTAGAATGTAGCCAAGAAGATCCATTGGCTTCGAGATAATAACTTGAATATTCTGCTCGAACCGAAAAAAAAAAAAGACAACAACTTTAATAAATAGTTTGAACTGTAGTGTTCTCAACTCTAGGGTAAGAATCACACTCTCACTAAATATAATATAAAAAAATTAGAACACCATTATACTATAAAAATAATTCTAGATGATATTATTGTGACCTGCACCACAATAACTAAATTCTCATCGATCCATCAATAATGTCCTTGGTTTTGATATTAATCTCGTTGCCTTGAATATATATTGATGACAAATTCTTATACCTTCTCAAAAATTAATTCTTATTCCATTCATAACTATACTTCTTCCATGGTTGAGTCCTTATTTTATTAAAACTCTTCTTCCTAACATATAATATTTTCAGTTGTGTCCTTTTGTTGTGAGATCTTGTCAAAATTAATATAAATAGTTAAGGGTATAAAAGTCGATTAATATTTCGGTGATATTTTTATCGTTCAACACATATTAGTTTAATATTCGTGCCTTTATAATAACTAGCCTTAGTGTACGCGCTTTGCGATGTAATTTTGCGTTTATCAATAATGTATTTAGAATATTTATGTAATTATAAATAATATCAATCTGTTAATAGAAAAGAAATATTAAAATTGATGAAATACTACGGAATAACGTTATAATTTATTATTTTTATAAAAAATCTGTACTAGTATTTGCAATAAGTAATATGGGATATATTTGCAATGCATCTATAATGAGACTACATAAAGCAGACACTAATACTTGAAAATTTTAGAAATATAAAAATCAAACAAATGAATAAAAAAAAAAAGAAGATGTAGTCGCACCAGATTTTATCGTGTGTTTAACTTTTCTTAAACATAAAAATCATACAAAAGAACAAATAGAAAAAATATATCTATGTGGGATTTAGTCTGGGGGGTTTTCCAGACTAAAGCAATAGATTATAGGTTAAAAGTATTCTAAATCACAAAAAGTAGGAGAAAGAGTACCAAAAACAACCTGATGAGTACTTGAATGTGCATGGAAGGGAGGTTCTTTTCTAAATTAAAAACGATAGTGATTTTTGTAAAAAGAAAAGGATTGACTTATATTTTAGGACTTTGTAAAAGACAACTATCCAAATAAAGAAAAAATTTATATTTGTAACAACCCATCCGGTCATTTTGAATATTATAACCCAGTTAACCCATTTACTGCTCAAGTTATTCTTTGCAGTTATTTTATGACTTACCGGGTTAGTTGGTTCGGATTCGGAAGAATTTCGGATTGAAATGAGACACTTAATCTCATAATTGAAAACTTAAGTTGGAAAAGTTGACCAGATATTGACTTATGTGTAAGCGACCTGGATTCGAATTCTGATGATTCCAATAGCTCTGTATGGTGATTTTGGACTTAGGAGCGCGTCCAAAAAATTATTAGGCGGTCCGTAGTTGTCACGACCAAAAATCTCACCACAAGCGTCGTGATGGCACCTAGTCTCTAAGACTAGGTAAGCCGATTTCAATTACATTTTGAAGCCATTTTTTTTAAGTAATCAAAACTAACAGCGGAAATAATTACGATATACAACCTCCCAAGACTGGTAATACTGAGTCACGAACTCTAACTGAATACATGGAATGATCACGAGGATCGAATATACAATACTGTTTGATTACAAATTAACAGTACAATGAAATGAAAAGACTCCAAGGGACTGCGATGACCAAGCGGCTCTACCTTGAATCCTTACGATCCCGCTTTAACTCTGCTCAACTTCGATATCTCCAATACCTAGCTCTGCACAAAAATGTGCAAAAGTGTAGTATGAGTACACCACGGTCGGTACCCAGTAAGTATCAAGACTAACCTCAATGGAGTAGAGATGAGGTACAGTCAAGACACTCACTAGT
The DNA here is from genome assembly GCF_000390325.3 of Nicotiana tomentosiformis. NCBI lineage: Eukaryota > Viridiplantae > Streptophyta > Magnoliopsida > Solanales > Solanaceae > Nicotiana > Nicotiana tomentosiformis. The sequence goes on along the minus strand of NC_090812.1, from coordinate 97,505,581 downwards.
CTAATAACATGTGCAATATAGTATACAAAATAATAGGAAACAAATAATAATAATAATAATAATAATAATAATAATAATAATAATAATAATAATAATAATAATAAGGGCAGTATAAAACAACCAGTTATACACGTTGAAAAAATTTCAATCTAGACTTAAACACGCGGGGTATAGACTCAATACTCTTGAGCATATTTTAGCTCAAGAATCACGTTCTAATTCCCAATTATTTTCGCTCATTCAAAAGAGTTTGAAATTATATATTATTAGTTTATTTTTAGTAGCATGCTTATATTTTTGCATCTATGAGACTGACTATAAAATGTACATATATATATATATATACACACACATACATACATACATATCCCTCCGGTCTATTTTAATTAATTTTTTAACTGTTTTCACACATATTAAGGAATTCATTTTTAGCATTAATTAACAATAAAATTGACGATATTAACCTTTATTTGTTCATTAAAAATAAAGTAGATACTTCAAGACTCTTTACTCAAAGAGAAATTTTGGAAAAAAATTAATTCCTTCTTAATATATGAAACTATCAAATATTATGAACCACATGCCAAAATATAAATTAAAGTGGACCGGAGGGAGTTATAAAAGAACAAAACACCAATACATATTAGTTTTGCTTATTAACTCTAGCTTTATTTTAAGTGTATAGAAAGCACTAATACTTAAAAGTTTAAAATCAATTAAAATTATATTTTAAAGTGACCTATTAATCAGAACTCTTTATTATATTTATATGATTTTTTAAATCTTTATATCATTAAAATGGGATACATGCGAAAACGCATGTAAAAGCACGACTGCCCTAAGTGAAATATTGTTCATCTTTTTTACCCTTTAAAAATAAATTTAACATTGGACAAAAGTGTCATTTAGTAATTTTTCGACTTTCACATTAATAACTAAAATTTTGACTATTAAATATTTTCTTATATTTGAACTAGGTAAGAGCTCATAATATTTATGCATTTAATATTTATTTATATGAATATTGTCACGACCCAAAATCCTAACCTGTCGTGATAGCTCTTATCTCAATACTAGGCAAGCCGACAACACCAATAACCCATAATTTTTTTTAAATACTGAAAACCTTATAATTAAGTTTAAGAGTAAATCCCACAAACATTGGAAATAAGCACACTCCCAAAACCCGGAGTCACTGAGTACATGAGCATCTATACATTACAAGTATGAAAAACACGGTCTATAATGATCTGAAACCAAATACAATAAACAAGAGGATAGAGAAGGAGAGACAAGGTCTGCGAAACATGGCAGCTACCTCTGAATCTCTGAAAAATCAACTGTGTGAAAGAATCAATACCCCCTGTGTCCGGGATCACCTGGATCTGCACACGAAGTTCACAGTGTAGTGTAAGTACAACCAACTCAGTAAGTAACAATAATAAATAAAGATCTGAAAGTAGTGACGAGCTTCTCAGCTAAGTCCAAATACAGTACTTTCCAACATAAAAGGGTAAGCATGCTCTCAAGTTCAATATTTAAGATTTCATAGGAATTTCATATCAAGTTTGACTGAAACAGAAAAATGTTATTTTTCCGAAAATTTCCAAAATAGTGATATATGACAGCTAAAATGCATCAAATAATGAAATCAATGCATCTTCTCAGATTAGCAGTCACTCAGTCCTCTCATTCACTCTTTCCTCACAGTCACTCATCACTCGGCACTCTCACTCAGTAGGTACCTGCGCTCACTGGGAGTGTGTACAGACTCCGGAGGGGCTCCTTCAGCCCAAGCGCTATATCAAGCCAATCATGGCATATAACAATGAAACATGCTGCGGCGTGTAGCCCGATCCCATAAATATTCTCACAATTAGGCCCTCAGCCTCACTCAGTCATTAACCTCTCAAGTCTCTCGGGCTCTCAGAAATCATGATAAGCAGCCCAACAACAATGAATAAGAGAGACTGAGGTAATAATGTGCAAATAGAACTGTGACTGAGTGCAAAATAACAATTTAGCAGATAATTTCACAAGTACATGACCTCTGTGGGTCCCAACAGTGTAAACATACGATTTAAACATGATTCATAGATCAATTTCTCTAATACGGGGAGAAATGTACGGATATCAATAGATTATTCAACTATACAGTTCCATGGAATTTGACCAAGTCACAATTTCTACGGTGCACGCCTACACGTTCGTCACCTAGCATGTGCGTCACCTCAAAACCAATCATATAACACATAATCCGGGGTTTCATACCCTGATGACCAAATTTAGAACTGTTACTTACCTCAATCCGAGCAGTTCTTTATTCCAATAAGCCTTTGCCTCGCGAATTGGCCTCCAAACGCCTCGAATCTAGCCACAAATAATTTGATTCAGTGAATAAAATTTATTGAAATTAATTCCATAAGAAAATATTAATTTTCCATCAAAATCCGAAATTTAGCTCAAAAATAACCGTGGGGCCCACGTCTCGGAACCCGACAAAAGTTACTAAATCTGAAAGCCCATTCAACTACGAGTCTAACCATATCAATTTTACTTAATTCCGACATAAACTCGACCCTAAAATCTTCAAATTAAACCAAGAGGGTTTTTTAATATTTCCAACTTAATTCACCCATTAAATGTTAAAAACAATCATGAATTCGGGAAAATTCACCAATAATGAGTTAAGAACATTTATCCCGTTGTTTTTCTTGAAAATCTCCCAAAAATTGCCTCTTCCCGAGCTCCAATCCGTCAAAAATGAAAAATGTGACGAAGTCCCATTTTCAGAACTTAAACGTTTTGTCCAGACCTCTCTTCTTCGCGAACGCAATAGGTCCCTCGCGTTTGCGAAGCACAAAATTGTGCTGCCTAACATTGCTCTTCGCGAACGCAAGACACTGCTCGCGAACGCGAAGGCAAAAACCCATGCCAACTATTTTTCCCTTCGCGAATGCGATACGAAATCGCGAACGCGATACCCAATCGCGAACGCGATGAACAACTTCGCCTGACCCCAGCTCCTCTTCGCAAACGCGAGACCCCCTCGCGAACGCGAAGAGAAAATCTTGCCTGCCTCAAATTCCCCTTCGCGAACGCGAAGAAGGAAACCAGAAAAATGCACCAACAGTCTTCAGCCACCAAGCCAACTCCAAAAATGATCCGTCACCCATCTGAAACTCACCCGAGGCCCCCGGAACCTCAATCAAACATACCATCAAGTCCTATAACATCGTACAAACTTAGCCGACCCCTCAAATCACCTCAAAGAACATTAAAACCATGAATCATACCCCAATTCAAGTCTAATTCCACTAAGAACCTCCTAATAATTTTCCGAACATGCTCCTAAGTCCAAAATCACCATACAGAGCTATTGAAATCATTGAATTCGAATCCGAGGTCGTTTATACATAAGTCAATATCTGGTCAACCTTTCCAAGTTAAGTTTTCAATTATGAAACAAAGTGTCTCATTTCACTCCGAAATTCTTCCAGACCCGAACCAGCTAACCCGGTAAGTCATAAAATAACTGTAAAGAATAACTTTAGTAAATGGGGGAACGGGGTTATAATACTCAAAACGACCGGCCGTGTCATTACATACTCCCTCTCTTAAAGAAACGTTCATCCTTGAATGTGTTTAGAATCATACCTGGAGTCTCAAATAGGTGTGGATATTTGCTCTGCATCTCCTGCTCAATCTCCCAAGTAGCTTTATCAACTGGCTGGCCTCTCCACTGTACCTTCACTGATGCTATGTTCTTTGACCTCAGCTTTCGAATCTGCCGTTCTAAAATAGCCACCGGCTCCACATCATAAGTCAAATTACCGTCCAGCTGCACTGTACTGAAATCCAAAATATGAGATGGATCCCCAACATACTTTCGGAGCATGGACATATGGAACACTGGATGAACACCTGATAGACTAGGTGGCAAAGAAAGTTCATAAGCCACCTCTCCAATCTTCTTAAGTATCTCAAAAGGCCCAATATATCGAGGGCTCAACTTGCCCTTCTTCCCGAACCTCAACACATCCTTCATGGGTGAAATCTTGAGTAGAACCTTCTCCCCAACCATGTAAGCAACATCACGGACCTTTCGGTCAGCATAACTCTTCTGTATAGACTACGCCGTGCGAAGCCGCTCCTGAATCAATTTAACTTTCTCCAAATCATCCTGAACCAAATCAGTACCCAATAGTCTAGTCTCACCTGGCTCAAACCAACCCACAGGAGACCGACACCGTCTTCCATATAAAGCCTCATACGGAGCCATCTGAATGCTCGATTAGTAGCTGTTATTGTAAGCAAACTCTGCCAGTGGCAGAAACTGATCCCAAGAACCCTCAAAATCAATGACACAATCGCGTAACATATCCTCCAATATCTGAATAGTGCGCTCGGACTATCCGTCCATCTGAGGGTGAAATCCTGTACTAAACTGAACCCGTGTGGCCAATTCTCGCTGCACTGCTCTAAAAAACTGTGATGTAAACTGCGTGCTCCAATCTGAAATGATGGACACTAGCACACCGTATAGGCGAACAATCTCGCGAATGTAAATCTCAGCCAACCGCTCCGAAGAATAATTAGTACCAACTGGAATAAAATGCGTAGATTTGGTCAACCGATCCGCAATCACCCAAACATCATCAAACCTTCTCAAGGTTCGTGGAAGCCCAACTACGAAATCCATGGTAATACGCTCCCATTTCCACTCCGGAATTTCAAGTCTCTGAAGCAATCCTCCCGGCTTCTGATGTTCACACTTCACCTGTTTACAATTTAAACACCGAGCTACAAACCCAACTATATCTTTCTTCATTCGCCTCCACCAATAGTACTGCCTCAAATCCTGATACATCTTCGCGGCACCTGGATGAATGGAGTACCGCAAACTGTGAGCTTCCTGGAGAATCAACTCACGCAAACTATCTATATTAGGCACACATAGCCTGCTCTGCATCCGTAATACACCGTCATTTCCAATAGGGAATTCCTTGGCATCACCGTGTTGAACCGTGTCCTTAAGGACAAGCAGATGGGGATCATCATACTGGTGCTCTCTGATGCGATCATATAAATAAGACCGAGAAACCACACAAGCCAAAACTCGATTCGGCTCGAAAATATTTACTCTAACAAACTGGTTGGCCAAGGCCTGAACATCCAAGGCTAAAGGCCTCTCTGCTACCGGTAAGTATGCTAAGCTGCCCAAACTCACCACCTTACGACTTAAGTCATCGGCCACCATATTGGCCTTTCCGGGATGATAGAGAATGGTGATGACATAATCCTTAAGCAACTCCAACTACCTCCGCTTCCGTAAATTAAGATTCTTCTGTTTAAACAGATGTTGTAGACTTCGGTGATCGGTATAAACCTCACAATGGACACCGTATAAATAATGTTGCTACATCTTCAAGGCATGAACAATAGCTACTAACTCAAGGTCGTGGACCGGATAATACTTCTCATGTACCTTTAACTGTCTGGATGCATAGGCAATCACCCTACCGCCTTGCATCAGCACTGCGCCGAGACCAATATGCGACGCGTCATAATACACTGTATAAGACTCTGAACCTGTAGGCAATACTAATAATAGAGCTATAGTCAAAGCTGTCTTGAGCTTCTGAAAGCTCTCTTCACTCTCATCCGACCACCTGAACGGAGCACCTTTCTGGGTCAATTTAGTCATAGGCGATACAATAGACGAGAAACCCTCCACGAAGCGACGATAATAACCGGCCAAGGCGAGAAAACTCTGAATCTCAGTAACTGAAAATGGCCTGGGCCAACTCTGAACTGCCTCTATTTTCTTTGGATCCACCTTTAATCCCTTCACTGGACACTATGTGTCCTAAGAATGCCACCGAACTAAGCCAGAATTCACATTTAGAGAATTTGGCATATAGTTTCTCCTCTCTCAGCCTCTGCAATACAATACCGAAGTGTTGTGCATGCTCCTCCTAGCTACGTGAGTACACCAGGATATCATCAATAAATACCATGACAAATGAGTCAAGATACGGCTGGAATACGCTATTCATCAGGTGCATAAATGTTGTTGGGGCATTGGTTAGCCCAAATGACATCACAAGAAATTTATAGTGACCATAACGAGTCCTGAATGCCGTCTTTAGAATATCCGAATCCCAAATTTTCAACTGGTGATACCCAGATCTCAAATCAATTTTGGAGAATATCCTTGCTCCATGAAGTTGGTCAAATAAATCATCAGTACGCGGCAAATGATACTTATTCTTGATTGTAAAGTTATTCAAATGCCTGTAATCGATACACATCCGCATAGTACCATCTTTCTTTTTCACAAACAGAACCGGTGCACCCCAAGGCGATACACTAGGCCCAATAAGCCCCTTATCAAGAAGCTCCAGAAGTTGCTATTTCAATTCTTTTAACTCAGCTGGTGCCATACGATACGAAGGAATAGAAATGGGCTAAGTGCCCTGCACCAAGTCAATACCGAAATCAATATCCCTGTCGGGCGGCATACCCGGCGGGTCTGCAGGAAATACATCCAAAAAGTCTCTCACTACCGGTACTGAATCAATAGTAGGACTATCTACATCAACATCTCTTACAAAAGCCAAATATGACAAACACCCCTTCCCAACCATACGTTGGGCTTTCAAATAAGAAATTACCCTGCTGGGAACATGATCTAGAGAACCTCTCCATTCGACCTTCGGCAACCCTAGTATCACCAACGTCACGGTTTTTGCATGACAGTCTAGAATAGCATGACATGGAGACAACCAATCCATACCCAGGATTATATCGAAATCAACCATACTGAGCAATAAGAGATCAACTCTAGTCTCCAGTCTCCCTATAGTTACCACACAAGACCGACATACACGGTCCACAATAATAATATCGCCTACCAGCGTAGATACACAAACAGGTAAAACTAAGGACTCACGGGGCATATCCACATAATGAGTAAAGTACGATGATACATACGAATAAGTAGAACCATGGTCAAATAATATAGAAGCTTCCCTGTGGCACACTTAGACAATATTTGTGATCACTACATCTGAGGCAACAACATCCAGCCTGGCAGGAAAAGCATAGAATCAGGCCTGACCGCCACCTGATCGGCCTCCCTCTCTTGGGCGACCCTTAGCTGACTGACCCCCACCCCGAGCTGGTTGGACTGGTAGCGAAGTAATTGGTGCTGAAGTTGTAGTATGACTCCTCTGCTGCACTGGACCTCCCGAGCGACGAGGACACTGTCTCCACATATGCCCAAATTCCCCGCACTCAAAGCAGCTCCCCGGTACTTGTGGTAGTGCAGACTGGATCAGGCCCCGGGCCCCAAGAACCAGAATAACTACTAGAAGCACCCGGTGCAAATGAACACTGAACTGAAGTGGCACGGGACAAACTTTGGGATGGGAGGGCACCAAGAGATGGCTGACCCTGATGAGAACTGTATGAACCATGGCTTGATGATGCACCACGGTGAACTGGACGACCCGTCTGAGCATGCTTGTAAGAAAGACCCCTGCCGTGGTAAAACTGACCCGTTGAAGGAACACTGCTGAAACTACCTGGTCCATAAGGCCTCTTGGCCTCCCTCTCTCCTCGTTCCTGGCTATGATCTACCTCTATCTGTTGAGCAATGTCAACAACCTCATCAAAAGTAGCACCAGATACTCTCTCCCGAGTCATAAGTAACTGTAGATGATATGTGAGGCCATCAATGAACCTCCTAATCCTCTCCCTATCAATGGGAACTAACCAAACTGCGTGACGAGCTAACTTAGAAAATCTCATCTCGTACTGCGTCACAGACATGCCATCCTAACGTAACTGCTCAAACTGTCTACGCAGCTCCTCTCTGTGAGACTGCAGCACAAACTTCTCCATAAAGAGAATAGAGAACGCCTGTCATGTAAGTGGTACTGCACCGACTGGCCTGCGCCTCTCATAAGCCTCCCACCATTTGAAGGCATCTCCAAAAAATTGAAAAGTAGTGAACGAGACCCTACTGGTCTCCAAAATACCCGCTGTCCGAAGCATCCGCTGGCACTTATCTAGAAAACCCTAAGCATCCTCTGACTCAACAGAGCTAATGATGGAGGTCGAAGCCTCCCAAATATCTCAAGTCTCCTATGCTCATCAGCTACCATAACAGAGACTACCGGGGCCTAAACAGTTGTAGCCGGCTGGGTTGGTAGTGCCCCCGGTATCTGTAGTCCCTGTACTACCTGATCTGGAGTACGAGCTACAGAGGTATGAGTACCTCCCCCGTCCTGAGAAGTGGCAAGTGCGGCCTAAGCTGAAACCACCTGAGCGAGACCAGTGCAAATTATCAATATCTGGGCCAAAGTCTCCTGAAGGCCTGGAATCTCAAGGGGCATAACTGGTGCTGGAGCTGGTCCTGTCAGCTCAGCTATATCTGGAATCTGCTCTTGAGCTGGAGCAACTGGTGGTACTACTGGTGCTGGTCCAACTGTGGTACGAGCTACACCTCGACCTCTACCTCGGCCCTGGCCTCTCGCGACCCTAACTTGTGGCACTGGTGGCTGACTGTCTGATCCGGTAGTACGTGTTCTCACCATCTGTGAGAGAATAGAATAACATAATTTTAGTTTTTCCGGAATCAACAAGTTTGCACGATAGAATACAAGAAAGTGAAATTTTCCTAAGGGTTTGGCTGCCTCTCGAAGATAAGTACGGACGTCTCCATACCGATCCACAAGACTCTACTAAGCCTGCTCATGACTCGTGAGACCTATGTAACCTAGGCTCTGATATCAACTTGTCACGACCCAAAATCCTAACCTGTCGTGATAGTGCCTATCTCAATACTAGGCAAGCCTACAACACCAATAACCCACAATTTCTTTTAAATACTGAAAATCTAATAATTAAGTTTAAGAGTAAATCCCACAAACATTATAAATAAACATACTCCCAAAACCCGGGGTCACTGAGTACATGAGCATCTATACATTACAAGTCTGGAAAACACAGTCTATAATGATTTGAGACCAAATACAATAAACAAGAGGATAGGGAAGGAGAGACAAGGTTTGCGAAACATGGCAGCCACCTCTGAATCTCCGAAAAATCAATTGTGTGAAAGAATCAACACTCCATGTGTCCGGGATCACCTGAATCTGCATACGAAGTGCAGGGTGTAGTGTGAGTACAACCAACTCAGTAAGTAACAATAATAAATAAAGAACTGAAAGTAGTGAAGAGCTTCTCAGCTAAGTCAAAATACAGTACTTTCCAACATAAAAGGGTAGGCATGCTCTCAAGTTCAACATTTAAAATTTCATAGGAATTTCATATAAAGTTTGACTGAAACAGAAAAATGTTTTTTTTTCGAAAATTTCCAAAATAGTGATACATGACAGCTGAAATGCAGCAAATAATGAAATCAATGCATCCTCTCATAGTAACAGTCACTCAGTCCTCCCATTCACTCTTTCCTCACTGTCACCCTTTCCTCACAGTCACTCATCACTCGGCACTCGCACTCGGCACTCGCACTCAGTAGGTACATGCGTTCACTGGGGGTGTGTACAGACTCTGGAGGGGCTTCTTCAGCCCAAGCGTTATATCAAGCCAATCATGGCATATAACAATGAAACATGCTGCGGTGTGCAGCCCGATACCATAAATATCCTCTTAATTAGGCCCTCGGCCTCACTCAGTCATCAACCTCTCCAGTCTCTAGGGCTCTCAGAAATCATGATAAGCAGCCCAACAACAATGATATTATGCATCAACAATGAATAAGAGAGACTGAGGTAATAATGTGTAAATAAAACTGTAACTGAGTGCAAAACAACAATTTAGCAGATAATTCCACAAGTACACGACCTATGTGGGTCCCAACATTATAAACATATGATTTAAACATGATTCATAAATCAATTTCTCTAATACAGAGAAAAATGTACGGATATCAATAGATTATTCAACTATACAGTTCCATGGAATTTGACCAAGTCACAATTTCTACGGTGCACGCCCACACACCCGTCACCTAGCATGTGCGTCACCTCAAAACCAATCACATAACACATAATCCGGGGTTTCATACCCTCAGGACCAAATTTAGAACTGTTACTTACCTCAATCCGAGCAATTCTTTATTCCAATAAGCCTTTGCCTCGCGTATTGGCCTCCAAATGCCTCGAATCTAGCCACAAATAATTTGATTCAGTCAATAAAATTTATTGAAATTAATTCCATAAGAAAATATTAATTTTTCATCAAAATCTAAAATTAAGCTCAAAAATCGCCTGTGGGGCCAACGTCTCGAAACCGACAAAAGTTATCAAATCCGAAAGCCCATTCAACTATGAGTCTAATCATACCAATTTTACTTAATTCCGACATCAACTCGACCCTAAAATTTTCAAATTAAACCATAAGGGTTTTCTAATCTTTCCAACTTAATTCACCCATTAAATATTAAAAATAATTATGGATTCGGGTAAATTGACCAATAATGAGTTAAGAACACTTACCCCACTATTTTCCTTGAAAATATCTCACAAATCGCCTCTTCTCGAGCTCCAATCCGTCAAAAATGGAAAATGGGACAAAGTCCCATTTTCAGAACTTAAAATTTCTGTCCAGACCTCTCTTCTTCGCGAACGCAATAGGTCCCTCGCGTTCGCGAAGCACAAAATTGTGCTTGCCAACATTGCTCTTCACGAATGTGAGACACTGCCCGCGAACGCGAAGGAAAAAGCCCATGCCAATTATTTTTTCCTCTGAACGCGATACCCAATCGCGAACGTGATGAACAACCTCGCCAGACCCCAGCTCCTCTTCATAAAAGCGAGACCCCCTTGCGAACGCGAAGAGCAAATCTTGCCTACCTCAAATTCCCCTTCGCGAACGCGAAGAAGGAAACCAAAAAAATGTACCAGCAGTCTTCAGCCACCAAGCCAAGTCCAAAAATGATCCGTTACCCATCCGAAACTCACCCGAGGTCCCCATGACCTCAACCAAACTTACCATCAAGTCCCATAGCATCATACGAACTTAGTCGACCCCTCAAATCACCTCAAATAATGTTAAAACCACGAATCATACCCCAATTCAAACCTAATTCCACTACTTTAACGACCCGACTTGTCATTTTAAGAATTTAAGCCCTGTCTGGTGGCATAAGGCCCTGAGCAGCTTCTTATTATGTGTATTGACTTGCATGCGTGGTTGAATTCAGTTACCAGATGATTTGGAGTGATTTAGGACACTTGGTCTACAAAACGGAAGCTTAAGTCTTAGGATTTTTACCGTAGTCGGAACTATGTGAGGACGACTCCGGAATGAAATTTTGATGATGTCAATAGCTCCGTATGGTGATTTTGGACTTAGGATCATGTCCGGAAACTTATTTGGAGGTCCGTAGTGGAATTAGGCTTGAAATGCCGAAAGTTGAATTTTGAAAAGTTTGACCGGGGGGTTGACTTTTTGATATCTAGGTCGGAATTCGATTCTGGAAATTGGAATAGCTTCGTTATGTCATTTATGACTTGTGTGCAAAATTTGAAGTCATTCCGGATTGATTTGATATATTTCGGCACAAGATATAGAATTTGAAAGTTCAAAGTTCATTAGGCTTGAATTGAGGTGTGGTTCGTGGTTTTAGCATTGTTTGATGTGATTCGAGGCTTCGACTAAGTTCGTATGATGTTTTAGGACTTGTTGGTATATTTTGTTGAGGTCTCGAGGGGCTCGGGTGAGTTTCGGGATGGGTTCGGACCATTTCTAGGCCACTTTTAATTACTGGTTTCTACCTATAGAGGTGTGCATCGCGATCGTGAACTTTTGGTCGCGTTCGCGAAGAGCAAACAACAGTTTGGGGCCTTGTGAATCGCGAACGTGGAAGCTCTTTCGCGATCGCGTAGAACAAATCTCTGTTGCACTAACCCGACTTTGGAAGCTTATATCTCACAATCTATAAGGAATTTGGAGATGATACAAAAATAAAAGTTGTAGCCCTTGATGTCTCGTTTTCATAAAAGTAAACCATTTGTCATTTGGAGTTGTGTACAATAAGCTATAGTGGATACACTATAGGCTATCTGGGAAGAGTTTGGAAATCTCTATTGCATAGGGCTGACGTTGGAAGCTTATATCTAGAAATATATAAGGAACTGGGAGAGGAGCAACAAATGAAAGTTATAGCTCTTGGTATCTAGTTTTCATAAAGTTAAACCATTTGCAATTTGGAGTTATTTATCAAAAGTTATGACCATTATACTAGAGGCTGTCCGGATGAGTTGGGGAGTTTGTTCTTCGCGATCGCGATTGGTTTTCCGCGATCGCGAAGAGCAATTTTGGGGCTGAAAATTTTTGTGCTTCGCGATCGCGAAGAGTAAATACCTGGGCAGTAGCTATATTTCAAGGTTTCAGCCATTTTTGATATATTTGGAGCTTTGGAGCTCGGATTGAAGTGATTTTTGAGGCGATTTTCACCATATGGATTAGGGTAAGTGTCCTATATCCTAAAGTGTTTATATTTCATGAATCTATGATTATATTCATCGTTTAATTCGTATTTTAATGGAAGAAAAATCTTCCAAAAACGAAAATTTAAGATTTGGAGGTCGAGTTGTTATTGGAATTCAATAAAATTGGTATGGTTGAACTTGTATCGGAATGGGTGTTCAGATTTCATAAAAATTTTGTCGGGTTTCCGAGGGCGGGTCCCGAGTTGACTTTTGTTGACATTTTGGAATAAATTTTTTAAGTCGACGTATTATTATCCGAAATTGTTTCCGAAGAATTTTAATGGAGTTATAGAATTAATTTGGATAGATTTGAGCTGTCTGGAGGTCAACTCAAGCAACAAGGTTATTTTGGAATATCGGCCTAACTTCAAAAAGGTAAGTGTCTTGCTTAACCTCGAGTGAGGGAATTACCCCTTAAGCATTGAATCTTATGTGCCATTTGTGAAATGTGAAAAGCCGTGTACGCGAGGTGATGAGTACGTACTCGGGCTTATTCGTGCAAAAAATCATTGAATTAAAGTCTTAGGCATTATTGTGTAGTAAATTGGGAAATTGTGAAAATCATCTGTTTGCCATGCCTAAATCCTTATTGTTGAATTTGTTTTTATATGATAATTTGATATGATGGTTACTTGAAATATTTATGAAATTTCGTGAGTATTGTTGGTTTAATATTTCTTTCAAATTAATTCCAATATGAATTTTTTTATGCAAATAATTAATTTAAGCGAGCTTAAGAGTAAGTGTTAATATAATTATTTAAATTTGCATTAATGAAGGCTTTGCTTTATGCTGAGTAATTTCTACCTCTATTGATTGTTTTTGGGTGTTATATATATTGTGCGGAGCCTTGGGCTATTTATTGTGAAATTAATTGATTTTGTTATATCTTTGGAATTTTGGTTGTGGCCATTGAGCAAATTGTGATATGAATTGATTTTATTATGTTGCCGTGTTAATTTCCCGTGTAAATTATTGTGTTGTGTGAGTTATTGTTTTGGGGAGATAAGGGTGGCATTTCACCATTGATATTATGTGGGTATAAAGGTGGCATTTCACTGTTGTTGTGTTTGTTAAAATATTGTCTGGGCGGAGCGATAAGGGTGGCAATAGGAGCGATAAGGGTGGCTATTGATATTGTCTGGGCGGAGCGATAAGGGTGGCTATTGTCAGGGACGATATGTGATGATGTAGGGTTGTGGTGTTGATGATTTTTATGTGATGTTGTGATTTTTCTTGTGTTTAGTTTTATGCCTTGTGCAATTGGTCTTGTTGATAGTAAATTGATTACAATATGTTTTATGTTGAAATTGAGAGCCTGTGGCTATTGCCAGACGAATTATAAAATAAAATGTGGGCACGAGGTGCCGGGAGTGAATAATGAGGATATTTGGCACGTGAATTGTCCGTGGAGTTGTGATATGAAATGTGGGCACGAGGCGCTGTGATAAAATGATAATGATAATTGGCACGTGAATTGTCCGTATAGCTGTGATATAAAATGAGGGCACGAGGTGCCGGGAAAATATAATAATTTAATTATGGGCACGAGGTGCTGTGGAAATATGAAAATGGCCTGAGACCCATGTTTAGGAAAAATATGAAAATGGGCTGAGACCCGTATTTTTATGATTATGAAATGAGGTGTCACATGGTGACCTTTTAATTGAAAGAATTATATTCAAAATATTTATTTGGAAGGTTTTTTACTTAGAACGTATTATATGAAAGAATTGTATTTGAAAGATATTTATTTGAGGAAATTATATTTGAAAAGATTTATTGAAAGAATTATATTTGAAAAATAATTATTTGAGAAAATTATATTTAAAAGAGAGTTATCTGGAAGAATTATAAGTGAAAAATATTTATTTGAAGGACTTGATTTAATTGGGTGTAATTGTGTTTATTAATTGTTGAGTGATATTAATGGTACTTGTTGTCTGTTGTGTATATAACTGGTTGTTTTATCCTGCCCTTATTATTATTTGTTTCCTATTATTTTGTATATTATATTGCACAGGTTATTAGATTAGTGAGTGTCTTGACTGTACCTAGTCTCTACTCCATTCAGGTTAGTCTTGATACTTACTGGGTATCGACCGTGGTGTACTCATACTACACTTCTGCATATTTTTGTGCAGAGCCAGGTATTAGAAATATCGGACTTGAGCAAAGTTAAAGCGGGATTGTAAGGATTCAAGGTAGAGCTGCTTGGTCGTCACAGTCCCTTAGAGTCTTTTCATTTCATTGCACTGTTAATTTGTAATCAAACAGTATTGTATATTCGGTCCTCGTGATCATTCCATGTATTCAGTTAGAGTTCGTTACTCAGTACTACCAGTCTTGGGAGGTTGTATATCGTAATTATTTCCGCTGTTTTGTTTTGATTACTTAAAACAAAAATGGCTTCAAAATGTAATTGAAATCGGCTTACCTAGTCTTAGAGACTAGGTGCCATCACGACGCCTGTGGTGGAATTTTGGGTCGTGACAAGTTGGTATCAGAGCTCTAGGTTCATAGGTCCTACGAGTCACGAAAGAGTCTAGTAAAGTCTTGCGGATCGGTACGGAGACGTCTGTACTTATCTTCAAGAGGCTACAGAACTGTTTGGAAATTTCCAATTCTTTCATTCCTGTCTTGCGGAATTTGTTGAATTTGGAATTTGAATCTTTGTATCTCCATTCTCTCACAGATGGTGAGGACACGTGATTTTGGGTTAGCTGAGCAGGCATCCGCACATACTGCTAGGGCTGCAAGAGGCCGGGGCCGAGGTAGAGGCCGAAGTAGAGGTCGAGGAAGGGCACGTGTTGCAACTAGAGCACCTGTTAGAACAACAGTTGAGGAGCCACTAGTAGCTCCAGTTGGGGGATAGGTACCAGAAGCACCTGTTGTTACCCCCGGACTTCAGGAGACTTTAGCACAGTTCCTGAGTATGTTTGGTACATTAACTCAGGCGGGATTGATCTCTATTGCACCAAACATTCTGCAGATTGGGGGAGTAGCTCAGACTCCTATCTCAACTCCAGAGCAGCAGGTTCATGTTGGTCAGGTTTCGGGTGTAGTACTGGTACAACCTGTTATTCCGGTTAGACCTACGGTCAGGCCCGAGGCATCAGAAGAAGAACAAAAGAGACTTGAAAGGTTTAAGAGGTATAGTCCACCTACTGTCAGTGGCACAGCTATAGAGGATGCCCAAGAATTTCTAGAAAATTGTCACCGTATTCTCCGCACCATGGGTATTGTGGAGGTGAGCGGAGTTGCCTTTATTACATTTCAACTGTCAGGTGCAGCGTATCAGTGGTGGCAAATCTATGAAGAAGGTAGACCAGCCGATGCCACACCACCAACTTAGGCTCAATTTTCGGAAATGTTCTTGAAAAAGTTTGTTCCCCAGACTCTTAGAGATGCGTGGCGCACAAAGTTTGAACGGTTGCGTCAGGGCACTATGACAGAGTCAGAATATGCTATCAGGTTCAGTGAGTTAGCCCGTCATGCACCTATCTTAGTTCCTAGAATCAGAGAACGGGTCCGCAGATTCATTGAGGGTTTTTTAGGCGAGGAAATAGAGTCTAAGGATGCCAAAAGGTCTCGAAGATCTGGACGGTTCAGTGGATTTTACTCTTCATCTAAAACCCATTATAGCGGAGGTTCGAGCAGCCGGTCAGCTCAGTCCGCACATCAGATTATTCGGGGTGCTCCAGTTTATAGTGCACTACCGACACGAGATTTTTACAGTGGTTATTCGGCACAGACTCAGTACGAGCAGCCGCGACCTCAGAGAGGTTGTTATGAGTGTGGTGATACTAGGCATATCATGAGAGATTGTCCCAGATTTGAGAAGGGTGGATTTCATCAGAACACTCCAGCTACAAGCTTTATTCCAGTTGATACTCCACCTGCACAGTCAGCTAGAGGTGGAGGACAGGCGGGTAGTGGACGCCTAAGAGGTGAAGGCCCAACCAGTTGATTTAATCATTATGATTTGGCTGAGGCCAATATACCAGATGGTGTCGTTACAGGTACGATCCTGATTTTTTTATTATAAAAGGATATTTTCCTTAATTTGATTCGGTTTTGAATATTGAGGTGAGTTCTCCTATTATGCTCCACTTATGGGTGAGCTTTGTAAATTTGTGACCCACTTATATGTTTATCCCTGTGGGGAGATTTAAAGATGTGAGCCCGTGTATGTCATTTTATTTTTGGTACACCATTGAGGGCTATAAGCCCAAAAGTAATTTTTATTATTCATTACAGTGGGTTTAATGTGTTTCAGAATAATTGATTTCAATTTTTATGAATTATATGCCCTACTGGTGTGAGGGTTCATTATATGTTGTGAAAATTGATTATGAAATATATTGAAAAGAAGAAAGAAAGGAAATTGAAAATTTCAGTTGGCACAATGTGCAACATACTTGTGATTCGGAGTTGAGGATGAGATCCTCGTATTTTTACATGATGTGAAATATTTAAACCGGGCTGCAAGCCGCGGTGGAAGTTATGTAAGGACGAGGTCCTTGTGGTGAAATATTTATGAGTTTAAAAATTTTTCCTTTGTGAAATTAATTTGTATAATATTATTAATAGGGAGTCATGCCTGTTAGGCTTATTTGATAACTCTTGTATATTTTTCTATTCATATACAACCATTTTCGTGTTGTAAACATTGAGTTTTAACCTATGAGATGAGTACCCAAGTGGCGTTAAATGTGACTCATTAATCCGAGTAAGCAATCATGAGGTCTTCATGCCT
Organism: Nicotiana tomentosiformis; assembly: GCF_000390325.3. Classification (NCBI taxonomy): domain Eukaryota; kingdom Viridiplantae; phylum Streptophyta; class Magnoliopsida; order Solanales; family Solanaceae; genus Nicotiana; species Nicotiana tomentosiformis. The sequence continues at coordinate 97,488,295 of NC_090812.1, read as the reverse complement.
TACATTCTGTTGTCAGTGTTGTGAACATTCGAAATGAGGTGGAGGTTAATATGAGATTAATTGATGATGCTGGAATTAATTATGAACAACTTTTAAGACCAGAGATGTGGTGATGAGAATACATATGATGTGCTTCATGTCCTGATATCATTATAATAATGCAATGCTTGTAATGCTGAGATTGTGTTATTGATATACACATTGTGGATGTGTTATTAGGAGTTGTTTTGGTGTTACTCTGGCAGGTGGTTAGGCCCAATTACAGGGGAGACTCTGACGAAATTTCTGAAAAATTTGGGAGTTAGAAAAAAAAAATTGGGAGATTGAGACATGCAAAGAAGAGACAAAATTATGTTATGTGTTTGAGGGCGAATGATCCTAAGCGAGGAAGAATGTAATACCCCAAAATTTTTTTGAAGTACTTCAACACTATCAAGAAAGTTGATGTGTGCGTAGGTACGAGTTGCTACAACCAGTTGAGACTAATACCGTGCGTTGATGAAAGATCGGACTTTTTGAAAATGTTTAGAGTGTAAGGAATTGGTATTAAGGTTCACAAATATGGATAAAAGAAATAATCTCAAATGAGATGGTGTTGCCGGACTTACCTTCAATGCAGTAACGTGGAACCAACTGTGAGTATATGTGTAAAAGTAAAAATCATTAATTCGGTAACCTCAGAATAATTATTAGCACGTTCGAGGACGAACGTTTGTTTAAGAGGTGGAGAATATAACGACCCGACTTGTCGTTTTAAGAATTTAAGCCCCGTCTGGCGGCATAAGGCCCTGAGCAGCTTCTTATTATGTGTATTGACTTGCGTGCGTGGTTAAATTCAGTTACCGGATGATTTGGAGTGATTTGGGACTCTAGGTCCCCAAAACGGAAGCTAAGTCTTAGGATTTTTACCATAGTCAGAACTGTGTGAGGACGACTCCGGAATGGAATTTTGATGATGTCAATAGCTCCGTATGGTAATTTTGGACTTAGGAGCATGTCCGGAAACTTATTTGGAGGTCCGTAGTGGAATTAGGCTTGAAATGCCGAAAGTTGAATTTTGGAAAGTTTGACCGGGGGGTTGACTTTTTGATATCAAGGTCGGAATTCGATTCTGGAAATTGGAATAGCTTCGTTATGTCATTTATGACTTGTGTGCAAAATTTGAAGTCATTCCGGATTGATTTGATGTATTTTGGCACAAGATATAGAATTTGAAAGTTCAAAGTTCATTAGTCTTGAATTGAGGTGTGATTCGTGGTTTTAGCATTGTTTGATGTGATTCGAGGCTTCGACTAAGTTCATATGCTATTTTAGGACTTGTTGGTATATTTTGTTGAGGTCCCGAGGGGCTCGGGTGAGTTTCGGGATGGTTTCGGACCATTTCTAGGCCACATTTAATTGCTGGTTTCTACCTACAGAGGTGTGCATCGCGATCGCGAACTTTTGGTCGCGTTCGCGAAGAGCAAACAACAGTTTGGGGCCTTGTGAATCGCGATCGCGGAAGCTCTTTCACGATCGCGTAGAACAAATCTCTGTTGCACTGACCCAATTTTGGAAGCTTATATATCGCAATCTATAAAGAATTTGGAGATAATCTAAAAATGAAAGTTGTAGCCCTTGATGTCTAGTATTCAGAAAATTAAACCACTTATCATTTGGAGTTGTATACAAAAAGTTATGGTAGATACACTATAGGCTGTCTGGGAAGATTTTGGAAATCTCTATTTCACAAGGCTGATTTTGGAAGCTTATATCTAGAAATTTATAAGGAATTGGGATATGAACAACAAATAAAAGTTATAGCCCTTGGTGTCTAGCTTTCAGAAAGTTAAACCATTTGCATTTTGGAGTTATTTATCAAAAGTTATGACCATTATACTAGAGGTTGTCTGGAAGAGTTGGGGGATTTTGTTCTTCGCTCTCGCGATTGGTTTTCCGTGATCGCGAAGAGCAATTTTGGGGCTGAAATTTTTTGTGCTTCGCGATCGCGAAGCATGTTCCGCGATTGCGAAGAGTAAATACTTGGGCAGTAGCTATATTTCGAGGTTTCGGCCATTTTTGATATATTTGGAGTTATGGAGCTCGGATTGAAGTGATTTTTGAGGCGATTTTCACCATATGGATTAGGGTAAGTGTTTTATATTCTAAAGTGTTTATATTTCATGGATGCATGATTATATTCATTATTTAATTCGGATTTTAATGAAAGAAATTAAGATTTTTGTAAAATCTTCCAAAAACGAAAATTTAAGATTTGGAGGTCGAGTTGTTATTGGAATTCAATAAAATTGGTATGGTTGAACTCGTATTGGAATGGGTGTTCGGATTTCATGAAAATTTTATCGGGTTCCGAGGGCGGGTCCCGCGTTGACTTTTTTTGGCTTTTTAGAATAAATTTTTAAGTAGATGTATTATTATCTGGAATTATTTCCGACGAATTTTAATGGAGTTATACAATTAATTTGGATAGATTTGAGCTGTCCGGAGGTTAATTCAAGAAAGAAGGTTATTTTGGAATATCGACCTAACTTTAAAAAGGTAAGTGTCTTGCTTAACCTCGAGTAGGGGAATTACCCCTTAGGCATTGAGTCTTATGTGCCATTTGTGAAATGTGAAAAGCCGTGTACGCGAGGTGACGAGTACGTACTCGGGCTTATTCGTGCAAAAATTCATTGAATTAAAGTCTTAGGCATTATTGTGTAGTAAATTAAGAAATTATTGAAAATTATTAAATCATATGTTTGCCATGCCTAAAACCTTATTGTTGAATTTGTTTTTATAAAATAATTTGATGTGATTGTTACTTGAAATATTTATGAAATTTCGTGAGTATTGTTGGTTTAATATTTCTTGGAAATTAATTCCAATATAAAATTTCTTATGCAAATAATTAATTTAAGCGAGGTTAAGAATAAGTGTTAATATAATTATCTAAATTTGCATTAATGAAGGCTTTATTTTATGCTGAGTAATTTCTACCTCTATTGATTATTTTTGGGTGTTATATATATTGTGTGGAGCCTTGGGCTATTTGTTGTGAAATTAATTGATTTTATTATATCTTTGGAATTTGGTTGTGGCCATTGAGCAAATTGTGATATGAATTGATTTTATTATGTTGCAGTGTTAATTTTCCGTGTAAATTATTGTGTTGTGTGAGTTATTATTTTGGGGAGATAAGGGTGGCATTTCACCGTTGATATTATGTGGGTATAAGGGTGGTATTTCACTGCTGTTGTGTTTGTTGGAATATTGTCTGGGCGGAGCGATAAGGGTGGCTATAAGAGCGATAAGGGTGGCAATAGGAGCGATAAGGGTGGCTATTAATATTGTCTGGGCGGAGCGATAAGGGTGGCTATAGGAGTGATAAAGGTGGCAATAGGAGCGATAATGGTGGTTATTGTCAGGGACGATATGTGATGATGTGTAGTTGTAGTGTTGATGATTTTATGTGATGTTGTGATTTTTCTTGTGTTTATTTTTATGGCTTGTGCAATTGGTCTTGTTGATAGTAAATTGATAACAATATGTTTTATGTTGAAATTGAGAGTCTGTAGCTATTGCCAGGCGGATTATAAAATAAAATATGGGCACGAGGTGCCGTGAGTAAATAATGATGATATTTGGCACGTGAATTGTCCGTGCAGTTGTGATATAAAACGTGGGCACGAGGCGTTGTGATGAAATGATAATGATAATTGGCACATGAATTGTCCGTGTAGCTGTGATATGAAATGAGGGCACGAGGTGCAGGAAAAATATGATGATTTAATTATGGGCACGAGGTGCCGTGAAAATATGAAAATGGGTTGAGACCCGTGTTTAAGAAAAACATGAAAATGGGCTGGAGACCCGTATTTTTATGATTATGAAATGAGGTGTCATATGGTGACTTTTTAATTGAAAGAATTATATTCAAAATATTTATTTGGAAGGATTTTTACTATAGAAAGTATTATATGAAAGAATTGTATTTGAAAGATATTTATTTGAGGAAATTATATTTGAAAAGATTTATTGAAAGAATTATATTTGAAAAATAATTATTTGAGAAAATTATATTTAAAAGAGAGTTATCTGGAAGAATTATATGTGAAAGATATTTATTTGAAGGACTTGATTTAATTGGGTGTAATCGTATTTATTAATTGTTGAATGATATTAATGGTACTTGTTGAATCAGTTTAAAAAGTTATGTGGACATCTATAAGGGAGTAGAGGTAGTTTGGAACAAAACAAATCTTTGAGTCTAGACTGATATTAAATTGAAAAATAATTGAATAACTATTTTGTTTAGTGTACAATTTAACTTAATGAATAGTCAAAATTTTAGTTATTAATGTGAAAGCCGAAAAATTACTAAATGACATATTTGTCCAATGTTAAATTTATTTTTAAAGGGTAAAAAATATGAACAATATTTCACTTAGGGCATTCGTGCTTTTACATGCGTTTTCGCATGTATCCTATTTAATGATATAAAAATTTAAGAAATCATATAAATATAATAAAGAGTTCTAATTAACAGGTCACTTTAAAATATAATTTTAATTGATTTTAAAGTTTTAAGTATTAGTGCTTTCTATACACTTAAAATAAAGCTAGAGTTAATAAGCAAAACTTATATGTATTGGTGTTTTGTTCTTTTATAACTCCCTCCGGTCCACTTTAATTTATGTTTTGGCATGTGGTTCATAATATTTGAATTTTTCATATATTAAGAAGGCATTAATTTTTTATTTTTCAAAATTTCTCTTTGAGTAAAGAGTCTTGAAATATCTACTATATTTTCAATGAACAAATAAAGGTTAATATGGTCAATTTTATTATTAATTAATGCTAAAAAATAAATTCCTTAATATTTGTGAAAACAGTCAAAAAATCAATTAAAATGGACCGGAGAGATATTTATGTATGTGTGTGTGTGTATATATATATATATATATGTACATTTTATTGTCATAGTCTCATAGATACAAAAATATAAGCATGCTACTAAAAATAAACTAATAATATATAATTTCAAACTCTTTTGAATGAGTGAAAATAATTCGGAATTAGAACGTGATTCTTGAGCTAAAATATGCTCAAGAGTATTGAGTCTATACCCCGCGTGTTTAAGTCTAGATTGAAATTTTTTCAAGGTGTATAATATTAGTGTGAAAAGTTATGTGGACATCTATAACGGAGTAGAGGTAGTTTGGAACAAAAAAAATTCTTTGAGTCTAGACTGATATTAAATTGAAAAATAATTGAATAACTATTTTGTTTAGTGTAAAATTTAACTTAATGAATAGTCGAAATTTTAGTTATTAATGTGAAAGTCGAAAAATTACTAAATGACACTTTTGTCCAATGTAAAATTTATTTTTAAAGGGTAAAAGAAATGAACAATATTTCACTTAGGACAGTCGTGCTTTTACATGCGTTTTCTCATGTATCACATTTTAATGATATAAAGATTTAAAAAATCATATAAATATAATAAAGAGTTCTGATTAATAGGTCACTTTAAAATATAATTTTAATAGATTTTAAAGTTTTAAGTATTAATGCTTTCTATACACTTAAAATAAAGCTAGAGTTAATAAGCAAAACTTATATGTATTGGTGTTTTGTTCTTTTATAACTCCCTCCGGTCCACTTTAATTTATTTTTTGGTATGTGGTTCATAATATTTGAATTTTTCATATATTAAGAAGGCATTAATTTTTTTTCAAAAATTTCTCTTTGAATAAAGAGTCTTGAAGTATCTACTATATTTTCAATGAACAAATAAAGATTAATATGGTCAATTTTATTATTAATTAATGCTAAAAATGAATTCCTTAATATGTGTGAAAATAGTCAAAAAATCAATTAAAAAGGACCGGAGGGATATGTATGTATGTGTGTATATATATATATATATATATATATATATATATATATATATATATATATTGTCACGACTCAATCTCACCTAAAGGTCGTGATGGCGCCGGACACCACAGTCAGGCAAGCCAACAATACAAACTTCACTTAATTACACACTTAGTATTTTTGAAATCAAAATTTCTTTAATGAAACAGTAAGGATATAACTCATAGAGTAAATGATAAATATTTGTAGCAACTAAATTTCTAAACAATTCGTAATCGTTCCCAAAACCCGGTGTCACAAGTGCATGAGCATTTACTAAGGAATTAAAAATAAAATACAACATCTGTCCAGAATACAAATTAGACAGAAAAATATAAATAACTCTGAAGGAGACTCTGTTGTCTGCGGATCGTAATATAGAATGCAGCTCACCTAACTCCCCGCATTTTAACCACACCTCTGCGCCCACAAGGCCGCTAGACATATCTGTGCCTGCACAATAAAATATGCAGCAAGTGTAGTATGAGTACGTAAACGTGTACCCAGTAAGTATCAAGCCTAATCTCGAAGTGGTAGAGACGAGATGGCCGACTTTGACACTCACTGTGGATCAATAATAAAAATTGAAATAAAACTACAATATCTAAATCAGCATGATTCACAGAATTTACAATAATTTATTTAACCAGCAGAAATAATTAAATTCCTTCAAATGCAACAATTCTCAATATATTAATTAAATTCCTTCAATTCCAATAAATTTTTAATTTATCAATTAGTCTCATTTACATGAATAACAATAATTCCTTAACAAGCAGGAATAATAATTCTTTAAATTTTAAAAATCTTCAATTTATCAATTAGCTTCGCAAGCTGCAATAAACTGTCCAAGTATCGTGTAATTATTATTATTAAGCACGATTTCTGCCTAGGTCGTACTACCCGATCCAGAGTTTCAAGTACACTGTTGAGGGACATGCGGCACGATCCATAGATGCATCTATCTTGCCGAGGCGTTCAGCCCGCTCCACAAGAAAGGAGGACATTTTCTTACGTACCTCCGGAATGAGAGTATATTTATTATAAGATAAATTCAGGAGGAAGAATAATTTCTCTTAACAATTAATTAATTTAAACAGAAAAATCAAGTATAAGAGATTTTCATCCTTTAAAATTTTTATCTAACAATTCACAATATATATATATATATATATATATATATATAAAATAATATTAATTAAACAAAGAATACAATTTACACAAGTAATTCATGCTTTGAGTCCTAAACTACCCGAACTTTAGTATTAATAGTAGCTACGCACGGACTCTCGTCACCTCGTGCGTATGTAGCCCCCACAATTAGCAATTAATTATTTAATTTTAATCACCTATGAGGTAATTTCTCCCTCACAAGATTAGACAAGAGACTTACCTCGTCTTGCTCCAATTTAATCCACTAGTAGACTCTTTCCTCGATTATATAACTCTGTCTCGCTCGAATCTAGCCAAAATAATTCGATACAATCATTAAAATTTATATGAATCATCTCTATAAGAAAATACTACATTTTCAATAAAAATTCAAAATTAATTAAAAATTTGTCTGCGGGGCCCACATCTTGGAATCCGGCGAAAGTTACTAAATCCGACAACCCATTCAATTACGAGTCCAACCATACCAGTTTCACTCAAATCCGACTCCGAATCAATACCGAAATCTCGTAAATTCGTTTCTATGAGATTTCAAAAAAAATTCCATATTTCAATCTCAAAACACTAATTAAATGGTGAAACCAATGATATATTTGTGTATATAGACTAAATCCAAGTTAGAATCACTTATACCAATGTCTTTCCTTGAAAATCTATCCAAAATCGCCTCTACTCAAGCTCCAATTTATTAAAAATGGCGAATGGGACGAATGCCTTCTTTTTTATAAAACTGCCGAGGCAGCCTTCGGAATTGGGCCTCGATCGTGGCTTCGATCATGGCCCTCCGTAGGATGTCGTGATGGCACCTAGTCTCTAAGACTAGGTAAGCCTATCAATGCAGAATAATAATAAATATCTGAAATAAATAAACTACAATTCAAACAATTTCAACTCCCAAAACCCGGTAGAAATAAGTCACAAGCTTCTAAGAATTTATTCTCAATGTCTCTATATGTCAAGGTCTAAATAAAATATAAGGAAGCAATATAAAATGATAGAAGGGGACTCCGGAGTCTGCGAACGCTGGCAGATATACCTCGAAGTCTCCGTGCACAAGTAACTCACTGACGTCTAGGCTGGTAAAATATACCTGGATCTGCACAAAAAATTTATGCAGAAGCGTAGTATGAGTATACTACAGCGGTACCCAGTAAGTGCCAAGCCTAACCTCGGTAGAGTAGTGACGAGGTCAGGTGAGGCCCTACTGGAATATAATAATGGCATGGTAAAATGTTTATCAATGTAGTAAAATAAAATGACATTGAAAATGAATCAAATAGTATGTCACATTTAATGACACCAAATAATTGCAAATAATATCTCGTGGAAATCAAAACAGAATTTCCTTCAACTTTATGAAAATCACAATAATAATCAAAGGCAACTACGGCCATAAATCAATATCAACAAGGGCACTCCCGAGGTACCGCCTCGTAGTCCCAAATCATAAATAAATTCACAATATCTCATTTCCTTATATCACCGCGGGAGCCTTCACAATTTATTTAAAGAAAATATTTTTTTCCGAAATAGCATCCCGTGTTTTAGCCACCCTTATCACACCGCATGACTTCTAGTAGTTCCTTTACTAGCCACGCGTATCAAGCCACTCTTATCTCACCGCATGTGTTTCAACACCCAGACCTTATACCACCGCATGCGTATCAATATCACAATATATCACAATTTGCACCTCAAGTGCTCAAATAATTTAACTTGCCAAAATAATTTAACAATAATATTTTTCTACAATAAAGAGCTCACGGCTCATGGCAAAATAAATCATCAATAATAGTAGGTAAAACTATTAGTAAGAAAAGATCAAGCAAATTTGAAGTATATATCTCACATCAATGATGAAGAATATAACAAGATAAAATAATTTAATAAATGCGCAACAGTGATCTACACAATTTAAAAATATAATCTTTCGCAATTTAACCCGTGTACACACTCCTCACCTCGTGCACACGACTTTCAACACATTTCAATAATCACATCAATACCAATCCTAGGGGAAATTTCCTCCACACAAGGTTAGACAAGTCACTTACCTCGACTTGCTCCAATTTAATCAAGTATTATGCTTTTTTCTCGATTTTCCGACTCCGATCGACTCATATCTAGTCATAATTAATTCGATACAGTCAACAAAAATTATAGTAATCAATTTCATAAGAAAATATTACATTTTTATTAAAATCCGAAATTAGCTCAAAATTTATCAGTGGGGCCCACATCTCGGAATCCGGCGAAACTTATAAAATCCGACAACCCATTCAATTACGAGTCCACCCATACCAATTTTACCAAAATCCGATAACAACTCAACCTCCAAATCTTAAATTTTTGTTTTTGGAAGATTTTACAAAAATCTTAATTTCTTCCATTTAAATCCGAAATAAATGATGAATATGACCATGGATTTATGAAATATAATCACATTTGGATATAGGACACTTACCCAGGTTGAAGTCTTGAAGAAATCCTCAAAATCGCCCAAGAACCGTGCTCCAAAACTCCAAAACGAAATGAAGGAAATGACCATTTTTGGTCCTTAAGTTTCTGCCCAAAAAACACTATTATGGTCACTACAAGTCCAATCCCGTCACTAAAAGTGTCACATCTGGTCGCTAAAGGTGCACACCAGGACTATTTACACCAACAGTTTTATTTCACTAAAAAGGCTCTAACTCCATCATACGAACTCGGAATTCGACGATTCTTATTCCTATGAGTCACAAATAAAACTACGAACCCATTCGTTCAATCGAAACTCAATTCGGAGCTCATTTGCTCAATATGATACCAATTTCGCTCGTTAAACAATTAACTCATATTTCGCGCTTAAAACTCAATCGCGACTTGATGAAATTAGACCAAACTTTCCAGATCACTCCTATAATTCATTATCAAAATGTAAGTCTCGAAATCGAATTTCGATCTCTACAACTAAAAATGGACTTTTGGATCATTACATGCTTATGTTGAAAACATCAAACTCTTCCTCGACAGCCTGTAGTGTATCAATCATAACTTCTTGTACTCAACTCCAACTGCCAAACGGTTTAAAGTTCTGCAAACTAAATACAAAGTACTACAACTTTCATGTTTTGCTCATTGCCCAACTCCTTATAGATTGCGAGATATAAGCTTCCAAAGTCAGTCCTGTGCAGCAGAAATTTCTGGCGATGCACACTGCTGTAGCAAAAATCTGCAGTAGCAGCTTCAGTCAATCGATCATAACATTTTGTATAAATGATAAATGGTTTATCATTCTGAAAACTAGAATCAAAGGTCTACAACTTTTATGTTTTGAAAATGTTCAGATTCCTTATATATTTCGAGATATAAGCTTCCAAAGTCAGCTCTGCGATTGCACCGGTTGCTGTCCAAAAACAGCTTCTGCAGCAGAAAAATTCCAGCAGTTCCTTTTTGTCCGAAATTCATTCCGTTAACCTTCTGAAATCCACCCGAGGCCCTCGGTACCTTAACCAAATATACCAACATGTCCCAAAATACAATATGAACTTAGTTGAGGCTTCAAACCATGCCAAACAACGCCGAAATTACGAATCGCGCATCGAATTGAATTATGAGTTTTCAAATCTTCCAACTTCTATATTTTGCGTCGAAACATATCAAATCAATTCCGATTGATCTCAAATTTTGCACACAAGTCGTAAATGACATAAATGAGATATGAAAATTTTCAGAATCAGATTTCGACGCCGATATCAAAAAGTCAACCCCTCGGTCAAACTTCCCAAAAATTCAATTTTCGGCATTTCAAGCCTAATTCTACTACGGACTTCCAAATAAAATTCCGGTCACGCTCCTAAGTCCAAAATCACCATACGGAGCTGTTGGAATCATCAAAATTCTATTCCGGGGTCATTTGTACATAATTTGACATCCGGTCACTATTTGAACTTAAACTTTTAATTTTTCATCAAAATTCCATATCTCTGGCTAGGGACCTCAGAATTTGATTCCGGGCATACACCTAAGTCCCAAATCACGATATAGACCTACCAAAATTGTCAAAACACTGATCCGAGTCTGTTTGCTCAAACTGTTGACAAAGTCAACTCAATTGAGTTTTAAAGCTCTAATTCATATTTTAATTCATTTTTCACTTGAAAACTTTCCGAAATATTTTTACGGACTGCACACTCAAGTCGAGTAATGGTAAATAGTGCTTAGATCACATAATTAATCATTAAATTTAAAGATGATATTTTGGGTCATCACATTCTCCACCTCTAAAACAAACGTTCGTCCTCGAACGGAGTTAGAAAAAGTAACTGAGCTTGTGAATAAGTGTGGATAACGGCTACGTATATCATGCTCGGTCTCCTAAGTCGCCTCCTCGACCGGATGACCCCTCCACTGAACCTTCACGGAAGCAATGTTCTTTGACCTCAGCTTTCGAACATGTCTATCTAAAATAGCCACTGGTTCCTCAATATAAGATAGATCCTTATCCAACTGAACCGAACTGAAGTCTAGCACATGAGACGGATCGCCGTGATATTTTCGAAGCATGAAAACATGGAATACCGGATGACCGGCAAAGAGACTAGGTGGTAGTGCAAGTTTGTAAGCCACCTCTCCAAATCTCTCAAGAATCTCAAAAGGCCCAATATACCTAGGGCTCAAATTGCTCACCAACCATGAATGCAACATCACGAACCTTCCGATTCGCATAACTCTTTTGTCTAGACTGGGCTGTACGAAGTCAATCTTGAATCAACTTAACCTTTTCCAAGGCATCCTGAACCAAGTCTGTACCCAGTAGCCTAGCCTCACCCGGTTCGCACCAACCCACTGGGGACTGGTACCACCTACCATACAAGGCCTCATACGGAGCCATCTGAATGCTTGACTGACAACTGTTATTGTAAGCAAACTACGCAAGTGATAAGAACTGATCCCAAGCACCCCCAAAATCTATCACACACGCACGAAACATATCCTCCAGTATCTGAATAGTGCGTTCGGACTGCCCATCCGTCTGAGGGTGAAATGTTGTACTCAACTCTACCCGAGTACCCAACTCACGTTGTACTGCCCTCCAGAATCGTAATGTAAACTGCGTACCCCGGTCAGAGATGATAGATACCGGTATGCCGTGAAATGTGACAACCTCGCGAATATAGATTCGAGCCAACTGCTCGGAAGAGTAGGTAGTCATCATAGGATTGCAATGAGCTGACTTGGTCAATCTATCCACAATCACCCAAGCTACATGGAACTTCCTCTGAGTCCGTGAGAGCCCAACAATGAAATCCATAGTGATCCTCTCCCATTTCCATTCTAGAATCACTAACTTCTAAAGCAATCCGCTCGGTCGTTAATGCTCATATTTCACTTGTTGACAATTTAGACACCGAGCTACATACTCCACTATGTCTTTCTTCATCTTCCTCCACCAATAATGTTGCCTCAAGTCCTGTTACATCTTCTTAGCACCCGGATATATGGAGTACCGCGAACTGTGAGCCTCATGAAGAATCAATTCACGAAAACCATCTACATTAGGCACACATAGCCTGCCCTGCATCCGTAATACATTGTCATCTCCAATTGCGACTTCTTTGGCATCACCGTGCTGAACTGTATCCTTAAGGACAAGCAAATGGGGGTCATCATACAGACGCTCCCTGATACGATCATAAAGAGAAGACTGAGAAACCACACAAGCCAAAACTTGACTCAGTTCGGAAACATCCAATCTGACAAACTAGTTGGCCAAGGCCTGAATATCCAAGGCCAAAGGCCTCTCTGCTACCGGTAAATATGCTAAGCTGCCCAAACTCTCCGCCTTACGACTCAAGGCATCGGCCACTATATTGGCCTTCCCATGATGATAGAGAATGGTGATATCATAATCCTTAAGCAACTCCAACCATCTTCGCTGCCGCAAATTAAGATCCTTCTGTTTAAACAGATGTTGTAGACTTCGGTGATCGATGTAGACCTCACAATGGACACCGTACAAATAATGCCGCCAAATTCTTCAAGGCACGAACAATAGCTGCTAACTCAAGGCCGTGGACCAAATTTTTTTTTTTTCATGTACCTTTAACTATCTGGACGCGTAGGCAATCACCCTACCGTCTTGCATCAACATCGCGCTGAGACCAATACGCGACGTGTCACAATACACAGTATAAGACCTTGAACATGTAAGTAATACCAACGCTTGTGTTGGAGTCAAAGTGATCTTGAGCTTCTGAAAGCTTAACTCACACTCATCTGACCCTGTAAATGGGGCACCCTCTTGGATCAATTTGGTCTTAATAGCTGTTCATAATCAATTACTGAATCGTCATTTAACCTCATGTTAACAAAAATCTCGTTGCAAACCTTCACAATACTGATAACTAGATGCGAGGCATGAAGACTTCAAAATTATTTACCCGAATTAACGAGTCACATTTAACGTCACCTAGGCGGGAACCTACCTCATAGGTTAAAACTCAATAATTACAACACAAAATTGGCAACTATGCACAGAGAATTTCATAAAAGAATTTTCAAATAAGCCTAACAGGCATGACTCCCTATTAGTACTATAGTACAAATTTAATTTCACAAGGGAGAACTTAAACACAAGAATTTTTCTCACAAGGATCTCGTCCTTATATAACTTCCACCGCAGCTCGTAGCCCGGTTTAAACATATCAATTTATATAAAAATGTGAGGATCTCTTCCTCAGTTCTGAATCACAAGTAATATGCACATCGTGCCAATTAAAAATTTCTATTTTCTCCTTTTAAATAATTTCGGTTACACCCAATCACAATACATAATGAACCCCACATCGGTAGGGCATATAATTCATAATTCGCAATTAATTATTCGAAATTTACATCAAAATTTACCGAAATGAGTAACAGAAAGCCACATTTAGCCTCGCAGCTCTTATTAGTGACCAACACGAAATGATAGGCGTAGTTATCTCCATAAAATCTCCCAACAGGGGTAAACGCATAAGTAGATTATATAATTATGAAGCTCACTCATAAGTGGAGCACAATAGGAGGACTCATCTCGATACTCAAAACCGAATCAAGTTAAGGAAATTATTCCTTTATATAATATCAAGGTCGTACCTGTAACGACACCAACTGATGTAGCGACTTCGGCCATACCATAAAAGAAATATATCAATGGCTGGGTCTCCACCTCTAGGACGCCTTCTACCCGTATTTTCTCCACCCCTAACTGGTCGTGTGGGTGGTGTAGTAACTACAATGGGGCACGTAGCCTGAGTGCTTTGATGAAATAAGTCTCTCCCAAGTTTAGGATAATTTTCTCATGATGTGCCTAGTATCACCATATTCATAACAACCCTTTTGCGGGTTAGGCTGCTCATATTGAGTCTGTGCCAGATAACTGGAATAACCATTGTAGGAACTCATATCGGTGGTACATTAAAAAAACTTACTGGAGCATCTCGAGTAATCCGATGTGCAGACTGGGCTGGCCGACTGCCCGAGCCCCCTCCATAATGATTTATACTTGCACAGTAGAATCCACTGAATCCCCCAGAACCTTGAGACGTCTTGGTCTCCTTAGTTTTTTTTTTTTTTTTTTTTTTACCCCAAACACATTCTAATATCTTGGCAACTTGTACAACTAGCAGAAATGAAGTATCAGCTTGTAGCTCCCGAGTCGTACAAAATTGTACGATTATAATTAAGTCCTTTAATGAGTCTGTGGACTCGCCCTCTGGCTGTAGGAAGCAAAGTAGGAGTATGACGGGCTAACTTATTAAACTTGATGGCATATTCTGACATCGTCAATGGTGACATGACGCAACCGTTCAAACCCTATGCGCCACGCATTACGGAGAGTCCAGAAAACAAACTCTTTCAAAAGTATTTCTGAGAACTAAGCCAAGTGGGCGGTGTTGCATTGGCTGGTATGCTCTCTTCATAGGCTTGCCATGAAGACCGGTGGAGAATTATCTCTCCCAAGGCGAATTTCTTCTTTTATTATACTGACTCTACACTGTTGAGTTGACCAATTTCTTAACATACTCTCCGACTCTTCTTTGGGGTAACCCTTACCCCTATTTATACACAACGCTCACAAAAGTAGAGCTCCATACAGACAAATCTTATCACGAACCACATAGTCCAGACTCTCGTCAACAAGTGTACTTACTCCGAAGCACCCCAAAATCCGCAACAGTGACGTCCACGCTTAGTAGACCTTCTATAAATTTAGAGTTATTTCTATAACTCTTTTGGTATTGAAGTATAAGAATTTACAATAATTTATTTAACCAGCAGAAATAATTAAATTCCTTCAAATGCAACAATTCTCAATATATTAATTAAATTCCTTCAATTTCAATAAATTTTTAATTTATCAATTAGTCTCATTTACAGGAATAACAATAATTCCTTAACAAGCAAGAATAATAATTTTTTAAAATCCAAAGATTTTCAATTTATCAATTAGCTTCGCAAGCTGCAATAAACTATCCAAGTATCGTGTAATTATTATTATTAAGCACGATTTCTGCCGAGGTCGTACGGCCCGATCCAGAGTTTTGTGTACACGGCCGAGGGACGTGCGGCACGATCCATAAATGCATCTATCCTGCCGAGGCGTTCGGCCCGCTCCATAAGAAAGGAGGACATTTTCTTATGTACCTCCGGAATGAGAGTATATTTATTATAAGATAAATTCAGGAGGAAGGGGGCGGACATACCGCAAGTCCCAACCTTATCCTCTACAAAATCTCAGGTCTTAAACATGTGTAAATTATAGGGAATCTTTCAGTACTACATATATACATTTCAGGCCAAAACTGATATAATACATGACGTCGCAATCCACCCATTAGTAGTGGACTCCCCCTACTCAGCGCGAAGTCATAGGTCACAACGTCCGATAATCCACAATAATAATCTTCACAGCTTGTATAAATCAACCAGACGCCAATGTCCGTTGAACCCCGCACATGATTCACTAGGTGATCTCTCAATACGCCCACATCTTCAGTCGGAACCACACGTTAAGGCAATGTTTGAGCATCTCTGGCTCCCTCTTAGTCCATCTGCGGCATCACGAACGGTCAACGCACAACTGATATTGAGTGCGCAATGTCATACATGAGTGGATACAAAGGAATATGAGATATATGTTTCAAGCTAAATCAATGCCGCACGATAAGGAATCAAAGAAGTGAATATTTTCCTAACAGTTCCATAGCCTCCCGAAGATAAGTACAGACGTCTCCGTACCGATCCACAAGACTCTACTAAACCTGCTTGTGACTCATAACACCTATGAACCTAGTGCTCTGATACCAACTTGCCACGACCCCAAATTCCCTCCGTAGGATGTCGTGATGGCACCTCTCTTAACAATTAATTAATTTAAACAAAAAAATCAAGTATAAGAGATTTTCATCCTTTAAAAAATTTATCTAACAATTCACAATATATATATATATATATATATATATATATATATATATATATATATCAAATAATATTAATTAAACAAAGAATACAATTTACACAAGTAATTCATACTTTGAATCCTAAACTACCCGGACTTTAGTATTAATAGTAGCTACGCACGGACTCTCGTCACCTCGTGCATACGTAGCTCCCACAATTAGCAACAATTATTTAATTTTAATCACCTATGAGGTAATTTTCCCCTCACAAGATTAGACAAGAGACTTACCTCGTCTTGCTCCAATTTAATCCAGTAGTAGACTCTTTCCTCGATTATCCAACTCTGTCTCGATCGAATCTAGCCAAAATAATTCGATACAATCATTAAAATTTATAAGAATCATCTCTATAAGAAAATACTACATTTTCAATAAAATTTCGAAATTAATTAAAAAATTTGTCTGTTGGGCCCACATCTTGGAATCCGGCGAAAGTTACTAAATCCGACAACCCATTCAATTACGAGTCCAACCATACCAGTTTCACTCAAATCCGACTCCGAATCAATACCGAAATCTCAAAAATTCGTTTCTATGAGATTTCAAAAAAATTTCCATATTTTAATCTCAAAACATTAATTAAATAGTGAAACCAATGATATATTTGTGTATATAGACTAAATCCGAGTTAGAATCACTTATCCCAATGTCTTTCCTTAAAAATCTATCCAAAATCGCCTCTACTTAAGCTCCAATTTGTTAAAAATGGCGAATGGGACGAATGCCTTCTTTTTTATAAAACTGCCCAGGCAGCCTTCGGAATTGAGCCTCGAACTAGGCCTCGATCGTGGCTTCGATCATGGCCCTCGAGCCTAGGCCTCGATCGTGGCTTCGATCACAGGCTCGAGCCTGGACCTCGGTCATGGTCTCGATTATGGCATCGAGCCTGGTCCTTCGATCATAGCCTTGATCATGTATCGAGCCTGAGCCTTCGATTGTGACCCTCGATCTTGGGTCTCGATCATGGCCCTCAAGCATTGCCTTCGATCATGGCCCTCGAGCTGGACCTTCGATCTTGGCTTCGATACTGAGCCTTGTCCCTGGCTTCGCCTCAGGCCGTAGACACTGGGCTCGATACCTGGGCTCGATCTTAGGCTCGATCATAGCCCAAAAATATCCAGCAAAAGGAAAAATTACAGCAGCTTTTTAAGTTAAATTTTTGATCCGTCAACCATCCGAAACTCACCCGAGGCCCTCGGGACCTCAACCAAATATACCAACAAGTCCTAAAACATCATACGAACTTATTTGAAATCTCAAATCACCTAAAACGATGCTAAAATCACGAATTATGTTCCAATTAAGCTTAATGAAACTTAGAATTTCCAACTTCTACATTCGATGTCGAGACCTATCAAATCAAGTCCGATTGACCTCAAATTTTGCACACAAGTCATAAATGACATAACGGAGCTGTAAAAAATTTCAGAACTGGATTCCGACCCCGATAATAAAAAGTCAACTCCCCGGTCAAACTTCCAAACTTTAAATTTCTATTTTAGGCATTTCAAGTCTAATTTCACTACGGACTTCCAAATAAAATTTCAATCACGCTCCTAAGTGCAAAATTACCATACGGAGCTATTGGAATCATCAAAATTATATTCTGAGATCGTTTGCACATAATGTTGACCGAAGTCAAACTTGGCCTTTTAAGGCTAACCTAAGGAACCAAGTGTTCTGATTTCAACCCGAACACTTTCAAATTCCGAACCAACCATCCCCGCAAGTCATAAATTAATAAAAGTACATTCGGAGAGTTTTATTTTAGGGAACATGGTTCTAAAAGTTAAAATGACATGTTGGGTCATTACATATATATATATATATATATATATATATATATATATATATATATATATATATATATATATATATATATATATATATATATTATAGTCATAGTCTCATAGATACAAAAATATAGGCATGCTACTAAAAATAAACTAACAATATATAATTTCAAACTTTTTTGAATGAGTGAAAATAATTCGGAATTAGAACGTGATTCTTGAGCTAAAATATGCTCAAGAATATGCGCGTGAGTATTGAGTCTATACCCCGTGTGTTTAAGTCTAGATTGAAATTTTTTCAAGGTGTATAATATCAGTTTGAAAAGTTATGTGGACATCTATAATGGAGCAGAGGTAGTTTGGAACAAAAAAAATCTTTGAGTCTAGACTGACATTAAATTGAAAAATAATTGATTAACTATTTTGTTTAGGGTAAAATTTAACTTAATGAATATAAAAGTCGACCAAATACTTTTAATTGATAAGAACAACTATTCGAAGCTCAAAAATTTAGTTGATGACTATATGCAACATTGTTATGATTTATTTTCACAAAATAAAAATTTAAACAAAATAGAAAAACATAGAATGCCAAGTTAAGTGATTTCCTAGTAGGAAGGAAATCTGTAAACGTTAATCTAAGGTCTATTGGCTTCCCTCCCAACTATTAGAATAAGTATACCGTAGTTGTATCATAATCAAAGTGAATAGTGTATATAAGGTAAACTCTTTATTGATTTTTAAATTTATTTTTTTCAAGAGTTTAAATAAGAAAAGATATAATAAATAGAATTTTAGTTGATGTAAAAGTCCTAATTATTAGAAATATAAGTAAAATGACAATTTTAGTCAATGTAAAATATATTATTAAAGGGTAAAAAATATAAACGATATTTCGAAATACCTTCGTGTTTTTAATATAGTATATAGATATAGATAGATAGATATTTTCACTTGAGTTTCCTCTTGGAGATAAGTAATCCATCTTAGCCATATTCGTTGTTTATTCTTGCACATATTCCATATCTTGATTCTCTACCTCCTCTTCCAATTACTCAGTTTCCCAGTTCCCAGTTCCCTGTCCCTCACTTTCTTTGAACTTGGAATGTGTAGTACTCTCGTTGCTATTATATGGTGATTCTTCACTTGAGTATCAACTTCTGCCTCCTTCTCATGCTGCTTATGCTCAAATTTCTCTCTCTGTCTTTCTACTGGTTCAATATCATGAATTTGACACACACATATATATATATATATATATATATATATATATATATATATATATATATATATATATATTGATGATGTAAAATAATTTTATACTAATGTATTTTAACTTGTTATAGCAGGTAACATGTTTTATTTGTCAAGTTATTAATTCCACTTTTTAAAGGGAAAACTATCTAAATTGTCGGTCCATAAACAATTCTTATTCAAAATAAAATATCTACCAGAAATAGCTCAAAATTTATTTTGTAACATAAGTTTATTTTGCTAAAATACAAAGGCAATTCAAACTTTTTGAGACACCAGACTTGAGCAATATTGCAATATTTTAATTTTTTAAGTTGAAATTTAGAGATTCGAGCACCTTAATTCGATTTAGAAATCACTATTAAATGTTAGTTTGTTGGATTGGGTCGGAGGATTAAACTGAAAACTCCATGGACAGCCATTGAAGCTTGCTTAAGCTTGAATTCAAAAATTTAAATTTTCGAAATTAGAATTTATTTCAAGTGGGTGTTGTTGTAATAGATTGGGTACATCTTAGTTTAATTCATATGTCGTAGAGAAATTTTAAACTCGATTTCAGCTACGAGTTTTGACTCAAAACTAGTCCAAATCTCCCCCAATCTTCCTCAATATTTGTACAATGAATCATCTATATATTCTCAATGAATTTCAACCATACCCTCGAAAAATGTCCCATTTTGCTTAGGTTTTTGGAATGTTGAATATTTTTTTCGTTGTATTTTATCACCTTGTTTGCTACCTCATCCATGAAATTTTCTTTCCATCTTGCACCTAATATTGTTGATCACGCTTACAAATATGGAAGAAGATCTTTGCGCGTGATTCTCGGAGGAAAAGAGTCCTTATTTATATGGAGATTTTAATTTTTGTATGCACTTGGCTAGTTTTGATAAACCTGTGATTAATGGCTAGATGAGATTCTCCTTTTTAAACCCTCTAAGTGATAGTTGAGTCAACTTTGATTTCGGGCTTGGGACAGGCCCTAAAGTGAAGGACGGTATAAATGAAATCAATATATTACCCGTGTGAATACGGAATACTTACTGAACTGTTCATTTTTTAAAAAAAACTTCTTTTAAACTTTTAGCGTAAAGAAATTAAACTCCAAAGTTATTGATATTTCACAAATACAGACAAGAGCAAAAAATGTGCAGTTAATTCCTCAGCCACACAGAAAGACAAGGTGATGAGGCGCCCCCTCCTCTAAACTACTCAAATTAGACACAAACATCTTTCAATTTTCATGGCCTCAGCGACATCTCCACCAGCTCCATTCACCTTCCTTTCCAGCAACCAAAGCACTGAGCACAGAACATATGGCCAATGGCTGACAGCAAAACAAAGAAGCCGCTGTGGTGGCTTCCAGGTTTATGCAACCCAAGAAGGCCCCAGCAAGCGACAACGTGCTCCTCCTGATGTTGATACAAGAATTCACTGGGAAAACGAAGATGAAGGCTGGGTAGGAGGAAGTAAATCACAGTCAGCACAAGAACGAATCAAAGCAGACGAAAAGAATCTCCTTGATGAAAAATTCTCTGACCTGCTCAACAGTTCAGCTGATTCTCACTACCAGTTAGTCTTCATTTTCTATCTCCAGAAACTTTGCTATTATCTTATCTCTAAATGTGTGGCTCACAGTTTCAATGGAGAGAGTTTCCATTTGTTGCTTCTACTTTCCTTTAATTTAAGGATGAGAAAAGGATATAAATAAATATAACTAACTCCCTGTTCTGACTTCTGAGATCTTTTCGTAGCACAGGGAAAATCTAATGATCATTCTAAGTTTGTGAATTCAGGTTCTTGGGAGTATCTGCAACTGCTGATTTGGAGGAAATTAAAGCTGCATATAGGAGGTTATCAAAGGAGTATCATCCAGATACGACTACCCTTCCCATAAGAGCAGCATCAGAGAAATTCATGAAACTAAAAGAAATTTATGATGTCCTGAGTGATGAGGAACAACGTCGATTCTATGACTGGACACTAGCTCAGGAGGCAGCAAGTCGTGAAGCTGAGAAAATGAGAATAAAGCTGCAAGATCCGCGCATGCTAGAAGTAGAAAACTGGGAATCTGTCCCGGACATGGTGGATCGACTTGGTGGAAGAAACATGGAGCTGAGTGATCAAGCAAAATCTGCCCTCACATTCGATATCGTGATTATTATCTTTTCATTTTGCTGCATTATATATGCAATATTCTTCAAGGAACAATATTAACAGAAACAACCATCTATACAGTTGCTCAATATATGATACATGATACTATCAAAGACAACAACATTCTATACTGTCTATACGCTTCATGATTTTATAAGAATTAGTACTGTACAAAGATGTCAAGAAACTGCAAATTGATGAATAGTCGAAGCATGTACTGAGTAAAATATTTGTATTCAAATGTCTGATTGAGCTTAAGTTTACCATGTGATGTTAAAAGAGAATGGCAACAAAAATTCACATTATTGTCTTATCATCAGATTATTGATAGAAAATGAAGCAACAATTCTCTCATAAATCGATAAAATCTTTCATGATAGGGCTATGTTTATCAATGTTGGCCTGCCTTCGCCAATTACCCACGGCCTGCTTAACAGTATCATTGGCTTTCCGTATTTCCTCAGAAGAAAATTTGTGTTCCACAATGCCCAGTGGACCAGGTTGTAGTACCTTAACTACAGTTTCCACATCCAGCTCCAGTTGCCTATTAAAACAAGCACCAAAATATTAACGGCCAAAAGAAATGCTGAAGTCATATAAACTCATTGTCAACAATTTGAGCTCATGTGTCTCATTCTCGTGTGTAGGAGCAAATTATGACAATCCAATTGAAGAGTACTTTAAAGCGCACCGCCCCTATCAGTTTGCATTTAAATACGGAATACCTAATCTTTAATCGATAAATTAATACTAATAACCGAAGAAACTCCAACGTCCATGCTAAACAGAAACAAGAGTTTATTGTTTCCTGACAAGCCAATCCCTAATTTTCAAGAGCTTGACAAGTTCTAAGAATTCATTTGCTCTTCCAATATCAAATGAATTATAATCCTACCAGAGAAGTTGACGCCGCCTTCCAACCAAAAGGAAAAAAGAATACCAGTGTTATATATAATCCCATAAACAAGGGTTGGGTGCTGTAAGATATAAATCCAACACTTTGACCATTTACAAGGCAATGTGTTAGAGAACTTGCTCAAAAAAGTGCTATCTTTGTCGATTAGTGGCTTAAACAGTATAAACTAGGGAACAATGTTTTAAAAGACGTGGCAGGGGCTCAAAGTCAAAGTCCACAAATATAAGGATCAAAATCCAAAATCAGATGAAGTTGGTAGGCAGCTAATGTCAATCAATTAACTATGCCTCCATCCTACTCTAGTTGGGGTTGCCGATATGAATCTCTGCATCCATTGGGCCTCCTCTAATCCTCAATCCCTAACGTTGATTTTTTTTTTGGGGGAGGCTTGTCTAACAGAATAATACTGAAACAAACTCATGTAGTTAAGTCTCACAAATTGTGCACATGAATTAGGCTGAATACACTTCAGAAGAAAATGTAACCAAATACAGCTAAAAATGCAGTACAATCATCAAATAGAATTACGTGATTAGCAAATCCAGTACAACATGAACAAAAAGATAATACCGCAGAGAGAAAATACTTGCATACAGCTTCAAAATGGTATTATCCCAATCTCACCAGAAATCCTAGCATACAGTTAGTATAAAAAAAATAAAGCTTAACATATCATAAGAGATGCTACTTCAAAAAGTAAATTAAAATTAAAACTTCCGGTTGATTGTTTCCAAACCTTCAAGAGAAAGTAAAACACATTACCTACTTATAAAAAAAAAAATTACCTTAAAACAGTGTTAAGAAACCCCAATTACAGACTCAACAAAAGAATGAAATACAAAGAGGGAGGAACACAAATTTCAAAGCCTATAAATCAATCAACTACACTTCACTACCAAATTAGTTGGGTTCAACTATATGAATCCTTTGTATTGGCTCCTTTCTATTCAGGTTCATTTCATTACAATGCTAAATACTTCAGTATTCAAAGATTCATCATATGTAGACTATTCTTTTACACAAAACTCATAGATTTTGAAGCCTAATAAATATTAATTAAGACGCGAATAAGGAGTGAGAAAGTAGAATTACCTGAAGAGCCTGGAGAAGGGCAACACTTTGCCGATTTTGTCCAACGACAGAGGAGGCATCTTCCTTCTCGCAATTCACCCTAAAAACTATGCTCACTTCTAAAAGATTTTCTGTCTGATTTGGATTTCAGCTACAAGGAAAAGTAGCGACAGTTGTGGGCCTTCGCTCGAGTTCGGGTCGGAAAGGATCCGACTCCGCCGAGTTCATGTAGGCCTTAATTTGTAAAAATTCCATGCGACGCCTTATTTGGTAGCCCTTTTTAACTTATACTCATGTTGTTTTTTCATTTGCATCCGTATCTATTTTTTTGTTAAAAGTATTTTAAAAAGATAATTTTGCCCTTCTTTAATAAAAGACTTGACAAACAGAAGGACAAAAACTTAAGCATGTTTAGGCTGAAATTTTAGCAAATAAACTAAAAACTTCAGCTTGTTTAGACTGAAGTTTCGGATAAAACTCAGGACAAAACTGTAGACTGCGTTACAAAACTTCAGCATATTTTGGTATGAAATTTTAGCAAATAAACTAAATAACTTCAACATGCATTAGCAAAATCTCTTTAGAAAATTACATACTGCAAGACAAAAACTTAAGCATGTTTAGTCTGAAATTTTAGTAAATGAACTAAATAACTTCATCATGTTTTGTCTGAAGTTTTAGCAAATGAACTAAATAACTCCAGCATGCATTAGAAAAAACTCATTAGAAAATTACATACTACAAGACAAAAACTTAAGCATGTTTAGTCTGAAATTTTAGCAAATGAATTAAAAAACTTAAGCATGTTTAGTCTGAAGTTTTAGCAAATTAACTAAATAACTTAAGCATGTTTAGTCTGAAATTTTAGCAAATTAACTAAATAACTTAAGTATGTTTAGTGTGAAGTTATAGCAAATGAACTAGATAACTTAAGCATGTTTAATGTGAAGTTATAGCAAATGAACTAGATAACTTAAGCATGTTTAGTCTGAAGTTTTAGCAAATGAACTAGATAACTTAAGCATGTTTAGTCTGAAATTTTAGCAAATGAACTAGATAACTTAAGCATGTTTAGTTTTAAGTTTTAGCAAATGAACTAGATAACTTAAGCATGTTTAGTCTGAAGTTTTAGCAAATGAACTAAATAACTTAAGCATGTTTAGTCTGAAGTTTTAGCAAATGAACTAAATAACTTAGGCATGTTTAGACTGAATTTTTAGCAAATGAATTAAATAACTTAAGCATGTTTAGTCTGAAGTTTTAGCAAATGAACTAAATAACTTCAGCATGTTTAGACTGAAGTTTCAGATAAAACTCATAACAAATTTGTAGACTGTAGGATAAATAACTTCAGCATGCATTAGCATGAAGTTTTAGTTTCAATGTGAAACAACTTCATGCTATATTAGCTAGAGTTTTTGATTTGCCCAAATATTTGCACAACTTCTCAAACATTGATGTTAATATCGTATAATTGTTTGCTTTTTGATATTCACTGGGAAATAGGTCATCTCAATTCTTACAATGGTTGGTAATACTATGTATTCTTAAAGAAATGGAATAAAGAATTCAAAATGAGATCATCTCTCCTAGTCATTGAATTGTGTAGATAAGAATTGTTGCTCCTTTTAATTCTTTTCATGGATGTTTCATCGCCGTCGAGGAAGCAAAATCAGTATCCTCGCCTTCGCCGATAAAGGGATCTGGCTCAGAAGGAGAACGGAACACCAAATAGCAATCACAGACGTCGGCTTCGACCCAACTAGATAACCAGAAGATAGAAGAAGATGATGATCAGAGGATCCATCGATCCTTCATGATCCCCGATGATTTCGATGCCACCAAATCAACAATTGAGGAACTGGAGCAAGTCATACTAATCGAGCACTGGCCCGAACGAAAGGTATACCTGGGAACGGGGTTGAGCCCCGAACTCAGGAAGAAACTTGTTCGATTTCTTATCGATAATATTGATTGTTTTGCCTTGTCCCATTTAGATATAACAGGGATCCCACCAGACATAACGACGCATCGACTAAGCTTGGACCCTAGGTTCAGACCGGTGAAGCAAAAAAGAAAACCGTAGTCCGAGGAAAAGCACGCATTCATAAAGGACGTGGTAACCAAACTTCTCAAGATAGGGTCCATTCGGGAGGTGAAATATCCCGAATGGTTAACCAATGTGGTTGTAGTGCCTCAAAAAGGGAACAAACTTAGAATGTGTGTGGACTATAAGGATCTGAACAAAGCATGCCCCAAAGATTCCTTTCCGCTGCCCAACATCGATCGCATGATCGATGCCATGGCCAGACATGAGATCCTCACTTTTCTTGATGCCTATTCCGGGTATAATCAAATCCAGATGAACCCGGAGGACCAGGAAAAGACCTCATTTGTAACCAAATATGGAACATATTGTTATAATGTGATACCCTTCGGGCTAAAAAATACGGGGGCTACTTACCAACGCCTAGTAAATAAAATGTTCGAAGAACAAATAGGTAAATCAATGGAAGTTTATATTGATGACATGCTAGTTAAGTCCCTGCGCGCAGAGGACCATTTGGCCCACTTGCACGAAACGTTCGATATTTTGAGGAAATATAACATGAAGCTCAACCCCGAAAAATGTGGTTTCGGGGGTCGGTTCGGGCAAGTTCCTCGGCTTCATGGTATCAAATCGGGGAATCGAGATTAACCCCGACAAAATCAAGGCCATCGAAGACATCTCCATCGTGGACAGCGTGAAAGCTGTACAAAGGCTAACGGGACGGATTGCAGCCTTAGGCCGATTCATTTCGAGATCATCATATCGAAGTCATAAATTTTTATCTCTACTAAAAAGAAGAACGATTTCGCTTGGACACCGGAATGCCAACAAGCATTAGAGGAACTAAAATGATATCTATCGATCCCACCACTACTTCACACTCCAAAAATAGACGAAAAACTTTGCTTGTACTTGGTAGTATCGGAAGTCGCCGTAAGCAACGTCCTAGTTCGAGAAGAGCAAGGTACGTAATTTCCCGTTTATTATATAAGTAGGACCTTAGGACAAGCGGAAACTAG
The DNA here is from genome assembly GCF_000390325.3 of Nicotiana tomentosiformis. Taxonomy (NCBI): domain Eukaryota; kingdom Viridiplantae; phylum Streptophyta; class Magnoliopsida; order Solanales; family Solanaceae; genus Nicotiana; species Nicotiana tomentosiformis. The sequence goes on along the minus strand of NC_090812.1, from coordinate 97,461,473 downwards.
GTATCCGCAACTAGAAAAATTGGCATTTTCACTGATAAGCACCTCTAGAAAGTTAAGACCGTACTTTCAATGTCACCCCATATGCGTATTAACCGCTTACCCACTTCGTAATATTTTGCATAAGCCCGAACTATCAGGTCGATTGGCCAAATGGGCCGTCGAACTCAGTGGGGACGATACCGAATATCAACCCCGTACGTCCATCAAGTCTCAAATTTTAGCAGACTTCATGGCCGATTTCACGCCAACCCTCGTACCCGAAGTCGAAAAAGAACTCCTGTTGAAATCATGTACATCATCGGGGGTATGGATCCTTTTTACGGACGGGGCTTCGAACATAAAAGGGTCCGGGCTAGGAATAGTTTTGAAACCACCCACGGGTAACACTATTAGGCAATTTATTAAAACTATCAGGTTGACTAACAATGAGGCCGAGTATGAAGCCATGATTGCATGTCTCGAGCTAGCTAGAAACTTGGGAGCAGAAGTCACTGAAGACAATTGTGACTCTTTGCTGGTGGTGAGTCAAGTAAACAAAACCTTCGAAGTTCGAGAAGGTAGAATGCAAAGGTATTTAGACAAACTGCTTGTCGCTTTGCACCATTTCAAACAATGGACTTTACGGCATGTTCCACGAGAACAGAATAATGAGGCCGATGCGCTTGTGAATTTGGGATCGTCGGTCAAGGTAGATGACTTGGGCTCGAGGACTATTGTTCAACTTTTGAGATCGGTAATCGAAGAAGGTCACGCCGAGATAAATTCTGCAAGCTTAACCTGGGATTGAAGAAACAAGTATATTGAATACTTAAAGAGCGGAAAGCTCCCATCGGACCTTAAATATTCTAGGACCCTACGGACTAAAGTTGCTCGATTCACGTTGGCTTCGGACGGAACACTGTATCGAAGAACATTCGATGGACCGTTGGCAGTATGCTTGGGTCTGAGAGATACCGATTACATCCTACGGGAAGTGCACGAGGGCACTTGCGGGAATCACTCTGGTGCCGATACATTAGTTCGAAAAATAATCAGAGCAGGGTATTATTGGATCAATATGGGCAAAGATACGAAGGAATTTGTTCGTAAATGTGACAAATGTCAAAGGTTTGCGCCAATGATCCATCAACCCTGAGAGAAACTTCACTCAGTCCTATCCCCATGGCCTTTCATGAAATGGGGAATGGATATCGTCGGCCCTCTGTCATCGACCCCAGGTAAAGACAAATTCATTTTATTTATGACTGACTATTTTTCTAAATGGGTTGAAGCGCAGGCGTTTGAGAAAATAAGAGAGAAAGAAGTTATAGACTTTATTTGGGATCATATCATATGCCGATTCGAGATACCCGCCTAAATAGTATGTGATAATAGAAAACAATTTGTTGGCAGCAAAGTAACAAAATTCCTCGAAGATCACAAAATAAGAAGGATACTATCAACACCATACCACCCCAGTGGGAACGGACAGGCCGAATCAACGAACAAAACTATCATTCAAAACCTAAAGAAGAGGTTGAACGACGCTAAAGGAAAATGGAGAGAAATCCTGCCTGAAGTCCTTTGGGAGTATCGAACAACGTCAAAATCCAGTACGGGGGTGCCCCATTCTCCTTAGTATATGGGTCCGAAGCATTGATACCAGTCGAAGTCGGTGAACCCAGTACCAGATTTTGATTCACGATGGAAGAATCAAATAACGAGGCTATGAATACCAGCCTCGAATTATCGGACGAAAGAAGAGAAGCTGCTCTCGTCCGATTGGCCGCCCAAAAGCAGCGAATCAAAAGATATTATAACCGAAGAACCAAGCTCAGCCATTTCAAGCCCGGGGACTTAGTGTTAAGAAAAGTCACCATCAATACCCAAAATCCGAAAACTAGGACCAAATTGGGAAGGACCATACCAGGTTCTCAAGAACATCGGAAAGGGATCGTACATGCTCGGCATTATAAAGGGCAAATAGCTATCAAGCAGTTGGAATGTGTTACATCTGAAACGATACTACTGCTAAGGTACGACCCTTCCAAATTCATTTATATTTCAAAACTGACCCCTGTAGAATTCCGAACAAGAGCTAAGATGGACCCATCACTTGAAAGCACGCGTTGCACTCTATTTTCCTTAGACCGATTTTATCCCAAATGGGTTTTTTGACAATGTTTTTAATGAGGCAACCTATGATCGTGATGCACTTACAACAAGTATCCGAGGACTCCGTACAATCGAACTCGAATACTGGGGGGGGGGTATTAGCCCTCAAATATATCATGTTCTGATACAAGAAAGTTATTTCGCAACAACAGGGTTCTAGTGGGAAAAGTTGTAAGAGCCAAAATAGTCAAAACGAACCATGCCCATGTAGTTGGCCCAAACCCAGATGCGAAACATGAACACATGTATAACGACTTATATCCAAGAAAAATTCCTCTATTTGGAGATTTATTATGCAATCAGAATTAAGATAAACTCGACCATTACGCCCACGGGCTACATTACTTCGAGTTCGAATCATTCACTCGACGACTAAAGTCTACGGGCTACTTTTATTTCGAGTTCGAGCAAGCACTCACTCGACCATTACGCCCACGGGCTACATTACTTCAAGTTCGAATCATTAACTCGACGACTAAAGCCTACATGCTACTTCCATTTCGAGTTCGAGCAAGCACTCACTCGATTATTACGCCCAAGGACTACATTACTTCGAGTTCGAATCATTCACTCAACGACTAAAGCCTATGGGCTACTTTTATTTCGAGTTCGAGCAAGCACTCACTCGACCATTATGCCCACGGGCTACATTAATTCGAGTTCGAATCATTCACTCGACGATTAAGGCCTACAGGCTACTTTTATTTCGAGTTCGAGCAAGCACTCACTCGACCATTATGCCCACAGGCTACATTACTTTGAGTTCGAATAATTCACTCGATGACTAAAGCCTACAGGCTACTTCCATTTCGAGTTCGAGCAAGCACTCACTCGACCATTACACCCACGGGCTACATTACTTCGAGTTCGAATCATCCACTCGATGACTAAAGCCTATGGGCTACTTCCATTTCGAGTTCGAGCAAGCACTCACTCGACCATTACGCCTACGGGCTATATTACTTCGAGTTCGAATCATTCACTCGATGACTAAAGCCTATGGGCTACTTTTATTTCGAGTTCGAGTAAGCACTCACTCGACCATTACATCCACGGGCTACATTACTTTGAGTTCGAATCATTTGCTCGACGATTAAAGCCTACGGGCTACTTTTATTTCGAGTTCGAGCAAGCACTCACTCGACCGTTACGCCCACGGGCTACATTACTTCGAGTTCGAATCATTCACTCGATGACTAAAGCCTACGGGATACTTCCATTTCGAGTTCGAGCAAGCACTCACTCGACTATTACGCCCACGGGCTACATTACTTCGAGTTCGAATCATCCACTTGACGACTAAAGCCTACGGGCTATTTCCATTTCGTGTTCGAGCAAGCACTCACTCGACCATTACGCCCACGGGCTACATTACTTCGAGTTCGAATCATTCACCCGACGACTAAAGCCTATGGGCTACTTTTATTTTGAGTTCGAGCAAGCACTCACTCGACCATTACGCCCACGGGCTACATTACTTCGAGTTCGAATCATTCACTCGACGATTAAACCCTACGGGCTACTTTCATTTCGAGTTCAAGCAAGCACTCACTCGACTATTACACCTACGGATTATATTTCTTCAAGTTTGAATCATTGACTCAACTAGTAAGCCTAAGGGCTACGTCACTTCGGACAATCAATCATAGAGACTACGAAGTCCAAATTTGATTGAATTGTTAAGATCCTTGTGAAAACATTTGTAAGGCACGTATAAAGTCTTCACAAATCGGCCAAGTTGTCTATATAAAAAACTTTCTACATGATTGATTACAAACATAAAAAATTATGAACTAAGCTTCCTAATCATCCTCAAGGGCGTTTTCTTCTCTGTCAAGCTCTTCCCCATCCTCGGATCCGCTCTTGCTACCGTCATCATCATCATCATCATCGCCATCATAAGCTAAGGCTTCAGCTTCAGCTTCGAGCTCTTAAGCCTTTTTAATTTCTTCAGTAAGGTCGAAACCTCGAGCGTGTATCTCCTCGAGGGTCTCCCTCCGAGACCTACATTTAGCAAGTTCAGCAATCCAATGTACTCGAGTGTCGGCAATATCCGCCGCCTCTTGTGCCTCTATCTGAGCAGCCTTGGCATCAGCAAGATACACGGCAATGGACTTATCCGCTAAGATGTTCGTCGACTCAACCTCCGCCTTGGCTTCAGCAAGCCGAGCTTCAAGCTCCTCGATCCTCTTAGCTTGAGCCGAACCCTTTTGCTTAACGTTTCGAAGCTGAACATCGGCCGATAATAAGTTGGTCAAAATGGTCTCTTTTTCCGCAGCCAGGCGGTCGATAGTCTCCTTCCACCGATTAGATTCAACTTTGATTTGATCGACTTCTTCCCGAAGTGACCCGATCTTTTCAACCTTTTGCTGTAGCTGAGACAACGAAGGGTTAACTTCCACAGTCGAGTCAAACCCATACTTTAATAGAACGAGGCTCACCTGTTTATCAAGTTCGGCCTCTTCTTCACGAGCCTTAGCCAAATCCACTTGGAGGTCCTTTATAGCCTCGTCCTTTTGGCTGCAAAGAAGTCGCAGGGCGTCTCTCTCCCCCGAGACCTTCTAAAGCTCGACCTCACACTGACTAAGGTCAACTCGAAACCTACTAATTGCCTGCACAATAGGGAAAGAACACGAGTCAAATTCGAAAAAGAACAAAGAAACCAAGTATAGTAAAATCATTACCCGAGTAATGAAACGTTGGGCCTCTTCTAGTAGAAGGGAAGCGTCCCCAATATTGGAAGCATCATCAACTCCAGTAAAGCAATCCCGAAAGGGATCCCCTACACTAGAGCCTTCACCTATATCAGGGGTCTTCAATTCTCGAGCTTCCTTTAACGCCTCCTCAGAAAAGGTAGGAAGGGAAAGCGAATAACCCACTGTTATAGCCCCAAGCAAATCACTCGGGGTGTTCCGATCAAGACTCGGGATCCCAGGGCCAACCCCGACCGGTACAGCCGCCATCGGCTCAGGAGCTTTGGTGACCTCAATAGCTCTCGCAGATCGGATCACCAAAGCCGAGGCACCTCCTCCTTCTTCTTCTTCTTTTTCTTCTTCGTCTTCTTCTTCTTCTTCTATCAGTCGTTGTATCGAGTCAATAGGAAGAGCAATTGCCTTCCTCCTCACCCTTTGAGTTTTGGGCTAGGGGCCCTATGACCGAGAGGCAGCTTTTCGCTTCTTATCTTCCCCGTTTTCGGGATCGGGGACTTGGTTCCTTCTTCACCGCTCGAAGGCCTCAAAGCGGCGTCCTTGGTTACACCTGCATGAAAGGAAATCGGTAACGAATGGAGCACAAAGAACACTTCGAAGGAAACGAGAAGTAAAACCTTACCATGGTTTTTGGCTTCCCATTTACCTTTTGCCAAATCACGCCAAGCGCGTTCGGCATAAGAGGAAGTCGAGGCTAACTTCCGAACCCAATCCTCGAGGTCGGGCACCACTTGTGGCATCCAAGGGGCAGCTGTATATCGGAAAGAGACATCAAAAAAATCTGGAAAGGATACGAAAAGCAACGTCTTATGAGAACCACTTACGGTCGAAATTCCATTTCTCGGGGAACGACATCTTCTCTTTCGGAATAAGGTCATGGGTCTTCACCCGAATATAACATCCCATCCAACCCCGATCCTTGTCATGCTCGACATCAAAGCCTTCGATGCCGGATGATGAAGTCTGATTAATCCTCAAAAGATTTGAGGCCGATACAACCGTATGAGGTGATTCAGGGAAAAATCCAGCCCCCCCGTCTTTGATGGAGAAGAAGCGAAGTAGGATTACTATACGCCATAGAGAGGGATGAATTTGACCGAGGGTGACCTGATATCTTTTGTAAAAATCAATGATCACCGGGTCGACCGGACCCAATGTAAAGGGATAAGTGTAAACACTTAAAAACCCCTCCACATGGGTGATGACGCTCTCTTCGGGGGATGGAATTTGCAACACAACCTCGGAACCCCAGTTGCAGTCTTTTCTAACGGTCTCGAGATGACCCTCCGTTATAGAGCACATATACATCGACACGTGCTCGCATCGACCCGGGATGGATGAAGGATTCTCAACCTTAAAATCGATCTTCAGAGTACACGGGCCAGGAACGTAGTCATAGGTGGACGGCTCCACCGACGCCTTGTCACCGGACGGCCGTGAAGAAGAAGCTTTCTCCTTATGAGATACAGTTTTCGAAGTTTTGGCCATTGATATGAGAGGAAGAAAGACAAAGGAAAGTGAAAAATCGACGACACCAAAACTCTGATAGCGACGAGATAGAAAGGAAAGATGAGAAAATTTGGAGTGAATGCGTAAAAGTGGTAAATGTTAGATGGAAGAGTTATTTATAGGCTCGCATCATGATGGTTCAATATCAGAGGTGGTCGACCGCCATCTGACAAGTATTAAATACCTTGAAAGGCTAAATCGATGGGACAGCTATCACATACGTCATAATTGATCCCTGTTAAAACGTCGGCTTATGACCCGATCGAATCACCAAAATTCACATCTATTCTCACCGCATCCTTCGTGAGAAACGAGGGGACTATCTGTATACGGTCGAAATAGATTTCGATTTTCCTACATTCGATCGAGTTCAAGTGGTAAGAAGTCGGAGTGAGATTTTGGGAGTGAGCTCCGAAGTCAGTACTAACGAGCCTCGAGTCTGAAGGTTGCTCGAGGAGTCGTCTCGATAACCTTATCAAGCCCGTGACCAAATCGATCCGCAAGGCACTGCTTCGAGGTCGGAAATGTGGGACGCCCATCCCGAAGGTCGAACTCGAGCCAAGACCGAAGGGCTCGATCTAATAACGAGTTCGAGCCATTATCGAGCTCATATACAAGAGCCGTTGCAACCGCACCAAGAGAGAGAATCTTGGTGGGAATCGAGGAAGAGACAAATCATCATGGGTTATTTTATTATTTTTTGTAATGACCTTCTACTATAAAAGGGGGAATCCTTATAAGCTATGCACACACTAAACACACGAAATAGATTGGAACAAAAAGATCTTTTCTCATATACAAAGATATCTCCTTGTGCTCGTTTTACTGGATCTTATTCATTCTTTCTTTTCATCATTGTTATTCTCATAATCAAAATACTTGTATTGTTATCTTTATATCAAAGGGTATTACGTATCCTTAGAACCATACATAAATTTAACATTATCCGATTTTTCGGGTAAACACATATGTAAATTCCAATTTCATATGCTTTCATATTTGGATGAGACTAATCGTCAGCTATTGTGAGACAAAATCTTCAAATGCGTGACCAGCAAATCTGCTAACTGTTTATATTTCACACTCTTTACACCCTACATCGAGCCCTCATATGCACGTGCCTACATGCACACACTATAAATTCTCATGACTTCGGAAAGAAAATTATTAATCATTTCTTGAAAAATGTTAGTTTTAGGAAATTGTTTACTTTGATATATGACATATCTTGGCAGCCTAGCTTATATATGGTCCAATGATCTATGAACTGTCTCGCGAAGATAACGTCAAACATTTTTGCCACAACGGTTAAGATAGTAAGATAGTAATTAGAACGGAAAGGTAAAATATCCTCATTCTTAAATGATAGTGGACCATGCTGTGATATTCATGACAAAGGGCGGACTGATGATGAGGGCAGGTCAAAGAGAATAATTGACAGGCTTCTAGACTTACAAACTTCTGAATAAAACGTTCACGTATCACTATAAGCGAAGTTCACATCGGAATGAGAAAAGAAACTAAAGAGTTTTATAAGATATATTAGAGATTCACATATTATGCGCGCTTATTGGCTCTATTATAACATAGCCCAAAGGATAAATTCGGCATGTATGTTTGGCCAAACAGACAATACGTGAAACATGCAATATTCGCATGAAAAAAGAATTGGTTCAATATTCTAGAAGTATGCAATTATGTAAAGAACGGATCGGATAAAAAATTTACAACTTTTTCCGTATGATAAATACTTTTTATTGACTGATTTATATTTTGATATATACCTTATTACATTTAAAGAAGTATTCTAATAATTTAAAGTTTCTGAAAAATATGATTTTGAAGCTACTATTAGAATACATAAAAAGTGAAGATTTCGTTGGATCACACATAAGGACTTGATTAGAACAAGAAAGACCTGATTAGATGTATTTTAGTAAAGGGCCATGCAGCAGTATTATTTGGTTGTTTTCTTGGATTTCCTTTGTTTTGTTTTCTTTACTTCTTTGAATATGTTTTTGTGGGGTTCTATGTTTTGTGTACGCCATCATTGTAGCCACGAGCATTTGATCCTTTGTTCCAATTATACAAATTAAATTTCTTGTGGACCTAATTAAACATTATTTGATAGATCCCTTTTGGTTGCTCTTGCATGCTCTTAATTAATTCCTGAACGATTAATTATCTAGCCAATATATACCTCGCAAGCAGAAGAAAATAAAATTGGAAAATGTTGAAGCTTTTGTAACTTCTTCTATAGAAGAAATTAACATTCAAGTTTTGACAAGATATTTATAAATTACTATAACTATAAGCAAGTTTCTAATTTGACTAAACAATCACAGATTTCTTCATGTTCTTTCGAGTAGGTTATACATATTTTTTTCGAAAACATTTATTTCCCGGATAGTATTCCCTCTTGTTCATATTAATCTATCTTTAAGGTTCTTGCACACCACTTAAAAGAAATATCTAATAGTCCTAACTATTATAAGAGTATTTATCAAAACTATCATTTATCTTTCTTTTATATTATATGTCTTACTTAATTAACATTCCATTAAGTGAAGCAGTAAGGACAGATTTGAAAAGGAAAATAATGACTTTTATTTTCTAAAGCGTCAAATATTTTAGAGCAAATGCAATTTGTGGTATTTTACTAATTTGGATAGATTACACTTTGATATTCTATGCTACAACACTAGTAATAATAACTTGAATATTAACGTTAAACCATAAAAGATGAAAGAGATTCATATGTCATGATTCATAAAAGCCTGCAATAATGGCAGAGTAAATATCTAATAGTCGTAATAATCTTTGATTTGCTTCCTTGTTTGAAGAAAGCCTGCAATGTGGTCCTGGACAACCTTAATATAATTTTATAGTAAAAGAAACAAGTCTAGAAAAGAAAAAGGGCAGCTGTGCAATTCCCTAAACCTATACTATTTGCAGATCTGATCATATGATCCCAACCACAGGTAACTACAGCTAGCCTTTCCTAGCACCAAATTTAAAAATTGAAATTAAGTTATATACATGGTCGGTATAAATTTTTTTCAATATAGTTCAACTTGTTATAGTAGGCAACTTATCATTTTTTTTTCCAGAAAATGAGTTTATTGTATAAATATTTTTTACACCTTCAATAAAATAAAATAAAATGTTAAGAATGTGGTATTGATGGGTCATCATATATCATTGCCTCCATAGCATTTTAATTTTGGAGTAAACACTCAAATGGGCCATGCCATGATTGATCACAGCAGTGCATTTCCACTAAATATTACACTTTCATCTCAAATATAATGATGAAATTTAGAACGTACAGGTCAAAATATCTACTTTGTTGTGTGAATCTGGAATTAGGTTCTTAATTTATTGAAAGAAAATTTACAAACTTTAAAATTCACATGAAAATGCTATTACTGCTAGAAAATATAGTAGTGAAATATTTCAACTTTTCGAGTAGTAATAATAGCATTTAGGACGGACAGATTACCGAAACCAAAATATGGTTCTTTTGTACTCAAAGAATCAAAATATGTGAGAAAAAAACTGGCAACCATAATATGTATAGCGCGGTACTTCACCGTGCTATACCTTAATGACCGCTTGTCCGTTAAGGTATAGCGCGGTTATTCACCGCGCATTATTTGAACTTAAATGGGCGGGAAGGTATAGCGTCTTTATTTACCGCGCTATAGTATAGTGCAGTAAATAATGGCGCTATACCTACATAAATACCATCTTCTTCCCCAAAAACAGAACCCCCCCTCCCCCAAAAAACGAGCCAAAACCAGCAATCCCCCCACCCCACCCCCACCCCCACATTTTTAACGAAAAAAACTCGGGTGGAGCCCACCGGTCCAATAAAAAGTGTAGATTTTCGGTCCCACATCGTATCTAAGGCGTTATCTCGTAGTGGGTTGCTTGTTTCAGCTCTAAATCACCAAATCTTCAACTTTCCAAAAAATTTAAATCGAAGTATTCCGATTTATTTTTTGTTAAAACTCATGTATAAAAAATACCTATTAGTTATTTTTACTGTGTTCTATGTTATTTCGTGATTGTTTTACGATATAACTAATTTGTTATTTTTTATCCGGATTATATTATTAGTGTGATAAAAAATTAGTAAAATAGAGAAATTATTATTAGTTATTAAAAAAATATTAATTAGTTAATTTTTACTTTGGTATATGTTTTTTCGTGATTGTTTTGGGATTAAAGTAATTTATTATTTTTATCCGATTTAGATTATTTATTTGCTAAAAGATTAGTAAAATAGATAAATTATTATTTTAGGAATAATTAATCTTATTTAGATGTTATTGTTGTACATATATGAATATGTGACTTTAGTTTCCTGTAGTGGTATCCTGTGCCCGTAATTTTAATGTAGTGCTCATATTTATGATGTAGTGCCCTTTAGTGTGGTATCTTTATAGCTATTGAAATTAATTATTTAATTATCTGTTAAACCTAAAAATATCTAAAAAAAAGTTGATAGTTCAAACACAAACTCTCTCGAATTCAAGTCAACAGACGTAAGAAAATAACATTAAAAAATAATAATATTTGTCAAACTAAGTATTATTACATGAATATTTAATAATTAAATCTTGTATAGTTATAAAAATTAAATATTTAATTTTATTATAGTCAAATATATGAGTAATAAACTAACATATAAAATAATAAACTAACATATAAAATAAGAAACAAACATATTAAATAATAAATAAAACATATAAAATAGTAAATTAACATATAAAATATTAAAGAAACATATAAAAATATCGAATGTATCAACCTAATTAACAATATAGTAAAAATATCGAATAAATTTTAATATTAAAGATATTGCAATATATTTAAAGATGTTAAGCAATGAAAAAGAAAAATACTTTAATTAATGATGTTCAATTTACAGTAGTCGTCATGGAGGTTCCGCTTGGGCATCCCGGACCTGCATCGCTAGAGCTACTGTTGCTACAGGCCGAGCATAGGTCTTCGTACATATGGGAGGGGAAGTGTTTGGCCCAGTCATTCCGCGCTAGACGGGTAGACGATATATGAGACTTTCTTAGGGTCCATCCACTCCATCCCCATATAGTCAGATGCCTTCAGGATACGGGTTTCTATAGGATCATAGAAATCGGCCAGTTGCAGTTGGACTGGTCGTTGATCACGGCTTTGATAGAGCGGTGGCGACCGGAGACGCACAGCTTCAGGACGTGGAGGTTCTGTATGGGCTGCCGGTTGATGGATATCTTGCAGCTTACCCGCATGCTCTCAGAAAATATACGGGATTGCAATACCTGGAGATATTACAGCGGCTCACCGGTTTCCAGCCAACAGAGGAGGTTGCATTGAATAGGGTCAGTCATTTGTAGTTGACGCCCGTCCGGCTGCATCTAGAGGCGATGGATGTAGACATTACAGATGATACACCGGATCTTCATATCGACCGGTACACGAGATTGTTGATGTTGCTTATGTTTGGTGGGGTATTATTCCCGAACACTTTGGGAAACCTAGTCAGCTTGAAATTTTTTCATCATCTTGAGCGGCTAGATGATTTACCTGGTTACAGCTGTTCTAGGTTACTTGTATAGGCAGATGTGACGGGCGAGCATGGGCACCCAACGAGACGTTGCCGGATTTTTGCCGCTGCTGCAGGTGAAAATATAGTCAATTATTTTCATGATTATAACATACAGAGTAAAAATATACCTTAAATTTTACGTCCACATTGTATATTAGGTTTGGGCCTGGGAGCGGTTCCTGCAGTTGCAGCCACCTCTACCACCCATCACTCCGGATGCACCACCTACACCGTTTCTCCCTTTAGCTAGGAGGTGGGTTGATAGGCGAGGCTATGGACGCGAGGTCGAGGCTCGACATAATCTCCCTTATTGTAGGGATTTGTTGGATTTGCTGGAGGGCGCGCAGGTATATGTATACTTAAGTTTACTTGGCGTGGCTTTATATGTGTTGCGTTTACTCACGATTCCTGTTTTTTCTTAATAGTTCATATGGAGGCCAAACAACGACGAGCTAATAGCTGGTTTGCCCGATTATTGCTCGAGTGGCCGACTTATGTGGAGCTCTTCCGTCCCATTGATGTGTCTCGATATTGTCGAGCATCATCCCACCGAGCGAGTCCTTCGCCAGTTTGGTCGCCGCAACTTGTACCTACTCCGCCCACTTGTCTTAGGATACATTACCAGCGGGATGATCATTCCAGGGTTGACTAGACATACGTGGCCTGGCTAGAGGCGCATATTGAGATTTGGGACCATCGGCATAACCTGATTCTTCCACCCCCTCCACCTGAGCGTATGGATGGTGAGCATGAGTATATGGGTTGGTACCGCAGCGTTACCCGACTTTTCGTCGGGAATCCCGTTCATCGCACTGGTGGTCGGTACATTCCATACGCCGGGAGGCATGAGGCACTGGTATGTTATCTGTTATACTTACTTATAACATTAACCTAGCGTTCCGTAATTAGTATTTTACATATTGTGCATGATATTGGCTTACATATGTTCTACCAGTTGGGGCTGCAGATGCAACAGCATACCGGCGAGGGAGCGGCAGCTTTGCACGAGTATGGCCGCCAGGTTACAGATCTGGCTTCCCGGACATTGAGGCGAGCCCGAGATGATGAGCGCTTGGGACACGAGGCTGATTATCTGCCGCCAGAGCAGTACCATCGTGGGCCAGCAGTGGAGCCTGAACGTCGTCCACGTGGCAGGCGTGCCCAAAGAGGAAGAGGTGCCCTACGAGGTCGTGGGGGTCGGCGAGGACGTGGTCCCCAGCAAGGGGGCGTTGAGCCACCTGTTGAGAATTTTGGAGTTGATCAGTCAGGTGACCATCCTGAGCCAGACGATGCTCCTAATGATATGTCGCCATTTATCCTTCAGCTGACGCCAGGGACTTCGCAGGTGACCCCGTCAGCTCCATTGTTGATTGCGGGTACGTCCATTACACGATAAGAGTGGGATCAGTATTTTCCCGGTCCCCTAGAGCCATCGATGGTTGTTGATGATCGTCCGACACGAGATGTGCATAGTGAGCGCCGACTGAGTTATGGGTCATCATCGAGGGATGCTGAGGATCTTTCACAGGCGCAGGTTTGTTTGTGTTACTATTATTTATATTTATTTTTATCTCATTGATTAGTCGTCAATATCTAAAGCGTTTTTATTTTTTTAAAGGCATCATCCTCGCCTGTCACGAAGGCCACTTTGTGCGATACTAACATGCCTGAGACGGTTGATTATATTCAGGAGCCCGTTGAGACCATGGTAAGACCATTAAAAAAAATTTAGCTAACACGTACATTAGTAATATATATTTCATATAATAAAATATCTTATTATTCTGTAGTTTACTGCTAGACCGATGACCCCTTCTACCGAGCCTGCCAGCCTTACCGACGATCATGCTGCAGCGTATCCTCCGATAAAGAGGCGATATGATGAGGATGATCCTGATAGTGTAGCTGGGCGGGATGGGATGTGCCTCAGGCCAGCCAATGCTTTAAAGAATACAGGATGTGGGACACATTGATATTTTTTATTATCTGTACATACGACATTCAGTATATAATAGCAACATTATTTATGTTTTACATTATTTGCGCATGTGTTTTTATTTCTCGGGTTATTTATTAGTTTAATACTACATCATAAAAACATAAACGACAACTTAACATAGTTTAAATTCGGTACAATTAATGAAAATACATGACACGTAAAACATAAAGATAAAATACTACACTCAACACATCCATGTGTTTGCTTACTCACTATCGCCCATTATTCTGTACTTCAACCACTTAAATTTCTCTTCCAACCTTTTTTTTTTTCTTCTGCATCTTTTAGTTTCTCCTTCACTGCCGCAAGTTATTGTTGTAGTTTAAAGATTTGGAGTTCGTATTCACCTGTCATATTCCAAATATACTGCAAACATGATTTATAGTATTCCTGATTAATGAGTTCATCATATTATTTTTCAAATCTACATTGATTTCCGTCCTACCAATGAGATTATAACATAATACTATTAATTAACATGTTATATAAAAAATATTAACAAATATTTTTTCCAAAACAATAACTTACAAGTTGTTGACAGATCCAGCGTCTGCGCCCCACATTACTATTTGATCACCATGGCCTCAAAATCGTACGTTTGCCACAATAACACCTTGGTACGTCATTGTGTCCAGACATTTCTTAATGCAAGAAAAATAAAAAATTTATGGAAAGTTTTTCTATTTGTTTTGGTTAAGCGCAAATAATAACTACAATGTGCTAGGCTTTTATAGGCAAGATAAAACATATAACGCATATTGGTGGCGCGCTATGTTTCGCGTGATAATAATTTTTTAGGGTACAAGACAATTTTTCCAGAACAGCAGCTTTTTCAGGTCGACAAGACAATACACATAACGTATATTGGTGGCGCGCTATGTTTCGCGTGATAATGATTCTTTAGGGTACAATACATCTTTTCCAGAACGGTAGCTTTTTCAGGTCGACAAGACAATACACATAACGCATATTGGCGGCGCTCTATATTTCGCGTGATAATGATTTTTTAGGGTAAAATACATCTTTTCCAGAACGGCAGCTTTTTCAGGTCGACAAGACAATACATATAACGCATACTGGTGGAGCGCTATGCTTCGCGTGATAATAATTATTTGGGGTATAAGACAGCTTTTTAAACTGAACCAAGACATCTGTATTCAAAGACCATTTGAAGAAATATTACAACATTCATTTAAAAAATGCCACTAACATTTAATAAGTAGTTCAAAAAGAGGCAGAAGGATGAAGGTAGTTCAACAGATCCCTATGGAACACGTCTTAACAATATCGATCCCTACCTTGAAAAAAATATGCTAGGTTGCTATACTGACTTGGTTGATGATAAGTGGTATAGTGTTCTGCGTCCCTTGGAAAATAAGCCTATTAATATACACACTGATCTTAAAGTTGAAAGGCACATTATTGAGGGTGAAGCGCATTCTACAAAGCCTGAAGGTATGCGAATTTGGGGCGAAAAACTACAACGGGTTCCCCTTTATTCAAAATGATGTGATTATAAAGTACTATGTCGTTGGCATAGGCTTGTTGTGCCACAAGAACTGTCTGCAACCTTCCTAACAAACACATACAAAGATGAACCAGAAGTGATTCAGCATTTGATGAAGGAGATTCTAGAGATGGAAAAGGCACTAGCTGTTCTGCAAAGCCTGAAGGTATGCGAATTTGGGGAGAAAAACTACAATGGGTTCCCCTTTATTCAAAATGATGTGATTATGGAGTACTATGTCGCTAGCATGGGCTTGCTGTGCCACAAGCACTGTCTGCAACCTTCCTAACAAACATACACAAAGATGAACCAGAAGTGATTCGGCATTTGATGAAGGAGATTCTAGAGATAAAAAAGGCACTAGTTGTTCATCATGTAATGGATGATCTTAACTACCTGGGAGGAACGGAGGATCAGTACTGAGATTTATTCGAAAATGAAAAATTGCATAGAGACAATGATTATCCTATTTTTCCAACAGTTGTCGAGTGGGAGGGACTACCTAAGTTTCTACCACAGACATTGGACGTTGGAGTCCCATATTGTTGTAGAAATCAAGAAAGTGGTATTATTGATGATAGCGATGAAATACGAGAAATGTGTGTCAATTGGGGCCTAGATTATGATGCCCTGGGTCCCGAAGGATGCGTACACAATGTTGACGAAGAAGATGAAGATAATGACATTGAAATCGTGCCAGACAACGACGATAATGGCAAATGACTATTATTTTTTTCTTGGGGTGTATGTTAAATTGTTGTAGTGAAGTATTAATGCTAAATATCAATTAGATTTAACCCCATTGGAATAATAATTTTATTTCATATATTTTGCAAGCTGAACATTTACATACATTTATTACAACAAATTACTGCAATAAAACACTACGTGTATCCTTGATAATTGGGCACATTGGATGAACTTCCATCGCGAGCTGAATTACCACCGCTACCCAAACTAGCTGAAGGACATTTACGACAGTCGTGTCCTGTTTGGGAACATATGCCACATTTACGCGCATAAACGGTATCACCAACATCCATTTGGTTCTGTATACACGTTCTTTTCTGCATTTGTCATTGATGCACATACTCCTTGTTACACACTATTTTAAATGGTTCTGGCGGCCAATAATGCTCAGCACCCACTGACTGCAACTGTCCACTATAGGTGTTTAAGTATGCAGCAACACTATATTCTTTATCAGCGTACCTCGTTGCCGCGAAACCTATATGTTGAAAGTACTTCATGGCTGTGAGCACGACATGTGATAGATGGACCATTTCCCACAGGAGCATAACCTTCTGGTTTCATTGACGATGTGTGTATTCTTTCCCTGGTTATGATTGATAGTGGTGCGAACTTCAAAAATATTTCGCTCGTTGCAATACTGCAAAAATGAATGCCACTGTGCTCACTTCCTGTATTTTCCAAATCTTTTCATTGGTATTGGCATGAATTCAACACCCCCTTTCCATCAATGAGGATGCACCTCTAGACCTTTTAACAAACCTCTGCGTCATCTACTTAAATGGTATCCGCACCATGGCAGTGACAGGCAATCCACGTGCAGACTTCAATAACCCGTTGAAAGACTCTAACACATTTATAGTCAGAATTCCCCATCTTCTGCCACCATCCGCATACAAAGTACATTTGTCAAGCTCATGTCGCATCAACCAAGTATAGGCTCCTTGATCTTTCTGCCTGATCAATTCCATTCGCCTCCTGAATTTACACTCTTGGTGATCTATTGCAGCCATCAATATTAAATCATGCAAGTCCTTGTTCGGATAAGCCCTCTGGAAGTTGGCCTTCATGTGCTTCACACAGTAATGGTGGTAGGCATACGGTTTCTGCCATGCACGCAAATTCTGTACAGAACTTAAAATACCGCCATGACGATCAGATATTAGACAAATACACGAACTTTGTCTGACAACGTGCTCCTTCAAGTGGTTCAAAAATAATGTCCACGTCTCTTGGCTTTCATTGGCACAAATAGCAAATTCTAGGAAAAATATACTTCCATTAGCATCTACTGCAATGGCGATTAACAACTTAATATCATACTTTCCATAGACATGAGTGTCGTCTATGGATATTGCCGGACGACAATGCACAAAATTATCAATGGCTGGTTTAAATGCCTAGAACCCATATCTGAATATGCGTTCTGCTATTCCCGGACATTGCTCAAGCTTCCATTCAACAACAGTACCGAGGTTAAAGTGTTGCAATGCGGCCATGTACCTGGGTAGAGATGCAAAGTACTTATCCCAGTTATCATAAACAATTTCAAACGTACGTTTGCGCCCGAGGAATGCCTTTCTTTTGGTAATGGTACACCCATATACCTGGTGGACAGATGTTATATACTCTTTGATCTTATACCTTTTGGACGCTTCAATGTGTGGAATCAAGACAAAAGAAATCAAGTCAACATTCAAGTCAGAATGATTCCCACTGAATGTGTCCATTTCACAATTGTGGGTGCCAATGTATTTACCCACACCCCACATATTTGTTTTCAGCTTCCTTGCACGCAGCATCCAATTATAACCCGTAGACCATCTACGACAAATAACCTTGTATACATCCGGAGATGACTCATGAACCACGATATCACGATACTCTTTTATGTTGTACATTCGCACCGTCCTGCTTAGGGGCGCTTTATCAGCAAAAAGCATGCCCTTTGACAGCACTGTTGCTCTAGATTCATCCCACATTATTGTCCGAATTTTGTCAAGATCCCTTGTGAGGGCATCCGCATCCGGCATACTTAGCAAATGATCAAGGTAGGGAATCTCCCTTGAATGAAACGGCATGTGGGACTCGTACACTCTTGGTCTAACGGGAGGTGGAGCATGCTCCCTTGTCAAATCAGGTTCAACATTCTCTTCCTCCTCATCATCACCCTCATTAGGGAAGGGTGTGTCATCTCCAGACTCATCAGCATTGTTGACATAATCACTATTCTCTTCCTGACTCTACACATCTATCATATCCCGATTAAATATGTCGTCTTCGGGCAATTGAGTAAGGACATGACCTTCAAGTTGCTCATTTTCACTGCAAAACCAATAAAATAATGAGTTTCTCAAATTGATCCAAACTTTACATATAGCTTTATCACTTCACTTACAAATCATAATGTGTTGATATCCCATGATGGACATTATCGTGTTGATGATGACTCCCGGATGGACCACCATGATCCAATACACCAAAACTAGGCATATTCCAACTGGGCGTTGGTTCATAACTTGTAAAATTCATATCTGGCCGGTACCCCCTGTGGAATATATGAGTGTTAATACAAATTCATTACATAAAAAAAAATATCGTAACACAAAGAAAAATTGAAGTTTACCACTCGGCTTGTGGATTATGTAAACTAGGGGAGAAATTATTTCCTCGCTCCTCATTCGCCCGTGGAGATTAGATTATGCCAAACTCTTTCACCTGCAACCCGTTCGGCTAAAACTGCTCCAAAATAGTCACCCGATGATTGAGGGATATCCCTACTTTGCGGAACCTCATTATTGTGAACGTTTTCAGTTTTGACGTACATTTTTAATATTTTTATCACAAGATATTCCCGATATTCATCCGAAGTCCTCAAAAAATCTCTCATAGTTTTATCGTCTTCGATGTTAAACTCAGCATAACAAGCAACCCCTTGCGGAGTAACAGAATATAGATATCTTCCGGTTACTTTAATATTCACCGAACGTTTGCTCACACTCATGTTTTTACATAACAATGATACCAATGTATCGTACTCCATTGTAAATGGCAACTTAACATGACACTGTGGAGAACAACTATAGTGTACTGAGTTATTCTCCACCACAACCTCAACCCCCTCCCCTCCCCCTCCCCCTCACCCCCCCCAATATAATGAAACCCTAATTTTTCGCTCTTCAGACATTATGACAAAATGCAAAATAACTTAACGAACAAATATTTCGGAAGACTTGAAGGATTCTGAATTGATTTTTACAAAATCCTCCTGAAACTCTTTAAATAAGGAAAAAATTGATGTATAGCGTCTTAAATATGCGCGCTATACCCAGTAAAATTATTGGTCTGTCAACTAAGTACAGAAGAATTATTAGTGGGCCCAAATTTTACGTATAGCGCGGTAATTCACCGCGTTATACCCTGTTGAAATACTGGTATGTCAGTTAATACCAGAAGAATTATTGGTGGGCCCAATAATTAAGTATAGCGCGGTGAATAACCGCATTATACCTTAACGGACAAACGACCATTAAGGTATAGCGCGGTGAAATACCGCGCTATACATATTATGATGACCAGTTTTTTCCCCATATATTTTAGTTCTTTGAGTCCAAAAGAACCATATTTTTGTTGTGGACTCTCCAATGACCCGGTAATCAGAAAGGAAAAAAGAAGTTGTTTTTTCAAACTTCTTGGTAAATAATGAACAATAGTTTTAAAATGCTAAAAGTATCCATCACCAGAACAATAACAACATTACTATGTACGAAGTCACATGATTTTTTATTACGATTGTTTACAATTCATTTAATAATTTTAGGTAGTTCTAAATGTTTTTAACTTTGTTTCAAATAAAGTTACCGATGTCAAAATCCATAACGAGAATTAGTATGACATAGTGAAAATCAACTCGAAAAATTAATGAAAAATAGGGAATTTATGTCTCTTTTGTTTTTTGGTACACTGTAAAAGATAATGAATTACTTAAAAAAATCTTTCACAAACTTCGCGACTTGAATCGGCCAAGAGAAGAAATTTCATTTCATTGCACACGCCTTCCTAGATTATTGTTTCTTCGTTATGTATGTGACCTTCATTTGCCAGAAAGTCCGCATATTTATTCGCTAGTGAAAATAACATACTAGCAAGTTTTTGGATTGGTAATAGAATAATAGTCAACATTTATAAAGTTATTAAAAAATAGTCATTATTTTGTGCAAAGATAGAATTTGAATAAAAATACTAGCTGAAACACGAAAAATTCTAACATAATATATTAATATACTGGATTATGGAGCTACTGCGTATAAACTTCCAGCATATTAATTTGGAACTCCAGCACATTATGAAACTTAAGCATATTATGTTGGAATCTCATATGTAAAAATTTCGAACTCCAACATATTATACTGGAATTTTTTCGAACTTTTAAACGTGTTTTTGTTCAAATTTTATTTTTTCATGAAAAAATAGCTAAATTTCGATTACGTTTGAAATTGTAACTATTTTTTAATTACCAGCTATAAATTAAGTTGTTTACGATTTTTTTCCATAGTAGCCTTGTGGGTGTCTACATGTCTCTTCCTCTATGATTTCCCTTTCTTATCAGTTATCACTAGGTGTTTCTTTTGTAAAATGTAGCATATTATAATTACCCTATAGACTGTAGTTCTGCCCATAAAAAGCACAATGTAGCCAACTAATCTTGCCTTTTTTCCTACTTTAATGAGCTTTAGACATGATTAATTAAGTTGGTCTTTTAAAAAGATTAATCTTTTAAGAGATGTAGCTTTCACTAGGCATGATTACAAACCCTAAAAGCATTGCAAACATTCGGGAATCCAGCCATCTCTAAGAAAACAAAACATAGTGAAAATTAAAAAAAGTCACTCTTCCCACCTTTCACCGAAAAGTAGCACAAGTGTAGCAACATATCCTTGACTTTTTACCAGACAAGAAAATTAAAATCATTCCCTAAATTGTCAGTATTTCAACCCTTTTATTCTTTTTGAGAATTTTATTCTCTGTACAAAAATTCTATAAATTTTTACACAATCAAATTAAATTAATCTACAAGACTATGGTAACAAGATTTGAGGGATAACTCACTTGACGAGTCTTCCACGGTTAAGGTGGACAGTTCAAACTTCATCAATAGAGCACAACATTCCTTTCCTCTTTTCCTTGTCCCCCTCCTTATGAAAAAAAAAAATAAAAAGAAAACCTACAACAACAGGTAATTTTTTATAACAAGCCTAATATCATAACTTGAGAAATAAAGTATTTCTCACACTTAGAAGCAAATGGAGAATTTAAATTTGATGCATTTAATCTTTAGTTTCTCACTAATGAAAACCATTACACTTTTGAAATATAAGATCAAAATTTAATACTATAATTTTTAAAATATTAAAGTGATTTTTCACACGTGGAAATTATTGAATTTCGTTGAACTTGTTGATTATATGTGCCATCCGCGTATAGTAATAATAAGTTAAAAGTAATAGTACTATAAAATGATTGTATATAACTTCAATTTCATGTTTTTAACTCTAACCCTCCTGCATGGTTTCTTGTGGATCTTTTCTTACTCACAGCTTTCTGCCTTTCTAGCTACTCTCCCTTCACACACACACACAGAGCTAGAGAACATGCCAGCAAATAAAGTTAAGGTTAATTTATGAGTCCTTAAAAAGAATAGCTATTAAAAGCATAGTGATTTGTTAATGGTTTTGGTAAGTTGAGAAGATGGGAGTTGTCACTGTTTCTGAACTGAAGCCAAGCATATCTGGGAAGAGGTCTTTTCGTCCAAGTTCCAGTGCCAGACATATTACTGAATGGTATATATATACTCTCTCAACTTTAATAGCTGTTCCTTTTAAGGACCCATAATTAGAGCTAATACTTACCATCTTGATGATGTATCAATTAATGCTTATTATAAACATTTTTTCACTGCCATATCAATTTCTTCAATTAATTTTTCATACCTATTAAAGGACTTTACACCTAAGATATGGAGAAGTCCATATTTAGGACTTTATTGGTACAGTTAGATGATAGTATGAATTCTTGTGAGTTGGGTACTTGTGATTGTCAGTTATGCTCAGTTCTAATAAAAGGCTCAGTCCTAGACAAAGGATACATCTTTCTTTAGGTGATTGGACATATTTTAGCCTCCAACATTTATGACAGACCATATTCAGATGCTGACTAAGAGAAAATGGCAATATTTATAGCTTTAGAAATTGATTGTGATGGAACTTACCTTAAAATCTAAAGTTTCTATCAGATCCTAAAGTAAATAGAAAGGGAAACAGCAGATCTGGAATGACTATACATGAGCAGTTTCTAAGGCTTCAATCATTGAAAATGACAAATCAAATATCTGACTTTTTAACATCTAACACCAGATGATAATGGCCCTTGACTCCAATGCGTTCATTTTTCTAGTTTCAACATGTGGTGTTAATGCTGTAGACAGCTATAATTATTTCCCTAGTTTTCAACATATGTATCTTATGAGGGCCCTCTACCAAATACAGATGAGTCCTGCAATTATCTGTTAGATTACTATAGACCACAAGATAAATCACAACCAGGAACAAATTTCAAAGAAACCAGAATATGACTACCACTTGCTATGTTGGATCTAAACACATTTGAGTAATCTTTGTTTTGAGCTTTTCCCCTCATAGTGTCTTATGATACTTTTGGTCGTAAATTGTGGCCGTATGTCCAAGCGCTAGAGCACGATAACATATGCTCCCCGAACCGTTAAGGTTTCATCTGCTTGAATTTAGATAGCTTTAAGGTTCCATATATCCAGCTTTACAGTGTTGAGATGTAAGTTGCACCATGTATTGAAACCTTAGGCTAAAAATATAAACAGAGAAGTTTATTATATGTTTTTTCTCGACACATTTCCTGTTTCTGACTTTTAATCATTGACCATATATTCTATTGCAGGCCAATATCTGATGTTTCTAGTGATCTTACAATAGAAGTAGGAGCTGCCAGTTTTGCTCTTCACAAGGTACAAATATGAAGTATTAGATCATTCTTCTTCTAGTGTATATTGATATACCAATCTTTTCGAAATTGGATTGCTCAAGTGTATCAAAAGCATAAATTTTGCAAAGAAATGGCTGTCTAAAGTAGCTTGAAAATGATTTATAAGTTAGCTGTTATAAGTAGGCAACTGATATTAAGACAGTCGTGTCCGCACAGAATTTATTTCATGGTGTCAAAATAGGGAGGGAAAAGAAAGGTTAAAAGGCAGATGTAAAAACAGAACTTAAGCATCAGTCTGAAGGTCAGAAACAACAGCTGAAGGTGTTTCAATGTAGTAGATCTTAGACTAAGTTGTGCTTCCTGTTAAAATTAAGAAAAAAGAAGAAAGAATACCTTGGAAACATTTCTAATGTGATTGCTAATATCACACTATTTGCAGTTTCCTCTAGTTTCCCGAAGCGGAAGAATTAGAAAGCTGCTGCTAGAGGCAAAGGATACAAAGATTTCAAGACTCAATCTTACCGGTCTTCCTGGCGGATCTGATGCATTTGAACTTGCTGCTAAGTTCTGTTATGGCGTGAACGTTGAGATTACCATATCAAACGTGGCAATGCTAAGATGTGCATCCAAGTTCATGGAAATGAACGAAGACATCTCTGAGAAAAACCTGGAAATTCGTACTGAAGTATTCCTTAAAGATACAGTATTCCCAAGCATATCCAACTCGATATCTGTTCTTCATCGCTGTGAAACACTACTACCGGTATCTGAAGAAGTCAATCTCGTTAGTCGATTAATCAATGCAATTGCAAACAATGCTTGTAAAGAGCAACTAACATCTGGTTTGTCAAAGCTGGAGCATAACTTCCCACCAAAACCTGTTCAAAGCCTTGATTCTGAGACACCAATAGACTGGTGGGGAAAATCATTGACCGTGCTAAATCTAGATTTTTTCCAGAGAGTTGTATCTGTAGTGAAGTCCAAGGGTCTTAAACAAGACATTATCAGCAGAATTTTGATAAATTATGCCCAAAATTCACTTCAGGGACTTTTCATCAAGGATCCTCAGTTGGTTAAAGGAAGTTTCTTGGATTTGGATTTGCAGAAAAGGCAAAGGGTTATCGTCGAAACAATAGCTAGCTTACTACCAACACAATCCAGGAAAAGTACAGTCCCAATGGCTTTTCTTTCAAGTTTGTTAAAATCTGCCATAGCTGCATCAGCATCCACTTGTTGCAGATCTGATCTAGAGAGGCGCATCGGTCTGCAGCTAGATCAGGCAATTCTAGAAGATATTCTCATACCTGCAAATACACATGGGAACAACCACAGCCCTCTCTACGACATAGATTCTGTCTTGAGGATCTTTTCATTTTTCTTGAATTTGGATGAGGATGATGAAGAGGACAACACATTAAGAGATGAAAGCGAAATGGTTTACGATTTTGATAGTCCTGGATCTCCCAAACATAGCTCAATTGTTAAGGTGTCAAAGTTATTGGACAATTATCTAGCAGAAGTTGCACTCGATTCTAACCTCACACCATTGAAGTATATAGCACTGGCTGAGTTACTTCCAGACCACGCCCGTCTAGTTTATGATGGATTATATCGAGCTGTAGATATTTTTCTCAAGGTAAGCTGCTTAACCTCATCCACATTATCCCTCTCACCTGTTCAAAACAATCAGTATTTCTCATATGAGTAGTTTAACAATGGGAAAACTACACATTATAGCCTCTCTCAAAAGTAATAGCCAACAAAATGTATATTTTTGTATATTAATGTATAATTTACATATAATAGACATATTTTATGCAGGATTAGTGTATATTTTTCGTATATTTGGCTAGCGGAATGTGCTTTAATACAATGCTTGGCATTTTCTCATGGCAGGTACATCCCAACATTAAGGACTCTGAACGCTATCGACTGTGTAAAACTATTGATTGCCAGAAACTATCACAAGAAGCTTGCAGTCATGCAGCACAAAATGAACGGTTGCCTGTGCAAATGGCGGTCCAAGTGCTATACTTCGAACAAATCAGGCTGAGAAATGCAATGAACGGGGGACATAATCAATTCTTTGGAATGAATAATCAGTTCCCTCAGCGTTCAGGCAGCGGAGCAGGAAGCGGATGCATCTCTCCGAGAGATAACTACGCATCAGTCAGGAGAGAAAATAGAGAACTGAAGCTCGAGGTTGCAAGAATGAGAATGAGGCTTACAGATTTAGAGAAAGATCATGTTTCCATGAAACAGGAGCTAGTAAAGTCACATCCTGCCAATAAGTTATTCAAGTCATTCACAAAGAAATTAAGCAAGCTCAATGCACTGTTCCGAATAAGAGATTTAAAACCAATAGGAGGGAAAGCTAACTCAGAAAGCCGGTTACTTTTTCAGAAGAGAAGGCGCCATTCGGTTTCTTGATGCTCTACTCTAATGTGAATAAGAAAAAGTATATAGTGTTTCACATTGCTGATTTTGGTGGATGTTGATGTGTTGAGTGAAGTTCTTGCTTTGCGTTTTGATTGTAAACTTGAAAGAAGATACTCACTCAAACTTTTACTTTAAAGGTATATAAACAAGTGTGAGTTTTTTTAGCTTCATGTAGTTTGCACTTATTGCATATTGTGCCTACACTCTTAAAAGAAATACCACTATCAAAGCACTTATTGTGTTTTCAAACTTCTTAAGGAAATAAAACGGAAGTACCTTACCGGATATCCATCAAAAACAGGGAATTGTGCTTTCAGTAGACATAAAATCTGGTTTTACATGATCCATCCACAAGAAACAAAGATCCAAATTATGCTTAATCTTAAGCTTCTTGTTGAACAATGTCAAAATAGAATCACAACTCAGGATAACTTCAGTTGGAGTTCTTCCTCCCCTTTTGTTTCAAGCTTCAGATTTGCCTTTGTAATACTTATCTCCATTGTGGTTTGGGATATTATTGGTCTTTCCCAATATTTCTTATTATACTCATTTGATATTGCATGTAACTTGTCATAAGACACTAATTATTGTTAGTGTGCTCTGGAGTTTCATGGCTACTAACTTTTGTGAATTCATCTCTAGGTTATTCACGATACAGCTGCTTGCATTTGGCTCCTACGACGAAACTAAATCCCAACCCCATTACTCATTCCATCAATTACTCGTCGATCAGAAAAACTGAGTAATATCAGCTCACCATCTCCTCTAGCGTTGGACACTTCCGCGTTGGCATGGTTCAACAGACAATAGTCTAACATTGCTTTCACAAGTTTCTTCTGTTAACTTGGGTTAAAACAAGCACTCGTGTTTCCATTTTGTTTGCTCAATTATGTCCTATGCAGCAATTAGCTTGACTAGCCCTTGTCTGCAACATTCAGGATGGCCATTTCTAAGTCGTTATATTAGATCTTGGGTAATCCTAGATGGCTTTCTAGAGAAAAATGCAGATGATGCTAACATAAATGTCAACTGGGCCTCAGGAAAGATACTAGCTAGCCCTACAACCACATGTTCTTAAGCCATGTTAATGGAATCAGCGTGAAGCTCGCTTTCTCTGTTGACCATAACTTGCAAGGTTCCAAAATGTACTGCAACTGCGCTTCCAAAAAAGTAGTTTGGTAAACTATCTTCAATAGGGGTATTTATTTCTTTTGATTAGACTAGGGTTGGCGGGAGACCAGAGCTTATTGCCCTACCAGTCACGACTATTGTCAGTCAACAACGTAGAAACTTCAAAAAAAGTAAAGGAAAGGAAAAAAATCTCCGAATTGGGAGGGCAATCCTAGCAAACATAGAAAACTTGCAGTCATAAAATTCAAAGAAAGGAACTGCAGATATGGCTTATTACTTCATAAGATAGATTTCCCCTTCAATCTCAACGAATGGGAACATCATGCCAAACATTGGGAAACGGAGATAAAGAAACACACTTCAATTCCTGACTTTGAGCAACATTAAGCTCTCTACTGACAGTATACAGACAAAATAGCAAGGGAAGAATAATACATAGTGCTTCGAGTTTACTTTAAATTCAATATCAGTTCCCCGACATAACTACATTTTGGAGAGCAGATGGCCAGTCTAAGAAAGTATTAGGTTAACTCTACCAATTGTACTTTCAATGAAGAAGATGGTCTAGATAAAGAGGCGGCGTCCACCTTTGACCCTGAAACAAATCCAGCCTGTAACTCCGGCAGCAAAGTGGGAGCAAAAGCAAAGGAAGATCGCAGCATGTAGGGAGCAATTGGTAGATCAGGAAGAGAAGAAGCTGATGAACTATATTGTACTGTTCCCATAGGATGATCAAATTTACAAGCGCGACCAAACTTGCAGAATCCTTTCAGTAGATAAAAGGAACAAGGCTGCACCCCCTGCTTTAGAAATATACATCAGTGGAGCACTCAAATATGAAGACTTACAAGAAACAATACTTTCAAAGACAGTCAACCAAGATCATTTTCCAGACAAACACGACAGAATATAAACCATCTCTGTTTACATGGACAAGCACTTGGCCGTCTCCCTCTCTCCTAAAATAGGCACAACTTTTTGAAAACGTGAAAACTCAACTCCAGAGGCAGTTCAGTCTGAGCAGTTCCTACGCGTCTAATTATATAAAACAAGATGCTAACTCCCTCCTTGTATACTTCCAAGTAATTCTTTGGAAATGAATAGGAAAAGCATGCTCGGAAGAAAGGAAAAAAGAGATCATTACCTCCCTTAGATTAGCAATTATTACCTACCATGCGCAAAAGAAAATTATAGTTCAAAGAAATAAAGTATTCATGCCCATAGCTCTTAATAGAAGCATCAGATTGAGAGCAGTAACCATCAGAGAAAGAAGTAGCACACATACATTTGGGCACATATACACGCTTCGACACCGGCAACAAAATTATTAGGAAAGCCAGCCAAAACTACTAAATTCATCATTTCCTTTATGACCAGACAGTGGCAAAAATTCTCTATCTAAGAGTTTGGTAAAAAACTAAATAATAGAAAACAGCATTGACAAACTTAGGATTCACCCCATGGATGTAACTATACCACGGTTACAGTCATTAGCTCGAGTATTTCTGCTTTTTTCAAAAATCCTAGAAGGCTAGGACAGAACTGGACTCATAGAACGTCTGCTGCCAATTGCTAACAAGACTAAGCAATAAAGCATGACATGCAAATATCCTCATTGATGAACAGCATATTACACATCCATTGATTTTCACGTTAAATAGAGACATTTTTGTATGACTACATAATAAATAAATGATGAGATCCTACAATGAAATAAGCTCAGGTCATGAACAAACTTGATAATCTCATGGCAAACCCTAGTTTACCTCTTGACATTTCGTAATGCAGTTATACAACCCCTTCACTGAAGTTACACAAGTCTCCGGAGAACTGCATGGGACTTTTAAACAGTTAAGAGGAACTAGACTAGGAGAACCTCCTCTTCAAAGACATTGGTACCTCAAGAAGTATATAGGATGAGGATGTTAAGGCAATTCAATAAATACAGAAAAATTTAAACACCACCTTGATTCATGCTTTTGAATTTTAACAATGAAGACATAATCGTGAACCTGCAATAATCAAAATGAAGGCAGGAGACAGCTAATGTAACTTCATTAATCACAACTTTATAACACGTGCGAACCAAATTTAAGCAAGACTACAATCATATGAAAAAATCTCTTCCTCTACATTTCTCCCTTCTTTCTTGTTTCATCAAGTTTTGCTCAGATTCACAAATAAGGAACCTCAAAGTCCAGCACACATTCACTATCAATGACACATTACCATGCAATAGGCAAGAATCTCACCCAGATTAGATTCTAAATTGTCATGTCAAATCAAACAAAGGGCAGAAAGAAGAAACATTATCATACCGGACGTAAAGGAAGGCCTAAGGGGCTGATAGCAAAATTTGTCTTTGATGCAATCCAGTCAGGTGGATGGTGATACCTACACGACGATCCAAATTTACAATCCCCAGTTTTCATGTAGTATTGACACGTGGGTTGACCAGGTCTGTCTGGAAAACTCTTTTCCTTCTGTGTCTTGCTGGAAGGGCTAGCAGCCGAGTGTAATGGAGAGTAAGGTCCTGCAAAGGCATGTGTAGAAGATGCTAGCTGTGATATCCCATAGATAGATGTCACTGCAGCAGAGGGTTGAGCACCGGGAGATAGTGCAGGACTTACTGGTCCCTGCAACGAGTAAATTAATCACCGCATTAGAAAAGAAATTACATCATTGTAGAAGGTTGATAGAGAGAAGATCTTTGAATTACTGAGTAAGGGTTCCAGTTCTGAATGGTAACCACTCCTGGGTGAAGCAGCACTGGACCATAAGCACTAGGTACATATGACCCGGGTAAAAGTGGAGGCCTTGCTACTCTAAGACCAGTTGACGCACTATTATATTCCTCAGGAGGAGCAGGAAGAGACTGCACTGTCGGATAAAATGGACGTGCAGGTGCTGGCGCTGATATACCAGCAGTTTGAGGGTGATGGTATTTACATGCTATACCAAATTTGCAATGCCCCGTTTTCAAATAATAGGAGCATTCAATTTCCCCCTGTTGTAGTTGTTGAAAATTAGATGCTAATGCACAAAGTTAACATAAGTGTAGGCATTTAAAATCATGAAACAATTACCGGGCGTAATGGATATCCATAAGTATTTAGTGGCACATTGCTCAAGGATCCACCCAAGTTCCTAGGGTGGTGGAACTTGCAGGATGCACCAAATTTACAGGCCCCTGTTCTTAAATAGTACTGCGCATGAACATTGTGCAGTCAGCAATGAAATCAAAATTATTAAAAATGCTATACCACATTCGGGAAAACAGAATATCTTAACACTTTGAGCTTTAGAAGAAACAAAAAGATCAAACTTCAACGCTCTCTCCAACACTGAAAGCAGAGTACCTGGCACATTGGCTCTCCCAATCTTTCTGGGAACTCAACTCGTTCCAACTGCATTTTAGCACCCTGAAAACAAAATCACTCAGCCAAATAAGGAAATTCGGTATTCACACTTGGGCTTCCAAGAAAAATATAGCATATTCAGAAAATCGAGATAGCAAATGAATAGCAGGTGCTATGTACCCCACGCACACTAACTTAAAATCCTGGATCTGCCTCAGGTTTGAGAAAGAACTCATTCTCGACTACGACTTCCAAATGAAAAATTCAAAGAATCTATGTGACTAATATTTTGAGAACATATGCTCCAATAGATATACAAGAAAGGAGAACAAAGCTTAACAAGAACCGCCGAAGGATGTGGTAAAATGGTAAAGGATTTAGCGGTCGTTTGGTTTAGAGACAAGCAATACAGAGACTAATAATGCGAGGATGAATTAGTTCTTATTTGAATGTTTACTTTGATATATTACATATTAGTATACATAGTATAAGTTAAAATATATGTTTAACTTTTTAAACAAAATAAGGTGTCCTTGCATTATGGGTCAGTTATATCATTTTAGTGTTTCTAATCTATGTATTACTAATACTCTCATTCTCATTCCACATGCTATTCCGCATAAAATAAAATGTAAATCCCCGCATTACATATTATTTATGAGGAAAAACAAATTAGTAATAATCAAGCGTTATATAAATTAATGCTGGGTTTTATACAGATATTAAATCTCCTCAAACTGCAAACTAGAAGACCCCTGACAGTGGGCTTTCTAAAATAACCAGGCCAGTGAAAGTAAAAATTAGCTAAACATGAGACCCAACTGAAGCTCTATAGGGAACTTACATAGGCGCGATCACGAGGATGGTTATAGCGGCAATTAGCGCCGTATCCACATGACCCGGTTCTCATATAGTACGAGCAGTCGGGTACACCAGGCCTTTCCGGGTAAATTTCTCTGCCCCATAACCCCAACCTCTGCATTGATTCTACATTATTCCAAAAACCATATTAGCATTGTCAAAAACCCTAGAAAAACACATACACACAATGTAGACATGTGAAAAAAATCAAAAAGTATAACAAGCGTAAATTCTTAAAATTTAAAAAAAACAAAAACCACCATCAAGACCCGATTCCTGCTCCACCGGAACCCATTCTGACTGATGATCGGATTGTGACCCGTTACTTCCCGTGGACCGTCCGTACAGCTCCATTATTTGTGTCTCTTCTTCAATTTTCACAGTATCAAAACCGAAAAAAAAGGAAGAAACAAGGGATTAGGAGATCGGGGAGAGTAGAAAAGACATACACTTCTGGGGAAGTGAAAGGAAAGGGTTGATCACAAGCACTATTATATGTACAGACATCAATGTTTACTACAGAGTATAATGCAATAAGATGGGGGTAAGAAAGAGTGGGGTTATTACTTATTATGGAGTACGACACCAAGGAGAAACTGCCATCTGTATGTGATACGAGTTTTTGAGAAACAAACTTTTGCTGTCACTAAGGTTGCGTTTTCTCACTCTACACTTCAATCTCCGTACAGTGTGCGTGTCCGGTTTGTTGCACAAATCAAGAATATTAAAGGGATTTATGACTTATATAAACACCTTTCCTATAAAGCAGTTAATATTATGTGTACTATTTAGTTTCTCCTTTCATTTTTACTTATCTAATATTTTAAAAATAAATTTTTATTTTTATTTATCACTTTTAGCATATCAAGAAAAGATAATTTTTTTTTCTTGTTATACTCATAGTACTAATTACTAATTTTCAAATTATTTTCTCAAATCCATTAAAAATATACATCAATTAATATGGGTAGTATGGTAAATTATACACTTCATTTATTATTTCTTAAGAGATGTGCAAAGTCCATAGTGGACAAGTAAAAGTGAACGGATGGAGTATTATATATAAGTATATATAATTATCTTTTACCTGACATCACCGTGTAATTTATAAAAGTTAAACTCTTATTAAAAAATAAAATCTTTGATTTGACGGTTTTGTTTGATTTAGACTTATTATATTCTGTAATCATTTACTACTTTTCTTCCTTTTTGTTTGGAATAGGATATTTAAACGTTATTGTTCCTTATTTTAATGAGGAATGCTTATCTCAACAAAATATGACATTTCTCGTGCAAGAAAATAAAACAGCAAACAGAAGAAACAAATTCGAAGATACTCTAAATTTAGTATATCTTAGTAATCAAAGAATAACATTTTCTTAACAAGTGATTACTTACAATGAGAAATTAAAATAGAAATACTTCATATTAAGTATTTCCCTTTATCCTTTAGCAATTGTTGTCTCTAACGAATTTCTTGGAAATAAATTGATAGCAGCCGACACTTGTTAACCTTGGAATTCGAAATTACTGTCATGTCCTTCACATTCGTGCCTCTTTCTTTCTTTATTATTTTTTAAATTGCTACACGTGTTAAATAGTTTATCTTACCTAAGCAACGAAAATTAAAGAATGGTATGTCCTAAAGCAAGTTGTCAGGTTAATTGATCTATTTTAGCTGTATAGAGTTGTGTTTTCATCTAGTGTGTATAAAAGAAATTCTGTTAAACCTCTTCTAACAATATCTATATATAATATTCATTTATAATAAATGTTAAGTTTTTCTTGAAATCAAACTTTTTAAATTATATTTTATCTCTCTATAATATTTTTTTACGTACAACAGCAATAGTCATATTTATTGCAGATCGCTCTTATTAAAATTGCCAGTCATATATATAGAATTTTTTACATTACTAAAAATAATTCTAGAAATCCGCACATAAGTTTTTCCATTGAACAAAATCTTCATCTTGCAAAATACATAAGATTTGAAAATTTATATATGATATTCTTTTCATTGGACAAATACCAAAAAATATTAAAATAGAAGATCCAACTATATTAAGATCTTAGATTGCCTTCAAGATAAAGCTATTGGATGCCTTTTTACTGAAAATTTAGATATAAATCTTCGCCAATACAAGTGTGCATCACTGGTAAAAGAATATATGCCTTAGAGTTTAAATATTTGTATGTTTAGTATTTACTAATAAAGTATTAGCTTTCTTCAGTATTTAATTTGTGAAATATGGATATCTTTTGAGATTTTAAAGTTGAATAAATTTTTATCTTTTATATTTAATATTTAAAAAGAAAAATAATTAATTTTGGATATTTTTTGTCTATAACAGCCAAAAAATAGTTAAATGACAAAATCATGTTATATGTGTATAATAGTTATTCACTATATAAATCGCATAATATCGGAACAAATGATGTCGTTATAGAAATATTTGACTATACAAAAGAGTTAATTCCAAAAGAAATTTCCTTGATCTAACTCCAAGTCTTCTCAAAAATAAAATGATGTTGGCATGTTGTGAAGTGAATAATGGACTGAACAACAAAATATTACATTATGAGTTGTTTTGAAGGTGTAATTAACATTAGAGGCAAATAAAAGGAGTCCAACACTTATTACCAAAATAAAAAAGGTAATTAACACTTCAACTATAGGAGTGACTGAACTACTATTTTGATCCATGCTCCCATGCTCTATGATAAGCAACAATATTCCTACACAGGTGTGCCAAATTGCCCAAATTTACCAAAACTAATAATATAGTGGGGGAAAAATGCTTTTCTTCAAAAATTAATTTTTTTCTAACAAACTTTAAAACAAAATGTCAACTAATTAGATATACACATTACCTTTACCCTTCCCCCTTTAAAACAAGATGTCAACTAGAGCCCGTTTGGACATAAAGAAATTTTTTCTTTTTTTCAAAAACTTTGTACTTTTTTCCGAAATCAACATTTATTCATAAAATTTTTAATTTTCGCTTGAAAATGCATTTTGAAAATTTTCAAAAATTTGAAAAAACTCCAAAAGGTTGTTTTTCAAAATTTTCACTCAAATAACTCATAAAATTTCAAAAACAACCCAAAATTATATTCATGTCCAAACACAACCCTAACTTTCAAATATCATTTTCACTTAAAAATAATTTCTTCCTATTTTAAAATTTTACAATTCTTATGTCCAAACGCCCACTAGATATACACACCTTCCCCCTTCCCCTTCCCCCTCCCCCAACAACCCCCCACCCAAGAAAAGTTGGGCTTTAAATGATAGTGGCAAAAGTACTTTTAACACACACTATTCATCCCTTTTAGATAGTTTGCGATCCCAAAATAACACGCTTCCTTAGTTGTTTGGCTCATTCTAAAAATGAATACATTTTTAAAATATTTAAATATTTAAAACAACACAAAGAATATTTTTCTTTTACATGTATAAAATAATATACTAGGAAAATTTAGAAGATATTACTACTGGTTGTGTAGTTACTTGGAAAGCCACGTGTAATTATTTGGTTGTGTAATTACTAAGATAGTAATTAAACACCCTGGTATTTATATGTTTGTTTGCTAGAATGCAATTACAATATAGTTTTCAC
This sequence comes from Nicotiana tomentosiformis, assembly GCF_000390325.3. Lineage (NCBI taxonomy): Eukaryota > Viridiplantae > Streptophyta > Magnoliopsida > Solanales > Solanaceae > Nicotiana > Nicotiana tomentosiformis. Next base: position 97,426,808 of record NC_090812.1, on the reverse strand, counting down.
TGTCATGTTTGATTGAACAAGTGTAATTATATAATTAAATAATTTTTTTAATTAACCTATTGAAATATATTAAATAATTATCGATTGATAAATAATATCTTAAAAGCAGTATGTATCTTCTAAATAAATAATACTATTACTTACATAAATTTTAATAATGATTTGATTTTTTTTACCAACTCATTAATGCGTGATAAATGCATATACATATATAAATGCTAAATACTTTTTATAATTAGTTATTTAAACTATATTATAAGAAAATAAAAATATTAAATAATTATAAATTGGTAATTAAGATTGGAAAAACTATCAGTATCTTAACTATTTTCAAATAAATAATATCATAACTTAAATAATTAATAAAAGTTTTAATTATGAATTTAAAACTTTTACCAACTCATATGAGTAAAATGTAAAATTAATGATTTGTTGCACTTTTAAATAACAAAAAGATAAATATGAGTTTAAAAAGTATTTTTTTCTTAAGATATCTTATACTAATGAATAAAAAATAAAGCTAGTAAAATACGAATTTGTGTTTAACAACTAAGGAAAAAAAGAGCACTATATATAATAAGTTATAAAATTATATGGAAGCACACTATTAGCACATATTTGAAGGTTAAAAACTGAGAATAAGAGAAATAGAGGGGGGAAATATAAAAAAGAATAGTACTAATATATTTGGAAAAAAAAAGATTAGAAATATTACATTAACTTGTAAAAAAAGTGTAATTATTATCAATTTCTACACCCCCTTGAGAATTGGAGAGTGTAGTTATACCCTCTCAATTATACATATTCAATGTTGACCAAATAATTACTTGGTGAGACAAGCATGTCAAATTGTGTAATTACACCCACATGCTCTACCGCTTGTGCAGCCTCCATCAATTCCTATGAGTTGTATTCTCGCGAACGTACTCCCCAGGAGGGATACTTAACGCGTTAGCTACAACACTACACGAGTCGATACTCACAGTGCCTAGTATCCATCGTTTACTACTAGGACTACTGGGGTATATAATCTCATTCGCTCCTCTAGCTACTCAAACATTTGAAATAATATTTGGAGATTTTTTCAAGCCCTTAAATTCACTTTTATACGTTTTGTCTTTTAATCTCTCGTTTGTGAGCTCCTCGACAAATAAAGTCTGAACTTTAATGTAATTTTCGTCTTTGATAAATGTCTTTTCAGGACCCGATGACAGAGGATCCTTGGTCGTGAACTTGAGGACAAAAGACTCTACAAAATATTCATGAGACTTATGGTCTTATATTCTCTACACAAGCTTTAAATGCTTCTTCCTATAATGAAGTCGAGTTATGTCATCATAGATTAGCGCATTTTCGTACGCATATAAGTATTTGTTTATCAAATTGACTCATTATTCTTCAAACTTGAAATACAAAATTTTATGTTTGAAAAATAAGTTTAGGAGGTTTTGAAATTTATTAAGTTTTCACTCATAAAACTTTAACTGTATTTCTATATTCTAACATAACTTTAACTTTCAAATATAATTTTGTGATGACCCGATAAGTCATTTATATTTTAACCCTAAATTCTGTATTTTGAAACCTCGACTAGATCCGTTTAGCCTTCCTCTATTTGCATACACAGTCCGTGTCTTTTTCTAGAAGGTTTTTATGTGAAATTTGACGAAAATGTAAAATAGTACCTTAAAACTCTTTTGAGTTGACTTCGGTCAACGTTTTGAGCAAACAAATTCGGATCAGTATTTTGACGGTCCCGGTAGGTCCGTATCGTGATTTGGCACTCGGGCATATGCCCAGAATCGAATTCGCAAGTCCCTAGCTCGAATTATCGCCATTTATTGAAAACTAGAAGTTTAAAGGTTTAAAGTAATTTCAAATTTGACCGTAGTTGGGCTTTGTTACTACTGGGTCCGTATTTTAGTTACGTAACTTGGTATGAGTTCATTACTATATTTATGACTTGTTTGCAAAATTTAGTGCAAAACGGAGTTGATTTGACGTGATTCGGACGTCTAGTTGTTAAAATGAAAGTTCCTAAGCTTCTTTGAAAATTTTATTTATTTTGGTGTCTGATTCTTAGTTCTAGGTGTTATTTCGGTGTTTTGATCGCGCGAGCGAGTTTGTATGATTTTTTGGACTTGTGTGCATATTTGGTTTGGAGCACGAGGCCCGAGGGGCTCGGGTGAGTTTTAGATAGGCTACTGTAACGATCCGACTTGTCGTTTTAAGAATTACCACCCCGTTCAATGACTTAAGGTCCCGAGAAACTTTATAATATGTATTATGACTCGCGTGTGTGGTCGAGTTTAAATTTCGGAAGATTTAGAATTTAATTGAAAGAGAAATTCTCATTTTGAAGCTTAAATGGAAAGAGTTGACCAAAGAGTTGACTTTTGAGTAAACGACCTCGGAATAGAATTTTAATGATGTCAATATCTTCGTATAATAATTTTGGACTTAGGCGCGTATTCGGATTTGGATTTGGATGTCCGTAGGACAATTCGACGCATTTTGGCGAAAGTTGAAAAATAGACGATTTTCGAAAAAGTTCGATCGAAGGATTCGATCGAAGGTTGAATTTTTGATAACGAGGTCGGAATCCGATTCTGAAAATTGAAATAGGTTCGTTATATCACTTATGACTTGTGTGCAAAATTTGAGGTCAATCGGACTTGATTCGATAGGTTTCAGCATCGAATGTTGAAGTTGAAAATTTCATAATAGACTAAAGTTTCAAGTGAGTTCGCACATGACCTAACTTCAAACGAGCATACCTCTCTTTATATGAAGAGTTATATGGTGTGTTACCTATCAAAAGAAAGGTCTATGTGTCTAGTTTTCAAATCTTTAAACCGTTCCTCATTTCCAAATAAGTAAAGTTTGGGTTGTGGAATGAAGGAAATCTTATAGAAGAACCTTATAACCAAATTTGCACACCTAGTATTTGATAAAATGCTCAAATGAGCTGAAACCATGAAAATCTTCCTAATTATGGTTCACTTTTATTATGCTTCTAAATAGATTAAAGTTGCTATAATTTTCGGAACCTCGTAATGTAAGGAAGGATCAAGAAAAATTGGAGCCGTCCGGGGGTCAATTCAAGCAAGAAGGCGATTTTGGAATATCGGCCTAACTTCAAAAAAGTAAGTGTCTTGCTTAACCTCGAGTGGGGGAATTTTTCCTTAGGAATTGAGTCTTATATGCAAATTGTGTAATTAAAAACCATGTACGCGAGGTGACAAGTACGTACTTGGTTTATATGTGCGAATTTCATTGATTAAAAATCCTTAGATGCCCTTATGTATTAAATTGGAACTTATTGTTACTTATTAAATCCTCTATTTGTCATGCCTAGATCCTTGTTTGTTGAAATTATTTTTATATAATGATTTGGTGTGATTGCCACCTTGAATTTATGTAAAATGGTAAGATTTTGTGCACATTATGGTCGAGCCATGTGCTCCTTATTGTGAAAAATGATGTATTGTTTATTTTTGTGGCAAGTTAAAATATTTGAGCACTCGATGTGCAATTTATGATATGTTATAATATTTGAGCACTTGATGAGCCATGTGTGATATGTGAGCACTTGATGTGCAGTTGTTGAAATCATATTTACTTTGGGACTACGGAACGGTATTCCGGGAGATCTCACCCTGCCCTGCATATTTACTTTGGGACTACGGAACGGTATTCCGGGAGATTCCCCCCTTCCCTGTATATTTACTTTGGGACTATGGAATGGTATTCCGGGAGATCCCCCTGTCTTGCATGTTTACTTTTGGGACTACGAGGCGGTACCTCGGGAGATTTTCCATGTCTTGCATATTTACTTTTGGGACTACGAGGTGGCACCTCGGGAGATTTTTCCTGTCTTGTATATTTACTTTTGGGACTATGAGGCGGTACTTCGGGAGTGCCCTTTTGTTGATATTTTTCTATGGATGCACTTGCCTTGGGTTATTTTATTTTTTCGTAATTTGTAAATTCTTGTATTTTCCGTGATGTATTATTTGACTTAATATTAAGCGTTTTGTATTTTTTGATGTATTGTGTTGACCTTGACTTTTTCGTATGAGACTTTGAGGATTCGTATTTTTGGGTTATACTTGTTTTGATGATTGAGTTGTTTTAAATAAAAGAAAAAATAGCTAGTATGTTTAATTTAATAAATTCTATATCCAAATCAGTAGTTTAAATGATGCTTTATTTTAATAAAAATGTTATTTTTCCTCACTCAAACGATTTCTAAAATAAACTTATCTTTTTATTGATTTCTTATTTGATTTAAAGATTTTTAACCTTACGTTACTGTAAATAAATTAATCATGCGGACCTTATATATACTGATATTTTGGTACGTGAGTTGTCCATGCAGTTATGAAAATAATATGGGCATGAGGTGCCGGGAAAAAGTATGATGATTTTATTATTGACACATGAGTTGTCGGTGTGATGGTGAAAGAAATATGGGCACGAGGTGCCATGAAAAATATGAAAGTGGGCTGAGACCCGTAATTTTTATGATTGTGAAATAAGGTGTCACATGGTGACTTTTACTTGAAAATATATTTATTGAAAAGAATTATATTTGAAAGATAATTATTCAAAAGAAGTATATTCGAAAGATATTTATTTTAAAGAATAATATGTGAAGGATTTATATTTGAAGGACTTGACTTGTTGATTGTACTTGTGTTCCTTATTCGCCTGAGTAATAATTATGATGTTCTTGTTACTAGTTGTTTTCCAGTACTATTGTATACTGCTATATTGCACAGGTTAATTGACTAGTGAGTGTCTTGACTGTACCTCGTCTCTACTCCACTGAGGTTAGTCTTGATACTTACTAGGTACCGACTATGGTATACTCATACTACACTTCAGCACATTTTTGTGCAGAGCCAGGTATTGGAGGTATCAGACCTGGACAAAGTTAGAGTGTGATCGCCAGGATTCGAGGTAGAGCTGCTTGGTCGTCGCAGTCTCTTGGAGTCTGTTCATTTCATTGTATTATTAATTTTTAATCAAACAGTATTGAGTATTCGATCATTGAGATCATTTCATGTATTATGTTAGAGTTCGTGACTCAGTACTACCAGTCTTGGGAGGTTGTTATAATTATTTCCGTTGTTGGTTTTGTTTATTAAAAAAAATGGCTTCGAAATGTAATGGAAATCGGCTTACCTAGTCTTAGAGACTAGGTGCCATCATGACGCTTGTGGTGAAATTTTGGATCGTGACAGCTATAGATGTTTTTGAACTTAAGAAATTTCTGGTTTTTAACTTCTGCTATCAGCTGGTGTGTTCTTCTTTGCGATCGCAAAGAGTTGTTGGGACTGGGGTGGATTTTCTTAATCGCGAACGCGTAGGGCTTTAGACCTAGGAAGGGGGATCAGTGATTTACTCTACGCGAACACGAGCACTGGCTCGCGAACGCAAAGGCCTGGGAGAGCTGCCTTCGCAAATGCGGGAGTGAATCCGCGAACGTGAATCCATTTAGGCCGTTGTGTATCGCAAACGCGGCAGGCCCTTCGCAAACGCGAAGAAGGCTTGACGCCTAGACCTTAAATATTTCCAAACACGAGATTTCACACATTTTGCACCATCTTTTCATTAGAGTTCGGCCTAGTGGCGATTGGAAGAGAAAAATCATCATCCTTTCATAGGTTAGTATACTTTAACTTATTTTCTTCCATTTTCATCATCACTCATTAATTTCTAGCCTTAATCTTTGTCCTTTCATAGTAGAAAATTAAGGATTTGGGAATAATTTGGGGGGGTTTGCAAATTTCGGATTTAGACCTCAAATTAGGGACGAATTTCGAAACTAATTACATAATCGGGATCGAGGGTGAATGGATAAATGGGTTTTGGTTCGAATCTCGAGTTTTGACCAAGCGAGCCCGGAGTTTACTTTTATTGACTTTATGGGAAAGGTGTAAAAATCTTAACTTTATGTATTGTAATTGAATTCTCTAGCCTTATTTGATGTTATTGAGTCGATTTTGGTTAGATTCGGTTGGTTTGGAGGTGGATTTTAGAGGAAAGGCCCCGGTATGGCTTTGAATTGATTGCGGAGCGAGGTAAGTGTCGTGGTTAACCTTGACTTGAGGGATTAAGACTTGTTTGCCTATTTGCTACGTGTTTAATATATAGGTACAATGTATATGTGAGGTGACGAGTACTTATGCGTTGTTGTTGGGTTAAATCATGTGGGTAGAACTTGTTTCCTTGTAATTTACTACCTATTTAATTATGACATCCATGCTTAGATTAGATTATTACTTATTTGATCGTTTCTTTCATATTTATGGATTAATTAGTAATGGTTGCGTATTTTGGAAGTTGAAGTTTGGTATCTTGGAATCATAATTGACGTAAGGTACATCCTTTGCATTATTTATCTCCTGAATTTTTATATTCCTTACTACATGGTAAGGGAGAGTGTTAAAGCACTAAGGGTGATGGCGTGCCATTTTATTACCTTATTTATTGATTAATACATATGAGGAAGAGAGATAAAGCACAAAGGGTGATGTCGTGCCGTCTATATTATTTATTCATTGATGCATAGTGAGATTGAGAGTAAAAGCACGAAAGGTGATGTCGTGCCATCTATATCGGTTATTCATTGTTAAATGGGCAAATTGAGAGTAAAAGCATGAAGGGTGATGTCGTGCCATTTCATTCTACTTATGTCGTCATTTCATGGTAAGGTTGAGAGTAAAAGCACGAAGGGTGATGACGTGCCATCTTCATACCGTATGTTTATCTGTCTTTATTAGATGATAATTTATTGACTGTCTTGTGTTGTCATTCCTGTTATAGTTACCGTATCTTGTCCCCCTTTTGCATGTCCCCTCCCAACTGCACATATTGAATCTCTATTTTGTTGTTGTTTGGTATATATATCTATGTTTGTACAGGTTTAATTACGTGAGTGTCCTATCATAGTCTCGTCACTACCTCGTCGAGGTTAGGCTTGACACTTACGGAGTACATTGGGTCGGTTGTACTCATACTACACTCTGCACTTCTTGTGCAGATTTTGGTACTGGTCCCAGTTGTACGTGAGGTATACTAGCTCGGATTATAACATTCAGAGACTTGAGGTAGATCTGCTGACGTCCGCAGACTTTGAAGTTCCCTTCCTATTTCCCCTTTTACTATTCATTTCATTCGAAATAATTGTATTTATTTCAGACTCTATTTGTAGAACTTCTAGTAGTTTGTGTACTCGTGACTCTGGATCTTTGGGAGGAGATATTATTAAATGACTTATGCTGGTGTTGTATTAGTTCGAGTACCTATCTCTCATTACTTATCATCACTTTGATTTAAATTGTTAAAATTTGACTAACTAACTATCTCGCATCAGCTTGCCTAGCAAGTGGATGTTATGTGCCATCACGACCCCGAGGTTGGGATTTCGGGTTGTGACAAGTTGGTATCAGAGCACTAGGTTTCCTAGGTCTCACGAGTTATGAGCAAGCTTAGTAGAGTCTGGAGAATCGGTACAGAGACATCTGTACTTATCTTCCAGAGGCTATGGAGTTTAGGGAAAAAATGTCACTTCTTTCTTACTCTATCGTGTGATTTTATTCTATCATTGATGATTGAACCTTTCTATTCTTGTTCTCTCGCAGATTGCGAGAACACGCACTGCATCTACCGCCGGACAGGAGCCGGAGCCCCCTGTGACAGCTACGATTAAGGGTAGAGGTTGAGGCCGAGGTTGTGCTAGAGGTAGAGGCAGAGGCAGAGCTCAGCCTAGAGCTCGAGTAGCACCAGCAGTGGAGCCTCAAGTAGATTTTGATGAGGACGTCCCAGCTCAGACTGTACATGTTGGACCAGCTCAGGTCCCGAAGGGGTTCATATCCACTCAAGTGCTTGAGGACACTCTAATCCATTTGGTGTGTCTTATGGAGAGTGTGGCCCAGACCAGTACCTTTTCGGTGGCACCAATCGTCTCCCGGGCTGGAGAAGGAGCATAGACTCCTGCTACTCACACTACAGAGCAGGTGGCTCCCCAGTTTCGGACTCTAAAAGCCCCGCCAGTTGGGGTAGTTCAGCCGGTTGTTGCGGCACAAGCCGGTGATGGGCCCGCTTTATCTTCTGAGGCTATGTTGAGGTTGGATAAGTTCTCCAAGCTCTTTACTGTTCATTTCAGTGGTGCATCTTCTGAGGACCCACAAGATTTTCTGGACTATTGCGACGAGGTGCTACAGAACATGGGTATAGTTGAGACCAATGGGGTCAATTTTGCTACATTTCAGATGATTGGTTCCGCTCGGAGATGGTGGAGATATTATATGTTGAATAGACTAGATGGGTCGCTTGCACTTACCTGGGATTAGTTCTCACAGCTATTTTTAGAGAAATTCATCCATGTCAGTACCGCAAGCAGTTTGAGCGACTTCAATAGGGTGCTATGACTGTCACCCAGTACGAGACTCGATTTATGGACATAGATTGCCATGCCACTATCTTGCTTCCTATTGTGAAAGAGCGAGTGAGGAGGTTTATTGATGCCTCACTTACACTATCAGGCTTCAGATGGCCAAGGAGACATGGAGTGATATTTCCTTTCAGACGGCCGTTGATATTGCAAGACATATCGAGTTGGTTCATGCTCAGGAGAAGGGTCGGTGTCAGATAAGAGGCTTCATCATTCTAGTAGTTGCAACGGTGCCTCATCTGGAGGCAGGGGAGATTTTGGTAGAGGCCATCCTCCCAGGCCATTTCATTCAGCGCTTCAGGCATCTCACAGTGCTTCAGGGAGTCGTGGTCCTTACGTGCCTCATTCTGGATAGCCAACCTATAGTTCACCACCAGCTCCTATCAGCGCACCTCCGATCCAGAGCTATGAGAGTGGTTATCCAGGTCTTCAGGGCCAGTTCCAGGGTCAGCAATCACAACAGTCAGGGGCTTGTTATACTTATGGTGATCCGAGGCACATTGCTAGATTTTGCCCCAGGTCACAGGGAAGCATGCAGCAGTAGGGTTCTCATGCCATGATTCTGTCACCGGTTGCTCCACCGTCCGCTCAGCCAACTAGAGACAGGGGTCAAACAGCCAGAGGTGGGGGTCAGGCCATTAGAGGTAGAGGTCAGGTCGTTAGAGGTGGAGGCCAGCCAACTAGAGGCCATCCTAGAGATATAGTTTAGAGTGGTGGGGCCCCGCCCCGATGTTATTCTTTCCAAGCTAGGCCTGAGGTCGAGTTATCTAACGCCGTTATCACAGGTATTGTTCTCGTTTGCCATAGAGATGCCTCAGTTTTGTTTGATCCGGGATCTACTTATTCCTACATGTCATCCTATTTTGCTTCATATTTGGTTGTGCCCCGTGATTCTTTGAGTGTTCTTGTGTATGTGTCCACATCTGTGGGAGATTTTATTATTGTAGATCGTGTCTATCGCTCGTGTGCGGTTACTATTGGGAGTCTTGAGACTAGTATATATCTTCTACTTCTTGATATGGTAGATTTTGATGTCATCTTGGGTATGGATTGCCTGTCACCTTATCATGATATATTGGACTGTCACGCCAAGACGGTGACCTTAGCCATGCCGGGGTTGCCTTAATTACAGTGGAGAGGGACTCCTGGCCATTCTACTAGAGAGTTATTTCTTATGTGAAGGCTCGACGTATGGTCGAGAAGGGGTGTCTAGCTTATTTGGCCTATGTCTGTGATTCTAGTGCGGAGGTTTCATCCATGGATTCAGTACCAGTTGTTCGTGAGTTTCCTGAGGTGTTTCCTACATACCTGTTGGGGATGCCACTCGACAGAGATATTGATTTCTGTATTAATTTGGCTCCGGGCACTCAGCCCATTTCTATTCCACCATACCGTATGGCGCCACCTGAGTTGAAGGAACTGAAAGAGCAGTTGAAAGATTTTCTTGATAAGGGCTTCATTAAACCTAGTGTCTCGCCCTAGGGTGCACCTGTGTTGTTCGTAAAGAAGAAGGATGGGTCGATGAGGATGTGTATAGACTATCGACAGTTGAACAAAGTCACTATCAAGAACAAGTATCCGTTGTCGAGGATTGATGACTTATTTGACCAACTTCAGGGTACCAAGATGTTTTCGAAGATATATTTGAGGTTTGACTACCATCAGTTGAAGATTAGGGCATTTGATGTCCCTAAGACGACTTTTCGGACTCGGTATGGGCATTATGAGTTTCTCGTGATGTCATTTAGGTTGACAAATGCCCCAACAACATTTATGGATTTGATGAATCGGGTGTTCAAGCCCTATTTGGATTCTTTTGTGATTGTATTCATTAATGATATCTTGATCTACTCCCGCAGTCGAGAGGAGCACGAGTAGCATCTTCTTATTGTACTTTAGACTCTAAGAGATAGCCAGTTATATGCTAAGTTTTCAAAATGTGAGTTTTGGTTAGACTCAGTCACCTTCTTGGGGAATGTTGTATCGGCAGAGGGCATAAAGGTGGATCCTAAGAAGATTGAGGCAGTCTAGAATCGGCCTAGACCTACTTTAGCTATAGAGACCCGGAGTTTCCTAGGTTTGGCGGGTTATTATTGCCTGTTCGTCGAGGGGTTTTCATCTATAGCATCCCCGTTGACTAGATTGACCAAGAAGGGTGCCCTGTTCAGATGGTCGGACGAGTGTGAGTTGAGATTTCAGAAGCTCAAGACTGCTTTGACTACGATGCCAGTGTTGGTGTTGCCCACTGGTTCAGGATCTTACACAGTGTATTGTGATGCATCTCGTATTGGGATCGGTGCAGTATTGATGTAGGATGGTAGGGTGATTGTATACGCGTAGCGGCAGTTGAAGGTTCATGAGAAGAATTACCTTGTTCATGACTTAGAGTTGGCATCCATTGTTAATGCGCTGAAGATTTTGAGGCATTATCTTTACGGCATGTCATGTGAGGTATTCACGGATCACCGGAGTCTGCACTATTTGTTCAAACAAAAGGATCTCATCTTGAGGCAGAGGAGATGGTTGGAGTTGTTGAAAGACTATGATATCACCATTTTGTATCATCCCGGGAAGGCCAATGTGGTGGCCGATGCCTTAAGTAGAAAGGCTGTAAGTATGGGTAGCCTTTCTTATATCCTAGTTGGTAAGAGGCCGCTTGCTGCAAATGTTCAGGTTTTGGCCAATCAGTTTGTGAGATTAGATATTTCGGAACCTAGTCGTGTTTTAGCTTGCACAATCACTCGGTCTTCCTTGTTTGAGCGCATCAGAGAGCGTCAGTATGATGATCCCCATTTGCTTGTCCTTAGGGACGTGGTGCGGCACGGTGGTGCCAAACAGGTTGTTGTTGGAGATGATGGGGGGTTTTGTGGATGCAGGGTCCTATTTGTGTGCCCAATGTAGATGGGCTTCGTGAGTTGATTCTTGAGGAGGCCCACAGTTCCCAATATTTTATTCATCCGGGCGCCGCCAAGATGTATCAGGACTTGCGGCAATATTATTGGTGGAGGAGGATGAAGAAGGATATAGTTGCATATGTAGTTGTCATGACCCAAAATCCAACTAGTCATGATAGCACCTAACCAAACCCATCAAGTAAGCCAATTAACAACTATTCAATTTAATGAGATTTATTAAGAAAAATAATGATAATACAACTGCTTTTATACAAGAATTTCCCAAGGACTGGTAGTACAAATCACGAGCTTCTAAGTTTTAGAATTTACAAAGCTGGTATGAAATAAAGTACATAATTATCTGAAATATACATGAACAGATTAAAATTCTAAAGCTACCAAGATCGAGAGGCAGCTATGACCGGAACGCAGGTACATCTTCAAATCCGGCTCCCGTCGTGCACATCAACATCAACATCCAACATCTGCACGCAAGGTACAGAAGTGTAGTATGAGTACAACCGACCCTATGTACTCAATAAGTAACAAACCTAACCTTAGGTTGAAAGTAGTAACGAGCTGGGACAAGGGTCAGGGTCCAACTCCAATAACCTGCAACAGTTCATAACAATATGATAAAGATGGTACAAGAAATAATTCAGCTGGTTCACAGTTACGGAAAATAGGCATGATTTTCAAGTATAACAATAGATCTCAAACCTTTCATCGAAAACCTCAAAAGTATATGAATAAGTTTGAAAACTGTGATTTTCCCAAAAACCTTTCAACAATAAATAAGATGTTTCATTTTTCAGATAGCACTAGGAAAATACATCTCTATGCCTACATGTCAATATACAAGTGAAATCATGATTGTCATCAAAGCCGGGTAGCATGAGGAAATGCATCTCTATGTCTGTATCTCAAGTACGCATGTCAAATGCAATGCATCACAATGATGAACTCATGTACTCACACTCTCAGAGTACTCAATCTCAATGTCTCGTATTCTCACTCATCATGCTCAATACTCAGCACACTCAGTCACTCAGTACTGTACAATACCTGTTGCGGCGTGCAGCTCAATCCACATATAGCCATAAGGCTATTGCGGCGTGCAACCCGATCCACATATATATAGCCATAAGGCTTGTTGCAGTGTGCAACCCAATCCACATATATATAGCCATAAGGCTTGTTGCGGCGTGCAACCCGATCCACATATACATATAGCCATAAGGCTTGTTGCGGCGTGCAACCCGATCCACACACACACACACACACACACACACACACACACACACATATATATATATATATATATATATATATATATATATATATATATATATATATATATATACACGACACTCAGGCCCCAACTTAGTCGCCAATCTCTCCAGTCTTTTGGGCTCACAACGCTCATACTAAGCAGCCCTAATCGATGATACGAGATGTGACAATATACAATAACAAAGATTGAGATATGATATGAATGATGAATACGACTGAGTACATAACTGCAATTAAGCAAATAACTCAACAGTGAAGAACGACCACTGGGGGTCCCAATAGTGCCAGCATATAGCCTAAACATGATTTCTAGCATAAATTACAGCTCAAGTGCTCTAACACATAGTGTATGGTAAAAATGTTCAGATAAGATGGATACACAGTTTCATGGAATTGACTAAATCACAATTAACACGGCGCACACCCACACGCCCGTCACCTCAACATCAGTCACATAACATATAATTTGGGTTTTCATACCCTCAGCACTAAGTTTAGAAGTGTTACTTACAATGAACAAGCCAAATCCAATACCAAGCAAGCCAAGCGATGTTCCAAAAATGCCATCTCGCGTGTACCGATCTCTGAACGTCTCGAAACTAGCCAAAAGCAACTCAAATACATCAAATAATGTCAAAGGAAACAAACCCAATCGATAAAGGTCAAATCTTTGATCAAAAGCCCAAAATCAACCCAAAAGTCCAACCCGGACCCGCACCTCAGAACCCGACAAAACTCACAAAATCCGATAACGCATTAATTTACGAGTCCAACCATACTAGTTTCACCTAAATCCGACTCTGAATCGATGTTCAAAACTCAAAAACTCACTCTATGAAACTTTAGGCTAAAACCCCTAATTTCTCTATTAATTCATAATCCAATTACCAAAAATGAAGATTGATTCACGCAATATAATTACAAGTGAGTCAAGAATGCTTACCCCAAGTCACATGGTGAATTTCCTCTCCAAAGTCGCCCAAACCGAGCTCCAAAATCCCAAAATGTGAAATAAGAACCAAGACTTCAAAAATATAGTTCTGCCCAGCATTTCCGCATATGTGGTCACATTGTCGCATCTGCGACCACCGCCTTTGCGGTATCAATCTCGCTTCTACGAGAACCCCAGGACCTAGTTGGCACCACATCCGCGGATGCGTGACCGCAGATGTTACAGTTGCAGTTGCATTAGGGGTGGGCATAAAATCCGAAAAACCGAATTCCAAATCGAATTAATTCGGTATTTCGGTTTCGATTTTTTCGGTATTTCTGTATAATTCGGTATTATATTTTCAGTATTTCGGTATAACGGTATGGTCTTCGGTATTAGGATCTTGAAATTTCAGTATACCGAAATACCAAATTTTTAAAGAATTTATGTTAGACCTATACTGCCCAGCCCAACCCAATATATTGTATCTCTAATTCTCTACACTGCCCTAGTGCCCAACCCAACCCAATAAGGCCCAACTCTTACCCTATTTAGTCTTTCCCTAGTTTCACTTCACTATAGGAAATTAGAAAGGGAGAAATAGAAACCTAACCTAAGAGAATAGAGATCGACTGTGACTGTGAGAGAGAACTTCACGACCTCGGCGCCAACGACTCTCAAGTGTGACTGCTGGTTTCCTCATTTTTTACCTTTATTCTTCAATCTTCAACTCTTCAACAGGTTCATAACTTTTCATTCTTCAATCTTTAGTTTTTTTATAATAATAGCTGTACTGTTGGAGAAGGAATGTTATTTTAAATTTTGGGGTATGTATTTTAATATAGCCGTAGTATTGAGTTTTGGGGTATAATTTAAGACTAAGTTAATACTGCTGCTACTGTTGCGCTGTTAGAGTCTCTGTTTTTTGTTTAATTTTGCTACACTGTGTTAAACTTGAATTGTAGTTATTTGTGAGTTAGGCAGAATTGGCAGATTTGAATTGTGGTTATTTGTGAGCTAGGCAGAATTGGCAGGTTTGAATTGTGCACTGTTGGCAGCTTTGAATTGTGCAATGTGCACTTTGAATTGGCAGCTTTGAGCCTTTGTCGTTTGAATTGTGCACTGTGAAGATGTTGCACTCGTTAATCATTGTGCACTGTGAAGATGTTGCACTCGTTAATCATTGTGCACTGTGAAGATGTTGCACTCGTTAATCATTGTGCACAGTGCATTGTTGCACAGAATTGTGCACTCATTAATCGTTATTGCATTTGCTTTGAAGTTTGAATTGTGCACTGTTGCACTTGCACACTTTCACTAGTTAGTGTTGCCTTGAATTGTGCACTGTTTCTTACTGCTTAGTGTTGAATTTAGCGATTATTGTCATTCATTAGTGTTGCTTATTTAGTGATTATTAAACCGAAACCGTACCGAACTAAAATAAGAAATACCGAACCGTAACGAAATACTTTGGTACAGTATTTGGTATACACAATTGATAAACCGAATACCGAAATACCGAATCAAAATTCTTAAACACTGAACCGAAATACCGAATGTCCACCCCTATGTTGCACTGCCATCGCGCCTGCGAACTTCCTCACCCCTGCGACTCAACGTATCGCTTCTGCGCTTCCGCAGGTGCGGCCCATTTCTTGCATCTACGGAGCCCTACTCCCAGTTCCGCTCTTGCGACTCCTTTGTTGCTTCTGCGACTATCGCACTTGCGCAAACCAGCCACAGGTACGATCACACCAAATCCTACCACCAACAACTTTAACAAAAAATGATCCAAATGATCTGAACCTCGTCTGAAACTCACCCGAGCCCATCGGGACCCCGCACGAATATACCAACAAGTTTCATAACATAACACAGACCTACTCGAGGCCTCAAATCACACATAACAACATCGAAATGACGAATCGCACCTCAAATCAAACTTAAATGAGTTTTCAACTTCCAAAACTTGCGCTGAAACATAACAAATCAACTCGGAATGAACTCAAATTTTGCACACAAGTCCCAAATGATATAACGAAGCTATTTCAATCCCCGGATCAACAATACGAATCTGATATACACAGAGTTAACTCTCAGCCAAACTTATGAAATTTTCAATCCTTCAAATTTTTAATTTTTGCCAATTAGTGTCGAATCCTTCTAGGAATATCCAAATGCAAATTCGGTCATACGCCTGAGTCCAAAATCACCATCCGAACCTAACGGAACCATCAAAACTCTGTTTAGGGGTCAAATTCACATAAGTCAAACTTAGTCAACTCTTCCTACTTAAAGCTTCAAACATGAAATTCATTCTTCCAAATGACTTCCGGATCACCTAAAAAAACCAAGACAGATAATTCGCACAAGTCATAATACATCATATGAAGCTACTCAGGACTTCAAATAGCAAAAAAGAATACAAACACTCAAAACGATCGATCGGGTCGTAATAGTAGCTCGGTATCTAAATTGTCAGCAAGTAAAGTACGAGCATCAAAGACCTGGTAGTTTGCTTCAGAAGTTAGAGTTTCCTGAGCGGATGTGGGAGCTTATCACTATGGATTTCATTATTGGACTCCCACGGACTCAGAAGAAGTTCAACGCGATATGGGTCATTATGGACAGGTTGACTAAGTCGGCACATTTCATTCCAGTGGCAGTTACCTATTCTTCAGAGCGGTTGGCTGAGATCTACATCTGCGAGATCATCCGTATTTATGGTGTGCCCGTGTCTATCATTTCTGATTGAGGTACACAGTTCACCTCGCACTTCTGGAGGGCCGTACAACGTGAGTTAGGCACGCAGGTTGAGTTGAGTATAACATTTCATCCCCGGACGGACGGACAGTCTGAGCGCACTATTCAGATATTGGAGGATATGCTTCGCACTTGTGTTATAGACTTCGAGGGTTCTTGGGATCAGTTTTTTCCACTTACGGAGTTTTCCTACAACAACAGATACCGGTCTAGCATTTAGATGGCTCCCAATGAGACATTGTACGGGAGGCGATGTCGTTCGCCAGTTGGATGGTTCGAGCTGGGGGAGGCTCGGTTGTTGGGTATAGATTTGGTACTGGATGCCTTGGATAAGGTCAAAATTATTCAGGATCGACTTCGCACAGCTCAGTCTAAGCAGAAGAATTATGTCGACCGTAGAGTTTGTGATGTTGCAAAACATGGTCGGAGAGAGGGTGTTGCTCTGGGTTTCACCCATGAAGGGTCTGATGAGGTTCGGAAAGAAGGGCAAGTTGAGCCCTAGGTATATCAGACCGTTTGAGATTCTTGAGAGAGTGGGTGAGGTGGCCTATAAGCTCGCATTGCCACCTAGTTTATTAGTAGTCCATCTAGTATTCCATGTGTCCATACTCCGGAAGTATCACGGTAATTCGTCCCATGTGTCAGATTTCATCTTAGTCCAATTGGAAAAAGGATTTGACTTATGAGAAGGAGCCAGTGGCTATTCTTGCCCGGCAGGTCCGATAGTTGAGGTCTAAGAGTTATCCTTCGGTTCGAGTGCAGTGGAAGGGTCAGCCGGTCGAGGTAGCCACTTAGGAATCTGAGTCGGACATGCGAAGTAGATATCCACACCTTTTCACTAGTTCATGTAATTCTCTATGTCCTTTCGAGTTTAGAGGTGGAGAATATGATGACCCGATAAGTAATTTATATTTTAACCCTAAATTATGTGTTTCAAAACCTCGACTAGCTCCATTTAGCCTTCCTCGATTTTTGTGTATATAGTCCGTGTCTTTTTTCAGAAGGTTTTTATATGAAAATTTGATGAAAATGTGAAATCGTGCCTTAAAACTCATTTGAGTTGACTTCCGTCAACGTTTTAAGCAAACGGACTCGGACCAGTATTTTGCCAGTCCCGGTGGGTCCGTATCATGATTTGGGACTCGGACGTATGCCCGGAATCGAATTCAGAAGTCCCTAGCTCGAATTATCGCTATTTGTTGAAAACTAGAAGTTTAAAGGTTTAAAGAAATTCCAAGTTTGACCGTAGTTGGGCTTTGTTGCTACCAGATTCGGATTTTGGTTCTGGAACTTGGTATTAGTTCATTACTATATTTATGACTTGTCTGCAAAATTTAGTATAAAACGGAGTTGATTTAACGTGATTCGGACGTCCGGTTGTTAAAATAAAAGTTCTTAAGCTTCTTTGAAAACTTTATTTGTTTTGGTGTTCGATTCGTAGTTCTAGGTGTTATTTGAGTATTTTGATCACGCAAGCAAGTTCGTATGATATTTTTGGACTTGTGTACATATTTGGGTTGGAGCCCGAGCGGCTCGAGTGAGTTTTAGATAGGCTACAGATGTTTTTGAACTTAAGAAACTTCTGGTTTTTAACTTCTGCTATCAGCTGGTGTGTGCTTCCTCGGATCACGAAGATACTCCCGCGATCGCAAAGAGTTGTTGGGATTGGGGTGGATTTTTTTAATTGCGAACGCATAGGGCTTTGGACCTGGGGAGGGGGGGGGG
Organism: Nicotiana tomentosiformis; assembly: GCF_000390325.3. NCBI lineage: Eukaryota > Viridiplantae > Streptophyta > Magnoliopsida > Solanales > Solanaceae > Nicotiana > Nicotiana tomentosiformis. Next base: position 97,408,738 of record NC_090812.1, on the reverse strand, counting down.
GAGGGGACACTCGTTCTCCTACGCGAACGCGAGCACTGGCTCGCGAATGCGAAGGCCTAGGGGAGCAGCCTTCGCAAACGCGGGAGTGAACTCGCGTACGCGTAGGCCATTTAGGCCGCTGTGTATCGCGAACGCAGCAGGCCCTTCGCGAACGCGAAGAAGGCCTGACGCCCAAACCTTAAATATTTCCAAATACGGGATTTCACCCATTTTTCACCATCTTTTCATTAGAGCTCGGCCTAGAGGCGATTGGAAGAGAAAATTCATCATCCTTTCATAAGTTAGTATACTTTAACTTATTTTCTTCTATTTTCATCATCACCCATTAATTTCTAGCCTTAATCTTTGTCCTTTCATGGTAGAAAATTAGGGATTTAGGAAGAATTGGGGGGTTTTGCAAATTTCAGATTTAGACCTCAAATTGGGGACGGATTTCAAAACTAATTATATAATCGGGCTCGGGGGTGAATGGGTAAATGAGTTTTGGTCCGAATCTCGAGTTTTAACCAAGCGGGCCCGGAATTTACTTTTGTTGACTTTTTGGGAAAGGTGTAAAAATCTTAACTTTATGTATTGTAATTGAATTCCCTAGCCTTATTTGATGTTATTGAGTCGATTTTGGTTCGGTTGGTTCGGAGGCAGATTTTAGAGGAAAAGCCCCGGTAGAGCTTTGAATTGATTGCTGAGCGAGGTAAGTGTCGTAGTTAACCTTGACTTGAGGGATTAGGACTTGTTTGCCTATTTGCTACATATTTAATGTGTGGGTACAATGTATATGTGAGGTGACGAGTACTTATGCATTGTTGTTAGGTTAAAGCATGCGGGTAAAATTTATTTTCTTATAATTTATTGCCTCTTTAATTATGACATCCATGCTTGGATTAGATTATTACTTATTTGATTGTTCCTTCCGTGTTTATGGATTAATTAGTAATGGTTGTATATTTTGGAAGTTGAGGTTTGGTATTTTGGAATCATAATTGACGTAAGGTACATCCTTTGCATTATTTATCTCCCAAAAGTTTATATTCATTCCTACATGGTAAGGGAGAGTTTAAAGCATGAAGGGTGATGTCATGCCATTTTATTACCTTATTTATTAATTAATACATAGTGAGTAAGAGAGATAAAGCACGAAGGGTAATGACGTGTCGTCTATATCATTTATTCATTGATGCATAGTGTGATTGAGAGTAAAGGCACGAAGAGTGATGCTGTGCCATCTATATCAGTTATTTATTGTTACATGGGCAAATCGAGAGTAGAAGTACGGTGGGTGATGTCGTACCATTTTATTCTACTTATGTCGTCATTTCATGGTAAGGTTGAGAGTAAAAGCATGAAGGGTGATGACGTACCATCTTCATACCGTATGTTTATCCGTCTTTATTGGTTGATAATTTATTTGACTGTCTTGCGTTGTCATTCATGTTGTAGTTATCGTATCTTGTCCCCCTTTTGCATGTTCCCTCCCAACTGCACATATTGAATCTCTATTTTATTGTTGTTTGGTACATATATCTATGTTTGTACAAGTTTAAGTACGTGAGTGTCCTGTCATAGCCTTGTCACTACCTCGGCGAGGTTAAGCTCGACACTTACAGAGTACATTGGGTCGGTTGTACTCATATTACACTCTGCACTTCTTGTACAGATTTTGGTACCGGTCCGAGTTGTATGTGAGGTGCACTAGCTCGGATTATCACATTCGGAGACTTGAGGTAGATCTGGTGACGTCCACAGACCTTGAAGTCCCCTTCTTCTTTCCTCATTTACTGTTCATTTCATTCAAAATAGCTGTATTTATTTCATACTCTATTTGTATAACTTTTAGTAGTTCGTGTACTTGTGACTCCGGATCTTTGGGAGGAGACATTATTACATGACTTATGTTGGTGTTGTATTAGTTCGCGTACCTATCTCTCGTTACTTATCATCACTTTGATTTAAACTGTTAAAAATTGACTAATTAACTATCTCACATCGGTTTGCCTAGCAAGTGGATGTTAGGTTCCATCACGACCCCGAGGTTGGGATTCCGGATCGTGACAAATTTTCTACTTCAACTTCAAATATTACTTCCTCCGTATCAATTTATCTGGTGGTGCATGACTTGACATGGAGTTTAATAAAAAAATATTTCTTTTTATTTTAAATTTGTGGTCTAAAATAATCTATAGTAACTTGTATGGTAGTAAATCAATTCATTAATAATAAAGTAAAGATTCTAAAGATAAATTATTTCTATATTAAAATATGAAATTCTTTTTTAAATTAACTAAAAGCAAAAAGCACCACATAAATTAGACGAATGAATACTTTTTTGTTAAATCTCAACTAACTTAAGTCCGTCCTAAGTCCTAACGCTAAATATAGTAGTAATGTTTTAGGTTGACGATTTGGCTTCAATCAAAAAAATCATTGAGAAATATTGGAGCCTTTTCACCGGAGGGATCCGATCTCGTGTGGCAAATGCTACTACAAAAAGAGTAGGGAATACATGTTAGAACCAAAATACTTTCAGATAAAATTCTTCATCTTTCACCCAAGAACTATCATATCAAATTATCAAGAATAAACTAGATACGTAAGCGTACTTGAATCAATGGGAACTGGTAAAACTTGTCGTCTTTGCGGGTTATTAGTCTCCAAACCAAGACGTAAATCGTAATCGTCTTTCTGACGATCGGATGCTAGAAAAAAAAACTATACGCCTGATTTGGGGACCATAACCCCATTAATAGGTGCACAAGTTTATGTATTTCTAATTTAGCCCATCATTAAATTAGAAACTACATCATGGTATCTACACATAAAATCTTATACTTTAGAAGGCGTCTTATAAATCCATTTAACTTTAAAACCTTAGTAGATCACTTTTAATTTGGGTCAACATTTTAACAATAGCAACCAACATACGATCATTCTTAATATAAAATATTTGTGTAAGTCCATAAATTCTTACAATCTCCCATTTGGACTATACATGTATATGTATATATGATTTTATAATTGTATGTCACCTTATGAGCTCAAAATATATTTGCTATCATAAACCAAAGTACCTCCGAACAATCTCGTCCATCAATCATGCTAATATTGGACCAAGGCGGCTTTTGTTATATTTATTACAACTAAACCTTCCTTGATCACGAATACCAACATAACCAAATGACATAGATCATGTATGGATGTGTAGCATGAAAATTACATGCAATGTGATCCAAGCATGCCTATTTTCAACTGGTACTACTCAAAAATAATTCAGAGTAAAAAATAAACTGAATACTTTATTTCTACAGAAATAACCTCAAATATCCTTAAACCGAAACCATAACTTAAAAACTTAAACTACAAGCCAAATTATGTCTGTAAAGAATATTTAAACGGTTACAAACTCCTACTAAAACTGAATATTCTTAAATGACATGACACCCATGTGAGAGTGTGCTCATGAAAGACCTTGGGTGGTAGTCCCTTAGTAAATAGATCCACAACTATGGAGTTTGTACCAATATGTTCTATATACGTCTAATCACTTCGAACTCTTTCTTTAACAACCAGGAACTTTATGTCAATATGCTTTGACTTTACCGAACTCTTGTCGTTATTTAAATACTAGACTTCTATCTTATTGTCACAAAATAACTTAAGTGTCCTTTCAACTTTATACATAGATTCGCAGCTAGTGACAAAATTCAGCAGTCATATTCCATAATCAGATACTACATGATATGTTATAAATTAACTGTCATGGTGAAAAGAGTTATGAGTGTTTGTTTAACACTCTTCCTTATATAGCTCATCAACCAAGTATGTCATATTATATCAGCATCTAGTGAAGTCGATATCTGAATACCTAATTATCTTTAACTTTTTCGACTTTTTTTATGTGAGCATAAAAATATTTGTTCTGTGTAATTACCTTTTGAACCTTTAAGTTACTTTCAAAAGATAAGTTTATGAATTATTTAAATATCTGTCCAACGTCCCTAAATTAAATGAGGTATTCAGACGCATATAAAGCTGATCATACCCGAAAATAAAAATAAAAAAAATATACTTACTCCCATTAAACTTGTTATATACACAATAATTAACAAGATTTATCTCGAAACCAAATGAGACAATAACTTGATGAAATTAGTAATACTATTAATGAGACACTTTCTTAAATCCATAGATGATTTTCTTTATTGAAATTTATTCTTGACAATAACAATTAGAGGGATATCAATATGTTCCTCTTCAAAGATAAAGTCCTTAACTCTCCCCCCCTCCCCCCGCAAGCTCAACATCCTCAAAGAACCTCACATTATTGAAAAAAGTAACATTAGTAGTGGGATAAAAATTCTAACAATTAAGGGGATAGAAAATATTATTAGACAGAAGTCTCTAAATTCTTCTTTAGAAATATGACCTAATCTAACGTGTCGTAAAGAAGCTGACTACCGGATGGTTAATTTACCCTTATTACCAGCTATGTTAACATGCAAGGTTCATTGAACGAAGCAATCATATAAAGTAAGTATAGATTATTGTAATCTGATAAAGAACTGGGACCAACCAATTTTTAATTATAAAATAGCCAAATTTTTTTCATTTTCAAATAAATAAAAATAACCAAACATGTCTAATACAGAAACATAAATCAAATCCCATTAAAAAATGGTGCAACATAAGTGTCGTTCAAATTCAAATAAAATCGGTTTTTAACAATAATCTAAAAGTTTCAATTGCTTCTACTTCCTCCAACTTGCCTTCACTATCGTAGATATATCTTTCACCATCATTAGGCTTTCGATAGTTCAGGCAACCCTGCAGAGACACAGTGATATGAGTTATTATACCGAAATATCTCCACCATCCGTGTCTTGGTACCGAAGTTAAATTAACCTTAGAACAAACAAAATTAAGAGGTGTACCTTTCTTTGCACGCTAGGCGTGATAGTTGGTATAATCCTTCTTCTTATGACCTTCAGCTTTACAAAAGAAACAACCATTTACAGTTGTTTCCTGATGTTGTTTATTTTGTGTTGCTGTATTCGCAACTTCCTTATTCTTTCTCTTCTTGTCCTTCATTTTGTCCTTAGGCACAACAGCTAAGTGAGTACTTTCTATCTTTTCATGCTTTAGTCTATCTTCTTCCCGAACATAGTGTGAGATGAGCTCATTTTGAAACCAAGTCTCTTTCTGATAATTATAGCTCACCTTAAAAAGGCTAAACTGTGGTGGAAGGAATATCAAAACCAAATGCACTAGCAAGCCCTCAGAGAGGTCCAACTTAAGTGCTTTCAATTTAGAAGCAAGATGAGACATTTGCATGATGTACTCCCTGATGTTACCGTTGACTTGATACCTCAATGAAATCAGACTTGTCAAGAGTGTACCAAGCTCAGCCTTTTCACTCTTGACAAATACTTTTTCAATTTCAGCCATAAATTCTTTTGTCGTCTTAACCTCGTTAGACATAGCGCCCCTGACTGTTTCTGGAATGGCTTTCTTCATGATCATCATACATATGCGATTTGATCTCTCCCACCTTTCCATCTCCCTCTTTTAATTAGAGGAACTCGTATCTGTAATAGGTGGTGGAGAATCAATTATTAACGCAAGGTGGAGATCCATGACTCCGAGAACTATATTGAGGTTCTCTTGCCATGACTTGAAGTTAGTGCAATTTAATATATGAATTGAATTGATGTTGGCAGTAATATTTGCAAGAGTAATTTCAGCTGAATCAGAGAACAATAAATAACAAAATAAGCTCACATATACTTAAAATCAAAATCAAAATAAATTTGAATAAAGGTAAACTTCATCTCAAGGTACCGGTCATTCCATTAATATTTCATCTTTAGACAAAATATTAACTTGTAAGTAGTATCTTGGTGTAGTAATCAAACATTGATATTAAAGAACATATCGAATATTAAATCTTCCTTTGGGCCAATTTGTTATTCACACGAACCAAATAACTATCACGTATTTACTACCACAAGATGCACATGTAATTCTGATAAACATTGACCTTCCTTTGGGTTGATCAATATTCACATAAATTATACACACAACCTTTTATATTTCAAAATAAATAAATTTTCACAAGAGAAATCACTTTAGTGACATCAAGTTTCAAATTTATTTATCTCAAGATATATATAACCATACCAATGATATGTATAACTATACCAATATTCAAATTTAAATTCATCAAAAACAAAAACATATAAGTCTCGAAAATAAACTAAATTATGGTGGGCCAAAAAAAAACTGAATTAAAGATGCTGCCAGTATTTTATTCTTAAGAAGAGATTGAAATCATAACCTTGAATAGAAATAATTCTACTCAACTGACACTTAACGTATAACATAGTGCAGTGACAAAGTTTCATATTGTCAACCAAACATTAGTAACTGGAACACCAAATTAAGATTAAAAAAAAAACTATGCTATGGCCAAATATCTCCGTTAGAACAGTGAACAATATCGAGTGAATTGCAAAGATTCATGTTACAATCATATAATCCAAAGTAAATCCCTTTCTGTCAGCATCCAGAGAAGAAAAAATATTAATAAAACCTAAATTCTTTGCCTCAACATTCTTTAATTACTTAAACCTAAATTGAACAAAAGAAAATAATAATAAAATAACCAAAGTAAATTAATCAACTAGCAGTAAAATTATCTTTTCTGACACCAAAGAAAGGAGGACAAAAGCCTCCATTCCTTGAAGTGTTTACAGTCACAAATTCGGCAGCTTCAAATCCTGATGCTAGCCTTTAGATTCATGGCTCATGGTAATTTAACAATCAGCCTTACCTTAATCAATAACGGCACATAAATTAGTAAATGACTAAACGAAGGTTTTTCTAACCAAACGAAAGCTTTTTCATAAACGTTTTTACTAAAAAGATTTCCCAATGATTCAACACGACAAAGGATGTGATACCAATTGTCAGAACCAAAATGCTTCGGAGATGAAATCCTTCATCTTTTATCCAAGAACTATCATGTTAAATCATCAAAAATAAATACTAGCTAGATATAGAAGCGTACCTGAATCCATGGGAATCGGTGAAACTTGTCGTCTTTGCGGGTTATTGGTCTTCTAAACCAAGACATGAGCCGTAATCGTGTTTCTAACGATGGGATGCTAGAAAGAAAAGTCCTACGCCGGATTTGGGGACCATAACCCCGTTAATAGGTGCACAAATTTATGTATTTCTAGCTCATCATTAATTAGAAATTATATTCGGATATCTACACATAAAACCTCATACTTTAGAAGATGTCTTATAGACCCATTTACCTTTAAAACCTTGATAGATCACTTTTAATTTGGGTCAACATTTTAACAATAGGAACCAACATACAATTATTCTTAATACAAAATATATGTGCAAGTCCATAAATTCTTACAATACAAGAATAACCACATCCTAATATTTTAGTATTGTAAACTTTTTTAGGGGGAAAAGTTTTTTTACCTTTTTCTAAGGGTGCTTACCGAGCAGATCGGGCGGATAATTATGCTTAACGGTTCGACTTATTGGTTATCGGATTATAAATATAGTAATCCGCTAGCTAGCCATCCAATAAGATAATGGGCGAATTGATATCATATTAACGATTATCGGACAGTTTATCGGCTAAACCAAATAGAATATTTTTGAACAATCAATACCAAAACGGCTAAATGCATAGTTCAAATTATCTCTGTTAGTTTTTGAACAATCAATACCATTAGCATTGTTATCCACAAAGGTAATACTATAGCCTAGAGAGGAATTCAATTCATGTCCACTCATAATTCATGAGAAGCCAGAGACGACTACCATTAGCTACAGACAGTTCTATCATTCTATGTTACAATTTTGCACGCATTTGAGACTGTTTTGGACTTGAATCTTATATGAATGTGTCTGATTATAATTTGATCACAAGAAAAGCACCTTAAGAATGCTTATCAAAATAACACCTATGAACTTACAACTGCTTATGCAACAATATAGTTACAAGTTGCTATTACTTTACTATGCTATAACATGAGCTAACTGTCTTTTCACATATTTTTATTATTTCAACCCTCCGGACGTAACAACATACAAATTTTTAACGGGTTAACGGTTTACCCGATAAAAAAATTGAGTAATCCGCCCCCAAACTGTTAAGTCGTTAATTATAAAATCTCAATTCGTTCACCATCCATTACCCCGATAATTCGATACCAATAAGCCAATAAGTCATGTTAACGGTTTCGATTCGGTTTTGAACCGCCCTACTTTTTACATGCGAAGTAAATTATTAGTCAATTTCCATTGCAACATCTCACTACTTGACTACTAAAAAACTTCTTTTCCCTTTTACTTTTCTCATAAATAATTCTCGGTTGAGAAAAACTTATAAGCTTTGCACACTATTTGAATTGAATGAATTGAAAAAACTTGAACACACGTTCGTAAAATTAAAACATGAGCTTCACTTATAAACAAAAAAGTGTGTGAAAGTTAAAAATTCATAAACGGAACTAATATTCAACTTAAATACACTTTCAAAATGGCATTTTAATATTTAATTTGAAGTTTAAACGTTCAAATTAACTATTTACCGGACCCATGATCAAATCTATATCCATATCTATACATAAATATAAAGTTGGGAATAGAAAATGTGATGTGGCATGTTTCTTTAACCAGCATGATAGTTTAATTTTTTTTTTTCCTCATTTTTTTTTTTAACTTTTTCCTTATTTTCTGTCAAAAAAATGCAAAAAAATATCTTTGTCCTCATTATTACTCCTTTTATTGCTATTCATCAAATCCATTTCGCGGGCGTTTGGACATAAGAATTGTAAAATTTAAAAAAAAAGTGAAAAAAAAATTCAAGTGAAAATAATATTTGAAAATTAAAGTTGTGTTTGGACATGAATATAATTTTAGGTTGTTTTTTGAAGTTTTGTGAGTGACCTGAGTGAAAATTTTGAAAAACAGTTTTTTGGAGTTTTTCAAATTTTTGAAAAATTCCAAAATTCATCTTCAAGTGAAAATTGAAAATTTTATGGCCAAACAATGATTTCAAAAAAAAAGTAAAAATTTTCGAAAAAAATAAAAAAAAATTTATGTCCAAACGGGCTCTTCATCTCTCTTTCTTGTTAAAATAGCATGGGCTAGCCAGTTTTCGGACTGGTCATTCAAAAATAACCAGCGTTTGCCAAATCATTAAAAAATAGCCAACTATTTTGCTGCAACAAATACCGGTCCAGCATAATATACTAGAGTTCGGTGCACTTGTGTATGAACTTGTAGCATATTATGCTGGAACTCCAACACGCGAAAAGTTCCAGCATAATATAATGGAGATTCGAGCACCTGTGTATGAACTTCCAGCATATTATACTGGACTGATATACTTTGCTTGAACTCCAGTATATTATGCTGGAGTTCTAGAATACTTATGCTGGAACTTCATTATATTATGTTGGAGTTCCAATATACTTATGCTGGAACTCCAGTATAATATACTGGAGTATTTTCCGAATTTTGAACTGTGTTTTCGTTCAAATTTATCTTTACATAAAAAATGGCTAAATTTCGATTACTTTTGAAAGTGTGACTATTTTTTAATGACCACTTGTAAATCTCGCTATTTTTTAATTTCTCCCCTCTTTCTTCCGTTTTCTTTATCCTTATTATTACTCTATTTACTCCCTTTCCTCAAATTCATTTTTCTTCCTTACTTTTCTTCCGTTTTCCCCCCCTCATTACTACTCCATTTATTTCTTTTCCTCAAATTCCTCTATTCCATTTTTTTAGAATATTTTTTTTATATCTCTCTATAAAATCCAAAGCCAGGCATAAGACTGAGAAGAAGCAAGTGTTGGAGAAACCTTCAGATGATAAAACTCTAGCGGAGAAAAAGCCGAAGGCTGTCAAGATGCATCTCAAAGATTATTTTTTGTCAGCCTTTTGCCTTCTCACCTTATTATACTTTTTTTTTTTTTTTTTTGCTTTTAACATTTTCCTTTTTTCTATCCTCATTGATGTTAGCTGGGAGTATTCCGCTTTGTATTTGAGGCCTTTTTCTCCTCGAATTGCTGAAAATTGAAATATCTATTGTGCCTGGTGTTATATTTATTGTAATTTCATTGTTTAGTATTGATTTTGAAGATATTGTTAGAGCTGTTTTGAAATTGGGATTTTAAGCGGAGTTTTGGTTATGCTAAATTTGCTTGTGAGAAAATAAAAACACGCTTCGCATACAAGTCTAATTCCACAAGAAATAAAAAAGAATATTAAATAGTTTATTATTGTCCTCATATGCAGGTGCGGCGTCGTAGGTGCGAGCTAAGATCCGCATATGCAGAATAACTGGGCAGAAAATGGGCAGATTCGAGGGTTTTAAGTTCACTTCACAAATTTGATTGAGAGCTCGGTAGAAAGCGAAATTTGGAGAGATTTTTGGAGGAAATTTTTGGGTAATGATTCTTAACTCCCTTATGGTTATATTCCACTAATCTATGCTTTAATTCATCGTTTGAATTCGGATTTGGGGTGAAAATTGAGAAAAGTTCTTAGGCCGAATTTTAGGGTTTTGATCAAGATTTTGGTGTCGGATTTTAGTAAATTTGATATGGTTAGACTCGTGAGTGAATGAGCTTTCATATTTTATGACTTTTATCCGATTCCGAAAAATGGGCTCCACGACCGATTTTTGAGTTAAATTTCGGAATTTTCGTTAAATGTTGATTTCGTTAATTAGATGAGTCTATTATTGTTGTATTTATGATAAGTAATTTCTTTTGGCTAGATTTGGGCCATTCAGAGCCGGATATTCATGGGAAAGGCATTGTGACCGATTAATTGAGCTTGGCTCGAGGTAAGTGGCTTGCCTAACTTTGTGTGGGGGAAATCCCCTTAAGATTTGGAACTATTGTGATATGTGAGCGACGTGTACGTGAGGTGACGAGTACGTACACGGGCTAGTCGTGAAAAACCCGATTTTCTTACTGAGCAGCAACATGTTTTTTCTGTTATTTTGAGTTATGCCATTTTAATGAGTACTAATCTATTTTTATTTTTAATTGAGTTTTTCCAATATGTGTCTATCATGTTTAGTCTAATACAACATGTCTACATGTCTTAATTCTTTATGTGAATTATGTGCAGCATGCTTAATGAATTTCCTGCTTCTTCCCTGACTGGTACTTAGTCTAAATTGTAAGAATTTTGTAATGTAGTTGTATTTCTATCATTCGCGCTGCATATTTACTTTGGGACTACGGAACGGTATTCCGGGAGATCCCCCTGTCTTGCAGATTTACTTTGGGACTACGGAACGGTATTGCGGGAGATCCCCATGCACATTTACTTTGGGACTATGGAACGGTATTCCGGGAGACCCCCCAGCACATTTACGTTTGGGACTACGAGACGGTATCTCGGGAGATCCCCTGTTGTGTTTCTATGTACTAAGCTGTTACCTTCTATAATTTCATTGTTGTTAAATTTCAGGTTTTATTTTATTGCGGTATTACACTCTATATTTTTTTATTATATATTTACCAGTAGGGCCTTGACGTGACTTCGTCACTACTCGATCGAGGTTAGGCATGGCACTTACTGGGTACCGATTGTGGTGTACTCAGACTACTCTCTGCACATGTTTTTCGTGTGCAGATCCAGGTGTACCTTATCAGCCACACTGTCAGTGAGCCGGGACAGCTTTGGAGACTTCAAGGTATATCTGCCGCGTCCGCAGACCTCAGACTCCTCTTCTACTCTTTTTCATGCCCATTATCTTCTGTATTTTTCCTTGTTAGACTCTGATGTAAAGAGACACTAGATTTTCCTTTTGTAGTTTGTGATTCACGATATTCCGGGTTTTGGGATTTGTTGTGTATTTTTGAATAATTGGTTAAATTTATATTTTTATTTTATTATTCCGCAAAATGTTAGGCTTACCTAGTTTTAGAGACTAGGTGCCGTCACGACGTCACACGGAGGGAAAATTAGGTCGTGACAGTAACAATTCTGCGGTACGGTCTGCGATCGCAGACCCGGTTTTGGCAAGTTTAAGTTTTAAAAATTTTACCCGATCCCATTTTTATAAAAAGGCATTGGGGGTCATTTTGAAGGGTGTCATCTGATATTTTAGAGAGATATGAGAGCGTCTTAGAAAGATAAAGTGAAGACCTAGTCCTTTGTCTATCAATTCTTGTTCAAGGTTTAAAGATTTCACAAGGATCTTGCTACGGTTTCAAAGAGGTAAGAATTTCTAACCCTAGTCTTCAATTTTGAGTTTGGGTAAAGATGGGTGATTGGGAGTATGATTCTTGGGCGTGAGAGTATTATTTATATATACACGTACCAATAAGGTTTGTGGAAAGATTGTTGAGTTCAAATGGGTAAAGATTGGATTGAAAATGGTAAAAATCTTCAAAGATTTTAATTGAAGATTTGAGGGTCGAATTGATGTCGGAATTTGGTAAAATTTGTATGATTGAACTCGTGGTTGGGTGGGCATTCATAGTTGTAATTTTTGTCGGGTTCCGAAAAGTGGGCCCCACATGAGATTTTTAAGTGCAATTTTGGATTTTGTTGAAAAATTAGTATTTTCATATGGAATTAATTTTTATAATTTGTTTTGACTTAATAGAATTATTGGTGGCTAGATTCGAGGCATTTGGAGGCCGATTCGCGAGGCAAAGGCAATGCATAATAAAGAATTAGATGGTAAAAGGTAAGTAACTATTCTAAATTTGGTCCTGAGGGTATGAAACCCCAGATTTTTGTGATATGTGATTGGTTTTGAGGTGACGCACATGCTAGGTGAAGGGCGTGTGGGCGTGCACCGTAGGAATTGTGACTTGATCAATTTCATGGAACTGTGTAGTTGAATAATCTGTTGATATCCATACATGTTTCCACGTATTAGAGAAATTTAACTATAAATCATGTTTAAATCATGTGTTTATATTTTTGGGACCCACAGAGGTCGTGTACATGTTGAATTATCGGCTAAATTATTGTTTCATACTAAGTCAAGATTTTACAACATATTACATCTCAATCTCTATTGTTCATTATTGATGAATTATATCATTCCTATTTGGGTTGCTTATCATGATTTCTAAGAGCCCGAGAGACTTGAAAGGTTGATGACAGAGTGAGGCCGATGGACTGATTGTGAGAATATTTATGGGATCGGGCTGCACGCCGCATCATGTTTCATTGTTATGTGCCATGATTGCTTGTTATAGCGCTTGGGTTGAATGAGCCCCTCCAAAGTCTATACACACCCCCAGTGAGCGCATGTACATACTGAATGCGAGTGCCGAGTGCTGAGTGATTGAGAGGAATGAGTGATTGGGAGGAAAGAGTGATTGTGAGGTTTGCGTGAATGAGAGGGCTAGGGGACTGTTGTTCTGAGAGGATGCATTGATTTCATTATTTTTCACTTTAGCTGTCATATATCACTGTTTTTGAAACTTCTGAAAGATATTATCTCTTGCTTCAGTCGAACTTGATATGAAATTATTGTTGAGTTTTAAATGTTGAATTGGAAAGCATGCCTACCTTCTATTGTTAGAAATTACTGTAATTAGACTTACCTGTGAAGCTCGTCACTATCTTCAGTTCTTTATTTAATATTGTTACTTGCTGAGTTGGTTGTACTCATACTACACCCTGCACCTCGTGTGCAGATCTAGGTACCTCCGGTCACGGTGGTTGCTAGTTATTCGGAGCTTTATTTGCGGAGACTATCGAGGTAGCTGCTTGGCGTCCGCAGACCTTGACTCTCTTTCCTTTCAGTTATTTGTACTGTTCTATATTTCCAGACAGTGTTCAATCCGTCAGACTATGTTATCAGTTAGATACTTATGTACTCAGTGACACCGAATTTTGGGAGTGTTTTATGTCGGTATTAATGAGATTTTGTATTGACCTTAAATATTATATTTTTAAACATAAAAGAAATTGTAGTTTATTGAGGTTGTCAGCTTGCCTAGTATCGAGATAGACGTCATCACGACATATGAGATTTTGGGTCGTGACAAGTTGGTATCAGAGCTTAAGTTACATAGGTCCTACGAGTCATGAGTTGGTTTAGTAGAGTCTTGCGGATCGGTACGAAAATGTCTGTACTTATCTTCGAAAGGCTGGCAAAACCTTAGGAAAACTTCACTTTCTTGTATTCTGTCGTGCGAATTTGTTGATTCAGAAAACTAAATTTCATTCATTCTATTCTATCACAGATGGTGAGAACACGTACTACCAGATCGGACGGTCAGCCACTAGTGCCACCAGTTAGGTCCGCTAGAGGCCAGGGCCGAGGTCGAGGTGTAGCTCGTACAGCAATTAGAGCAGCACCTGTAGGACCACCAGTTGCTCCAACTGAGGAGAAGATTCCAGATATAGTTGAGCCGGCGGGAGTAACTCAGGCACCAGCTGTGCCTATTGTGATTCCAGGCCTTCAGGAGGCTCTAACAAAGATATTGACTGTTTGCATAGGCCTTGCTCAGGTAGTTTCGGCTCAGGTCGCACCAGCCACTTCTCAGGCCGGGGGAGGTACTCATACCCCTATTGCCCTTACTGCAGAGCAAGTAGTGCAGGGGCTTCAGATACCTGGGGCACTACCAGCCCAGCCGGTTGCAGCTTCTCAGGCCCCGGTAGTCCCCGATATGGTAAATGATGAGCAGAGGAGACTTGAGAGATTTGGGAGGCTTCAACCTCCATCATTTAGCGGTGCTGAGTCAGAGAGTGCTTAGGGTTTTCTGGATAAGTGTCAGCGGATACTTCGGACAGCAGGTATTCTGGAGACCAGTGGGGTCTCGTTCACTACTTTTCAGTTTTCTGGGTCTGCCTTCAGATGGTGGGAGGCTTATGAGAGGCGTAGGCCGGTCGGTGCAGTACCACTTACATGGAAAGAGTTCTCTATTCTCTTTTTGGAGTAGTTCATGTCGCAGTCTCGTAGGGAGGAGCTGCGCAGACAGTTTGAGCAGTTTCGCCAGGATGGCTCGTAATGCAGTGTGACCCAATACGAGATGAGGTTTTTTGAGTTGGCTCGTCAAGCAGTTTGGTTGGTTCCCAGCGATAGGGAGAGGATTAGGAGGTTTATTGATGGCCTCATATATCAGTTGCGGTTACTTATGACTCGGGAAAGGATGTCTGGTGCTAATTTTGATGAGGAGTTGACATTGCTCGAAAGATAGAGATGGTTCATAGCCAGAAACGAAGAGAGAGAGAGAGGCCAAGAGGCCTCGTGGATCGAGTGGTTTCAGCGGTGTTCCTTCATGGGGTCGGTTTTACCATGACAGGGGTCGTCCTTATTGGTATTGCCTACATGTTCAGGGTCTTATACTGTGTATTGTGATGCGTCACGTATTGGTCTCGGCGTAGTGCTGATGCAAGACGGTAGGGTGATTGCCTATGCGTCCAGACAATTAAAGGTACATGAGAAGAATTATCTGGTCCACGACCTTGAGTTAGCAACTGTTGTTCATGCCTTGAAGATTTGGCGGCATTATTTGTACGGTGTCCATCATCTGCTTAAACAGAAGGATCTTAATTTGCGGCAGCGGAGGTGGTTGGAGTTGCTAAAGGATTATGATATCACCATTCTTTATCATCCCGAAAAGGCCAATGTGGTGGCCGATGCCTTGAGTCGTAAGGCGGAGAGTTTAGGCATCTTAGCATACTTACTGGTAGCAGAGAGGACTTTAGCCTTAGATGTTCAGGCCTTGGCCAACCAGTTTGTTAGATTTGATATTTCCAAGCCGAGCCGAGTTTTTTCTTGTGTGGTTTTCTAGTCTTCTCTTTATGAACGTATCAGAGAACGTTAGTATAATGACCCCCCATCAGCTTGTCCTTAAGGACACGATTCAGCACGGTGATGCCAAGGAAGTCACTATTGGGGATGACGGTGTATTACGGATGCAGGGCAGGCTATGTGTTCCTAATGTAGATGGTTTGCGTGAGTTGATTCTCCAGGAGACTCACATTTCGTGGTACTCCATTCATCCAGGTGCCGCGAAGTATCAGGATTTGAGGCAGCACTATTGGTGGAGGCGAATGAAGAAAGATATAGTTGGGTTCGTAGCTCAGTGTTTAGATTTTCAACAGGTAAAGTACGAGCATCAGAGACCGGGTGGATTGCTTCAGAGACTTGAAATTCCAGAGTGGAAGTGGGAGCGTATTACCATGGACTTTGTAGTTGGGCTCCTACAGACTTTGGGGAAGTTTGACGATGTTTGTGTGATTGTGGATCGGTTGACTAAATTCGCATATTTTATTCCAGTTGGTACTAATTATTCTTCGGAGCGGTTGGTTGAGATTTATATCCGCGAGATTGTTCGCCTACACAATATGCCGGTGTCCATTATTTCAGATCGGGGTACGCAATTTACATAACAGTTTTGGAGGGTAGTACAATGAGAATTAGGTAGGCAGGTTCAACTTAGTATAACATTTCATCCTCAGACGGACGGACAGTCCGAGCGCACTATTCATATATTAGAAGATATGTTACGCGCTTGTGTTTAGATTTCAGGGGTTCTTGGGATCAATTTCTGCCACTAGCAGAGTTTGCTTACAATAACAACTACCAATAAAGCATTCAGATGGTTCTGTATGAGGCTTTATATGGGAGACGATGTCGGTCTCTAGTAGGTTGGTTTGAGTTGGGTGATACTAGGCTATTGGGTACTGATTTGGTTCAGGATGCTTTAGAGAAGGTTAAATTAATTCAGGAGCGGCTTCGCACGGTGCAGTCTAGATAGAAGAATTATGCCGACCGGAAGGTCCGTGATGTTGCTTACATGGTTGGGGAGAAGGTTCTGCTCAATATTTCTCCCATGAAGGGTGTGTTGAGGTTCGGGAAAAAGGACAAGTTGAGCGCTCGGTAAATTGGGCCGTTTGAAGTTCTTAAGAATATTGGAGATGTGGCTTATGAACTTGCATTGCCGCATAGTATATCGAGTGTTCATCTAGTTTTTCATGTATCTATGCTCCGGAAGTCTGTCGGGGATCCGTCTCATGTTTTGGATTTTAGTAGAGTGCAAATGGATGGTAATTTGACTTATGATGTGGAGCCGGTGGCTATTTTAGACCGGCAAGTTCGAAAGTTGAGATCAAAGAATATAACTTCAGTGAAAGTGCAGTGGAGAGACCAGCCAGTCGGAGAAGCTACTTGGGAGACTGAGCGGGATATGCAGAGCAAATATCCACACCTATTTGAGACTCCAGGTATAATTCTAAACCCGTTTAAGGACGAACGTTTGTTTAAGAGGGGAGAATGTAACGTCCTGGATTGTCGTTTCGAGTATTACAACCTCGTCTCCCCATTTACTGCTCCAATTGTGCTTTATGGTTATTATTGGACTTGCCGAAGTAATTGATTCAGGTCCGGTGAGGTTTTAAAATGATTTGGAACACTTAGTTCCAAGGTTTAGAACTTAAGTTGAAAAGGTTGACCGGATATTGACTTATGTGTAATGACCCCAAAATATTTTTGCTTAGGAAATTAAGGTTTCGTGATGTCGCAGCTCGGACCTTTTGGGTTGAACAATGCCCCGGGGAGTAAAGGAAAACGTTTTGCTAGAAAAAGTCATTTCTGCGGCCCACTATGCGGTCGCAGAATCACTTTGCGAACTGCATAATGGCCGCAGAGTGAATCAAAGGTGGGGAAAGTTTGGAGGAAGGTCTGCTGCGCATTATGTGACTGCAAACCAGTTCTGCGGTGCATTATGCGACCGCACAATAGGTCTGTGGACCGCATAACGGCCGTAGAATAGGTCTGCGAACCGCATAACGGCCGCAAACTGAAACAATGTTGCCCAGTTCCGGAGGGCCTTTTTGCGACCCATTATGCGGGCCGTATAACGATTTAGCGGCACGGTCTGCGATCGCAGACCCGGTTTCGGCAAGTTTAAGTTTTAAAAATTTTACCCGATCCCATTTTTATAAAAAGGCATTGGGGGTCATTTTGAAGGGTGTCATCTGATATTTTAGAGAGATATGAGAGCGTCTTAGAGAGATAAAGTGAAGACCTAGTCCTTTGTCTATCAATTCTTGTTCAAGGTTTAAAGATTTCACAAGGATCTTGCTACGGTTTCAAAGAGGTAAGAATTTCTAACCCTAGTCTTCAATTTTGAGTTTGGGTAAAGATGGGTAATTGGGAGTATGATTCTTGGGCGTGAGAGTATTATTTATACATACACGTACCAATAAGGTTTGTGGAAAGATTGTTGAGTTCGAATGGGTAAAAATTAGATTGAAAATGGTAGAAATCTTCAAAGACTTTAATTGAAGATTTGAGGGTCGAATTGATGTCGGAATTTGGTGAAATTTATATGGTTGGACTCGTGGTTGGATGGGCGTTCATAGTTTGTAATTTTTGTCGGGTCCCACAGGCAATTTTTGAGTGCAATTTTGAATTTTGTTGGAAAATTAGTATTTTCATATGGAATTAATTTTTATAATTTGTTTTGATTGAATCAAATTATTGGTGGCTAGATTCGAGGTGTTTGGAGGCCGATTCGCAAGGCAAAGGCATTGCAGAATAAAGTATTAAACGGTTAGAGGTAAGTAACAGTTCTAAATTTGGTTCTGAGGGTATGAAACTCCGAATTTTTGTGATATGTGATTGGTTTTGAGGTGACATACATGCTAGGTGATGGGCGTGTGGGCATGCACCGTAGGAATTATGACTTGATCAATTCCATAGAACTGTGTAGTTGAATAATCTGTTGATATCCATACATGTTTCCATGTATTAGAGAAATTTAACTATAAATCATGTTTAAACCATGTGCTTACACTGTTGGGACTCAGAAAGGTCATGTACATATTGAATTATCTGCTAAATTATTGTTTTATACTCAGTCACGATTTTACTACATATTACATCTCAATCTCTATTGTTCATTATTGATGCATTATATCATTCCTATTTGGGCTGCTTATCATGATTTTTGAGAGACTAGAAAGGTTGATGACTGAGTGAGGCCGATGGCCTGATTGTGATCAGATCGGGCTGCACGCCATACTATGTTTCATTGTTATATGCCATGATTGGTTTGTTATAGCGCTTGGGTTGAATGATCCCCTCTGAAGTCTATACACACACCCAGTGAGCGCAGGTACCTACTGAGTGCGAGTGCTGAATGCTGAGTGATTGAGAGGAATGAGTGATTGGGAGGAAAGAGTGATTGTGAGGTCTGCGTGAATGGGAGGGCTGGGGGACTGTTGTTCTGAGAGGATGCATTGATTTCATTATTGTTGCACTTTAGCTGCCATATATCACTATTTTGGAAACTTCTGAAAGATATTATCTCTTACTTCAGTCGAACTTGATATGAAATTAATGTTGAGTTTTAAATGTTGAATTAGAAAGCATGCCTACCTTCTATTGTTGGAAATTACTGTAATTGGACTTACATGTGAAGCTCGTCACTATCTTCAGTTCTTTATTTAGTATTGTTACTTGCTGAGTTGGTTGTACTCATACTATACCCTGCACCTTGTGTGCAGATCCAGGTACCTCCGGTCACGGCGGTTGCTAGTTATTCGGAGCTTTATTTGCGGAGACTATCGAGGTAACTGCTTGGCGTCCGCAGACCTTGACTCTCTTCCCTTTCAGTTATTTGTACTGTTCTATATTTCCAGACAGTGTTCAATCTGTCAGACTATGTTATCATTTAGATACTTATGTACTCGGTGACATCGAATTTTGTGAGTATTTTATGTCAGTATTAATGAGATTTTATATTGATACTTAGTTTATTGAGGTTGTCGGCTTGCCTAGTATCGAGATAGGCGTCATCACGACAAATAAAATTTTGGGTCGTGACACTTTTCTTGCTTGATTTTTCAGGGTCTCTGCATGTATTGACTGAGGGCAAGGACCGCAAAAGAAAGGTTTGGGCGAGTGTTAGTGAGATAGTTCAGCTTTCCAACCAAATGACGAAATATTGTTGGATATTGCAAAGGATGTCCATCATCAGCTTAAAGCTTGGACTAAGGATCAAGAGGAGAACTGACTCAAGGCAAATGGGAGACATCGAATTCCTGCAGCATATCCAAGGTAAATCTCCTTTGGCTTACAATAAAACCTTCCTTTTCTCGCAGAATTTCCATCCCTAAAAAATAATGTATGTCTCTTAGATTTTTGACCTTGAACTCAATGTTTAGAAAACCCTTGATATGCTGAATTTCTTCCAAGTCATCTCCAGTAAGCAGTATGTCATCTACATAGACAACTAGGATAGAAATCAGGTTTCTTCTGTGTTTAAAGAATAGTGAGTAATCGTTTAATGAGGAAGAATATTCCTTAAAACTCAAAGCTCCTGCAAGCCTAGCATACCATTGCCTGGAAGGTTTATTTAAACCATACAATGACTTCCTTAGTAAGCAAACATGCTTAGGACTAGGAGGTGTTAAACCTGCTGGAAATCTTATGTACACTTTCTCTTGTAGATCACCATACAAAAATGCATTGTTGACATCCAATTAACATACATTTCAGTCTCTTTTGGCTGCAATAATGAGTAAACACCTTATGGTTGTCATTTTCACCACTAGTGAAAAAGTCTCACTATAATCTATTCCTTCTCTTTGGATATCCCCCTGACCATCAGCCTTACCTTCAACCTTTCAATCCTTCCATCTGACAAATGATTTACCTTGTACACCCATTTGCAAGGTAGATCTCTTTTCCCTTTAGGTAATTCAACCACATCCTATGTGTGGTTATCTTCTAGAGCTTTAATCTCTGAATTCATAGCTTCTATCCAACATGGATATTGACAAGCCTGTCCAAAATTGTTAGGTTCTGTGATAGTAGAGAGGGATTTCAGCACATGTTGATTGTTGGGTGATAGAGAAAAGAAAACAAATTCCCTAGGCTTACTTGGTTGAGTGAAACAAGTTGCTGCTATATTTGAGAACATAATGTTACTGCATACATAATCTTTCAAGTAGGATGGTTGATTGGAAATTCTTCCTGACTTTCTCAGTGGTATAGAAACATGTGAGCTAGTGTGTGGTGTATCTAGGATAGATTGAAAAGGAACTGGGCTAGTAGACAACTTGTGATGATGAGGAGTGTATGAAGAACTTGGTGATGGTGAGGAAAAAATATCATAAACTTCAGGTTTTAAAGAGATGGGTGAGGATTGATCCTGAGATGAAGGTGAATAGGTAGGTTCTGTAGTAAATGTTGAGCTTGGGAATATAAGGTGATGTGATGTGCTGGTTTCAACAAAAGGGAAGTGTGATTCATGAAATTTCACATCCCTTTACACAAATACTCTTCATATGGACAATTCTAATAGCTTATATCCCTTCTGATGAAGGGGATAACCAAGAAAAACACAAGATGTTGCCCTGTCATCAAACTTGCCTCTTCCCTAGGCTACTGTAGAAGCATAACAAAGGCATCCAAAATTCCTTAAATAATCATACTTGGGCTTCTTTTGAAATAAAACCCCATATGGTGTCTTTCCTTTAAGAACATTAGAAGGCATCCTATTAATAAGATGTGTGGAAGTTAGGATAGATTCACCTCAATATGACATATGTAGCTTGGATTGAAACGTTAGCCCTATTGCAATCTCTAAGAGGTGTCTATGCTTTCTCTCAGCAATTCCATTATGTTGAGGAGTTTCTACATAAGACAGTTGGTGCAGAATTCCTTTTGAAGCTAGGAAAGCTGCCTCTTGTGTACCTTTTCTCAATTCTAGTGCATTTTGAGATCTTATCATTCTGACTTTCACATTGAATTGTCTTTCAACCATAGACAGAAAAGATTTAAGCATAGGAAAAGCATTGCTTTTTGCACTTAATAAAAATGTCCATGTTCCTCTATTATAGTCATCTACTATAGTAAGGAAATATCTGAATCCATTATAAGTATTTGACTTATAAGGCCCACATGTGTCTATATGTATAAGTTCAAAAATATGCTTAGATTTTATGCTACTGACAGGATAAGGATTCCTTGTTTGCTTAGCCTTATGACAAACATCACAGATAAACTTAGAATTTGACTTACAATGAAGGAAATCTAAATGCTTCATTACTGAAAATGGGAGGTGTCCCAATCTTACATGCCAAAGTTTAACATCAGGAGTAACATTAACTTGAACTGGACTAGAAAAGGAAACAGACTCTGAAATGGAATTTCTTCCTTTTGGAATTGAAAGTACATTACTACTGAATATTTCCTTAGACTCAACACTACTTGGTTCCAATAAGTAGAGTCCCTCTCTAACTTTACCAAAAACTTGTGGACTCTTCATTAAAAGGCCCTGCAACACATACCCAATAGATATGAATAGGACATCATACTTGAACTGAACACAAAACCTATTAACTAACAATAAGTTATATTTGAAATCTGGAACAAGTAACACATTATTTAGGATATGACCTGGCAGAATAGAAATACTCCCTATATGAGTAACAATCACCTTGAAAGAGTTAGGTAAACTGATATTCAAAGGTACAAGAAGTGGAGTTAGAAATAGGAAAGAATTAGGTTCAATACACATGCTCTGAGGCACCTGAATCTATGATCCAGGTGTTTGATTTTAGACTAGTAAATACTGAACCTGAGTATTTTAGAATAGTACTAGCAACTGCATTAACATTGATTCATGTATTTCCTGTCGGTGCTAACTTTGCCTGCTTATACATGTGCATTATTTCTGCAATCTGTTCCTTGCTGAGTTGCTGTCCAAAATTATTGTTATTGAGCTCAGTGCTTTATCCTGCTTAATTTTCACGTTCTTCATGTGTTAGGACTGCATTTCCTTTAATTTGATTCTGATAACCTTTGTGATTGGTGAACTCAAAATCTTCTGGAAATCTAATAATTTTGTAACAGTCCTTTTGTGTGTGTCCTATTTTTTCACAATAAGTATAAGACATATTTGGATTGTACTTCCTATTCCCTTTAAACCTTTGCTGAGGTTTAACAAATTTTTGCCCTGAGTTGTTATATTTGGGTGCTATAGTTGCTCCTCTTTGTGTTTGGTTTCTAAGTTTCTGATAATTCTTTCCTTGTCGTGTGATCATAAAACTGCAAAATCAGCTAGAAGTTGTGCATTATGTTGCTTGGCCTCTCCAGCTGCCATGAATGATACTAATTCAGAATTAAAATGTGCATTTGCATAAACTTCTCTTTGATTTTCATCTCGCAAGAGAATTGAATAAGCAATATCTATGCTAGGCAAAGTGTTCATCATGAGGATATTTCCTCTTGCTTGTGCATATATGTCATTTAATCCCATTAGGAATTGGATCAATATCTGTACTTAGCCTTTCCTTCACAAACACAAACACATGAATGACATATGATAACATTTAAAGCATCGAATTCATCCCACAATCGTTTGAGTTTAGTGAAGTATACTACAATGTCACTGTTTTCCCGTACTAAACCTGATAACTACCTTCTGCAGATGATAAAGCTTGGCTCCATTTGATCTCCCAAATCTCTACTCCAGGCTTTTTCAAAGCTCTTTTGCAGTTTTGTAGTATATCACATTGTCTGCAATATCTTTTGAGAGAGCATTTAAGATCCAAGAGATGACCATGTCATTCAGACATCTCCATTGTTCATGGTATGGAGATTTCAGATTTGGAGATTGACATGCTCCATTGATGAAATCAATTTTCTTCTTGGCTGACAAAGACATGAGAATAGATCTCCTCCATCCTAGGTATCCTCTTCTATCAAACACAGTGTTGACTAGAGTCATTTCAGGTGAATCAGAGTTGTTGAGATGATAAGGGTGATTGATATCATAGCTGACTGGTTTTGCAGCATTGCTCGTATCACCAGTAGATGTGATGGTTGTTTCAGGCATTTTAAGTTACTGATTATGATGATGAATCTGATGTAAATGGATTTAATGGTTCGACTGTTGGATCAAGCTTATTGCTCTGATACCATGTACGAAATTGAAGAAGAAATCTAATTGAAATTCTTTTTGTGTGTCTTATTCATTGCTTTGTACATGTATATGTAGAGACTTGTATATGCAATAACAGAAATATTTATTCCTCTCACCTAACCCACTAACTATGTTCACTTATATTATATTCCTCCCACCTAACCCACTAACTATGTTCTCTTATATTCTATTCACATAACCCACTAACTATATAATTTATCTTATCATAAACTCATCCAAAGGACCCTTAACGTTTTTGTGGGCAGAATACACTACTACTTCTAGGTCTTCTTCTTCTTCTTCATCATCCTTCTTCTCTATCTCTAAGCAAATCTCCATGAATCTTAGAATTAGGATAAGGTTTCTTCTTCCCAACAATTAGTAAGTTAAGTTTTTGTCTCTATAAAATAAATTTGAGTAATGCTTAGTTTATAATAAAACCTTGTCGGGTTCATGCAGTAATATTATGGTGAATGACGTGAAGAATTTAAAATATATTTATCATGAACTTTTGTTAGTACTAGCTACAAGGCAGAAAAAGTTTAATTGTTATCATAATATTGTGGTAAATTTTTAAAATTCTGGAGTGTAATAACAACTATGGGGTGGGGGAGGCGAAAAAATGGAAATAAAGAGCATCACAAGAATGATACTAAAAACTACAACATGAACTTTTTTTAATTTGATTCAGTCTTAACATGGAAACTTGGCATTGTTTGTTCTTTTATTCTTTTTTTACTTTTCCTTAAAAAAAATTGAAAACTTGAGATAACGAAATCACATCTTATATCACGCGTATAAAAACTAGATTTCAAATAAAAGAAAGAAAATCAAAAGTACAACATGAATTTTCTTAGTTCAATTCTGTCTTTAGGCATTGTTTGTTCTTATATTTTTTTCCTACTTTGATTAATTCATTTTTCTACTTTGATTAGTTTCGTTTTTCTTTTATACATCTTATATTTTATGTGTAAAAATTGGATTTCAAATAAAAAGTCAAATAACAAGATGTCCGCTAAAAAATCATTTACTCAAAAGCATATAAATTAATTTATATATCGGAATTACTATTTGAAAAAATTTAACCAAATATATCTGCTACAGTGTATATAATAAAAATATTACTATAATATTTATAAAGTTACTAGAAACGGTTAATGCAGTTCCAAAATTAGTAGAAAATAAATAACTTTGCCTTCTATTGTCCTAGAAGAACTAAAGTAAAATATTAATCGAAACCTAATCCTTTTTACTTGAGAAACTTTTTTAGAACAAATTATGAGGAAAATACTCAAAACAAATTCACTATTAAATGAGATGTAATATTAATAGAAACTCTACTTTTCTTTCCACTAACTAATAATCCTTTTTCTTTATTTTCTTTTCAATCAATAGATTTTTTACTTTTTTTGTTGTTATACTCAAGGAGTCAATGTGAAATTAGGACTTCCGAAGAGCGTCACTTTCAAGCGCAATTGATAGAAACTTTGAACTACTGAACGGTGATATAGTGTGACATGAAATAGTTTTATTCGAATTCTATCGTAAATTCTCATTCAAAAAGATTTAGAAGCAAATATATTTATGCCTTTTCTTTCATTGTTCTACTTGCCTAAATTATTATTGGTATGGTATTAGTATGCCTGATTTATTTAAGAATGTAATTCATCATTTCTCACGATTCTTCATTTTTTTCAACAAAATTCACACAAAAAAATTATTTTTGTAATGTCATTTGTGTTCTTCTAGAAATAACCGCGCAAAGCGCAGATTAATTTACTAGTTTATGTTTTATAAATGCTATTCATCATATGTACAAATGCTAAAAAAGTGATTCAAGTCCAACTTGATCGACAACTCGATTAACATACAATGTACGCAAACCTTACCCCTACCCTGGGGTAGAGAGGCTGTTTTCAAATGACCCTCAGCATCCTTCCCTCCAAGAACTCCCCACCTTGCCCTTGGAGTGACTCGAACTTACAACCTCTTGGTTGGAAGTGGAGGGTGCTTACCATCAGAGCAACCCACCTTAGTATTAGACAACTCGATTAACATGTAATTAGAAATTACCACAATCTAACAGTGGAAAAGTGATTGAATCCACCTAGAGAATTTAAATGGAGGGGTTGAGAGGAGATTATTAACCAAATATGGTGAAAGTGGGGTCAGTTTTACTCCTTTCCGGCTTTCCCCCTTATAATCGGTATCTAATGTGGCCAAATAGACAAGAGCGGATTGCTCTAGTGGTAAGTACCCTCCACTTCCAACCAAGAGGTTGTGAATTTGAGTCACCCCAAAAGCAAGGTGGGTAGTTCTTGGAGGGAGGGAGCCGACGATCTATCAGAGACAACCTCTCTACCTAGGGTAGGGATAGTGTGATTATACTGAGTTGTTGTTGTTGTATTATGTGTGTATTTTAAAAAAAAAAAAATGTGGCCAAATAAATTTGGATTCAAATTGTGTATCATTAAAGGAAAAAGATTTAAAATATATATGTGGTAACGATTTCTTACCCTGTCAATATATTTTGCTCATCATGAAAGATAGCTTTCCATTTTTTCTAGATCTTTTACCAATTAATGTTTATATACAGCATTAAAAAAAATAATTTAATATATTACAGTTTAAAGATTTTTTTGTACTATTAAAATATATATATATTACAGTTTAAAGATTTTTTTGTACTATTAATATATTTTGGCATGTTGTAGAAGA
Organism: Nicotiana tomentosiformis; assembly: GCF_000390325.3. NCBI lineage: Eukaryota > Viridiplantae > Streptophyta > Magnoliopsida > Solanales > Solanaceae > Nicotiana > Nicotiana tomentosiformis. Next base: position 97,382,060 of record NC_090812.1, on the reverse strand, counting down.
TTGCTTTTCTTTTTTATGACAAAATAATTTCATGTTTAAAATATATTATTCAATTCTCAAAATTATTCTCATCAATTATATTGTACGAGGAAAAACGATTTCACCTAAGTTTATTTTGGGATCTATAGTGCAGTTATCGAAGAAATGACAAGCAACAAAATAACGGTCCTATTCCAAGTCCCAAAATCAAATTTCAAACCCGATAGTTAAAAGTCAACCTATGGTGAAACTTCTAAACTTCAAATTGCTAAATTTCGGCAAAACTACACAAATCAACCTACAAACTTTCGAATTCGATTCCGGGCATACGTCCAAGTCCAAAATCACGATACGAAACTATGAGAACCATTAAAACACCGTTTCGAGATCGTTTTCACAAAAGTCAAAGTTTGGTCAACATTTCTAACTTAAACTTCTAACATTTCTAACTTAAACTTCTAAGTCAAGAACCAAAAGGTCCAAATCAACCCGAACGAAACCAATCAACCTCGTAAGTCATAAAACCATAAACACACATGTGTGAAGCATCAAAAGGGGGAAATGAGACGCAATTACACGAAACGACCAGTCGGGTCATCACAAAAACTTCTCTTGAATCCTCAAAATTTTACTCAAACGATCTCTAATGGCCTCAATCTGCTCAAAATCATGAATAATGTGTCCAAATTAATTGTTAACTCCTATTTCATCTAAATTCATAACTAAATAGCACTGTCGTAAACAAAACTAAGATCTTGCTCCTTACTAAGTAACCAAAATAGAACCATAATCAAATATATGTCCCAACAATAAGACAAAACATAAATTCAGTTTATTTAAATATATTATCAAACACCTTCGGTGCATCAGTATTTGAGCTGGACAACATGCAAAATTTCAATAGGAAAATATCCACACAAAAAAAATAGAGAAATTACCAGATATGCACCAACATCCCATTAGCAATAACAGGGTACATTTAAAAAATAAGTAAGAATAGAGAAAGATTCACCAGAACGGAACAAAAATTAATCACATAACAGAGATAACAATGAAACTAAAATTGAGAAATCTAGGAATATGATATGAATAAAAACCTCAATTAGAGAAGGACATGCATGAATTTTATTGTACAAATTGGAAGCAGGAACCCCACAATCTGCATTTTTCAACCTATATAGAGTTATTCCATAAATCACCATCAACAGAAAATTCTCAGACACAAAACAAAGAACTCCAAAATTTATAAAGAGTGAAGAAGAAAGAAAGCGCAGAAGAAAGTTAGGAAACTCACCAAAAGAGATTGACACTTCGATCGATTATATAAGGAGATCATGGAAGAAAATTGAATCCACCCGGAGACCCCTACCAATACCATCAAGCTATAATCCTCGGTGGTAAAGATTTGTCGTTTACTCACGTCTCAAGTTTGATAGTGACAAATGTAGCATAGCTCTTATGAGTTTAAGTGAATTCAATATTTTTGGTGCATAATTATAAATATATAGTGAACTTCACTACTAATATTAATTAAAACTGTCAATATGAGCCGGCCCGGGTTAGTCCAGCTCAGTCCATGTGGACTTTAGCAATTGACGGGCTGGGCTAGTACACCATTTTAATGGGCATTATAATGGTCCGTCAGCCTATGCGGGTCGTGAGCCCCACGGGCCGACCCATCATTTTTTAAATTATAATTTATTTTTCTTTAAGTACTAACCTAAAAAAAGATAAATATTTAAAAGTTAAAAAATATATTATTGAAAAAAATTCACAAAACTTAAATAACTTTTTAATTAACAATAATTAAATTTTTAAAACTAATAATATTCAAGTTCACACAAAAAAAAATATTACCAGTTTGAGTTTGGGAAAGGTCGTGCAGCCAATTTCGAGTAGTAATAAGTGTTTAGACATTTTCATGATGGATGCAACTTATGTACTTGGTAAGAACACGCCTATCCATCGATGCTACAGTGTCATATACTTTTTATATTTAATATTTTAAATAAATATTTTATTAGGCCCACGGGCCAACCCAGCCTCAAGTAAGGCTCACGGGCCATAGATTTACTTGGGCAATGCTTAAACGCCTCGTTTCTAAATTAGCTTCAAAATTTCTAACCCAACCCTACTAAATCACGGGCTGAACTAGATTGGCTCAACGGGTCAAGCCCATATTGACGGCTATAATATTAATTTGTGAACTCTTAATGAGTTCGTTTAGCACCTGAATTAATTGAATTTAAATTCTAAATAATCTCTCAAATTTGGATAACTTGACGTGGCACATGGATAGACACAGGTTGTTCATCTTTGAGCCCATATCCACAATTTCCAAGCTTGGGCTTCGGGCTTGCTACTTGAAGTGAGTATATGTCCAAATGTTCAATTTCCATTTCCTTCCCCTTCGCTATATTCCCGGTTCTCTCTCGTAAATACACAGCCTGTTTATCCATTCAATTTTGCAGACTTGCACAGAACCACATACGTCGGAGTTTAAGAGCATGAATACTTTAGCTAACACTGGCTTTGCTGCCGGAATCTCCGCTACATCTTCGATTCAATGGCCAATACGACGCCGTTGCTTTGGATTTTCCGGTGGAGGATCCGCTTTCGTTCGAGCTCCGTCGAATCACACTCCTTCTAGAAGAATCGTCTGCATGGCGGTCCGTACAATTTTATGAATATCTCTCTCTGATAGTCGAGAAAATGAATACAACTACGTAAAACTTGAATTCGAAGATAAGCATAATTTGAAGAATTAGAATGAAGAGTGAAAAACGAATAACAAAAGAAGATTTCCTAAATTTTCGATAATCAGTAATACAGTGAATGCTATATCCGAATTTGAGAATTCATTTTTAGTGACTAAACTTAGTAATCGGAAATTGCTGTTTTGACCTTTTCTTATGTAATCAATTTGTATATTGCAGGAACCTTATCTAATTACAAAACTTGATTCAGCTGAGAAAACGTGGAAAGAATTGTCGGTATGCTTCTTTCTGAATCTCTTTATGCTTTTTGGACATGGATGGAAAAACTGGTTATAGACCAATTATTTAATTCAATAAACATTGTAGTATGGTGTTGATAAGAGTGAGTTGCTCTACTTCCAACTGAAGAGGTTCCCAAGAGCAAGATGGGGATTTCTTGGAGGGAGTGAGCCGAGGGTCTATCGGAAACAGCCTCTCTACCTCAAGGTAGGGTAAGGTCTGCCTACACACTACCCTCCCCAGACTATTAGTGGGATTATACTGTGTTGTTGTTTTTGTTGTATTGTTGTATGGTGTTATTAATTTATTCATGCGACTATGCGAGTGAATGTTTTATCGAATATGTAGGCGTTTGGAAGACTTACGCTCAGTCTGACTATAACATGGTTAGTAAAGGTTTTGTTAAATGAATGGGACGAGTGACCTGGACCTTAAGTTTGCATTTAAAGACAGTTTCGGTATTATTTGAATACATATTTTAATTTATGCAAGCAGTTATGACAGGAAGAAATGGTGAATTATCTTTTTGCAACATGCAATTTGGGATAGGTCTCTTATTTGGCTGGTTCAAAGTCTAAGCCTATAAAAAGTGTGCTCAAATTCAGGGTTGGATCTAGTGAATAAGTTACGGGTTCATCCGAACCCAGTAGCTTTATCTTAGACCCTGGACCCTAGATATATGTTTAAAAAACCCATTAAGTACAAAGAATAGATTTCTGGTCAAATTTCTCATAACAACAACAACAACAACCCAGTATAATCCCACTAGTGGGGTCTGGGGAGGGTAGTGTGTACGCAGACCTTACCCCTACCCTGGGGTAGAGAGGCTGTTTCCGATAGACCCTCGGCTCCCTCCCTCCAAGAACTACCCACCTTGCTCTTGGGGTGACTCGAACTCACAACCTCTTGGTCAAATTTCTCATACTTCCTTTATAATGAGGAATGCCCAGGAATTACATTTAAAACTAGTGAATCACTTTCAGGTTAAGCTTGCTGATCCGGATGTTGTCTCAAATCCAAGTGAATATCAGAAGTTGGCGCAGTCAATGGCAGAGCTAGATGAAGTACCTTACTTAACTTTCATTTTATCTCCTTTTCTTGCGTTGACCCAATACTAATGGCACTCCTTTTTCTGTTCACACTTTTGTTGTCTGTTTTTTGAGCTAGGTCGTGTTGACATACAGGAAATTCAAGGATTGTGAGAAGCAACTGGAAGAAGCAAAAGGTTATCATCCACTTTTGTGTTTTTCAGAAGCCAAAGCATTTTTATACCATTTACTAATTCTCCCTCCATGCTTTAATTAGACTGGTGCTGTTTGTTGTAGTTTATGCATATATCTGACGGCCTCTTCTATTCCTGTCAGCTTTAGCTAAAGACGCTGGAGCCGACGAGGACATGGCTGAGATGGTAGCTTCTGAAATTCAATCCTTGACAGAGCAAATCAAAGACCTAGAGGAGAAGTTTAAGGTTATTACAGTTCTTCCTTTAAAGTATTTATATTTACCTTTTTACTTCGATGCATTTTTGGGGGATTTATGTTGATATTTCTCATGATGGCAGCTAATGCTCCTTCCCAGTGACCCTCTTGATTCTAGGAATATAATGCTTGAAGGTATGTTATTCTTTTACTTTGCCTTTGTCTTGATTGGGTAGAGTTTTCTGCTCTGCGTCTTAGTTTCAGATTCATGAACTCCAAGCAACAATTAAAATTATTTGCTGGTATAAGTGATCCAGATGATAACAAAGTCGAATATTTGTTGGGAACTTAAATGAACAGATGTTGAAACCATGATGCTTTCTTGAGATATTTGGAAGTGGAACAAAATATAAGGCTACAGACTCTTAACGCCATCGTGCTAAAATTAATAAGAGTAAAGTTTTTCAAATGTGAAAAAGTGGCAAAGTTAATCGAAAGATTTTCACATCAAATTTGAGCTGATATAATTTTAGTCCCATCTTATATTTGCTTAGATTGCTTGAGGAAAAACTTTTCCATTATAGGAGATAGCTTCATATTTTTGGGACGGAATAAAATGGCAAGTAAGTCAATTGAACCATGACTGGGGGAATACTTGCTATTTGCGTGTATCCCTTTAAATGGCCACATTGAGTTTCACATTATTACTCTTGCAGGATTGATGAAATCAAGTACAACTCATGTTGGTAGAATCTGGTTGTTTGCAAGTCCTCTAAAAACTGTCCAGCTTATATCCTTGGATGTGGCTTGATGGACCTCTTTAGGTTATAGTGCATCAGTAGCTACAAATATTGAAATTTAAGGGTTAACTGGCACGTGATATGCGTGCGCTGTATGCTGTTTAATTTTGAATTCTCTCCCTCCTAACTGTTTAGTTAAGTAAATTTTTTCACAAAAAGCTTTAATTTTGGGTATAGGAGTTTAACTCTTCTGTCTTGCAGTTAGGGCAGGTGCTGGTGGGGACGAGGCTGGAATTTGGGCTGGTGATCTTGTAGGTACATGTTCCCTTAGTCCTTCTAAATTCTACTATATGGTTGCGATACTTTTTCAAATATTGCAAAATAAATGAAGGAAAAAAAGAAGAAGAGGATTTAATATATCTGGTCATTCAACTCGTGTTACTTGTAACATTGACATGCGTTAGACAGTACAATGTTGCCTTATGACATATGGCCTTTATGGGTCCAAAGTGCAATAGCTTGCTGATAGCTAAGAAAGAACATGGAATGTTCCCTATCCAGATTCACTTTTAGATGTAGAAAAGTTTAAGTTGTTAAGCTAGAGTCTTTTTACAGTGTTATTCCATCCAGCGCTCTGAAAAAAGTGGGAGTTTCCTTTTCCCGTATAGTGAAATGAAGAACTCAGATCTCATTGCATGGCACACTTATTTCTTCTTCGCTTTGACATCATTTAGGTGCGTATGTATGAGAAGTACAGTGAACGGAATTCTTGGAAGTTTGCTCCGATCTCATGCTCCGAGGTAAATATGTACTAAATTGTAATTGACAACTATGTTTTCATTAGGTAATAGTTTCCTTCGCTGACCTATTTAACAACATCTTTGTCAAGGCTGAAAAAGGAGGATTTAAAACATATGTGATGGAGATCAAAGGCAAGCGTGTTTATAGTAAATTGAAATATGAATCTGGTGTTCATCGAGTTCAACGTGTACCGCAAACAGAAACTCAAGGCCGTGTTCACACTTCCACTGCAACAGTTGCTATCATGCCAGAGGTTAGTTATTCACAAGTTCACTAAAAAATCTCTGCAGCTCTGCTATCTAGTCTAGCTTGATATGGTCATCTTTTTTATGTTTTGTATTATCAGCAAGTTCATCCCCAGATGTTGTAGCGATCGCATAGATTGCTGCATCATTTATATTGCCATGTATGGCCGAGTTGCTGTCGATCTCCGAACTTCCATTTTTAACCGGTGTTTTCATTATGATTTTTCTATTCTTTTCTCCCCACGTATATCTAGGTCTTTTGAGTTCCCTGTTGTTTCTGCTGTTGTTGCTTTTCATTTCATCCTTGATATATTATCTGGTTTCAGGCTGATGAAGTTGATGTGGAAATCGATCCAAAGGATATAGAACTAACAACAGCACGTTCTGGTGGTGCTGGAGGTATATGATGATTCATTTTTCATGTTCTACTAAAGTTCCCTAAACATGAACTTTTCTTGTACTTATTGACAACATGTTTATATTGATAGATGATTATGCTATGCAGGGCAGAATGTTAACAAGGTGGAGACTGCAGTTGATCTTTACCATAAACCAACGGGAATTAGAATATTTTGTACCGAAGAAAGGAGTCAGCTTAAAAACAAGAATCGTGCTTTCCAACTACTGAGAGCCAAATTGTGAGGAACAGCAATTCTCATATCGGGTTTTTGCTTTATGGAGTTACTGAACTTTATTATTTAAAAGATAAAAGATTAAAAAACAGAATTTCTCAACTTAGATCTAGATGAAATTAGTCATATGGATTAGGTGAGATGCCCTTGCTTATGTAGTTGACCTCCTCTGAAAGCAACTAGATAGGTTTTTCTAAGAAAATGACTTACTTCTGATATGAACATGAAGTACTGCTTTATAGATCCTATAAAGAAAGGTTCTGGTGTTTGAGCTGCCCGTGATGTCTGGATCTATACTTCCAACTCTGAGGAATAGTTTTGTTTGCGTGTCAAAATCTTTTATTACTGCTTAGAGCACCTTCATTTGCTAGTCTCGCTAGTTTAAGAATGAAATTACAGCTTTAACTGACTGCCTGTGTCAGATATGCTTTTCACTAAGCATGTAGTATATGTTCTTCATATCTAGATAATGTTGTCATATATAACAGTATGAACAAAAGAAACCTGCACGATTAAGGAAGAATCTGTTAGTGTTTTGCTATGTTCTATGACAATGATAAGCACATGGCTGCTCCAGGTTTTTTGTTTCATACTCTTGACATAGGGTAACTTCTAAGTCTTCTATGCATAGGAAAAACACGCATTTATATAATGTTGTGGATCAACAAAGTTTCAGATGGTCTGGAAGTCCACAAGGCTATGTGTCGTCAAAATTTTAGTCACTGACGGATAGAGTCAACGATCAATCAAGACAAGCACTGGTAGGAAAATTGTCCAAGAGCTGATGAAACCTCTGTGTTATCCCTTTTTTAGTTGATCTCCACCATTTTACAATTTCTATGATGGTCATATGCATATATGAATCTCTATATTATCTTACTCGCAAGGAATATGGATATTCTTCATTAGTTTCAGACATGCATTATTTGCTAAAGTAAAAGCAAAATCTTGTGGGTCCAAAAATTTATCGGAATAACTGTCTAGGCTGAAGAGCCACGAACAGTCTATATCCTTCTATATAAACATCATCTTTATACATTGGCCCATTCTTGTTATTGCACTCCCATGTATGCTATTTCTTTACACTAACACAAGGTGATATTTATGTATATTTACTATGTTCTTGACTTTATGCAATTACTATTATATCTGCGCGGAATATGACTTGTGATATTCTTCCAGGTATGAGATTAAGTTAAGGGAACAGCAGGAATCAATAAGAAACCAGAGAAAATTACAGGTAAGATGACCAAGCCTTCAAATCGTTGAACTCGCATAACCAAAATGCAGTAGGAAGGGATGAAATCAAATCAACATGCTTGATGACATTTTAAGTTTTTCTTTTAAATGATCTTATCTGAAATGATATCCATATGGACCATACCTATATGTCCAAGTGCAAGTAGCTTATGTACATCTACCTGCTGATCGTCTAATATATATACCTTCACTAGTGCAAACCTTTTTCATATTGATATGGTAATGTCTGTGAAAGATAAATGTCCTAGTTGTTTCCTGGGGTAACGTAACATAAACAAGTTGATGCAACATTTTTGACACGGTCAGTTTTAAGCCTTATGATCTCCTAATTCTTGTATTAGATTAAGGAGCACGAGGACATCTTGTCAATTTTCCTGATTAGACTGTTTACATTTACAATGACAGGTAGGTACTGGTGCTCGGTCAGAAAAAATTCGGACATACAACTACAAGGTAAATAAGCCATAATGCCTTGAACTGGAGAGAATGTTTTTACTCCAAAAGAAACTTTTGACATCCAATTAATGATTATGATGGTATAATAATCCCACCACTCTCTTGAACTGCAATTCTGTTCGTAGAAACATGTAGTTTTACTGAATATGGAAACTTCGAACTTTGTGTTTTGTTTTGGTGGGGGTGGGGAGGCGGGTAAAACTGTAAAAACTTTGTGTTTTTCCTGATTATTGTTTAAGTGATGGTATAAATGAAGCATACTCGTGTTTCTGCATTCTGGATAAACTGACTGGTTTTCTAAAGTTTCTTTTTGATTACCCACCCTTACATCTCACTTTTCCGTCATTACGATCTCTTTTCTCTGACGTTCACAGGACAATAGGGTCACTGATCATCGGCTAAAAATTAACTTTGAGCTTACGTCGTTTCTTGAGGGTGACATTGAGACAGCTGTTCAGGTATATTACTTTTGCAAAGTAGCTATTAGCATCCCTTCTTTGTGGGGGAGGGGGTAAGATTTGCCATTAAGACACTCGTGCTAATTTCGTCTTTGTGCAGTCTTGTTCTACTATGGAACAACAGGAGTTACTGCAAGAACTTGCAGAATCTGTCAGTGCGCCTGCTTGACAATTTGTAACCTTTGTTTTCGCAAGAAGCTCTATTTCTTCCTTCGTAGAACACTTATCACGATGTACCATACGGATATCATTCTTGTTAGAATTGTTGTCAATTTAGGATTAGTACAAACGGAATGAGGAAATCTAGTGCTAACTAGGAGCTCTGTCAGATCGCCATTTTAGGATCTTAGCTTCTAAATGTTACAGAACACTTGAACAATGAGTTCATTATTGAAAATTAATACTTGTGCATATTTCCCTCATCTTTAAAGCAGATGATTCCCGGATTTGTTTTTTTTTTTTTTCCTTCTTTCCCCTTTTTATCATCTGCTGATAATGTAAGCGTGGTGCCGTTCTCTTTCATAACATTGTAAAAAAATACAGTCCCATTCATATGCAATAAAAGGATCCATTTGCAATTAACTATATTGATTCAATTAATCTATTAATTCACGCTTACCTGATTTTTCTGGTTGTTTTATCATACGACTAAAACCAAGCACCTAGAAACCAAACATACCCAAGTCAGGAATTGGCTAAATTATATATGGGATATTTTACAATCACTTAAAGAGAGATTGGTCTCATACCATAAACAATGAGTAACAAACAATGAGATTCCCCTTCACCTTGGTTACTCTGTCATGGTTTGTACTTTGTATCTTCGTCTTTCATCGAAAGAACTAAAGAGAGATTGGTCTCATACCATAAACAATGAGTAACAAACAATGAGATTCCCCTTCACCTTGGTTACTCTGTCATGGTTTGTACTTTGTATCTTCGTCTTTCATCGAAAGAACTAAAGAGAGATTGGTCTCATACCATAAACAATGAGTAACAAACAATGAGATTCCCCTTCACCTTGGTTACTCTGTCATGGTTTGTACTTTGTATCTTCGTCTTTCATCGAAAGAACTAAAGAGAGATTGATCTCATACCATAAACAATGAGTAACAAACAATGAGATTCCCCTTCACCTTGGTTACTCTGTCATGGTTTGTACTTTGTATCTTCGTCTTTCATCGAAAGAACTAAAGAGAGATTGGTCTCATACCATAAACAATGAGTAACAAACAATGAGATTCCCCTTCACCTTGGTTACTCTGTCATGGTTTGTACTTTGTATCTTCGTCTTTCATCGAAAGAACTAAAGAGAGATTGGTCTCATACCATAAACAATGAGTAACAAACAATGAGATTCCCCTTCACCTTGGTTACTCTGTCATGATTTGTACTTTGTATCTTCGTCTTTCATCGAAAGAACTAAATGATACGATCTGTGCGCGACAGAAAGAAAAGTGTTCCAACCGCCTTGATTGATGTAGTAATAATATGGCTCGAAGTAAAAGCAGATTAAACAAAAAAATTAAAGTTAGTTTAAATGTGAGAATATGATAAATTTATTTAGTTATACTGATTTAAATACTAAAAACTAGTTGTATAAATTTTCTCCATCATATTTTATACAACTGTTTCGGAAGTCGTAGTTTTTTACTTGACTACCATTTGATAAATCATTTTTTAAATATTTAACTTTTTATAGCAATAAAATTAATAAACCAGTTTCTGGACTCAAACAAAAAATAAGATACATTAACCATCATATTGTGAACGGAAAATGGCCAGAACTGCCCCTGAAGTATCGCAATTGCTACAAAAATGTCTTCCATCCACCTATTTGAATAAAAATGCCCCTACCGTTATATTTTTGCCTTAACATTATCCTTATTACTAACTGAAAATTCTGAAAATAAAAATTAATTAATATCCACGTGTCACCGTTCCATTGGCCTAACTTGAACTTCAACTAAAATATAATTAAACTCACCCGTAACCCGTCCGAATGTTGACCCGCTCAGATTTTAAAACACAACTCTCTCTCTCTCTCTCTCTCTCTCTCTCTATATATATATATATATATATATATATATATATATATATATATATATATATATATATGTGTGTGTGTGTGTGTGTGTGTGTGTCTTCTTCTCCTCGTTGCTATTTGGGTGGAATCCACCGGCAGATCCGCCGGAATTAGCAACAAATACAACAACACATCTCACTTGTAAATTATGGATAGAAAATTCTTTTTTTTACTAGACTTAACATAGTAATCTAATCGAAAAAATTGAATCCATGATAACAAAAATGATTTCAAAAGAAGAAAACAAATACTAGTAAATAAATTATCTAAAAAAATGCCAACTATATTAGTACATCATATAAACTCAGTGTATATAAAATGTGATAATTGCACAATACTCGTTACACAGAGTATAAAGACTTACATACTAATAGAAAAAATAGCGAAATAAATTAAAAATAGAAATACACATTACATAAACAATAAAAAAAAATTGAAAAAAATCTCAAATTTTCATAGAGGAATGACAAAAAATAATGAAGAAAACCACCAGAAAATTCAAATAAAAAAATACAATAAAGAATACCCATTACATAAACAAAAAGAATCTAAACTTTTTTATAAAGAAGAATATGACACTTCCTTCCATCTTCCATAAAAATTATTCTAATAGAGAAATAAATTTTGGGTTTGCCTCGTGAATAATCGTAGATATATACTCGTAAAAAAATGCTCATCAAAATGAAATGGCGAAGAGGTAGAGAGAGAGGGGGAGAGAGAGAAGCGTGAAAGAGAGAGAGTTATGTTTTAAAAGTGAAAATATTGAATTCTATGAATCTACCAAGACTTTATGCTAGGGTTTGGGAAATGAAATGAGAGAGAGAAAGAAAAAAAGAGAAACAAATATTTTCTTATTCGATTGACTAAAAAGAGAGAGAAATGTTCTGTATATCTAGAACAATCCAAAAAATATAAAGTGGCTATTTACTTAAAAGAATCAACCGGACCAATGGATTAATATGTACTAGTATGCCTATTACAAAGAATGGGCCTCTCTATTATAACTGGGTTGTTTACAATTAAATAAATCAAATGGGCTTGTTATTTAGGGTGTGTCTTAGCATCAGCAACAGATTGGGCCAGCTTATGCTCAACTCCAACACCCTCTTCAAGGTAGAGGGTGACTGAACCCCCAGCTTGAGCATCAATGAATGATGAACAAGGCATGTCAAGGGCTTGGTAAAAACATCAGCCAGCTGAGAATTAGTAGGAATATGATTCAAGGCAATCAACCCTTCATGACAGTCTACCTCAATATGTTTTGTTCTCTCATGAAATACAGGGTTCTTGGCAATGTGGATGGCTGCTTGATTATCATAGAAGACATGCATAGCAGCAGGAACAAAAATACCAAAGTCAGAAAGTAACCTAAACAGCCAAGTGAGTTCAGCTACAACCTTACTAATTACTCTATACTCAGCCTCAACAGAAGATACATAGAGACAACAGGCTGCTTCTTAGCTTTCCAACCAATAAGAGATCCCCCCAAGAGAATGAAAAACCCAGTAACTGATCTCTTTGTATCTGGGTAAGCAATCCAATCACTATCACAATATGCAAAAAGTGAAAGATCAAGGGAGTTGCTGATGAAAACTCCAACTTCAAAAGAACCTTGAAGATACCTGAGTATATGTAAGGCTGCATGCATGTGAGAGGAGGTGGGATTCTGAAGGTATTAGCTTGGGTGTTGTACAGCAAAAGTCAGGTATGGTCTGCTTTGAGTGAGGAAGTTGAGCTTGCCCACCAGATTCCTATATGATTCAGGAGAAGTAAGAGGATCCCCATGTCTTCTTTGAGTTTGACAGTTAGGTCAATGGGATAAGTAACAGGAGGGACATTCTCACAATGGTACTCTTTGAGAAGGATCTTAATAAATTTTCTCTGATATAACAATAGTCCACCAGAAGTGTATGCAACTTCAATCCCAAGGAAATAATGAGGAACTCCCAAATATTTGATTTTAAATTCATTGTCCAGAAAACTCTTTAATACAGCAATTTCATCCAAGTCATTACCAGTGAGAATAATATTATCAACACACACAACCAACAGGACAATGGAAGAACCAAATATTCTGGAGAAGAGAGAATAGTCATTGAGAGAAGAAGAGTATCCTCTAGAACATAAAAATTGAAACAGCTTGACATACCACTGCCTTGAAGCCTGTCTCAAACCATATAAAGACTTTTGAAGATGACAAACCAAATGAGAAGAAGATGAACCAGAAACAGTTAAAGGAGTGGCTGACAGCCCAGGTGAAAACCTCATATGGACCTCCTCATCCAGGTCACCATGCAAAAAGGCATTGTTGACATCAAGTTGAAATAGAGTCCAACTTTGCTTGACAACCACAACAATAAGACACTTAACACTGGAAAATTTGACAATAGGTGAGAATATTTCATTGAAGTCCACACCCTCAACCTGGGTGTCACCCCTAACAACTAATCTAACCTTATACCTTTCCACAGTCCCATCAGCCCTATACTTGACTTTATAAACCCATTTGCAGCCTATGGGTTTCTTGCGAGGTGGCAGCTGAACAATGGACCAAGTATGATTGGCCTCTAAGGCCTCAAATTCTTTCCTCATGGCCTCCAACCATGCATGAATGGATACTGCCTGCTGATATGAGTCAGGCTCAATCTCAGCAGTATTAACTAAACTATGAAGGCAAGAAGAAGAAGAACTGGGGCCAGACAAGGATGGAGGAAGGTTACAAACATATTGTTTAAGGTGAGAAGGAGGAATATGAGTCCTACTGGATCTCCTGGGAGCAGGTGCAGTGTGTGAGGAGGTAGATGGTTGAGAAGGGAAGGAGACAGATGTTGGAGAAGGAGGAGATGGTGAGAGAAGTAAAGGAGAAAGCACAAGAGATTGAGGAGGATAAGGAGAATCATAGAGGGAATTGTCAACTGGTAAACTCCAACTAGGAGCATGATTTAGATGAGGAGGAGCACTAGGCTGTTTGAAAGAAGAAGCAAAGGGAAAAATAGTTTCATGGAAAACTACATCTCTAGATATCAAAGTAAGCTTAGTTTTCAAATTGTATAGCTTATATCCCTTCTTAGCCAATGGATATCCCATGAATACACAAGGGTCAGCTCTAGGCTGAAACTTATCCCTATGGCACTTAAGAACTATGGTAAAATAGAGACAATCAAATGTTTTAATATGATTGTAAGAAAGAGGTTGCCCAAATAGTAGTTCAAAAGGTGTTTTGTTGTTAAGAAGCTTAGAAGGGAACCTGTTGATAAGATATGTAGCAGTAAGCACACAATCTCCCCAGAATTTAATAGGTAAGTGAGAATGGAAAAATAGGGCTCTTGAGGTTTCTAAAAGATATATATGTTTTCTTTCAACCACACCATTTTGTTGTGGTGTGTGAGGACAAGAAGTTTGGTGAATTATTTTATTTTTAATAAAGAATTCATTGCCACAGTTACTGGACCCAAACTCAAAGGCATTATCACTTTTAATAATTTGTACAATAGATTTGAACTGTGTTTTGACCATGGCAATGAAAGCCTTGATAAGAGGGAAAGCATTACTCTTGGACCCCACAAGGTGAGTCCAAGTAGCTCTAGTAAAGTCATCAACTATGGTTAGAAAATACTTACACCCATTATAGGTAGGGCTTCCATAAGGGCCCCATGTATCCATATGTATGAGTTGAAAAGCATGTATAGTTTTGATAGAACTATCAGAAAAGGTAGCTTGGGTTGCCTTGCTAATGGGTAGACAGTACAAGTAAAGGGTTGTTTAGAAGAGAATTTATAAGGTATATAAGGAATTTCTCTCATTCTAACAAAAGGTATGTGTCCCAGTCTATTATGCCACAACATCTCCATTTTATTCAATTCAAAATGATATGTACAATGAGAAGAAGAAACAGAATCATCAACTAATGGAGAATGGTATTTACAGGGAACATTTTCAGAAAGTAAAAGATCACTCATAGAACTAGATTGACATACAGTTGCATGAGATTGAAGAGAAGGGAAAGACTGCACAAGCCTGTAGAGTCCACCATCCAATTTTCAGTGGCCTCTTCAGTGAAAGGGCATGTATTAAACAAGAAAACTTAGTAAATAGGACAATAGAATCTAACTGGCAAACAAGTTTAGATATAGAGATATGGTTGTAATGAAATCTAGGAATGTAAAGGACATGATGCAACGTGAAACAAAGAAATTGAATGGATCCAGTACAAGTTACCTTAACCTTATAACCATTTTGGTAAGGTGACTAAGTATGGTATGATTACGGGCTTAATATCGAAAAGAAGGTCTTTATTGGAGGTCATGTGGTCAGTTACCCCAGAGTCTATAATCCAAATGCATTCATTTATTTTAGTTAACACGCAAACACCATAAAATACACTTTTCATACAACTGGGTGAAGAGAGAATACCAGCAAAGTTAGCAGATGCCATGAGGCTGGACTGGGATTGTGATTATGAAATTTGTGTCTGCTGAAGCAACATCATGAGTTGGGAATATTGATCATTGGTTAACCCAGGGATCAAAGACTCTGAATCAAAAGACCCATCAGTTGGAGAGTGAGAAACATCAGCAGAATTCTGATGACCAACAGAATTTTGAAGACCCTACACCTCAACATTTGCAGCAGTCCTTTTCCCTTGGTAAACTTAAAGCATGGTGGAAAGCCATGGAACTTATAGCATTTGTCAACCAAATGCCTAGGCTTCTTACAATACCTACACATCAGATTTGACTTGTTGTACTCAAAATTGATCTTTGAATGAACTGCTTGGGAGGGGCAGGTGTTCCTGAGAATTTGTTAGTGAGATGGGCATTGGAAGAAGCAGAATTAGTACGGAATTGGGATGGTGAGGACACTTGTCTTTATCTTTCATCCTGAAGCAAGATGTTGTAGGCAATGTCTAGAGATGGAGGAATTTGCATTATGAGCAGATTACTCCTAACTCTAACATAAGTTTCATTAAGCCCCATGAGAAACTGATGCAACTTTTTTCATCATCCTCTCTTTGAAGCTCAGATTTAGCAGCACATGTGCGAGAGCTACCACGAGAGGCACGCATGAAACCTAATTCATCCCACAATTTCTTGAGTTTGTTGAATTAAGATGCTATGTCTAGAGACCCCTGACTGGTGAAAGCTAACTCTTGTTTTATCTCAAATACCCTGGTTCCATTTACAGTACCATACCTTTTATTAAGTTGAGTCCAAATGCTTTGGGCAGTGTCAGAATATTAAACACTTTCAGCTATGTCTGGTGTAAGGGAGTTGGTCAACCAAGAGATGACCATATTGTTACACCTATCCAATTGCCTAAATTGAGGGAAATTTTCAGGAGGTTTAACAATTGTTTCGTTAATGAAACATATCTTATTTCTAGCAGAAAGGGAAACAATCATATTTCATCTCCAACCCCCAAATCCAGTTCCAGAAAAGGATATACTGAAAAGAGAAACCCCCGGAACATCATAAGACAGACGAAAAAGTGGACTCGAAGGATTAGGGATGAAACTAACAGAGGAATTAGTAGATGTAGACTCGTCAACGACATTCACCATGTTTGAGTTCAAATAATCAGTCAGAAATCACATAGAATTCAACCACAATACATGCAATCGTATACCTCCACCACAATAAAGAACTATTAGATTCTAATAAAAACAAATGAGCTAGATAAGGAGAATACCCTCTGTCTTTGCGATCGAAAGACGACAATGGCCTTGAACTTGAAAAAATAAACCCTAACAGTTGGATAGGGAAAATTAGAGGAATCAACTAATTTCCACGTTAATCCAGTGAAACACCAGTATAAAGAAGCTCTCGAAGCAGCGATTGTAGAAGAAAACTCAACGGAATCAGAAAACCCCAAACTTTTCAACGTACAAGAGATCTAGAACGAAAATAAGCGAGGGTAACATCACGAGGAAGCTGGTGAGAAGAAGAAACGGAATCTCTGCTCTGATACCATGTGAAAACATTGAGTTCCATGAATCTACCAAGACTTTATGCTAGGGCTTGGGAAATGAAACGAGAGAGAGAAAGGAAAAAAGAGAAGCAGATATTTTCTTATTCGATTGATTGAAAAGAGAGAAATGTTCTGTACATCTAGAAGAATCCAAAAAATATAAAGTGGTTATCTACTTAAAAGAATCAACCGGACCAATGAACTAATATGTACTAGTATGCCTATTACAAAGAATGGGCCGCACTATTATAAGTGGAATGTTTACAATTAAATAAATCAAATAGGCTTGTTATGTAGGGTGTGTCTCAGCATCAATAATAGATTGGGCCAGCTTATGCTCAACTCCAACAAAAAATGGGTCGGGTCAATATCAGGCCGTTTACGGGTTAGTTTAATTATAATTTGGCTTATGGTTTACGTTAGGCCAATAGGACGGTGACATGGATATTAATTATATTTTCTTATTGATATTTTCTACTTATTTAGAAGCGAGAATAAGGAGGTCTTGATCGTCCAGGGGTATTTTAATTTTTTCAGCATATTTTAGACAGACTGTCCGTCTAAAAATTTTCTTTTCTATTCCGTTCACGCTCTCTCTCTCTCTCTCTCTCTCTCTCTCTCTCTAGGATGTGCGGCTCTTCCTCTTCTCAGATGTGTAACATCAAGCTCCTCTTGCTTTTGGTGCTTTGAGTTGTTTTCCTACCTTGGCAACACCTGCGTTTCATGGGGATCAACAATATATTTTTGGGGTTAAACATTATCTCTTCAGGTTAGATTACTTCAATGCTCTTGTTTTAGACAAATTCGATCTTTACTTTTAAGGTTATATTTGACAGTTTATTGAACTGTTTAGCTATGATCGTTGAATAAATTCTAGAATATACTCTGTTCTTCTTGGGTTTTCTCTCGATATTTCTCGCTCCGCTTCTCCACTGTTCATCTTTTCGTCTCTGTGCGCGTTTGCTGACAGGTTATTACTTTGTTTGATCTTTAATATTAAGATTAGATTAGACAATTTGTTGAATTTTTCAGTTTTTTGATATTTACTAATTACCAGTTACAAAAGTTAAAGGAATCAAAACTACCGTGTTAACTGAGGGCGACTGTTTGATGAGCAAAGTCTACGGATTACGAAGAAACAAAGATTATAACTCTACTTATATAATTAGAAGAACCCACATAGACGAGCTGACAGATCGAAAATAATACATTTAAGTAGAAATAAAGCATTTATGGAGTAGTAGTTAATAGGGTTTTAGGGAACATACTCTGTTTTGCTCGGGTATCCTCTTGATTTTTTTGGTTACGCTTTTCTTCTACTCCTCTTGTGTCTCTCTGGTCATTCACTATAGGTTATTATTTTGCGCTTCATATTTCATCTCCTTCTTCATATTTGTGTGACTGAGTTAATTGAAAAAGTATCTTTATTAGAAGTACTTATTATCTTTTTTTGATAGAAATATATAAAGGACTATACAAGCAAGCTGCTCTGTTTTTCCATCGGTGGATTTAATAACAATAAGAAAATCAAAGTTGATCAAGTTGTTGTGTGTTGAAGTCACTTAGTTGTGGAATTTGTTAATGGGAAAGACTTTTAGTTTTCCCCTCCTCTACTTGTTTTTTGATTCTTTGCTCTGAGAAAACAGTCTTCTCTTGATCAAATTGTGAACTAATTTATTGTTACAGTTATGTTTGAACATGTTGTAGTCTCATGTGAATTTCTTTGTAAATTCGAGTTGTCACCCACTGAACACTCGCAATGCTATATCAAGTTTTTTGTGTGGCTTCAATATGTAGTAGATAAAGTATAACGACCCGACCGGTTGTTTCGAGAGTTATAGCCTCGTTTTCCCAAATTCTGCTTCTTTTGTGCTTTACATCTGTATTTTGTCTTACCGGGTTGGTTGGTTCGGGTCTGAAGCGGTTTTGGAGTGAATTGAGACACTTAGTCTCTTAATTGGAAGCTTAAGTTAGAAAAAGTCGATCGGATGTCGACTTGTGGGAAAACGACCTCAGATTTGAATTTTTATGGTTCCGTTAGCTCTGTTAGGTAATTTTGGACTTATGAGCACGCCCGGAATGTGATTTGGAGGTCCGTAGTAGAATTATGATTGAATTGGCGAAAATTGAAATTTTACGATTTTGGCCGGTAGTGAAAATTTTGATATTGGGGTTGGATTGGATTTCTAGAAGTTGGAATGGGTTTGTGGTGTCATTTTTGACTTAGTGTGTAAAATTTAAGGTCAATCGAACGTGGTTTGGTAGGTTTCAGTGTCGTTTGTAGAATTTAGAAGTTTAGAAGTTCTTTAGGCTTGAATCCGGGTGTAATTGGTATTTTGATGTTGTCTTGAGTGATTCGAAGGTTCGGCTAAGTTCGCATGGGGTTATATGAGTTATTGGTACGATCGGTTGAGGTCCTGGAGGCCGCGGGGTGATTTCACGTGATTAACAGCTTGATGGGAGTTAAGGAAATGCAGCTGAAGCTGCTGCTACTAGTGTAACCGCACCTGCAGAGAGGGAACCGCAGGTGCGAGTCCGGAGAAGCGAAGAAGGAACCGCAGATGAGGACAAGAAGGAGCTGGGCAGGAGCCGCAAGTGCAAAGATTTTCCCGCACCTGCGAGGGTCGTAGATGCCGGCAGTTGGGCGTAGGTGCGAAGGATGGCCGCAGGTGCGATGGATTCCTGCACCTGTAATAGGCGCAGGTGAGGTCTTGGGGCCGCAGGAGCGAGGTCAAGATTTTAAGTGGAATCCACACCTGTGATGGAATTTCCGCAGGTGCGACGTCGCAGAAGCAACAAGAGGACCACAGGTGCGGTATTTCTGGGCAGAAAAACACCAACTCGAGGGTTGAACTTTCATTTTTGATTTTGGACTTGGGAAGCTCGGGAGAGAGGCGATTTTTCTAGGATTTTCAAGGAAAATATTGGGGTAAGTAATTCTAACCCAGATTGGTCTAAATTTCGTGAATCTATGGCTTCCTTCATCACCTAATTACGGATTTGAGTTGGAAATTTGGGGGTTTAGGGCTTGGGAATTGGAGAGTGAACTTTGGGGTTTTGGAGGGGCAATTGAGGTCGTATTTTTATAAATTGGGTATGGTTAGATTCGTGAGTAAATGGACTTTCGGGTTTTGTAACTTTCATTGGGTTTCGAGACGCGGAGGGGGGGGGGTGACCCGATTTTGAATTTTGGACTATATTTTAGTAGTTTTTTTGTGTGGAATTGATGCTTTTAACCAATATTGATTATCTCGTATTGCTTATGGCTATATTCAGAGCATTTGGAGATTGATTCGAGGGGCAAAGGCATTGCAGAGTAGGATTTTTTACGCGTTTGAGGTAAGTAACAGTCTTAAATCTGGTTTTGAAATTTGGTATGATGTGAGTGTTTGAAGGTTACGCACATGCTAGGTGACAGGCGTGTGAGCGTGCACCGCGAGAGATTGTGACTTGGTCCGTCCCGTGAGACTGTAAAGTTGAATAGCCATTGTTATTACTTGTTTTTCCTTGTCTTTGAGCAATTGACTGTCTTCCATGTTAGAAACCATGCTTAGGCCATATGACATCACTGTTGGGACTCGCAGCGGTCGTATACTTGTTGAATTGACTGCTAATTACTGTCTTGTACTCAGTCACAGTCTTACATGTGTGTTATATCTCTGTTCCCTCCCATTTCTTGTCGATACTTGTTGTATTCTCTATTTGAGCCAATTATAATGATATTCTGTGAGCCCGAGGGGCTGGAGAGGTTAGTGAATGAGATAGGGCCTGAGTGCCGAGCTGTGAACTATGTGAGGGTATATGGACTGGGTTGCACGCCGCAACAAGCCTTATGGCTATTTATGGACTGTGAATCGGGTTTCACGTCGCAACGAGCCTTATGGCTACTTATATGATTGGGTCGGGCTGCGCGCCGCATCGATATAGCGCTTGGGCTGGAAGGAGCCCCTCCAGAGTCTGTACACCCCCAGTGAGCGCATGTACCTATTGAAAGTGTGTATTGAGGGCTGAGAGCCGAGAGTATGAGCTGATGAGATGAGTTGAGTGACTGCTGCCTTGAGAGGCTGTGCTTGCTTTTATTTATTGTTGCACTTAGTTGCTATCTGATGTTGTTGTGAAATTACTGGAAGATTCATATCTGTTTTACTTGGGCTCAAACTGATTTGACTTATACCACCGGATTTGAAAGCATGTTCACTCTTTACTGAAAACTTTTGAAATTATCTATATTATTATAGTTTGTCACTGCTTATCAGTTCCTTATTTAATTCTGTTACTTGCTGAGTTGGTTGTACCCATGCTACACCCTGCACTTCATGTGCAGATCCAGGTGTGTACGGTTCTGACGGTCGCTGAG